>NC_139253.1:38021167-39221167 GCF_977018435.1 Lepisma saccharinum
AGTCTTTCCAAGTTGCGAAGATGATGCTTAGATTTTGGCTACAAATGTTACTCCCACTTCCCTCAATACTTAGCGTGACAACAAAGCAGAGTAAGATTAAATTATACGGAGCAGTTTGCCTGTAGCACGATATGGACATGAAACCTGATCTCGTTCGGTAAAAGCAAAAGAAGACATTGATTGGAGGAGATGCGTTGAAAAATACTAAATTGCTAATTAGCATGGAATGGATTTTATATATGTTATGTTTTTAGAGCTGAGCCGATACCACTTTAAACCTATACCGATGCCAATAATCTTCAAGATTCCCACCGATATCTAGCCATACTTGAAAATTGTTTTAATTTAAAGCTCTTCAAAATATTGATTAATATTAGTATTCTGTGTATGCATCAATTTACCAAGAATTTAGCTTTAAAGTATACAAGAATTACAACAGAATATTAAAATACATGTTATGTAATCAGAAAACCCAATTTTGTACCGCAAAACTGGTGCAAAATACAAAGTTAGTTCCGATTTTGCACAAAATCCAGGATTATACTTTACGAAAGTGCGCAAGGGCTTTTTGCGGACCACATGAAAGATCAATATTCCGGAAAAGTATCGACTGGTACCGGTAAAAAAATTCATCATATACTTTCTGATACCAATATCACTGATATTCGCCGATATCGATACATCGGCATCGGTTTCGGATCAGCCCTACTTATTTTGTATTATCTTTCAGAATTGTGGTATATACATATTTACATATCTTTGTGAAAATACCCAAAATTCTCGATAACTTTTATGTGGTTTGTAAACCTGAAAATGTGAGAAAAATTTTCGTTAATTGGAAAATTAGTGATGAACGACTACTTGTATAATAATTAAATTTTGGATCCTACTGTCAAAATAACAGAACATACTTTAACCATTTTTTGGTCAGTATAATTCAAACTCAGTATCAGCACAATAGGTAGTAGCTATGGTGCTATATTGGAAAGGAAATTTCAATTTACATATGCTGATGAATTGTGTTTATATTCAAACAATAATAAATACCTTTATAATTATTATATTGATAAAAATAAAAAAAAACTAGAAACAACAAAAAGTACAAGAGCATTTATAACATATCAATGCTACACATAAGAAGAAAATATCTCTTTGTTATCTCCTTCCAGGATAAAGCAAGTCCTTGTATCCACAATTCTGAGCTTCAGTTTTCGAAATTCATCATCTGATCAAACCACATCCAAATGTAGAACATATAACTGTCACTCTATGCAACCTTCCTCCAAGCACTTATTTGAGGAACTGTAACATTTACAAGCCTGCCCGTTAAGGAAGATGAAAACAGATACTTATTCACTGCTTCCAATTCAACATGGCATCCATTATACATATCAGTGTCATTGCACAACTTTCGAATCTTTATCAGATTATATCATGATCAAAGTTCATTCAAGTCATAAAAGGCTTCTATATAACTTAAGCATCCAAGTTATTATCACATTGCCAAGTTTAATGCTTTAAAAGCAACACTTATTGTACAAATATATCCCCATTCCATAATGCTAAATCTGTACTTATCTTTGTTCCATCTTGAGATCCCCAGCTCTTTTTTAAAGTCCCAGACAACTAGTATCAGAGCAACTAGTTCAAGCCAAATCTTTTAGTATGTGCAATCTTCAATTGTTTTTGTTTTATATTTTTGTCCATAAGTGCTTAACAGCTTGAATGTTTGTGTTGTAAATGTACATATTTGCTCTGTTACAGCTATTTTACTATGTATATTACAATATACTTATCTAATGATTACAATTACCATTTTTTGAATGTTGATACAAAATACCAAGTATGACATCATATTATACATTGAACAATTTTAAAGAGTTGACCTTTGTATATAAACCTTGATGCCACTGCAAATGTACACAATTTGAATAAATTTAATTATAAATTTGAATATATCATATCTTTGTTGTCTGAAAGAACACACATGATTGAAGATATTTGTTTTTCATATTGCCAATCAAAAATAACTGTTATGACTAACTTATTATAAATATTGCACAAAGGTGGAACTTCGAACTTAGCCTAACCTTTTTCAAATGTTGTTATGACAATGTATTATTTATATTGTCATACCTAACCTTTTTCAAATGTTGTTATGACAATGTATTATTTATATTGTCATACTGGCGCTCAACAAGGGACAAACCCACAACAACAGATCTGAGCACTACTGAGACTCTTAACATATAATAATTCATATAATGCCTCTATATTTACAAACTGTTTTCATGTTTACCATTATAATGATCTGAGTATAACTGAATATTTGTTTTCCAACAATACAACAAGAACTTGTTCATCATGAACCAATACAGTGCAACTACACATAATGAGTTTTTAGTACATAATAATGTTGCAAAACAAATAAAACAAAATCAAGTTCTACATACCAACAATTATTATCTAGTGAAGTTCCATATGAACCATTTTTACATAAAACAATGTAGCTACATAACATTTTTATTTATTATGAACCAATGAAGCACCATTAAGAACTTCATTCTTAATCTGAGAGCATAATTTCTATATTAATCTTTATTTAGCCAAAAATATATTAATTATAATTTTCTATATGTAGAGTAAGTTACCTATGATCCAACTAAGTTTCCCATTGGGTATTCATCCATTTGTCTAGTAACATCAGCTAACAAGACAAGAATCTAAGTCCCTGCATCAAAAGCAAACATCCTCAGATTTACAGAGTGTCGAAACTAAGATTTCTTACATCACAAATCAATTCATGCAAGAAATGTATAAATTATGATGTGCGCACAAAAATTATAAATCTCAAATAACTGTTGTTCCTGAACTCACAGCGTCACGGCACGAATTTTCTATTCTGCCCTTTGTGAACACATTTTGGAGCCATAATGCATTCTAGCATTTTAAAGGAACCTACTACTTGACTTAAGCTTAGATCAAAACGTCTTTGCTTCTTGTCAAGTTTATTTCTATTTGAGCCTACAATTCAACTCTTGGAATCTCAGAGCTCTATAAAATGTTTTTACGCCACAGCTAAATCTTAGCATTAAAATCTACTATGCACATGCTATCACATTATATTATACATTTTTTGCACTCCGAAATACACATAACAAAGAATATTTGTTATATTGATTTTTTCCACTGCTAATCACAACTAAGGATCAAGATATATATGAATGAGGACCAATGTCGGATTACGAAGATCAACTTAAGGCAAACTCTACAGATGAATACTTCATACCTGAACTAATGTTTCAGACTCAAGGAAAGAAGCACGAAAAATGAAAAAATTTTGACATTGACATCTGACAAATGAAAAATTATGCATAAAGTACTGTGACTCACAGTACCTCCCTTAAGCAACAGTCTAAGAGAAGAACTCAACCAACCAACCCTCATGGGTATGGTTGTGAAACAAAGCAGTATCTTTTGTCCTTCAAACCAACAAAATAAACAACATGTTATCAGTTAAGATATCATTATCATGTTTTGTAATGATGAAGAAAATATTACATTATACATTTATGAAGTATGAACATAAATATTGGATATATAATCTCAGATGTATAACACTGTCAAACATCTACATGTGCGTATTAAAAAGAATTTACAACCATGAATCAATTTTTGATTATCAGAATTGCTTTGAGTTTGCAATTGAGAAAATACTATCTGAAATTGTCAAATAATTAATCAATCTGTGTCTACTCTTAATATAGATAACACTTATAGAGAATGACATCACACTGACACTACCTTGTGAAAGCTCATTATTATAATATCTTCAAGTGCAAAGATATTATATGATCATGTCAAAGTCCTTTAATATGCTGTCAAAATAAATCACAAATTAACGTTGTTATTCATTTAGAATAAAACAACTAAAATATACCTCATACCAACAAAATTTCATCCTAGTCTGTGTAAATATTTTATCAATCCGAGCAAGTGCATTGATAAAATAACATATCTCTGAGGCTTAATTGACTAAAACCTTTTTAACGTAGTCATGTGTGATTTCAGAAGTCATCAAAAATACATCTAACATAGTTTTAATCCAAAACATGGTAAGAATGGTTATCTCAAAAGATACTTGATACTTACGATCATTATAAATATAAGACACGTGGCTCAGAGTAATCACTTATTTAATTAAGTACATTTATATTATAACATAAATGGAACATTACATTCCCTGAAAAAACTAGTATAACTGGTCTTAATATGTATCTTTCCTTCATAAATTTATACCCCTAAGATGTGGAAATAGTCAACCTTCAATCATTATATATAGCAGCATCATCGTGTGGCTTAGCTTGATAAGTGTATTTGAAATCATAAATACCTAACCTATCAGCACTACATGATTACTATTGGAAGAATCCAAACTTGATAAAGCACCAAAGATACATATGCATCATAAAAAGAAATATATATATTCATATAATAAATATTTCTACATTAAGTGTCACAATAGGACTCACTATTGCCTTTACGTGAACACTTCACAATGCTTTCATGCAACTATGGCATGGAATTATGAGTGACGAGCTTGGATCATCTAGTGGATGTCTCTGCTACATGTCAACTTCATAAAATATACAAGGAAACAATTCATCTTCAGGAATTATTGACTTAACAATTCCCTAATGGCAAATAAAATAATTCTCGTATATAAGCATTTTAAATGCACTTCCATTCTTGGTACACTACCACTGCTTAACTAACATCTTGGGTAACATCTTTCACCAGCTATTCAAGTTTGTTACATAGATGAACTATTAAAGTGTTTTAAAATTTGTTTTTGTTGTGCATGATAATGCCAAGTTTCCCACAAACATGCGGAGTTATATTTAAGTCTAATAAACTTAAATATAGTGATCATGCAACTAAATTGTGCATAAAATAAATCACAAACTTGTACTTCAAAATATTATATTGTATTTTTGTCCATCAACAATGAACAGTAGTACTGTGGCCAAATATACCTCCCTAGACCAACAGTCTAGAAGATACTCCCAACCAACCACCCTTATAAGTTGATGTGTTAAGCAGTTACTACATCTATGTAAGATATAGAAGCTAAAGAAACATCAACTTGCACTTGTCTAACTTGGGCAAGAAACTTCTGCACAAGATCACTAATTTTACATTACAAAATAAATAAATAAATATGTATATGCCTACTTAAATATTTAATTTGATTCCTAAATTTAATTTTGTTATTGGCTTTGGAGTCTCCAATTAGAAGCTGAACTCCGAGTATAAGCAGAGTTTCTATAAGTTTTGCTACGGCCACCATCACTAGTTTTGCTACGGCCACCGTCACTATCTGATCGGTAATATTCTATTTTATCATAACCAGGACCATTGTTATTGCTCTCTCTGCATACTGTGTTTTGCACCTTTGTATCACATGATTGTTTATCATGCTGCTGTTGAATTTGATTACGAACATCAGAAGATGTTTGTTCGTTATTATTAGAAAAAGTCCTAGAATTTCTATAGAATTTATTAGAATATATATTCTTATTTATACTATCATTTCTATTGTTTCTTTCATTTGAATTCAAATTCCTATTTTGATCCTTAGCATGTGAAACATACGCTACTCTAGCCTTATTCGTAGGATTATAATTATTCCTGTTCGTGTCATTGAACCTTGCAGGATTATTTCTTAAAGATTGAAAATTTTCAATTACTTGCAACATTTGCTGCAATGTACGTACATTATTGAGCACCATATATTCACTAATCCTGTGTGGTAATAATGAGGCTAACTGTGCTATCAAATGAGGTTCTTCAGCATGAGGCTGAGTAGACTTCAAAATTTTGTAGTTCTTATTCGCATATTGTAACAGGCTTACATTACTCTCTTTTGTAAAAGGAGAATTCAAAGTTTGAGTCAACTTTACTGATTTCCAGCGGTCATTCTGATAATGTGCCAAAAAAGCCTCTTTAAATTCAGAATAAGTGGTAAACTGATTCTTTACTTCTAAGTACCAAGTTCTAGCACAATCAGTTAGAAGTTTTGGTATGTACTTCAAGAATTGACTTTCTTTGATGTCATAAATATCTAGGTTTTCCTCTACTTTTTCTAAGAATTCCGATGGTGCAAACTCTAAAGATATCCCATCAAAATGAGGGAAATGCCTCAAGTCCTGTGGTTTAATGAGAACTTTAATTTGACTCTTATTACAATTAGTCAATGGAACATCTACTGAATGACTAACATTATTCATATGACCAGCATCATGTTGTGCATATGAAATTTTGTCATCAACATTATTATTAGCAACTGATTTGTTCTTCCTCAATTTTCGACGCTTAGATGCTAATCTTGTATTTCGGTATGGACCACTAAGCATACTTGCTCTATCATGATCTGAATCTGTACTATTATACATCTCAGATTCAGTATTCACTCCTATATTATGTCTAACAAGACTACTTTTTGGTGAACCATGACAAACTCCATCTTTATTCCCAACTGTATGTTGTCTCTGATTTACAGTGTGAGAACTCATTCGAGGTGTAAAGTCACTCTGTACTTTAGCTGTATTTTTAACTGCTATTATATCATGAGTTGACACTGGTGATAATGCATTATTAACTACACTCATGATATTGGTTTTTATTTGTAGAAGTGCATTCTTAACACCTAATTCCAAAGAAGAGTTGATATTGTCTTTATTATTTACATCATGCAACTTATGCCTTGTACTAATATCCACTGACTTATCACTATCAACATCACTCCTAATTGCATCATTCTCTGGAACGCGAGTGATAATAATATGCCTTGCACTGCTAGACATAACTTCTTTATCAACCTCATCATGTTGTATGCCAATAGATTTGACATCAACCTGTGGTTCAGTTGAATTAGCATACTTGGTTTCACTTCGTAACTTAATTAGATCATTACTTAATGTACCAAGTGATACACTACACTGAGCACAAACCTCAAGACATTGATCCAGTTGAGAAGTGAACTGTTTGGATAAATTACTAACTGTATCGTCTAATTTTTTATCCATATCCCCAGCAAGATAAACTAGCTCATCATTCATCCTTTGATCCAGTAATTGAACTTTCTTTTCTAACTTTTCTGTTCTATCTAAGCACTCCTTACGGAACTGTGAAATATCTACCTTAATTTCTCTAAGTTCCTTACTTTGAGCTTTACTGGCTTCAATGCTTTCTTTCATCTGACTCTGCACAGCACAGATACCTTCTTTCATTTCACCTTGCACTGCAGAGATACCTTCTTTCATTTCTGCCTGCTGCGATTTGAGCATCATCACAATGTCAGCCAATGTGATCTCCTTCTCCATAATGTTAGGTATTGAAACTAATATGAGAAACAAGAATATTCACAACTCCATAACTTATTCTTTCCTATCCAATAATTGTACCATTTGAGTCTCATAATCTAAGTTTAACCATTTTTTGGTCAGTATAATTCAAACTCAGTATCAGCACAATAGGTAGTAGCTATGGTGCTATATTGGAAAGGAAATTTCAATTTACATATGCTGATGAATTGTGTTTATATTCAAACAATAATAAATACCTTTATAATTATTATATTGATAAAAATAAAAAAAAACTAGAAACAACAAAAAGTACAAGAGCATTTATAACATATCAATGCTACACATAAGAAGAAAATATCTCTTTGTTATCTCCTTCCAGGATAAAGCAAGTCCTTGTATCCACAATTCTGAGCTTCAGTTTTCGAAATTCATCATCTGATCAAACCACATCCAAATGTAGAACATATAACTGTCACTCTATGCAACCTTCCTCCAAGCACTTATTTGAGGAACTGTAACATTTACAAGCCTGCCCGTTAAGGAAGATGAAAACAGATACTTATTCACTGCTTCCAATTCAACATGGCATCCATTATACATATCAGTGTCATTGCACAACTTTCGAATCTTTATCAGATTATATCATGATCAAAGTTCATTCAAGTCATAAAAGGCTTCTATATAACTTAAGCATCCAAGTTATTATCACATTGCCAAGTTTAATGCTTTAAAAGCAACACTTATTGTACAAATATATCCCCATTCCATAATGCTAAATCTGTACTTATCTTTGTTCCATCTTGAGATCCCCAGCTCTTTTTTAAAGTCCCAGACAACTAGTATCAGAGCAACTAGTTCAAGCCAAATCTTTTAGTATGTGCAATCTTCAATTGTTTTTGTTTTATATTTTTGTCCATAAGTGCTTAACAGCTTGAATGTTTGTGTTGTAAATGTACATATTTGCTCTGTTACAGCTATTTTACTATGTATATTACAATATACTTATCTAATGATTACAATTACCATTTTTTGAATGTTGATACAAAATACCAAGTATGACATCATATTATACATTGAACAATTTTAAAGAGTTGACCTTTGTATATAAACCTTGATGCCACTGCAAATGTACACAATTTGAATAAATTTAATTATAAATTTGAATATATCATATCTTTGTTGTCTGAAAGAACACACATGATTGAAGATATTTGTTTTTCATATTGCCAATCAAAAATAACTGTTATGACTAACTTATTATAAATATTGCACAAAGGTGGAACTTCGAACTTAGCCTAACCTTTTTCAAATGTTGTTATGACAATGTATTATTTATATTGTCATACCTAACCTTTTTCAAATGTTGTTATGACAATGTATTATTTATATTGTCATAATACGAGTTTTGAGAGGTAAGTTCACATTAGCCTTGAGTACATATTTTAGTTATTTTTAGATATAATTCCCATATTTTCAAACATTTTATGACATATTTCATATTCATGCTATTACTGCATATTTCCGTGTGTTAAATAACTATAAAATGTTTTCCGTTCATCTGTATTCTGTTCGTTTTGTATTCTCTGTTTATTTTAAATCTTGACAATAGGCAATGCATCTGTTATTCAAACTTTTTGTCAACAATAGACAATGCAAGCTCAAACTTTCGCAGTCAAATCCGTTGCATATTTTCAATATACTACCGTTTTCCATTATGCCATAGTTATATGGGTGTGCATGGATAGCAATAAACTATGATTGCCATCTCAAAGTGGTAGCTGATAGAAATGGCGGCCAATCCAAGATGGCGGATGTTGACATTTGAAAAATAAACTATATCTCTAAAATTAATGGGACAAAAGCACTTAAAAGAAAGGTTGATAATCTTTTACTTTGGTGTCTAAAATAAAACACAATTTTGTATTAGATGCTTGCATTAAAATTAATTACATGTAAGCCTAATGAAATTTACGTAACTATGTGAGCCGCTTACTTATGAAAATTGGCATGTTGCACCATTTAAGTCCATTTTAATTACATATTTTGATTAAAATAATTATATAGTTATTGACATATCTTCTTTCTGTCACTAGTTTATTAAAAAATGGCAAATGCAACATTAATGACAAATACAGGTACAATACGCAAGGTCGGTTGATAGCGACAGTGGGCCTCGGTGGTAAGATTCAAAGACTTCGTCGCCCCTGTCTCAACTGCACCAATGCTCGCACTCTACAACCTTTTATTCCCCGAAATCTTCCACCTCCGTCAGGGAGAATCGTGACAGACTTAAGCAGGACACCCGCGCGACGTCCTCAGAATAAGGTTGGTTGCTTACGTCCACATGTTTGCTTGCATCTGTGGGAACCGACCTCCGTGCCAGATTTAGCGAGAAATTCCTAAGGCATTTGTTCACAACACGTTGGCGAGGAAAGAATTATTATTTTCCGGACAGAGTTGCTGAAAAGTCATATTTTCAGGGTGGCTACAGAGAAGCCTGAAATTCCCTGGCTTTTCCAGGACAAATTTTGCATTTTTTTCCCTGACAATTTTAAACTAAATCCACGTGGAAATAATAAACTCATACAGATTCCAAGTATGGATCGTTGCTAACAAGAAATAGACTTCATTTGTCTGATTTATATTCAAACTTGAAAATAGTGAATTTGGAAAATTATTACAATTCACAAGCTAGGGAGAGATTTTTACACGATTTTTTTCACTTGCAAGTATATTTTTAAAAAAATATTTTATTATTTTTAAAATTACGACTAAATTATATTAGAGTTAATTAGAATGAGTTGTGTTTAAGGAAGATTTTTTTTAATTTCTCATTCTTCTCAACTTTTCTCGCTTTGTTGACATTTTCGCCGATCTTCGTCGCTTACTGAGGAAAATGATATGTTTTGAAGACTGAACGATTAAAGTAAGTATTATTACATTAAAATATTTACTTATTTGTTACTACTATATTCCATATTATTGGTACTAACTTCCCCAAGTTTTAGATTAATAATAATCTCTCGTAAAGAGGAGGGGTTGCCATGTGAGTGTAACAGAAAACTGAGATTGGGTGTATGCACTTGTCAAATTTTTATAACGTTTACCCATGCAGATTTCTGTTTCACTTTGTCCTGATATTATTCACTAGAAATATCCCGATTTTTTGGATTCTTGATTTCGAATAACATGTCATGGTTATTGTAAATGTGTGTTAATCCGTACGAAACCACTATTACGGTAGGAAAGGGGTGGTTGGGGGTAGAGAATATCTTCGTGTGCATTGTAGATTAAATAAGGTAAAGTAAGCCAAAATAGTAATACATTTCAAGCGGCGTCTTTGCAGGCGCAGCAGGGCTCCGTTTATTCATGTATTTTTTGTCGATGTTGCAGAATGGCATATGCCGACTGCTATGTCGGACAAAAAATCGCATGCATAATGGAGCCTCAAAGTTTGTCCGACGACATCAGAAAGAAAAATCATTGCATAAGAGTGCCATGCATGCATGTTCCTTCAGAATGTCCGATACAATGTTGTACTATGTTGCTGTTAGTTTTGTATTAGCAACTAAAACAAATATATTATTTGTTTTAAGAAAGAAAAATACTGAAATCTACTTACGAATTGATGTATATTACACTATATCCCATAATACATAATTAGAACAGTAACAGTGATAAAGAAATGTCTTTCTTCTTATCAAAGATTTTTATCATTAATACAACTTAATTGTGAATGTTATAAAAAGATGACAGTCACAATAATCTCCCCTCCTGGGGTGAAGAAAATATAGACATCATACTTTGGTGGCTTAAAAAGATACAAGATCTTAAATATACACATCGAACAGTTACATAACTTTAAGATATTCAACATTCAAAACAACATTTAATACTATAACAAATCTTTCAAAGAATGACAATCAATTCGAAACTACGTTTTTACCCTTGCACATTCTTGATTAGCGTTGAGTAACAGTTTGATATTTTGCAAATTATGTCTACATTTTATCTTTGGTCCTACTAAAGACGCCAAGTTCACAAAATTGTTCTTAACTTCCTTTAAGCAAAACAATATTTGTAAGTAACCCAAATATTAAATTATACATTTGGTATTTGAGCAATAAATTAAATGATTCATCAACTTCAGCTTCACAATATTCGTTGTCATAAACTTCCTTGTGGATGTCTTCTTCGGAAGATAGATAAGCAGAATCATTAACATGAGAAGATTCAAATGTCAAAAGTTTTACAAGATCCAATTACGGAATTTAGCGAGCAAGTATTATTTGGGGAACTCGGAACAAAAGGAGCTGATACTTCCTTACCACTTGAATGAATTAGTTCAACAGTAGACATACGATAATTAATTATAGCCTTATACTGCCACAAAAATGGTGCTCCCAAGATCAAATCGGCATGTAATTGTTTAACTACATATAAACCCACGTGGAAAAATTCATCTCCCAACTGCATAATGACATATTTAAAACCTACAACTTTTATACGTTGCTCACCAGCGAAACAAGCCAACTGAATTCCTTCTATTGGTTTCAGCTTTATACTTGGTAATAAAGAACTTAGATTGATCCAAACCTTGTAATCCAACAAATTACATTGACTACCAGTGTCAATTAAACAATTAAGAAACAAGTCACAAATTCTTCCCTGCATTTCTGGTGCTTCAAGTAAAGGTGTAGGAGTTCCTTTATCTGTAACAGTCCACTCAGGCTCTGAATCAAACCACTCCAGCAAAAATGCAACAGGTAAAACATCTTCTTTATCAACGCCTAAATATTTAACTCTATTAAAGTCACCGAGACAAGACTTAACATGCAAAAGGTAAGGATCATAATTACAAGTAAGCTCCATGTGGTCATCCTTTGGCAGGGCGAATTGGAGCGCATTTCCCCGCCTTAGTTGTTTAATGTTCTCGGAGGGCTCCCACTAGTAGCATTAGTTACTGAGGAACATTCTTGATTTAAACTAATGTCATTGCAATTCATTCCATTTCGGAAATGTTCATTGTTCCTTGCTGAAATCTCTGAGTTAGTGTTAATGGAGTCACCTCGCAATTCTGTATTGGTCGGACTTTGAAATCTTCTATTCCTGTTGTATCTAGGTGCATCTGTATTATTGCTATTACTAGCGTTCCTTTGAGTGTTTGTTCTTCGATTATTATTATGAAAGTACAAACTTCGATCGTTACCTTGTCGCCTATAGCTCTCTTGATTAGCTCCAGATTGCCTATAGTTGTTTCTGGGATTCCTAGCAGCTGGTTGGCCCATAAGTCTCTCTGAAGCTACTGTTTGGGTAGATGAATCGCTGCATGACTTATTTTCCATAGACACTTGCCTTACAAAATGCCTAGATTTTTCGAACCTATTCGAGTTGTACTCCCCACTTATATAATCACTAGGTAGTGACAAAGATTTGGTTTTATCACTAGAATATAAGTCTATTGCCCTGAGTTTTTGTGTTAATTGTTTAAGGTTGGAAATTTCGTGACAACCCACATTCTTAGAAAATGTTTCTGGCAATTGCTTCAGAATTACTCTTATTATCTCAGCTTGTTTAGGCTTTTCTACAAGGTTGCAATAAGATGAATATACCTTCAATGCGTACGCTTCTAATGATAAACCAGAAGATGTGTTGTATTTACGAGAACGCAAAACTGTCAGTTGGCTTTCTAACAAATCATTCGAAGCAAATTGTTCAAGAAACTTGCACACAAAATCATCATATGATGAGAAATTCCGTCTTTCACTATTGAACCAATACGCTGCAGTATTGTAGAAACATTTGTGAATAACTTGCAGGCGATATTGAGAAGATACACCAATCAAATTTAACGTTGTTGTCAGCTGGTCTACAAACTCCCTAGCTGATTGTTTCGAGACGTCACCTCCAAAACGTGGTAACTGGCTGATATGATCCATATTTTTGTGTGACGTCATCAGTAGAAAATGTGTCACTAATATATTTATTTTGTGAAAGAAAGCGTAACCTCCTTGTTATTCTACGTAATATTGCGCCTTATTAGTAATGTATATCTTTTGTTTAATGTTTATTGTATTTTATGCTACATTATGAGTAATTTAATGTATCGTCATGTTTGCGAGAGTTCACTATACTAATTTGTATTTCTAAACATGTATAGATGTCAGTTTTGTTGTAGTATCCTTTTGTAAATAGTGAGTGATTCATCTGTACTTTAATCTGTGTTCTCAAAAATAGTATAAAAGCGAGGATATCGCGTAAGAATCATCACACTTTCGCCACGGATCGTCGAAGCTTTTAAACTTAAAAAGAACTCCTCGGTGTTGTGCATACATCCTGGTATGGTAGTTCGGGGCGCAAGCTAGGCCTATGTGAACATAGGTACGCCGATAGCCATGCATTGATGATATGCACAATACTGCAACCATTCTACGTTAAATAATAAAGCTAGCCTAAGGAGTAATTTGGAAATAAAAGGCTAAAGAGCAAATATTGGCTCAGTTATCATTGCATATCTCTTGGTGTGGTAGTTCGGGGCGCAAGCTAGGTCTATGTGATCATAGGCTTGCCGATAGCCACGCATTGAGTTTATGCGTTTTAGTTGAGTCAATTCATCGACAAAGCGAAATCTTCGCCTTCGTCTCAAGTATATTTGCACTATAATTACAATAAATAAAGAATAAAACCTTTCAGTTTATACATACTGCAGTAATGTGGTTTTATTTCTCTGTGCTGTGAATATTGTCTTTGCCTAACACTACCCCTGTACCTGAGAGGAGTCTGTGTACTTCACCGAGTCTCATCGTTCACCGCTGAGTATTATTAAGTTAATATAAAGAGTATAATAATACGACGCGTACGTCAAATTGCATAGAACGTGTCAAGTGGCAGCTCAACGTGTTGGCTCGATTTTGTAGTGTACAAGGGCAAGACAATTGTTTAAAGTTGAGATTAATTGTGCAAGAGCACTGAACTTTCATATTTATTGAAAAGCACAGAGTTATTTTGTTTCGATATGGACAAGAAGCATTTGCGTAGCGCAAATAAAAATCTCACTTCGAGTTCAGGACTTAATGTTCCCGATTGTTGTCGGGACATTGATAAAGATAAAACCACATTTGTGTGCAAGAAATGTACAAAGCTTCTACATTTTGAATGTTGTGGCCTAGATATTCGAACTGAAAGCCACGAGTCTACCGATTTGGTTTGTAAAGATTGTGAATTATTGTCTACGGATAGTTCATCTGATCCATTAATTATGTTCAAAGCATTAAAAGCAATGATTGAAGGAATTAGCAAACAACAAGTCGAAAGTATGGGAAAATTACAGGCTGATATTAGCAATGATATCTGCAAACAGTCTGAAGCACTGAAAGCTGATATTAAACAGCAAGCTGATTCCATTACCAGCTTGAAAGCCGATATCTGCAAACAGTCTGTAACATTGCAGGCTGATATGTGTAAACAGTCAGAAGCACTGAAGGCTGATATCTGTAGACAATCTGACATATTAAAGGAAGATATCCTCAGACAATGTGCGTTGCTAAAGGATGATATCAGTAAGCAGCACGATGAATCTATAAAAGTATTAAGAGCTGAAATAGGCGAGATGGCCTGTGAGATTCAACAACTGAAGTCTGAGAACGAGGAAACTAGGGCTCGATTCTCTGAAGAAATCCGGCAGGCTAGAGAGATAGACTTTGATGACTTCCGGCGCAGCTTGGCAGCCGATGTAAATAAAGCGACGGAAAATGTTCGCACAGATGTGGAGGATATTAACTCGAGATTCACTGGAGAGTGCAATAGGATTATCGAAAAACAGCTGACAATAGAACAGATGTTGGCCGAGGCCGAGACTGACAAAATACAGTTCCGGGCTGAGGTCCAAGAAAATATTAGTCAGATTTCAGTAGTTGTGTCTCAAAGAAGCAAGGACGTTGAGGAAATAAAAACTCAAGTAGAACAACTTACGAATCAGTTAGAGACCATGCACGTTACCCGCCAAACGGAAACAGAAACTGGATCTCGAACAGCTGGTCATCCGTCTGCAGTTGCTGAGAGTGCAGCGTTGCCAACCATGAACATTGAACTAAATGAAGCGATGGACAGAGCCGGTGGAGAGAGAACTAGAGAAGACAAACAAGTCTGTCGCCCACGAGTTACTGCTGATTCAAGAGCTAATGAAGTGGCGTCTGCTGTTCCACCTACCTTTAGTCTTTCGGGCGATGACAGAAGTTACAGAGAGCGTGAATCTCGCAGGGCCCGGCACAGTCTTTATGAAGAAAGGACAAAGAGGAAACGTCTAGAAAGGAAGAAAGATCGCAGTTCCTCCTCTTCCAGCACCACCTCTGACTCTCAGTATCAAGCAAAAATCAGGAAGCGAACACGAAGGCATGGAAATTCAAGGAGCGGGCCAGATGAGTCGCCGCCAAGAACTCAGCGATCAGCAATGACTGGAACTCCAAGGATGGCAGACCTTAATTCCTTGTCGAAGTTCAAGGGAGACCTGGAAGCCCAGAATGCTGAGCAATACTTAAAAGAACTTAATATCAATTTTGATTTAATGCAGATTCATACGAATACCGATTGGAAATTATTCCTCGGCTTTTCAAGGGCCAGGCTGAGCATTGGTTTTGAGCAAACCAGTTAGAGTTCAAGTCCTATTCTGATTTTTGCCGTCGTTTTCGCAAACAATATGCTTCAGAAGAGGCCAAAGAGAGGCAGCTGACAGCAGTGAGATCTCGCCGATACTTAAAGCAGTCCGGTATGAGCATGGAGGAATATGCCTGGTCTATTTACTCAGCCTACCGCAATCTGTCTGCCCGTTACATAGAACCTGAGATTGTGAATTTAATCATCTCCCAGCTTCCATATAGAGCTCGCAGTCTGAGTCTAGCTAATTCTCCACAAACTGTACGGCAGCTAGCCGACTTTCTGAAAAGGTTCGAGGTGCTTGAGGAACAGGACAGTTGGAAGCCTGTATGGAATAGGGAAGGTGCAGGCCAGGGAAATGCTCCCAGACAAAATAGAATTGGAAACCAACAACCCAGAGTCAGACAAGTTATGCAGAACCAGAGGAATGGATATTCCAATTACAACAGGCGGCGTAATCCTCCGAGAAGGGATGGCAGGAACAACTACGCACGTGGGCCGCGTCGTTCCAGATCTGATCCAGAAGATCATTCCCGTGACTCTTCACGTAACGCCTCTGAACCCAGTAACTTCAGAGCGACGGCGCCTCCGTTTGAACCTTCTGCTTCACGTTTGACGAACGAGCAACGTCAAAGCGTCGACATGACAAGAGACTTTTGTTGGGCACCATAGACTAGTGCTAATCCGAGTGGTATGCAGTCAGATTTAGCCAGTCGCCCAACGTGAATTCTTCGTTCCCGATCACGGTTGGGCTAAAATCTTGGACTTCTCTGGGAACAGATGACAGCGTTATAAATAGTGAAGACAATCATCTTTTTGTTGTGCTGACTCTCAATGAAGGCGAACAAAGTTTTGATAGAGCACTACAACAGGCAGTTAGAAAGGAAAATTTACCCAGGGCTCCATTAATTAAGGCAACTGTAACAGGCGTCGAGTTTATTTGTGTTCTGGACACTGGCAGCGAATGTAATCTCATGAGCTACGCCATTTGGAAGAAGATTAAAGAGAAGCTGCCGTCATTGCAGTTACAAACATGTCCAGATGTTAGGCTGACTGATTTCACTGGGAGAAACAAAACTAGAGTTGTGGGATGTAGACAAGTATATCTGGAGATTGCTGGAAGAAATTTATTGGAGGACATGTTTGTCTTGAGAGGTCTCGAAGCTGACTTTATTTTGGGCTACCCATTCCTCAGGAAATATGAAGCAGGAATTGACCTACAGCGCGAGAAGTTATCCCTCACCGTAGACGGAGTTCCGGTAGAGCAGGACCTCGTGATTAATGGATCTTCGACAGGGACGTATGTAAGAAAAGTCCGTGAAGATTCCCATGTCGATCAGTGGACGGCTAGTCCTGACGACATTCTGCAGAAGGTCAATGCGAATGAGATTTTATGCGAAAGGGGTAGAAGCCAATTGAAAGAAGTCTTATTGAAGCATAGAGATGTATTTTCCGAGAGACCAGGTACTATTAAAAACTTCCAGTGTGAGATTGAACTCACCACCACAGAACCTGTGTATCGATCTCCATATCCCATACGTATAGCAAAAAGGAAACTCCTGGAGGAAGAATTAGAAAGGTGGAGACAATGGGGTGTTATAATGCCTTGTAATTCCCCTTACTTGAACCCTTTAATTGTAGTCGACAAGCCTGACGGTACAGTACGCCCATGCATTGACTTCAGAAATTTGAATAAAATTGTACGTGTTCCACGGAATTCAGTTGAGCCCATTTCGGATGCCTTACAAAAATTTAAAGGTGCTCGTTATTTTACAAATCTGGATCTGGCTTCTGGATATTTACAGATCCCTGTAAAAACTGACTGCCAACCATGTACTGCCTTCTCCTATAAAGGACGTCAGTGGATGTTTGCTCGAATGCCTTTTGGTATCTCTAGTGCTGTGTCAATTTTCATAGCTGCCATGCATGCTGTATTTGGTCCTGAAAGCGAAGAGTATCTAACTCAATATATGGATGACTTGCTGATTTTCGACAAAGAACTCTCCAAGCATCTCGAACATCTGGACGAAGTGTTGCAGCGACTCCAAGAAGTGGGGATGACTGTAGCTGCGAAAATGTGAATTTGTCAAAAAGGAAATTACCTACTTGGGTCACATTGTTTCTGGAGATGCTATCAAAATCCAACCAGACAAAAATTCCGCCATTAAGTTATTTCCTAAACCTAAAACTAGAAAGGATGTTCGGAAATTTCTTGGCCTCGCCAACTGGAGGCGGAAGTTCATTGAAAATTTTGCAGCTAAATCTGAACCGCTCACCAAGCTGTTAGGTAAAAATCAACGTTGGATTTGGCGAGACGAGGAAGAACAAAGTTTCCAGCTACTGAAGAATGAACTAGTAAGAGATGCTGAATTAGCACAACCTGATTTTGAACAGGAATTCTGTATCCAATGCGATGCTTCTGGGAAAGGATTGAGTAGTATTCTTTTCCAAATGGATGGTGAAGAGAGGAAGGTCATTCAGTATGCAAGCCGAAAACTGAAGGAGAACGAACGCCATTACTCCATCCATGAGTTAGAATGTTTAGCCATAATCTTTGGAGTTGAGAAGTATGCTGTTTATTTGAAAGGTAGGCCTTTCACTATCTACAGTGATCATAAAGGGTTGGTATGGTTACAAGACGCCCGTAACTGGAACAGTCGTTTGACTCGCTGGTCTCTAAAACTCCAACAGTTCCAGTATAAAATAGTATACGTCTCTGGTCGCCAAAACGATCTGGCAGATATTTTATCTCGGTATCCTGCTGATGATATACCCCAGATTCAACCTGAAAATAGCCAGCAGACATTCAGAATAAACTACCTGTGGGCCGAAAGAGGAGAAATAGATGACGTCGACAAGTAGAGAGAGGCACAATCTGAAGATGAATTCTGCAAAAATTTACTCCAATCTCTAAATTCTCAGGAACCTAACCTCAGATTGCATCGTTCCTATCGCATTCAAGAAGGAATTTTATTTAAGAGAGGATCAGACAATCAGTCCCTTTGGAAACTGTGTGTTCCGGTGGTAATGAAGCAACCTCTCTTGAAAATAATTCATGATGAAGCTGGACATTTTGGAGTATCCAAGACATTGAAGCGACTTGCAGTACGATACTTCTGGAAAGGCATGAAGGATGACGTGATACAGTACATCCGAGATTGTGAAATTTGTGCCCAGAGTAAACCAGACAAATTAGGGATACTCAAGGAGACCCTTCATATCAGTTCCAAGCAACCTCATGAGATGCTTTCTCTGGACTTGATTGGGAAGCTTCCTCGGTCTAATGGATACCAGTACATCTTGAGCCTTATTGATGTGGGTACACGTTTTGTCTCCGCATATGCTTTACGGACTGCCAGCACCACAGAAATTATAAACACGCTTCAGAGAGGATATTTTGCTCACTATCCAAACGTTACGTTTACACTAAGCGACAGAGGAGCTCAGTTTACCTCGAAGCAGTGGAAGGAATTTACCAAAAGCCGTGGTATCCATCATGTTTGCACAACAGCTTACAATCCAAAGGGGAACATGGTAGAACGAGCAAATCAAGAGATAGTCAGATTACTTCGTTTATTTTGTTATCGAGAACATCAGACTTGGTCGCGATACATATCAAAAGTTGTTTGGTTAATTAATTATTCTATTTCCTAAACAACTGGATATTCACCTGCTGAACTATTCTTCAATCATCCTATACCCAGAGAGATCCTAACTCATTTCAATTGGCCCGAACGGGAAGAAGCCCAACCGGATTGGAAGTCCAAATTATTCTTAGCCCAAGTCAGGGAGAAGAAGAAGCTGTCGAAGGATTTAAAACAGAAGGGAAACGCCAAGACAGTGACAGTTGGAGACTTCGTGATGGTTAAAAACCATTCCTTAAGCTCCTCACTAGATAGGACCATTCAAAAGTTATTTATGTTGTGGATAGGACCTTATCTAGTGGACAAAGTGGAAAATAATGTTGTGACATTGCTAATTCCAAGGACTAAAGAATTATATGATAAGGTTAACTTGGATAACCTAAAACTGGTGCGTTTTTCGGAGGATAAAAAGAAAGAGTTTGTACTTTAAAACTAAGTTTCCTCCAGGTAGATAACTTCCTTCCTGAAACTTAGTTTTCGAAAGGAAGGGGCAGATGATATGATCCATATTTTTGTGTGACGTCATCAGTAGAAAATGTGTCACTAATATATTTATTTTGTGAAAGAAAGCGTAACCTCCTTGTTATTCTACGTAATATTGCGCCTTATTAGTAATGTATATCTTTTGTTTAATGTTTATTGTATTTTATGCTACATTATGAGTAATTTAATGTATCGTCATGTTTGCGAGAGTTCACTATACTAATTTGTATTTCTAAACATGTATAGATGTCAGTTTTGTTGTAGTATCCTTTTGTAAATAGTGAGTGATTCATCTGTACTTTAATCTGTGTTCTCAAAAATAGTATAAAAGCGAGGATATCGCGTAAGAATCATCACACTTTCGCCACGGATCGTCGAAGCTTTTAAACTTAAAAAGAACTCCTCGGTGTTGTGCATACATCCTGGTATGGTAGTTCGGGGCGCAAGCTAGGCCTATGTGAACATAGGTACGCCGATAGCCATGCATTGATGATATGCACAATACTGCAACCATTCTACGTTAAATAATAAAGCTAGCCTAAGGAGTAATTTGGAAATAAAAGGCTAAAGAGCAAATATTGGCTCAGTTATCATTGCATATCTCTTGGTGTGGTAGTTCGGGGCGCAAGCTAGGTCTATGTGATCATAGGCTTGCCGATAGCCACGCATTGAGTTTATGCGTTTTAGTTGAGTCAATTCATCGACAAAGCGAAATCCTCGCCTTCGTCTCAAGTATATTTGCACTATAATTACAATAAATAAAGAATAAAACCTTTCAGTTTATACATACTGCAGTAATGTGGTTTTATTTCTCTGTGCTGTGAATATTGTCTTTGCCTAACACTACCCCTGTACCTGAGAGGAGTCTGTGTACTTCA
Source organism: Lepisma saccharinum (assembly GCF_977018435.1). Lineage (NCBI taxonomy): Eukaryota > Metazoa > Arthropoda > Insecta > Zygentoma > Lepismatidae > Lepisma > Lepisma saccharinum. The sequence goes on from NC_139253.1 coordinate 38,042,192, forward strand.
CCGAGTCTCATCGTTCACCGCTGAGTATTATTAAGTTAATATAAAGAGTATAATAATACGACGCGTACGTCAAATTGCATAGAACGTGTCATGGCTTAGCTCATTTACACGAATAACTTTACCCGGGCATTCTCCAAATTGGTTTCTTGAAGAAATATTTGTATTACATTCTGCACGCGCAGGTTTACAAAACTGGTTTGATTCAAAATTTGGAGACTGAGAATTCTTAGAAGCAATGTTAATTGGATCATTCAAAATGTCATTTCTGGGAATGTAATTTTGATTATAAAACATCGGACTCATTGAAGTTGTAGCATTTGTATTACCAGCCACAGTATATAATGGCTTCTCACATGAAGGTGTATGCTGAAAACACATTTGTGAAATTGGATTATTTGAATAAGCTTTCGTTGTACAACACTGAGTTTCATTATGAAAACTGGCATTCAGAGGACTTCCATAACCATAATGGTTAGTAGAACAAGGTTCATTGTAATGCACTCTATTTGTATTCTCCGAAAGTGCGAAGTTCCTATTGGCCAACGGATGTGTAGTGAAATGAGCAGGTGATTCGTCACGTGATGGAGGATCCCACAAATAAGATGTATTGGAAAGCCTGTAGTTAAAATTAGTTCCTAAAGAAGCGTTCTGACCTGATTTACGTCCGGAAGAACCAACACCACGTTTGTCACTTCGAGCACTATCCCGAAATTTAACATTTCGTGATCTTCGATTTGAATTTGCGTTATTTGTTTGACAAGCCATATGCTTAGTTTGTTTACTATTTCCATCCTCTTCGCTCAGTTCTCGTCTTCCATTCAAAGTTTCGTTAGCAACACTGTTGCTGATGGCATTGCCTTGCTCCAAAGAAATAACCCTATCTCTAAGGTCATTTACCAAGGTTTCAGAGCTACATGTAGCAGTCTGAACTGCCTTCATTCTATCTAATTCCGCATTTAATGTTTCAAACCTAACCTCATGTTGAGTAAATTTCTCCATAATTTCCTCATTGCAGACTTCCAACCTTGCCAACTTTCCGTCATTACTCTTCATTTGTTCTTGAATATCTGAAACTTCGACATGCATTGTACTAATACCTTCATCCAATTTACACCTCAACTCACTGCTAACATTTTGACAAGTTTGGGCAACATCTTGTAACGAATGTTCAATATGATCAAGCCGGCCGTTAAACCTAACATCATGCTGCTGTAATTCATTTCGAATGGCTTGAAACTTCTCTTCCAGATTTTCATTATTTTGTTGCAATTCCCTTTGTAACATTTCATTATTTTGTTGCAACTCCTTTTGCAACATTTCATTATTTTGTTGTAATTCACAGCGAATGTTCTGTTGCAACTTTTCTTGAAGATTTTCATTATTTTGCTGCAAACTTTGGGTAACCGTAACTTGAAATGCAGCAATAATCTTGTCCAAGTTTGGATTCACTGTACTTGTATAAGACTTTAACAAAAAAGGATCAAAATCTGGTTTACAAGATTTACAAAAATAGCTTTCATTAGAAGAACTAAATATTACCCAGTGCATTACAGTCAAACCTCTGCACTCCAAATGTTCCCATTTATTGCAGCTTTTGCACTTCACAAGACGAGAATCTGCTTCAATGTTACTGCAACAAATAATATTCTTCGTTGGGTCAGCATTTTCTTCAATAGTTTCATTTTCCCTGAAACTATCGACGACATCGGATCTTAAGAAAACTCCCGTTCTTAAGTTGTAAGAATGTTGTTTCCGATCCATTATTTAAAGTAATCAGAAGATAACTTCCACACTATATACACGAATCCTGGCTGAAGGTCGCCATAATTGTTGCTGTTAGTTTTGTATTAGCAACTAAAACAAATATATTATTTGTTTTAAGAAAGAAAAATACTGAAATCTACTTACGAATTGATGTATATTACACTATATCCCATAATACATAATTAGAACAGTAACAGTGATAAAGAAATGTCTTTCTTCTTATCAAAGATTTTTATCATTAATACAACTTAATTGTGAATGTTATAAAAAGATGACAGTCACAACTACGGTGTCGACAGCTCCGCTCCCTTATATCTCCCATACAGACAAGAAGATATTATAAGTCAATACGTTTTTCATGTGATATTCAGAAGTTAATCAAATGTGTCTACATCGCTGGAAATTTCTCCCACCCACCTTCCATCACTTATTTCTGGCACTAAAAGTTTATGCCAAGTACTGGTGAGAAGATTTCTCGTTACAGTGCAGTGTTTCAATACGACCTCTTTACAATCAAATGCCTGGAACGTTCATTGCATTGCATCACATCAACAGTTCAACAAAGAAACATTTGTCAATTTAGACAGAGTTCCCTCCGTGACTTTTTTTTACCTCTGAAATTCCCTGACTTTTCCCGGTTTTCCAGGTCTGTCGCCACCCTGTATTTTTTCTGGGTCTTTAATGTTATGCTAAACATAGTTGCGAGTTTCCATTGAGTTGGAACCAGCAAACATTGCTTTTAGTATGCATTGCTTGCCCTTTCTTAAGTTATTGGTTGTTCTTCTTTACTTTGGCAGATCAGATTTTATTGGCGCTTTCAGTATTTTGACAAAGTTTTATTAGATTTTCAATATTTTGGCATATTTTTATTACATTTTTCAGTTTTTTGAAATATTGCTATTGCATTCTTCACTACTTTGACATATTTTTATCAGATTTTCCGTATTTCGGCAGCAGGGTTTCAGTGAATTTATCAGCATTATTACAGGTTTTAATGGCATTTGGTCCCTACACTAAGTTTTTCACATGGCAATATCAATAATACATTGCACCGTGCCACGAAGACATACAGGGAGACGTGAAGGAGGCTCAGCACACATTTATGATCATGGCAATAGTGAAGGTGATTTGATTGGCACCTCGCTCCGGCCGCCTTTACCCTCTAGGTACTCGCTGAGGGTACCCCCGGAGAGGATCATGCAGGGATATTGTCTGGAAAACCAATTTGAGATCTCCAATAACGGGAATCGAAACAGACGCCCTAGAGACAGGACGATCGCAGATTCATATTTAAATAAATACTTGTGATTTTATTTGTTTATGCCTTTCATTTGGTGCTACTCTTCTGACCCCAAGGTTAATCGTGGCATTGATAATAATTGCCTATGATTAACGCAAGGTACGCATTTTACATTTCAGGGGTGACCCTTTCTGATGATATACAAATACCAACCTTCCTTCCACGTAGCACCCTGGATTGCATTTTTCAGACTAACGAGGCTCTGGCGTCTGTACTCACAGTCACAATAATTCTGTTAGAAGTTCGTTCATTGATTGATTAACTTAATTTTGCTTCGCTTTTCTGCCGATTTTGACTAATCGCGAAGATGAGGATGAGTGATGATATGATGAAATAGATAAAGGGACACTCACAAAATCACCCATGCCGCGATTTGAACCGGAAGCCCTGGCGTCTCGGCGCGCTTCTCTAACCACTCCGCCACGAAGGTCGGCTGTAAGGAACTCGTGTTGTGTCCTGTCCATGTATGTTGTGATTGTCCTGTGATGAACTTCATCTTATCACCTTCATCTCGATTAGCCAACAGTAGCAGAATAGCAAATAAATCAATCAAGACATCAATATCTTACCAATGATTGGAAGCTATGTCTTTTGTTTCTCGCAGTGTGTGTCTAACCATCAGGCCATGAAATCAATTCTTGAACGATACTTAATAAAAACTTAAAGTTACAGAACCAAGTTCAATTATTAATATAAAGTTCAAAATGGATCAATTTCAATTTGAAAGAAATACCAGGATATGCACTAATTGGGGCATATTTTCCAATCTCATGTCTTTTCTTTAAGCCTTCATATCATCATCATGTGCACTGTTCACGCATTGGACAATAGTTCGTTTTGCGAGCCTCTCATAGACATACCAACGACAGAGAAGCACAATAGCAGTTTTCTATAGTGTCGGCTATAGGCCGACCTAACAGAACACATGGGCCTGGAAGGAGAAGTGTGATTGGTGCTGATGGCGTTTATACACATACTCAATTCATGAAGAGCCCGGCATGTGAGCAAATAGGTGTAGTCAAATGCGGGGTCCGTGTTCCCCGTTAGGAAAATGCCGGAATTAGTTATTCGCGTGCCATTGGACACGACTCTTGAATTTATAAAGCGAGGAGACAATACCTGCGAAACCACGATTCTTCGGCACCTGCGAGTACGTGTGTACAAATGCACGTTCACGTGATCACGGGAAAAGCATACGTATCCTAGTGCGTTATCGATTTCTGTTATTCGCAGCTTCCTTGTTGATGGGAGATGCACAGGAACACGTTGCGGAAATGCATGGGGAGACCAGCGAACTTAGTAGTCCCAATCCGAATTCTGTTTTAATATGGTTGATTGATTGATTCTTATATTATGGGCATATCAGCTTACAATACGGGGGTAAGCTTAACTAAAATATAATTGAGAACAAAAAAGTAACATTTGTCTCTTAAGCATAAAATATGTATCAAATTCACGTCCATATATCCAAAGTGCAATGCAATTTCTCACAAATGAAAACAGTAAAAGAGGCTATGGTAAATTCAAAATAAATGTTGTTAGAAACGCTATGCCTGTACAAATGATGTTCTGTTTACGAAACAAACGTTAATAATCTTCCAGTTAATGCTGTGTCTTATTTTCCTTTAAATATGTCATGTCAAGTATTAAAACAATTGTTTCTTGTATTGGGCATTTTACCCTGAACACGGGGTGATTTGCCCAAATTGACGTTCATCTGTTTATTTTCTATAGTTCTTTTTTCTATAAGACTTACAGTAATAAAACGTATAGGTAACAATAACAAAACATGTAGCTTTCATTTGACATCTTTTTCATTGCGACACTCCTTCATTTAGCGAAGCTATAAACCGCCAAAAAAAAAAAGTTGGGCGTATTCCCCCGAGTGACTCTATGCTATCTCCGAGGACTAAAATATCCTTATCTAGTTAACAGCTGAGACTGTAAAGGGTTACTCAACACAAGCAAGGATAAACACAGGACAATACGACCCCCCAAATTATCATCTTGGCCGTGAGTCCCGGCGCCAGAGCGTCGTTGACCTGCAACTGGGTGTACTAAGCGAAGTAACTTTGGGTTGCCTTACCAGAAGGTCACCCCTGTATGTAATATGGAAGTTATAACTAGTTATGCACACTGAAAACCATAATAATAGTACTAACAACTCACTATACTGCCTTTAAAAAGTGACTCTACTATAATTCCGCCATATGTTTGCTATTAATTTATTTTTCCAAACAAAAATACACTATTGCGGTGACCTTCATTAAGAGAAAATTACCGTTGTTATGAAATAATTAAATCCAGCCTTAAGATGCAGCATTCCACTCCACGAACTCTCACTCAGAGTGCCTAGACATAAAACACGGAGCAAGGAAACTTTCCACACTACAACTCCCAGGCTCTCACTACTACAACGTTCACTATTCCATAGGCTACTGAATCAGTTCAATATAATCTCAAGCCAAATAGATATATTCAGTAAAAGAATCCAGCAAGTGGATAGCTTCAAGTACCTCGGATGCACTATAAGCAGTGACATGAGCTGCAACCAAGAAGTGAAAATGAGAATCGCAATAGCAAAAGAAGCTTTCAATAGAAGAAAAAATGTTTTTTGTGGACCCATGGACATAGGTCTAAGGAAGAGATTAGTGAAATGTTTTGTGTGGAGTGTAGCACTATATGGTGCAGAAACCTGGACGTTGAGAAGAAATGAAGAGAAACGACTCGAAGCTTTTGAAATGTGGACATGGCGAAAAATGGAGCGTGTAAAATGGACAGACAAGGTAAGAAACGAAGCCGTACTGAAAAGAGTTGGTGAAAAAAGATCTATACTGGAGACCATCAAGAAGAGGAAAAGAAACTGGTTAGGACACTGTCTAAGAAGAAACTGCCTGCTAAGAGATGCCTTGGAGGGAATGGTTGAAGGAAGAAAAGTCCGTGGAAGAAAGAGATATCAGCTTATGGATGATATTAAATTAACTGCTATTACGAAGCGTAAGGCAGAGAACAGGGAAAGCTGGAGATTGCAGTGAAAAACCTGCCAATTAGGCAGAAAACAATGAATGAATGAATGAATTCATCTTTTATCAGCAACATGGAAAAAATTGTACATAAGTAATGCTTTTGTGAAACTGATCTTTTTACCTTGGTACTTTTTTGGCTTGTTTTATTTTTGTTTATTTTATGTTATACTTTCTTTTGTGTTTTTAATCTTAGTCTATTGTTTTACTGTTGTTTCTTTCTGGTTTAAAATGCATTCTGCTGTACTGGAAATTTCAATAAATAAATAAATAAATATTCTTATATTTTTCATTCAATTTGGAAAAAATCTCGAGAGATAATGCACGCATCAACATTTTTTTTTGGAAAGGGTGTAAGTTGTAGGAATTTCAGCGTTTTTTGAAATGAGTCCCCAGTAATGATTAATTGATTGACTGACATTTTATTGAATTAGAAAATAATAATTTATATTCAATTTAGCAACTAATACAAATATATGTTTTTTGAATATCAAAGTAGCACATCTTCAGTTAATTAAGGAAATTGAAATTCACACTCAACACAACCACAAAGCTCAACAATAAAAGTACGAGTAATTGAATTGTGTCCCTTTACTTTTCTCTTGTTTAAGGCGGAAAAAAAGAAGTCCGATTTTTTTTTCTCAAGCTATTTGCAAACTCACCCCCTTGCATTCCATTTTTTTTATCCGACTGCTACCTTTCTCGCCCCGAATAATTTCCTCCAGATAAAGCAAGGAGAAGATTCCTAAGTTGCGTCACTTCCGATTCCCAAGAAAGATTTGTATTCTTATCATTGCTTTAACTTAACGGGTTAATTTGCATATTTTAGCATGGTAATGACCGATAATTAGAAAATAATTTCTTTCTGTGATGAATGCACAGAGGAGTAAATACTGGGAGGATTTAAGCGTCACAAGAGCGAGATAGCGATTAGTTGCTCGATAGCGATATCCGGTCCCATTCCTCAAGAAAGGGGGTTGTACCACGTCACCTTCTCGTAAGTTATCGATCTCCCTTAATTTCCTTTAAAATGTATGCAGGGTCGCTTGCAATAGGTGAATTCCGGCTTCCGATTCAAATTCCAGACTTACAGACTTGATTAGTAACTGTCTTTATTTTTAAAGTTAACCAGATATGCCAAACGAATTAACTTTCATTAACGAACTGCACTCTACAAACTATGAATTTCAATATCTAATTAGTATTATTTAATAAATATGGAACTTTTGGTATATCTGTAAAAATTTCCGTAAAAAAATACTAATTTATACTCTGTCCAGGCTATCTGTGGAGGAAGGTCGCGCATAGCGGCAGAGAAGGGGGAATCGAGTGGGTGGAGCGAAGCAGTACACGCTGCTGGGAAACCTGGTAACTGCAGTCGCTTCCCCCTCTACGCAATCCCGTTCTCTCTCCCATATTCTTGGTGGAGCTGTCTCGCGTTACTACTTCCGCAGAGACTTGTTTTAGTTCGCTTGCTCCAGAGTTAGTTAGGACAGATTATAGATCACGAGTAAATCTTTTTGATGCAACACAAATATAAATTACTATGATTTATTGAGAATAATTTTATACAACGATCTCTTTATAAATCTTAGGGCTTCCCCGATGGCGTAGTGGTAACGTCAGCCTTGCAATATATAATGACTTATATTCTGACCTTGTTCGTCACAGCAATTTCTCATCTTCTCCCTCGCGGTACGGGAGACGTTTCTTCCTACCTGGAAACTGGGTTCACGAACGCCTCACCCGAGGGCATACTGCTTACCAGCTGGTTCTATACCCGCTGGAGCCACATTGCACAGTGATTCAGAACGCACTTTAAACTATAGGTCCAGTCCCGATTAGCCAAACTGTGCATAAAGTGGATTTAAACAACAATTCACACAATTCAATTCTTTACAAATCTTACAAAAATTATCAATAATTTTAAATTGAGCGGTTCGGGAGTAAAACTTGGTAACTTACAAAGGTATGGAACTGAGAAAAATGCAAGTGAAAGTTCGTTCATTTTATTGTGACTTATGTATTACCTAGATATTCCTGTGTGTTTTGGAAATTGACTGTAACAGATTGGACTTTTTTCCACTAACGTGTGAGCAACATCAGACTGTGCAGCAAATGAATACAATGTTTTCTCAAATGTGAACGTAGTGATGGTAATCAAGATTTACTCCCGAGCTGCTCAGTTACAAAACCATATTTATGCAAATGTATATTTATTAAAGCTTATTATAAGTAAATCTGTAGAAAGTGCACATAAAATATTTGTTTGATACAAGAAGAATATTGAAACTTTATTCTGAATCTACTCAAAACATATCTCCTAGATAAGGCAAAACACTTCCCTGATTGAAGAAAATTAGTGATAAATCACTTTCTATAATAATACAAACACTTTTAAGCCTGCATATACTCTTTCATTAATTATTCCATTACTAATTCTCATATAAACCAGATATGTCAATTTAAATTCCATGTAACTCAAAGAGAAAATGACGTGTAGCTACTAAATAAATCCATGTAGCGACTTCTTCCAATACTGCTTACTTATTTTGTTTTCCACATAGTAAATTTACATATGAGAGCCTGAACATTATAATTTATGGGGCGATATCGACTTATGCCATGGTGGGAAAGTGAAGCTTACTTCATTTTCGGTTACCTAGTTATCAATCATCTACGCACATCGCATTTTTCAGTTTCGAAGAGCGATCGATTCCGAGACTGGGCGAATTTCTTTAAAAATTGATACCTGTGGGCAACAAGGCCTTAACATCAAGACATATTTTGCCGTTAATAATGACATATATTCTGACCTTGTTCGTCACAGCAATTTTTCATCTTCTCCCTCGCGGTATGGCAGACGTTTCTTCCCACCTGGAAACTGGGTTCACGAACGCCTCACGCAAGGGCAGGACCACGTGACAAATGATTCACTCACGTGGTTTTCTCCGCCACGGGACGCCGAACACGGAATAAGTAATTTATAACATGGATACGTCTCGTCTCGGTGTGGTAACCAGACAGGAATTTCTCTAAGATTCAGACACGGTGGCGGTTTCGATATCAATTACTGCTGCGACTGATATTAATTCGAATGTCACCTGTGTCGCGGGTAAGAAGAGAAGGAAAAATGTGCTCCTAAGCCCTGATGAGGAGGAATAAATATCAAGAAAGATAGACGAAATTCATTGGATTTTCGCATCCCGAATCTTCCAGTCTACGGTGAAACGTTCGCGTGTCAAATTTCTCCTGTTGACGAATAACCAGAATTACGGATTTAAAGATTTGAGCATCGTTCTTCAAGAAATGAGAAGGAATGTGAATTCTGGTAGCATTATCTCGATGCTTATATTTCTGCATGAAGGATAAAATGAAATTTTAAAATTGCCAAGTTATTTTTAGAAATTTTAAATAAGACACCGCACTTTCTTTTTGCACATTATTAGTAACTGGAATTGACTTACTGTGGATTAAGTTTCATGTGTCTGTGTGATAAACGAATTTATAGGTATGGAAGATTCAAACCAGTATATAAGTGGTCTCTCCATAATTCATACTCTCTTCTATCTTTCAATATTTTTTCTTCATATTCAAGTCATACTTCTAACGCTTTAATATTTATTAATTTGTATTACAATATTAATGGCACAAGGAAAGAGTTAATTAGAAGGAATATTTATTCTTGGGGAAACTTCATTTTCCCATATTTTTATTATGTATAAACGTTTGGTAAACAAATAGTAAAGATAATTAGAATCAATATGTTTAACATTGATAAATATTCTACAAATATTTTTTAGCAACTTTGTTTCAACGATATTGTGGATAGAATAATATAAAGAAATATAAAGCAACTATCACCAGGAGTTTATATTAAGTAAAATAAATATAGTATGAATAGTATTGTTAACTGGGAACTTTTTAAGTAATTATTAAAACACAAGAACTGGTGAGAGAATGGGGACAATGCTCTATAAATTCTTGTGCAAATGGAGTTGTTAAGTTCAATTTTGATTCTACTGCATAGACAAAAGGATCATCTGAGCAACTTATAATGCTATTAGGCAATATATTGTAACTTGTATTAAGTAAATATAATTTTAGATCGTGTAGTTCTTGAGATAACGATACGTTGGCCAATGACCTGGAGCAAACGAGGGAACTTGTAATACGAAAAATAGTATACGGTTTTTGATTGATAGAATATTAGGTTTCAATTCTCTATCGGTATATGAACAGAAAAATTGTTTAGTGGAATAACTTCAGCAAGTATATTGAAACATTCAATTATAACATTGGAACATAAATCTACGGAATGTGCGAAACAAAAATTAACTGAACCATCATTCATAAACATGGAAACTCAATTTTAGTAAAAGCAAACCACGCTCTAATTACAAATAACCTGGATGTGACCACCAACATGTTTCCCAGAAAACCAAATAATGGAGTCGATGATTTGCTCTACGTCACAAAACAGAGAGATCAGCTGGCCTCCACAGTGAGGAGAAATAAAAAAAAAAAGTGCAAAGAGACGAGAGAGGGAGGAAAAAGTTACTGCAGTGGTAAAGCACAATGTTTATAACCCTGAGTCATTCCGAGAGAGGGTCTGCTCAGTTGGTTCAACTTAATCAGCCATCACACGTCAAATTAATATGCACAGCGGTGTAGTAATGGCGGGGTAAATGCGCGCAGTGTAGCGGAACATACATGGACGGGCGATGGTGGTTACATTCTATAAACAAATTTTTGATTATACTGATTCCATTTTATATGCATCGTACGCGGAAACGGTGGTATGTTTGAAAACGTAGCCTGCAATTTAAACTTTTCCGTCATGGGATTTGCGGGCGAAGGTTCGCTTCAGTCTGCAGAAAAAATATGTGGAAACACATGTTAATTGGGTTTATTCTGTGCTGTTTTTTCAGGCAAGGAAGTGGATCTATTTGTAAACGCAGATACAATAATCGTATTTGAACTGCGTTCCATTTTCGTAGATTTTGCCATTTTAGTGTATTGGCAGTTGACGAGAACAACAGTATACACCACAATGCGACGATCACTGGTCAATCATTTGCACGATTATAATTCGTTCATAAATATTTCCAATTATAACACGAAGGTGAAGATAAAACTTCTATGGGTCTATGTATTAATAAAATAAGTGAGCAATATGCAGTTCACTATTACCTGTATTTCCATTTTGTTACAACCATTACAACATAATAACTATTGATTTTCGTTTCTATATCAACGTTAGAATTCCAAATATTACCTCATTTATACAGCGTTTAGCGCAATAAATAACATAAAACATAATTAACCTTATAGGAAGTAATTATTATACATTTTTTAAACTGTTAATAGAAAGTGACTTGTATAATATGACATTAATAATTTCAATAACATATAATTATATTGTGCGGATCCACAGGAGGTGGATCCATTTGTACACGCAGATACAATAATCTTATTTGAATTGCCTTCCATTTTTGTAGATTTTGTCAGCTTAGTGTATTGGCAGTTGAAAAGAGCAACGGTATACACCACAACCATGTCGTTAAATTTGCCCATACGAAATTCTTGTTGATTGATTGATTGATTGCTTTAGTTTATTTTACTTCGCGTTTTGTGCCTCTTGGATAATTTGCGAAAATGGGGATGAGTAATGAAATGATGAAATTGATGAATGGACATTCACAAACAACCAAACCCGAGCGGAATTCAAACCCGGGACCCTTGGCGTCGCAGCGCGGTGCTAACCACTCGGCCACAGGGTCCGGCGGAATTCTTGTTGTTACTGGTATTGTCATTGATTGATTGATTGATTGCTTTGGTTCATTTTTCTTCGCTTTTCTACCACTTTACCAGTTCATTTTAAATCCACTTTTTGCTCGGATATGCGGGTATGTTTGATTTGATTTATGTAGTTTAGCGTCGCTTTTCTGCCTCTCTTGGCTAATCGCGACGATGAGTATGAGTGATGGTATAACGAAATTGATGAAGGGACACTGAAAAAGAACAGCCATGCCCATACCGGTATTCGAACGGGGGACCTATGCCGTTGTAGCACTCTATGCTAACCACTCCACCATAGAGGTCGGCCGATACGCTAATAGGGACTGGATCTGCAGTCTACAGAGGGATCTGATCCATTGTGCAAAGTAGTTCCACTGAGAATCGAACCAGGGACCTCTTGATTACTAGGCGGTAGTAGGCTACTATCAGCACGCCACCGGAGCAGCCTATTTCTCAACAAGATTTAATGTTGTACTGTAAGATAAGGATATAATGGCCCATTATGTATTTTAAATATTTATTATTATAATTAAACATTTCCTCTAAAGTGTATTTTATTTTAAAGGTGATTGATTTGCTTTATTTTACTTCGCCTTTTGTGCCTATTTTGGCTAATTTGCGAAGAGTGATGATATGATGAAATCGATGAATGGACACTCACGAACATCCATGCCCAGGCCAGGATTCGAACCCGGGACCCCTAGTGTCGTAGCGCGATGTGCTAACCACTCCGCCACGGGGGCCGGCATTTTAAACATGAAAAACAGTAAGATTCGAAGAAGCATAAGCGGGAAAATTGAAGCGTCTACTCCCAACATTAATATTTCGGTAGTATTCCAAGTAGGGTGGGTCTAACGTTAACTCTAAATACACACGCTGTGAATGTTTATCTCTTGAAAAGGAACAACTGCGATGGATTTTTATTTTTATAAAAAGAGGAAATATGATCCTTGATGACTCATATTTCATGCAGGGGGGGAGCTGTCCAAGTGGGTAGGGTAAAATACCTTTGGTATGATGCACACAATTATCTTCATGGAAAACAAAAGCCATCACAGTACGCTATTGATGACGAACGTTGTCACAAAATGAATTTTTACTCTGGCGCGACCCACAAAGGATGTCGCCCGTAGCTAGAGAACAGCATATGAAATGAGAATTATCACTGCGCTGTAGAAACACTCTTGTAAAAAAAGTTCCAGGAGGCAATATTGCAGCGCTACAATTACAACGCGTGCCCTATCTCTGTCTAATAATTGAAACGGGCACAATTAGAAATCCATTAGTTCCATTGGCTCGCTTCCGGGGTCTTTCCTCCAAACGGGCGCACTGATTGGCACTTTACGCCTGACGTAGCAGTCTCAACTAGCGCCACTTCTGCTCTGCGGATCAGTGATGAATAATTCCTTTGTGGCCCGTACGAGGCCTAACGGGTGGACAAGGTCAAAGTTCCTGTGATGACAGGGACTGGAGGTCGCATTAATCTTCCGCGAGCGACAGACGTCATACGTGTGGTTGATTTCTATCAGATGGGCCGTATTAACGATATACGGACACGTTGAAGTGTCGCAGAGGTTTTTTTTGCAAAAGCATGCCACTTGCGAAGCTGCGATATCATTGACAACTTCCAGGTGATCTCTCAAATAGAGTTTTGCCCGCTTGAATCCATAACTTCTCCAAGCTATAATAAAAGCCTTATATTCTTATATTGTCCAATAATACGAGAAGGCAACAAATAACATTTGGGACTAGATTTGCAGTTCCAAGCCGAAACCCATTTTCTAACTTGAGGATTCATTCACAATTGTATTCTTTATATTTTTGTCGGTTTTCTGCTTCTCTAGGCTAATCGCAACGATGAAGATGAATAAGATAAATCTGTGATGGGGACACTCACAAAGGACTACCCATACCAGGACTCGAAACCGTAACCGTTGAGATTGAAAACCACCCACTTAACTCTCTTAGTGACAATTTATTCATGTTCCCCTCAAGTGCAACCTGGCAGTGAACAAATAATGAGAAGATAATCATCTTCTCTCCAACTTATACAAGCACACACACACACACACACACAGAGAGAGAGAGAGAGAGAGAGAGAGAGAGGGAGGGAGAGAGAGAGAGAGAGAGAGAGAGAGAGAGAGAAAGAGATAAACACGTTCTGTAACAACTTCCTTAGGCCTGGGCCTACACTCTCAAGTGATGTGCTATTGTTTTCTCAGGATCAGACCTATCTTTTTGTGCGCTCCTTTTCATGGGGACTATTCGATTAAACGTGAAAGACTTGAGTTCGCATCGGAGCGGGATATGCCTTTCTTCAATGGTTAAAGTGGTGAATCGTTTTCTACCCATATTTTGTATGCTACGTAATTTATGGCAAAGCAGGGCATATTCCACTCACTACTAGTTCTTTCCACCGATCAGAGATGGCACTGCCTATCGGATATCATCATTATCTCAATTTCGGCTACGGAGTGGGATATGCATCTTTTTCAGCAGCACACCATTATTATTATTATTATTATTATTAGTCATTATTATTAGTATTATTGATCCTAGAGGAGACTATAAAAAGTGATACAAAATGAGCGAACCTCTGGCACAATGTTTTCCTTTAGTTTTTTTTAAATATTTTAAACCATAAATACATAGTTCTATGTTTGTTTTAGACTCTATTAGACGACTTTAACTGTGTATATTTTAGTAATGAAGTTTGTGTTCGACCTTTCACATAAAAAGCCAATTCTTATAGTTTGGAATAGTCTCTTGTGGAAAAAAAATCATTTTGTGGGTTAAGAAATGTTCTGATGTTACAAAAACACCGAGTTCTGACTTGGCTTTCTATTGTAGTCTGCCGTTCGAAATAATTCATTTTTATAAACCTTAAAGTATCCTTTGTTATTATACAGGGATGGTAATTAACTAAATTTATATATTGTAGCTACTGTGATAAACCTAAGCAGGCACGTAGCCAGGGGGTGAGCTCGGGGGGTTGAAGCTTCCCCGAAATCCTACAAATATGTAATTTAAGTAGTGCATAGTGATATTAACTTTACTTCCTTAGACATATTGTATAATAAGCTGTAATATGCTGAGAAATTCATCTTCTGGGCTTCTAAATCCCTCCTGAAATAAAATTCTGGCTACTGGCCTGAACATAAGGTTATTCTTTTCGTTCTGTAATCAAATAAATTATGTAAAGATGTAAATTTCCAAGTGTAGGAGGGAGGGTTAACTGACCAAGCTGTCAATCTAGACTTTTACAAACCTAAGACGGGAAAAATTCCTGTTCCAAGTTTCACCGTCCTTCATCGCCAATAAAGTTTAATTTGTAATGCTTACCCTATCCGAGACAAATGCTATTTCCTGAACGCAGCCGAAGCGAATTACGTCCGACTGTTTGATGAATGTGGCCTGCTGTTCGATTCCTCTCAATCGGCCGCAGCCCGGACACTAGCAGTCTCCGGGGATCATGTCACTGATACGTCACACTACCTTTTTCGACAACAATCTGCCAACAGGCAAGACTAATCCAACCATCACAGAGGGGGCCTCTCTCTCTCTCACTGTGCTGCAAATTGCGAGCTGTGCTTCTTCATGCACTGTTGACTTCGAGTTGAAACGTTGCAGTTTGTGATGTTGAGACACTTTGATTAAAATCGCGTGGCTTTAACGAGAAACTACAGAGCAACTCTCACAATTACGAAAAAAAACCTCTCTTTTCATATACTGACACTCGGCTACAACAATTAGCAAGCAAAACGAAGCAAACAACTTCTATTACATTAATTTGAAGAGGATGGTCGTGACCCAAATGCAACTTATGCAAGTTATATGTTAGAAGATTTTTCCACGCTTGATGGAAATGAGATTATAAAACTTCAAAACATCTTTATTTCTTAATGTAGTCTGCGGGATAGGCTGTTAACCGAGTATTATGCATAATTTATAACGATTTTCTTGTATGGAATAATATTTATATTACAGTAAAACCTCATTAATTCGGACCCTGACAAGGACTTCCCTTAATCCGGACAGGTAAAAGGCCAAAAAAAAAAAAAAACAGAATGGAAGTTTTTAAATGTGGCTGGAAGTCAACATGAAAACTTCCCAAAGAAAACGCAGTCAACCACTGATGAAATTGTCTTTCCCGCAGACTTTGTACTGTACTGTATAGTGCATTTAGGCATATGCCCTTTAAATACACCATAACAGACATGATTTGTTGCTATAAATGGACTTTTAATACACTTTCTACGGTTCGATTAGGTTTTTTCAGTTAATCCGGACTTTCGTTAAACCGGCCAACTTATCCCCCCACCCATTAGTTCGGATTAACGAGGTTTTACTGTATTATTATCAGAGTAGAATATTTGTTGACATTATTTTCAAGGATACATTTTGACTGTGCACCAAAAGATGTACGTATACTGTCATATTTTAAAGAACATTGTATAGGGGCAATCAGCTGCATACATTCAAGTAGAGACAGTTTTCGATTGCATATTAGAATAGGATTAGCATAGGGACGGCGCCAGAAGGGCCACAGGGGACAACCCCCCCTCCTCCAGCAAAGAAGAGAAGCGTAGGCAAATAAACGAACTTTCATCCAAAATATGCATTTTTGTGTTGAACGTAGGGGTAAATTAAATGTGGCAGTCCCCTGAGGATATTCCCATCACCCTTCTACCTCCCCACTCTTTCCTGACGATGTCTTGTGTATGACTATCAACAAATCAAGTTGGAATCTAATAATTGTCATTGTGTATTATCCTTGAAGACAGTGACGTGCTGCCATAAGATATAAAATCTACTTGAATAATAGGCGCATAAAAATCATTGTTTTCATTCAATATGGTTTAATTGTTGTTATCTCATTCTTCCAGGTTCTTATTGAATTCCTTCCTATCTTCACCAAAAATCCAGAACTTCAGCATAACCATGTTCTTACCGACAACCTTGTAGCGACTGCAACAATGAAGCAAATAGAGTATTTATTTTAAATACTTTAATACTTGGTTTCTCAATGTAGAAGTCATAAAAATGTTGCATGGGGGAATACTGTATTTGGTGCCTAATATTGTCATAATTAGTCACAAAAAATATGATTCCAAGTCATACTAGTCGTACTAGTATGATAAGGTAAAATATCCTATATATTTAACAATAGTTAACACCAACGGGTGAGTACGGTTTGAATTTGTTAAAACAGATATCAGCGCAAACAACAATTGAACAACCTAAGTGATTTACGAAGATATAAACATGAAATATAATCATGTATTACTTTAAGTGACTAAACAAGCTTCTTCCAATATTGTTCCCTCGCAACCTACTTACAAAGTAAATACGATGGAACCTCGATTTTACGTTTTTAATAGGACCAAGGTGAAACAACTTAAAATGCGGAAAATGTAAAATTGGGGAAAATTCTATGACAGTTTGCTGTCTCGGGACCATCAAAATTGAATGTACCTATAATTCAGGAATATGTAAAATTCGGAAACGTAAAATCGGGGTTTCACTGTATATTTTTACAAATTAGCAGAGATATTCAATATATCATCTTTAAACATGATAAAAAATCGAAACTTACAAGCAATAAATAAAACCAAGAATTATATGTATGTGTGTAGACCTGTATGCATGATTTCAACAAAACATAATCAATATATGAAATGTTTGCTTTGTAGCAAAGTGAGAAGAGTAGGAAAAGCTCGTAACGAAGACAAGTCAACATGTTATTCACTCCATGGTTTTGCCACTTCATAAACATGGCGCTGTTCTGAGCCTGATTATAATTGCATTCTCATCACTTGGACACAAACCACAAATAATTAAACCAAAATGCTTTATACCAATGCATTTTGATTTTTAATTTCATGGTTTCGGTAATAATTAAAAACTGATCTCCCATGCCAAACAATCACATTGACTTCAATAATTATTCGTTGGGAAATAACTACGTCGTTAACAATGGAAGCTGTGTATTGTTATCGCTTTGTTGAAATTTCTCCTGGCAACAGCAACAGATAATGGAAATTTCAAGGAAGTTCCTGCATTGAAAAATTGTTCTTAGCAATTATTCATAAGCTGAATTATGTATTTTCGAAAGTAAGATTTGGAATTTGTGCATTTATTTTATCGTCACATCTAAGGTAAGTTATAAATTTACTTCTTTTTTCAGTTTATGGTGTAATTGTTTATTATTACGTCCCTCGCAGCCTCACTTCATACCATTTCTACCGTAACTATTTGTAAAATACTTACGATGCTCGAAGTAGTAATATTGAGAGAAGTATTTTTTTATAATTTGGTTATTTAATATTATGAAAATTATGCAAGGAAAATTATCGTAATAACATTGAAGAGAAGGACACTTATATTTTAATGTAATTTACAGAAATTGTTGTAGCACTTACATCAGTCGTCAGAAATTACAATTTTTTGTGTATTCAATATAAAAAAAATCTCTCTACTATGACAACACAGGTTGGCTCGTCTGGTTTTATACCTGGCACTACTGAAGAGATATTTTATACATGTGTATGTCCACCGCAGTTTGTTATATTGCGCCACGGTATCAAGCCGTTATAACAATTTTAGCTCAATAACCACTTAACGCACTAAGTGTGCTCAAAATATTTGCGACAGGCCACCATTAATACGTAATTACAGTTACATCTTATTTTAATGTCATCATTTCATTAAACGAAGGTGACCTAAGTACTGTTTGTTTTAATTGCATATCATTTGGCACTAATATTAGGCACACAATTAAGCAATTTTAAATATTAGCATTGAATACATCGGAAGATTACTTGTCGGTAAGGAAAAAAATATGAATTCTGGTTTAATCATTTGCATTTTGTTATTTGTATCACATTTCCGCCACATTTGGGTAATCGCGACCATAAGGATGAGTGATGATATGATGAATTTGATGAAGGGACACTCACAAATAACTCCCATGCTTAGGACGGGATTCAAACCCGTACTCCTCACTTTTTTGTTTAGTGGTACGCTAGCCTAATCCCTTGTTTTAGAGCGCATGAGTGTTCTTGCTAAAAAATCCACCTAAGGTTATGATGGCATACATAACTCAGTCAACGAATACAGTGAAACCTAAATTTTACGTTATCGGATTTCACATTTTCCTGCATTATATATTTGATGGTCCCAAGACAGCAACATGTTATATAATTTTCCCTAATTCTTTATTTTCCGCATTTTAAGTTTCATCACCTTGGTCCTATTAAAAACGTAAAATCGAGGTTCCACTGTGTAACGTTAAACAGAAATCGGATATATTTACTTTGGAGAACAAAGGCGAACAGCCATGGCTCTATTCTTGGGAATGAGTAATCTACCAGCAGGCAGCCAGGAGCGAGACGAACCTTGTCGCAATATAGCACTTCATTTAGTCTCCAAGTGGAGCTTGTGGCAGCTATTCCGGAATTCCGACTTCCTGGGTGGTGGGAAGCGAAACAATCACACACACAAAGGAGCTCTGGCGAAATGAAGCAAAATCTGAGGCAGAGTGCACGGCGCTCTGTCTTCTGGTAATGATTCAACAAAGATAAACAATGTGACTTGGCTTACCGGGACGCTCACACAAATTTCAGCTACGTTCACTCCGACAACCACATCCAGTTCCTGCGTACGTACCTGCAAATAAATAATTCGAACGACATTGTTAGGAGACAATGCAGATAATTTAGAAGTGGAAGCATTATATCTATATATCCACACTCAACATCTTTATACGCAGTAATGTTATTTCGTGATGCTAGGTATTTTGGTCGTTATGTTTTCTGTAAATGCATTAGCAATAAGAAATATATATATTTTCTAGTTTGATCGAAAAAATTGGACGGGTGTACAGAATAGATTTCGGTGTTTGAAAAGTTATATTTTACAGTTACTTGGTTCAAAACGTAACCGAGTTATACAGTTATTTATTTTGAAAACTAACTCAGTTACAGTTACTGGTATTTGAAAAGTAGCTGCAAGTTACTTTTATAATTACTTTGTTCTGGAAATGTTCTTGCAAATAAATTACACAAACTCAGTGATCATGTTTGAAGTAAAATAAATAAGTGAAGACTTAGATGTGTTGTATTTATGTTTTGTGGTACATAATAAGTCTTCATCTATTTATATAGAATAGAATAGAATAGAATGGTCTTTATTTAAGCAGGCATGTTTCGGCCTAATGGGCCGTTCTTACAACCAACCCTTGTCAAAGATACAATAAATGAATAAAAACAAAAAGAAAGAAAAAAAACGCATAATGATCATATAAAGATTATACAATGATAAAATAATACATTGAATAGATTAGTATATATACTGTGGAGTAAATATAAGTAATAAGTCTTCGGTAGTTCAATGTGTGTGCGGGGGGGGGGGGGGTTAGGTATGCATTATATGATGTATAAGTGCAGGTGCAATTGTTAACATATGAAGGTTAATGAAATTGTTGGGACAATATTAAGTTCTTCAGATTTTTATTAAAACTTTGATGGCAAATAATGTTATTCAATGGTGAAGGCAGTTTGTTCCATTACCTGATCCCTGTAACAATGAAGGACTTGTTATATGTGGCGGTTTTATGTTTGGGGATTTTTAGATTGTGCTTCTTGCGGATATTATGTTCGGCTGATGTTCTACGAGAACATATCTTATCGGATAAGTATTTTCGGGAGCCACTCTTAAGAATTTTGTGCATCAAGGTAAGTGTTAAGTATTTTCTTCTATTGTTAATGTTTAGCCAAGGAAGTTTCTTTAAATAGGGGGATACAGGTTCCTTTTTGTTTAGGTTAAATATGAAACGTATACAAAATTTTTGAATTTTTTGAACTTTATAGTTTAGGTCCTGGGATATATTACTGTTACAACAAATAAAATAATGGAACTAGAAGTCAGGTTAGCTACAATAATGTTAATTGAAAATATCGTTAATAGGCCGGCAAAGGTATTTTGAACGGGGTAGCATTGATTAAACTTACACTCGGGGTACAAGGGGTGACCCTTTCTCAAGACAACAGAATGTCAACCTCACTTCCATGTAGTACACTCTGGACTGCAATATACAGACTAGCGAGGCTCTGGCGTCTGGACTCATGGCCAATATAATCCTCTATGGAACTTGTATTGTGTGCTGTCCATACGTGTTTGTTCCCTTCATCTCTATCATCTAATCAGAACTCATTTTCATCTTCTTGATTAGCCAAAAGTGGCAGAAAAGCGACATAAAATAAATTAAACCAATCAATGAATCAATCTACTTGCACTGATTCTTTCTACTACATTCCCAGTTCAACAAGACCCACTCCACTGACAATTACTTTTTCCACCACCAGGTTCCAAATGAATGCAGAAATTCGCCCAAAACGCTGAAGCTTTCGCTTTCAATTGGAAATGAATACCAATAAAGCATGGATGTTCTAAATTTAACATGACATTGAATCTAGCTTCCTTGCCATAGGACAGGGGATTTCAAATTTTTGCTGTCGTAGATGCCCTCAGCTGCTATACTAATCTCCACGCGCCTCACCTCCATATGATACACAGTAGACAACTTATCAAGTTTATTGTTGAACAAATATCTGGAACACAACAATGACGTTTGTTGCATAACAATGATAAAATCTTCAAGATTTGTTTTCATGCGCAAGACTGCGCTGGTGTAGTGTTATAGAAAACGACGACTTTCGCAAAGTCTATGTCACAGAATGTGCAGCAGCTAAAGGAGAGAATAAGAAATGCCCTTGGTTTGGTGGTCGAGGAGTTCTTGAGAAAAGTGTGGCAATAACTCGGATTTCGATGGGATAGCTACGTATGTGTCGCATAAATGGTGGAAGTCACATTGAACATTTGTTGACATTTTTAGCCATTTGTAACTTGAAGTGTTACTGATTGATAAATAACCATTGTTGTATCCCATATAGTTCAGTTGAAATACATTCGTAAAGTTGTTTACTTTATTATGATACACCCTGTAAATAGATAAATACATGTGATAAATCTGTTCATGTGTTTATTTCTGTTGGTACACATACAATTAATGAAAATATAATGGGTGATTAATTCAGGTGTTGTCTAATATTTTAATGTATATAAGCCAATGACAATTCCCTTAGTGACACTATATCCATTGAGATTGGGGGACGATGCAGTATTCATAAGAGCTTAAAATTTGTTTCCGTATTATGTAGTGTACTGGTGACCAATATATATATATATATATATATATATATATATATATATATATATATCTTTCTCTCTTAAAGAAAAGTATATCAAGTGTAGTAGCTACCTAGCAGTTTAACCACATGAGGAAATTTTACTCCATAGACACAATGTCATATGCTCACTTTGCACAACAGTTGTGCAAAATGAATAACTGTGCAAAAGCAACGAAAAACTGATAGAGGGTCGAATTAACAAATAAGAAGGCATGGGAACAAATCTTGCTGAAAATTCAATATGAAGAAAAAATTCCACCAGGAGTATATACCGTCTCTATGGCAGATTAGTCTCTGTAAGGCGCAACGAAGCCAGAGGTCACAGGTTCGAACTTTGATCAAGTCATAAATGTATCATCGTGTTATCCGATCATCCATTTCATGATTTCATCATTCATCTTCATGATGGAAATTAAACACACACATGAGAAACCACCGAAAGCTATTAAATGACTATTGCATTAATTAACTTGGAGAGAACAAAGTTCGAGTTGGTGTTCTAAGCCCACTTTATGCACAGTAAGGCTAATCGGAGCTGGACCTACAGTTTAAAGTGGAATCCGAACCACTATATGCCTCCACCGGTTATCGAACCCGAAAGAGAACAAGAAATTTACATGAATAACCTATTGAGGATATGATAACAAAAGAAACCTGCTGGATAGAATTGTTGTCACAGTTTTACTTCTTACACAGTAGCAGAAAACCACATGCATCCTCTGAAGCTCATATGCTATCTCTATCTTAGAGCATTTTTGACAATATGCATTTGGATACGTCCTGGGGGCAACTGACTGGAGTCTCGCTAAGAAGATAGAAACTTTGAAAATAAAATAATCTCCGAGGGAAAACGAAATTGGGTAAGACCCGAGATTGAAAAAATCGTGCAGGTTCGGATCCGAAAGTTCAAATCTAGAAATGCATTCCACAGTACTTATCCACGGTTCCAGAACCACATATCCAGCACAGCCTTTTCTTCCCGAGTCTTCCCTTTAAACGCCATCATCCTTTTTCCTCTCCCGGAAAAGTCGTCGGTGGAAGGACTCTCTCCCGGAGGCGAACCCATCGAATCCGGCGACGACGATGGTCGGGGTCACGGACGGAGGGTAGTCCAACCTCATATCGCCCCGAGACGAACTTGAATGCCATTCGCATATTTCCTACACCTTACGAAGGGAAGGTAAGAGGTGGGGTGAGATAGAGGGGGAGAACACGAGCGACGAAGGCAGAAAAGGTTTTCCTCTCTGGTTGGAGAGGGGAGGGGGCAGCAGAAGAAAGAAAGGGTGGAAAGAAAAGATCCAACTTTTTCCAGTCTTAATAATAAGACACGTTTCCCGGAAAACGAAATACAGGCAGATAGGGAGGAAGTGAATATAAAACTTCTCCAAACTGTAACAGGATCGGTGGGTGATGTGCTGGGAGCTAGGACCGCATCAGAGTGTGCGACATTGAGAAGGAGAGATGGTAACTTTCTTAAATTTCTTTCTCTCATTGTTTGTGTTCTTTAAGAAATTACTTAGGAACTTTCATATTTTGCGAGGAAAAATCCTTGCTCTTTAAGCTCCATGAACTAATGCCATCAAGAATTTTGTCGTCACCACAACAATGATAGAATTCAGGATTATTGTGATCTTGTCCACAATAAGTTAATTGATTGATTTTCTTTATTTCATTTTTTTGCTTTCTGCAACTTTTGGCTAATAGCAAAGATATTGATGGTTGATGATATGATGAAATTGATGAAAGGACACTCACAAAGAGTACCCATGCCGGGATTCGAACCCTTGACTCCTGAGGAACTTAAATATTCTGTACATAATCGTGTAAGTGTTGTATGGTCACATGTGAGTATAAAAAATATCACTTGCTTCGAAAGCTTTAGAAATCGTAAAACGTGATCCTTAATTTTAATTTTCTACATCCCGGGTTTGTTCTGAAACTCCAATACTTATCAATCATTATTTGTTTATAATTATAAGTTACCTTTCCAGCAATATAACAACAATATTATGTACTATATAAAAACATTAACAGCAACAAAAGTTCATTCCAAAATTGGCTTTAAAAATTCTGGCTTCAGAGAAGTGAAACAAATATTAGACATCAGATGAAAGAACTCAGATTCACCATTCGACCTGTACATGAAAATGGATAATTTAATGGTAGTTATGACGCACATTGATATTTACAACGCTTGAAGTTCTTACATTGCACAAAGGCGGATGGATACTATTTAGTTACACATCACAAAATAAATTTGGTTCCTTTATAAATTGAAACCAAATTTATTAAAGATGTTGCAGCACAAGTTCTGCGTTGTTTTTGAATATCATTTAGAAATGGTGTATATATAAAAGTCAATGATGTGAATTCCCATACCCATAAGCAAATCAAATGAGATAATGATTTGAAAAGTAAACAAATTGCTTTCGTTAGAACTAAGATATAAATTCCTCAACACAATTAAATATTCAGCCTTTGTTAAAATTATCTATTTCTTGTATACCTCCTACAAAAACATGCCGAACTTGAACAAACGCCTCTTAGAAATCCAGTCATGCTATTACTATGCTGGAAGGGTTAAATGTGCATTTAGTTAGAATAATGAATATAAGACTTCCATCAAATATCAGGACACCATTATGCATTGCAGTCATTATTATATCATCCGGAGTGTATATTTAGTGATGCTCAAAGTAATTTACTGTAGCTGTAAAAGTCTAGGAATAAGATGGTTTGCATATTTGAAATGCTGTGATTTGTTCTAAAAGATTTACATACAGGAGAAGATGAGCCTTGCTTAATGTCTTTTAGATTAGATACCTCTCAGCCGTACTCATTAAACGAAACATTTTGTCGAGCCAGTTTAATGCATTAACAACGACCCATGGCTGACAGCTGCTGCTAATAATTACCGAATTTATTTATTAAAATATCTAAAATGAATACCATTAACGTAAATTAATGCACAAAATTCATGCCATATTTCACACGTAATCCACATCGCACCGCCCTAGTTTTACAGTAACCAACGGAAGTGCATGTTGTAAGAACTCTGTGAAATTGTTGGGCCATAATATGGCGCTGGTAATATGAAACATGAGGTTTCATCATTACTTTTTATTGCCGCCAATACAGAGAGCGACTTACACAGTAATCCGACACTGATATCATATTTCACGAATTAACGTCAGGTTTATCCTCACAATCAGCGGCCTATTACCCACATAAAGGGAATTTCTTGCATGTTTAGTCGGCCTTAATGATTCTTTTACTTGCAGTAAAGCGAGTCCTAGCCCGGTAGAGACCTTAAATTGTCACCTCTTGAACACATACGTGTGACATCCAACAGTAAAGCCGCTTTATATCCCCTTTTCCGGGGAACTTCCGGGAGAGCAATTGAAGCATCGCTTCTCCTCCAGTCACGGTTATCAAGTGGGGACTCCGGAAGCCTTTCTTTCGCTCCGTGGGTATATGGCCACGCGGCGAAATTTGATCAACACCATGACTTCGGATAAACTGCTCCATATAACCCAGCATAAAATTCTATTCCTTTATTTTTCTTTCGCAGCTCTCTGGGAGAGAAAAATCGTGATTCTAGGAAGCAGCTTCAGCATTTACAGCCCATTTTCTCCTCGTCTTATCTCCAAGGTAGCCTATATGTGGAATTACTAGCTTTGTTCTCAACTGAAGAGTTTCTAAGCGGAGTTGTAGGTAAATAATTTTATGCTTTTGTATGCACACAGAAAAATAAATGCATCAAACTTATTTCATGCACCTGAAATTCATCGATTGATTTGATTGCACTATAGTGTGCTTTTTGATCTTTGCAAAGAATCAGGTTAACAGTAGGATACATACTTGTGTATAATCTGTAAAGGTAACGCTAAAGTGCATCATATGATGCAAGTGAGCATTTTTTTCTATGTGCAGCTGTACTTTAATGCAACAATTGATGCATTTTTAATGCACCTTCCTGCATCTTTCTCGATGATGCAGTTAAACATTTGATCTGAGCCACAGACTTGATGCATTTGTTTCACCTGATGCTACTTCTCTGTCTGTATCGATTGATTTGTTGTTTTAAGTCCACTTTATGCACATTAAAGCTAAACGGGACTGGACCTACAGTTTAAAGTTGGGTCCGAACCACTATGTGCCTCCACCGTTTATCGAACTCGGGATCTCTTGATTACAAGGCGACGATGCTACCACTGCGCCATAGAAGAGGCCTCTGTGTCTATACATGTGTTAATTTCCCCACAAGATTTCTATAATAACTGAAATTTTAAAGTGATATAAATATTATTTATTAAGACTACAAGAATTCGACGTGTCTTTTTAGTATGTTATGAAATGTGATTAACATATTTATCCCTGTTTTATCATCAACACACTGCTACAGTGTCTTGGTAAAGGTATATAAAAT
Organism: Lepisma saccharinum; assembly: GCF_977018435.1. Lineage (NCBI taxonomy): Eukaryota > Metazoa > Arthropoda > Insecta > Zygentoma > Lepismatidae > Lepisma > Lepisma saccharinum. Next base: position 38,068,760 of record NC_139253.1, read on the forward strand.
CCCTACACCATAAATGTACACCTTTATTCTTAGAATACATAAGATTTTTATCAGAATATTATTGAACACACATTTGTGTAGAAACTTCGACCATGAGTTTGATCATATGTTGAATAAAGTTATTTTACGCCACATTTCTACCACTTTTGACTAATCAGAATGAGTGATGATATGGTGAACACCCATACCAAGACAGGGATTCGAACCCAGTCCCCTGGCGTCGTCACTCCGCTACGGATGTCGGCAGTGTGAAGATCAAGAGCCATACAAAATACCTTTACATACAGGGTAGCCCAAATGTCAGTTTCCCCTAGGAGAGAACAAAATTATGATACTTGTAATAAGGAAATGTGTATTTATTGCTGGAGAAAGATAAGAGAACACAATCTACCGTACATGCTCGTAACACCGTTTGCCCGGTGGAACTGTTAACAATACTTTAAATTTAATTCTTAGAATTAAATATACAGTTTCACTCAGGGAAAACTGACTTTTGGGTCACCCTGTATATATGTGAACAACGGAAGTATTTATTCATTTATGAATTTCGCGAAGAGAGAAGTGCAAAGTAATTTCGTCTCATTTCAAATTGGAAACAAACTGAGCGTAGGCTAACGACGCTCAAGCACAAAAGTTATTTATCTTTGTTACCCCAGTTTTCATTATTTGGACTTAGATATCTTTACAGCAGCTGCTTGTAGAAATGCGTGTATTAGTGTGTTCAAAGCTACAAAGACTTGATCTACAATTCGATTTACGGCCTATGATATGGAAGAATGAGATTGTTGGAAACAATCTGGTAACATTCGATTACGTCCTAGCAACAAAGTCCTCGGATTGCTCATGTGTTAACAGCTTCAGGTCCTCGTTTTGTATGGTTATACCAACACACATGCACACAGATACACACATTGCATGCACGTTAAAAGATGCGAAAACTAATATTTTGGGGATTATTTTATGCACGGGTGAACGGTTGTGTCCTATCTGCGAACGGTCCCAATTGCGAACAATGCCTAAATCGTCGTAATTGCGAACACACGAAATTGAGAAATAATTCCATATCCTAATTACGAACACATGAAAGTAAGAAATAATTCCATGTACTAATTGCAAACACATGGAACTGAAAAACTTGTTTTCAAAAACAGATAAGGGTAGTGACACAGAAAGACAGCTGGTTTGACTTCTTCTTTGGAAATTACTCTCAGGGCCAATTGTATTGTTAATTGACAAATACATTTTTAATTAAGAATTGCACAAAAATAAGCCACACTTCTATTATTAAATTATATATACTTCGACAACGACTTTAATATATCGAATTTTCTGTGTTCCAACCGTGATTCACAAGGCACTGATCAGTCGTTTCTTTAAAACATTCGTTATAAAGACACAGGAAGTGCGAGAAGTTGTAGATCCCAAAGAAGAAAAATGAACTCCTACCCTGAAGATGAGAGTGAAACTTTTCCAGAATTGAACTGGTCGATAGCCCGAGAGAGTTTATTCATAATTCGTCGCTAGGAAAGTTTCAAGACTTACTTCGATGAAAAATGTGTTCGCAATTAGGAGGATTTAGGCATTGTTCGCAATTAGGACTGTTCGCAATTAGGACTGTTCGCAATTAGGAGGATTTGGTCATTGTTCGCAATTAGGACTGTGCGCAATTATGAGTGTTCACATTCATGTGTGCTCGCAATTATGACTGTTCGCAATAATAACTGCTCGCAATTATGACTGCTCGTAATTAGGACGACACCCTTGTGAACAGATGCTGATCTCAGAAGGAATGACGAGAGAAAAATACGACATCGAGCAGAGAATCCACACAATAACTTCCCCTTTAGCGAAGAGGAAAGGAGAAAGGGAAGAAGACGTGGAAATTACCGAGTACATCACCATCCCACTAAACCCGGATCCTAAATTCTTATCAGGCTAGAGGCCGCAAACATCTCTGGGCTGTCGGTTTAAAAGATTAGTATCTCTCCAACGGTCCCGACCTAATTCTTACCTCAGGAAATCCATCGACAGCGAGCACTAAATTCATTAGCACACGTGATTGGACAGAGGACTATTACTGTAATGACCTACGTGTTTTGACCGAGGCGCCCGCATTATCGACATGCCAGAGAGGTCACTTCTACTAAAGCGTTATGTTCGGCGGCGGCAAGTGATAGCAGGAGTAAAAAAGAAAAAAAAAGCGGAGGTGATGTTCTTTTTCTTCCCCGCCAGTGGATCAATGCTGTAACGACCTGAGGAGATGGAAAAGCAAAAACCGAAAGGGCAGAGGGAAAAATGGAACTTTACGAAGAGCTGGGACTCGTCTGGTGCTAACTAGAAATGACAGATTCTTGCTACACCGGAAATTAAGCTAAGATGCTAACGGCGAGGTTAGTTTTCTCCGGCTGGCTTAAAAATACGAGAGAAAGAACACGCCGTGCACGAGATAAAGCCCGCCTTGCTGAAGAAAAGATTTGTTTCTGTTAAAACAAGAAGTGATGTGAAACATTTCTCTTTAGGATTTTATATGCTACACACGTATAGGTTACTTGTAACATGAGAACCTACTTGCTGTTCGTCGGAAAACAAAGTAACTTAAAAAATGTAAAATAAGGGTTATTACATTTATGGAAATGCTGAAACAAAATTTCTGGCTTTGAGTTACCAAAAAAAGACGCCAATTAATATAACATTAAATAAAATGTAGATTTTGCCTGTGTCAACATAATAGGATCTGATGGTACAAAATTCACAAAAAATCACAATTGCAAGAAATATTACCAAAAATAACGACTCCGATTTTGTGAAAAAGTTTCTGGGTTCTAGTCCGGGATTGGTCATGTATGTAAATGTATCTTTGTTAGCATCAATTCATCGATTTTATGTATTCCCCATACATCTTTATCATTTCCATTATTATGAGACATAGAAAAGATAATAATATTAACTCACGGCGTAACAGCCCGTGAGAGCCAGTGCCTACCTACCGACTGCCGGCATCACATCCTCCAGTGGTGGGTGATTAACCAACCAGTTACGGGGCGACGTGTGGTCAGCACGACGAACTCCCAGTCGTTGTTGTAGGTTTTCTACGACCAGGTTCAGCTACTCATTCGTAATTCCACAATTTCCTCACGATAGCGGGTGGCCACATGTTCCATGCATAGATTGTGCCTTATACAATGAAGATTTGATTGACTGATTTGCTTTACTGTACTTCGCATTTCTTCCACTTTTGACCAATTGCGAAGATATGGATGGGTGAGGATATGATGAAATTGATGAAGGGATACTTACAAAGAACACCAACGCCCAGGCCGGGATTCGAACCCGAAACCCCTAGCGCCGTAGCGCGCTCTGCTACGGGGTCTGGCATATACAGTGAAACCCTTATTTTACGTTATCGAATTTTTCACTTTCCTGCATTATGCATTCAATTTTGATGGTCCCAAGGCAGAAAAATGTTATAAAATTTGGAACAATTTCAAATTTTCCGCACTTTAAGTGTTCCACCTTGTTTCTATTAAAAACGTAAAATGGACGTTACACTGCATATGTATGTTTGCGCACGCGCGCCAGAGAGAGGAAGAGACTGATGGTGATAACTAGGGTAACGAAGGCTGAATCGGGTCAAAAATCAAACAACGTAAATATTTCCTACAGTTTCATTCAAATTTAAAATAATTGTGAATATGGTAATAAAGCAATCCTTTAACTAAATTTTCAGTAATTAATAATTTGTTAACTTATCTTATTATTTTGCCCTTAACATTTTAAACTTCAACTCTGCATGACCCTATTCACCATTAAGAGTTAGGATGCATATTGTCACATGTAAGGGTGAATAGGGTCAGTTACGGTACCTAATTTGAAATATATATTATTCGACTTTAATTTCCATTACAAACCTTATGTTCAGAGTGTACGACCTTATATTTTGCTCGCACATTTTCCAGAAATAAACTTTATTCTCCTTTGTGCAGTCGTAAATTTCCTGTTATAACCATCTTTAGATTTTCTCTCCACTCTACCCAATCAAAAAAATTCACAGAAACAAGGTCGTTGTATTAGTACTTCACATTACAGAACACACAAACACTATTGTCTTCTTCATCACTGAAGATTTCCAATTCTGACCATCATGATGATGAGAGCGTGCGAGCGACTTGACAAATTGGAATGCAACCTTTCTCACATCACTGGCAAACACCACACGAATATAATTTTAGTAACTGCGATACCAGTTCATTCCTCTGCTCCACGGTAAAAGTAATTTACCCTTTTTTTATTAGGGTTTTGTCTTGGCCACTCTGTATTCTTCTTTGGAGATACGAATAAGGAACACGAAACAGTTCTGCGGCATGTCGTTGGTTCCTACCTTCCCCAAATGCCTTAATCTCATCCTGCATATCCTTCTCATTCCACGAACTTGACGATTTCCTCGCATATTTCTCCATCTGTAGGAGACAAATTAATTTAGAAGCCTCTTTTAGGGCAAATGGGCAATATATATACAATATCTTGTAATTAACCTATTCACCGGATATTCGTGACCCTACTCGCCCAAAAGTGCAACATTTTTTATGTTCATCAGTTGGATACACTGTCTCAACGACAATGATGGCGGTAAATCTTATTATGTTTTCTACGACAACTAAATACCATGTTATGTACAAATGGTCTTTAAATTATCACATGCAGTACAGTACAACGGAAATAAATACAAAGAGCAATTTTTAAAACACGCTTTTCCTTGTCTACTTGCATGTAACACGAGTATTATTTGTAGTTCTTGGCAGCTCCAAATACACTACTTCTTGGTAACTTCTACGTTCAACAGACGCTACAAGTTCCAAACTTCACTACCAGATCGAAACATTTCCTTCAGTTCGTTTGGTTCTGAGTCGGGAGAGAGAATTTAAAAAGTGACCCGATTCACCCTAACTTACCCTATGTATAGTTGAGCATTTGCTAGATACACACACACATACAGAGGGAGAGAAAACATTAAATTAAACACATACGCTAAAATTTAATTCCTGTCTTTTGTACCTGAATGTTAACGACATCACTTAACAAGCAACTGATACCCATCTCATAGAGCGCGAAATCTCAGAAACAGCATCTCACCGTGCTCTATTGTCATTTGCAAGGGAACGTGCTTTTACAGAAGCCAAGTACGAATGTTCATACATTAATGATGCTTGCAAAGCCAGCGAATATCAAAGACAACAGCTGGTGGCAAGTTTCTTTTGAGCACGTGAATAAAGGGAGAAAAAATATAATTTTTCATTTCGTTGTGCATACAAGCCATTGTGAAAGGGAACCAACCATCTGGAAAAGCAATATTTTGCTTGTTCGTTAATTAACAAGTTCTTTGAGTGAAATGTAGGTCCAAGAGAATAGGTAACCGTTCGTTATCACTCATTAAAACTACTGCTATTGGACAATAAGCATTTTTGATCAAACACAAAGAGAGAGCATCAATTACTATTTCGACCATTCTTAGAAAAAAAAAAGTCCAAATTAGTTAGGGAAGTATTGCGAACATCAAACAGGCAAGCTTGTTGCAGCTCAATTAATGACTTAAATAGCAAGCTTATAACTGAGATTCGACTGTGGAAGAAGCGTACGGAAAACATATCAACAACAGACATAAATGGGGAAAATGCTTAAAAGCAAAATGTACTGAAATGTCCAACGATTTCAAGTTTGTGAAGTATTTGTCTCCTTTTATGTTAATTTTCCTGTTCATTAGTTTCTACGGTGAGGTCATATTTTTGTTGGCTCGAATCCAATGTCAAGTATAATTCCAGTTTATAAGTAAAATAAACTTCATATATTATTGTCAAGTCAACAATATGTAAAAAAAAAATTTTATTCAATGACCTAGGTATCTAATTGTACAGAAAGGAATGTCATTTACCAGTTTAATGTTTGACCATGACCCCTGGCAAAGTAGTACCTTGAGTGCCACACATTCTTCCAAGCTGTGTAGGACGCTGTCCATTACAAGTTGAAATATGTTCGTCGGGATACTGGGAACGTCTCCTCTGATGCTATTCTCCAGTTCCAAGATCGTGGCAGGACATGTTTGGAATACTCTTGCTTGAGGAAACCCCATTAGAAGATGTCCGAAGAATACAAATCAGGGGACCGAGCTGGCCACATAATTTCTGTCGTAAGAAATTCATGCACACCAACTGTTCGATGTTGGCACCCACACTGCACAGAGTAACACCAAACAACAACTGAAGCACACTCTACTGATGGCAATTCATGTACAGTATAACGGCACTATTGTCAGCCGCATATCGTCGTTATTTTCTACTCAAATTACGTTATGAATGTTGCCGCACCCTGTATAAGTGAACCTGTGTGTAATCACATAGTCGAGTTCAATATTCAACCAATATTCCAAATGGCAAGGAAGAAAGTTGAAACGGAGGCTTAGAAATAAAAATGCATAGCAAGAAAAGTCCATAAAGAGACGGGGCAAAGGTGTCAGCTAACAATTACTCAAAAAAGCTTCCCAGAAACTTCAATTTAAAAACGATCATAAAGTAAGTCGTTAAACAATCCACTTTGGAGAACGCGGAAGATACTTGTGGCTATATGGAAGATCCAGCAGCCCCTCGCCTTTAGTCGTTGGCAAATTTTGGTTACCACGCCTGAAGCAGAAGATATAAAGCCTCAAGTTATGACCGTATCGTGAAAGTCTCGCAAATTTTCAGCCCTGAAACAAGAGTATTAGAGGGGGACCAGAAGGGCAGCGCGCAAGGTATTATGGGCGAAGGGGAAGAAACTTATAAGGAAAGGCCAATCCTTGGTACCTTCTAGGGAACTAATTTGTCGGTAATAATTTTGTACAAACAGAAGCTCAAGCTGTAACATCATGCAGTTTTAACACAGTTTTAACACGCTGATTTTTCAGGTAAACATTTCTAAACTTGAATAGCATGTACAGACACCGGCAATAAAAATGGAACACCTAGATCCTGAAATATTATACCCTGTCCCAGCTAACTGTAGAGCAAGGCCGCGCATGGCCTCAGAGAAGCAAGGGAAATCTATTGGCCAGAGCGAAGCAGTACACGCTGCTGGGAAGGCTGGTAACTGCTGTCGCTTTTCCCCACTCCACGCAATTCCGTTCCTCTCACGCGTTCATTGGTGGAGCCATCTCGCGTCACTACTTGCGCAGAGACTTGTTTTCGTTTGCTTGCTCTACAGTTAGCTGGGACAGACTATAGTTTCTCTGTAAGGTGTTGTGTGTGTTGCCTACCTCTACGGCAATAAGTGGAATTTAATAGCACATTTTCAATGGAAACTTCTAACAACGCCGTAGAGTTAGGCAACACACACAACACCTTGCAGGAAAACTAGTATTTCGGGATCTAGGTGTCCCATTTTTTGCCGGTGACTGTACATTATTTGTAAAGACAGCAGCTGCATCACTAAGAAAAAAGGAAATTTACTTCTTCGTTGCTACATTCCGACTGTCAGCATCGTTAACACATGCATTGCATAATCAACAATATATTTTATGTAACATTTACTACGTTTATATTATCTCAATATTCAGACTCACATGCATGCATCCTTTGTCGATCATCATGGCGCAGTGGTAAACACAGAGCGATTAAACGCCAGAGCTCCTGGTTCAAATCCCGACTTGGTAATCGGTGTTCTTTGTGAGTATCCCTTCATCAATTTCATCATACCACTAATCCTCATCGTCGCGATTAGCCCAAAGTGTCAGAAAAGCAATGCTAAATAAAAATATTCAATTGTTTTCATATTAATATAAGTAGAATATGTATGTATGCACGCCCGGAAATTATGTAACGTATCTTGAACTATTATCTCAAAAAAACTTTCCTTCTTATTGGTCTAGATTTATGAGAAGCAGAGTATGTATACTCTGTCCCGGGAATCTGTGGAGCAAGATCGCTCTTAAAGGGGAGAAAGCGAGTAAGAGGAGCGAAGAAGTACGCACTGCTGTTAAAGACTAGTAGCTGCAACCACATTTTCCTCTTCATGAACTCACTTCCCCTCTCATATGTTCATTGGTCGAGCCCTCGCAAGTCCCCACCTGCGCAGAGACTTGTTTTCGTTGGCTTGCTCCAGAGATTCTCGGGATAGAGTATAGGTAATAACACTAACGGATGATTCTGACTACATATACATAGCGGTAGAGAAGGGGTGGAATCGAGTGGGCAGAGCAAAGCAGTACACACTGCTGCCAAGGCTGGTAACTGCAGTCGCTTTTCCCCTCCACGAAATCCCATTCCCTCTCACGGTTTCATTGGTGAAGCTGTCTTGCGTCACTACTTGGGCACTGACTTGTTTTCGTTCAGTTGCTCCAAAGATAAACCGGGCAGAGTATAGGACTTTCCTTTTGGGAAAATATAAGCTATGCTGAGCTTGGTTAATTTGTATAGGACTAAAGATGCGTATCAATGAAATATTTAACCGTTAATTTAAAGGCAACAGCGTTGTCTACTACGCTGCTGCGGGTGGATAGCATTGAGACATATACTAATTACTATTGCGCATCGGAAAAATTAAGACAAAAGCGGTACGGATGCGTCCTTGAGGAACAAAAATTCAAACTTGGATTCAGACACGGGAAGGGATTTCTCTGGGTAACCCGGGACTGCTCTTTCACACCACTAGCCCAAATTGCATCATGTCCTGGTCCCTAACACAATTACAACTTCCTAAGACTCGAGACGTCCCAACTTGCGACCGAAGTTAAGCTTTCAAAGCTTTTAAAGTGTTTAGACTCCGAAAACCAAACCGTACCATGGAGGAGTGCACCGGGGTTAATGGAGCTTTTTACGGCTTCCGTCATCGAAAACAATGCCACACGGAGAGTGACGAAAGCATGTTTCAATAGTTTGTGGGAGAAGGAGTAACGAGATACACGCCGAAGACAGGGAGGAAAGGATTTAGGGAAATCTTCGGCAAAGGGGAGGCTAAATTTAATGCGATTTGCTCCAAAGATCTTGTTTGCCGCAGAAGATAACCAGCTGGCAAACATAAGAATCCAACGCAGACCATGTGATGCACTGCTATCGGTAATGCTTTACAATGAATTGAAAGATCATAGGGGAAAAAACATTTTTTTTTGTAGTTTAACTAAAAAATGTCTTTTGTTAACCAGAAATATTCGTCGTGACAAAGTTTGTTTAAATTCAATGAGTACACGTTATGGACATATGAGATCCGAAACACGGGCAATGTGCCTTGGCCGTGAAACCAACTCGAGACCACTTACATACAAGGTAGTAGGTGAAAGCGGGTATGGTTGTAACACCTTTTGTTTTCTAGTACAGTCAACGGCAAAGATAATGGTAGGCAAATTGTCCACCGCTATTTTCATTACTTTTGTATTTTACATCCTGTGTTGTATTTAGGAAAAGTAAACTATGTTGGTTCGAAGCAGATATTACCCTCTGCTTATTGACATTATTATTTCAATTCATTATGATCACACTCTGTAATACAGACCGAATAAAAATGATGGTGGACAAATCGCCTACTGTTTCTTTTGCCGTTGGGCGTACATTGCCGATGTATACATGCCAGTGCATAAACGAAATTTTACATACAAGAAACAATATGTTTCTTATTGCAAACAAACTATGAGCTGTTTGTGAGAAAACAAAGAACAAAAGTAACATTGCAATTGTTGCAACCTGCCCAACCAAGAGGGTGGGTTGTAACATTCCTTTATACAGGGTGTTTCCGGGCTGATGATACAAACTTTCAGGGATGATTGAGAAGGGCACATGCATCAATTTGAGATAAGGAACCCTGGTTCGGAAACGACTTAGTCGAAAGTTATAAGCGAAAATCGGTGAGTGAAGCTGTAATGGGTACACCAGAACTTTGTGCGACGATGTCATGCCTGCAGCGAAGCTGGGGAATGTCACTTTGAACAACTGTTGTGGATGTAGCAGCTTGTGAAACTTGTGCAGGTAATAAAAGTATTACATTTTCGTACACCGATTCTCGCTTATAACTTTCGACTAAGTCGTTTCCGGACCAGGGTCCCTTATCTCAAATTGATACATCTGCCCTTCTCCATCATCCCTGAAAGTTTGTATCATCAGTCCGGAAACACCCTGTAGATGAACACACAGGAATATATGAATATAGATGACGAAACACAATATATATAAAAGTTTAGTTATGTCTATGATTGTACGTCAAAAGTGACATATTAGAGAAACGTGTCAGAATGCAATGCCTAACAAAAAATGGATAAATGATTCACAGCAACTTTTAAAATAGTATCTGGTCCCTCATGCCTTCACGTTAGAAATTAAGATTTTTGTTGAATATTAGCAAGTTACTTACCTAAAGATAAACTAAATTGATTTAATTACAATGCTACAACAATGTTACAACTGTCCCATAGTGCAGTAGCCATTTTTATCATTATACTGCTAACATACATTGTAGTTGGAAATGAGTATCAATTCTTCCCTCAATACTAGAAATTGCACTGGATCATGCTGTGATCACATATCCAACCTATCTGCTACGTATTTACAAGCAACACTATTTTTCTGATAAGGCAAATTTTTACTTCCTACACAAAACAACAGGAAAAGTGCTCTGTCATCTCCAAGACTTCCCTCGCTGAATGGGCAACTGAGGCACTAACGAATGCTGCCACCACCACTAAAATTTCAACGCCATCTACCAAATATTTTATTTCATTAAAAAAAGTAATAATGGAGAACAATAATTTGTTTGGTCACCATAACCTATTTTTTGGGTATTGCAAACAAAATTTGTCTGTGTATTCTGTAGTATTTATTTAAGTAAATCAAGTAATTTGATCACATCATCCCCACTCATGACCGGATCAAGAATTTGTGGAGCGTTACCCCACACCCCCTATACGCCTTCATGGCGTGGTGCTAAGCACAGGGTAGCACTTTTTTATAGTAATATACATAAGGTTCAAGAAATAAAATGTACATATCCATAGAGAACAGGTGTGTGCACGTGTGTATATGTCGCCTTGGTATTCATATATTCATTGCCTCGTAACAAGTTCACTTTCCACAACATGCTTGCCATATTGAATGAGAGCAGATTTAAATTCTAAGGTAGGATTACCTCACATTCTAGGCCATATACACAGACTATGAGGTATATTTTCTCTGTACGTAATGCAGTGATTTGGTTGAAAGATGTGGAAAGATATCGATCCCAGTTAAGATATGGATATTTCATAACGTTTGTTGCTTCATTTATTTAAACACATTAACCTCAACAAAATTAGGATACATGATAATCTAGCAGACAAGTAACGCGAAACGTAAATATCCTGAACACAAGTTGTAAATTTACAAGTTTAGGAAAGTGACAACTAGAACAGATGCATATTACGTCAACACCACACATCCTTAGCATACATTATGTTCTAACTAGAGTGTACAGATACACAAATATTATGTAAAATATAAACAAAAATACTATTCAGTAAGCTGTTACATGGATTTAAAAATATAATTAATAGTTTCACGAGTGAACAAATTGATAGGTAAACACAGAAAAATGTTTCTGAATGCACTACATTGACGAAGAAATTGTTTAATAAATAAATGTGAACAAAATGAATGAGTTTTTTTATTACTTGTTTTAACTCCACGTTATGCACACATAGGCTAATGAGGACTGAAACACTGTACAATCTGCCTACACCGACAATCGAACTCGGGACCACCTGATTATAAGGCGAACAAAGTGAATGAGATGTCATAGACAGATTAATATTACGAAAAGAAAGTACCAATTGTATAAGCATAATAATTGACTCAAATAGTGAAAATAAATCATAAAAGACTTGCAATCTGAAGGTATGTATTGCAAAATCCACACAGGCTTTCTTTAACTGGAAATACCAATCTGCCCGCAGCTACAATTTAGTGCACACGCTTCAAAACTCTCTCGGCGTTTTTATAAGGTTTATCATATTAATAACTATTTTTCCGACGTTCGACGTCCCCGACAAGAATGGGAAGCAAAATCTGAATAGAGTAGATTAGCCTATGGATATTAAGCAAGTCTGCAACTAAAATGATTCTTGGATTCTTTTTTTTTGTCATTTCTGATAGTTTTTTGGATGCTAAGTCTGATAAAAGTGACGAAAGATTTTCAGCGCGTCACATTTTCTCAAACATTTGTAGCCATTATCATTACGTAAGTAACGCTTAACCTTTCTGCAAGGAAAATTTGTGATTTACAAATCTGGAAGTGAAGCGAATGGATAGTGACTATTCCATTGTGATATTCACGCTCAATAGCAGAGTTGGTCCAATAGAGCTTCGTGTCTTCTACACAGTGTTTCAAAAGCCGCGCAAAGTTAATTTTGATTGATTTAAACTTGGGAACTGAGAAATATTCACACATTGTGAAGTCTCATCCATGGAGATGATTTTAATACTCTTCATTGCCACTTTATTCCATGCAGGAAATTCTAGAAGTTATTTATTGAAGCAAATCAAAGTGAATTTTCCTCCCTAGAATAGCAATTTCGTGGTGGATACGACATTATCGCAAGGTCTAAATTAGAAGTCTGTGATTAGGGTCATGCTAATCTGTGATTTGCGACCAAGAAGAGATCATGTTCAGTATCATGGACTTGGTTTTGTGGGTGTAGTGAAAAAACATATTTTAGTGGTATATAATCTTGGTTAGCAACATTGACACTAGATTTTCCAGCAGACCCAGGTAACATATGCCCAAGTACTGACCATACAACCACACGAGAAAAAAACATAAATAATAATTCTACACTGTCTACTAGACTTCTACAACCATGTCATAATGATTTTAGACAGGGTGCCAACCACATAAAACCTTTGAAACGTACTAAACACTGTTATCAGTAGTCGAATAGTGGTTCTAGAATTTACACTCACGCATTTGCATCACGCACATGTCATTTGTTATTTACAGCCAAACAAAGATGGAAATCTTTATCACTTGGGTTTATAGGACGTCGACAGTTTTCTTCAAGAAAGTTGTAAAACGAAAAACTTATATTATGATGAGGAAGTCTTGACGGAATCAGCAGAAAATTTGGAGGTTGGTTTGAAGTCTGCAATGCCGTTATTTACAAGGCAAATGCTTTGCTCAACCATAGGAGCAGAGATGAGACTTTGATAAAGTGTAACTAGCTTCTCGATTTATGGAAGCTGTCTGGGAAAGAAGGAGGAAAGTTCAAAAGCAACGAAGAAACACAAAGACGAATAGCTTCTACATGCATAAAGAAGGAGCGAAATGATGAATGATTATCCAAAGCTGCTTACACAAAGATGGATCGCAGATAGTCAAAGGGTCGATGCGTCGTATTGTTCATGATGTATAACGTCACGAACAACACCTCGTTACGATTATTTTTATTTTTAAACAATGTTTCTAACATGAAAGTGCACGGAAATGGCTTTCAGAATACTGGATCTACGAACCTTTCTTATTTGGATTTTTATTTATAAATGTAAAATGATCAAAAACTCATAATACAAAGAATAGTTACCAAAATTATTGTTGTTTCCATGGTGAAGGGGGACCAAATGAAGGAGGGGCTCGAGATAAAACTTCCCTCCCACCCCCCATTGCCACCATGCCACCCTCCCAACCTTCTACCCTGATTCCTCTACTTCCCACTTCCTCAATAGAAAAGAAACATGATCATGTATTCGCTTCATTTTTTAAAAATAATTTAAGTGTCAATACTAAAGAAATACCTACATAATGATATCAAAACAACAGTCAATTGCTACATGATTTTCCAATATGCTAGTTATGTTATGCAGGAGTAACTTCCAATAATTCTTGTCTATACAAATACAACTCGTTTTCAAACATATAGCCACGTTAAGGTAATCAGAAATATGGTTTCGGCGTACCCAAGGGGACGCCCCCCGGTTTTTGTGCCAGGCTCTGGACGATACTTGGGAAAAATCTAACATGACAAAATTTGAGGGCACGAAGAATAGAAATGATACTGCAATTATTGTTTTTTTCCCGGGTGAAGACAGATGGAATGGGATTTGCATTTCTTCTCAGAAATTCAGGTGAGAATTTATAGAGTGGTCACTCTTGGACCATCATAAAATTCAAGTATAATTCCCATTTTCAAGGCGAACTTTCCAAAAAGATCAAGAGTACAAGAAGATGTTTCCTCTATTTCAACCTTACACATTACCGCCTCACATACACACACACATATACAGATATATTAACAACATAAAGGGTCGTATGATTCCAATGTACACAAAACTTCTAATTCAATTCTATTAAACTGTGTACCATATATGTACGAGTATCTAAAATATTTAAGGCGCGGAGTTTATATTTGCAGTTTCCATACTCAGACTGGAAATACATGTACAAACACACGTCGCAACTGTTACAGGATATACCAATCTGCGAAAGTGTTAAGTGTATAACAATTTCAAACTCAAATTTACCTAATCAATTTCAATATATCTTGCAATAATCTTTCGTCTGTCAGATAGATTGTTCTGCAAAGGACACTAACAAAGTAAACGGATTGAGAGAATTCTGTTTTATTTTCCATCCAGCTTTCTTTTTCTTCCTCGGTAAACAAAGGTAAACTGTGAGAAAATTGCTTCAGTGCATCTATAAATATTTATAAATTCAAGGAGATTTGGATTAATCAAAGTTGCAATTTTTCACGTCTACGGAGAAAAAATTCACGCATCATTCCCAGGAATTGACGGAATTCCCGGTGAGTACACACAGAACCTAAAACGTGTCAGTCCAAACATATGTTGACTCCAATAACGCATTAACGTGCATACACTGTAAATGATGCACTTTTTGGTGTATCAAAATATACACGGAAAAACAAGGCACTTTTATCAGCTGGTGTTCAGAGTGATGCACTAAATAGCTATCCATTGTTTGGGAAGATCAGACAATATTATTACAGAGATAACAATATTACATATTTAGCTGTGTCAATGGATGCATTAAGAAATGATCTTGTCTGATCTTCGATACTGGTGATTTTTTTTTACTGCAATCAACATACATGTGTCAATTGACAGGTTCTGGGTTCTGCGTGTAGCCACCCTGATCTCTCATTTGGACGACATAGAACTACGATAACATGTCTAGTTATACTGGCAACTGTTTTTGACAAATTCTACAGCCAGGAAGGAGAAGGAACGCCAAGAGAGAACGAGAATTGGACACTGGAGGGGAAAATACGACGAGTCTGCAAAAGTTGCGGATTTTGGCGCGAACGTGCTGCCCGGTATGGCGGGAAGCTAAATCACGCAGCAGCCTGCTGCCTGTCAATGCGGTCGTTAAGGTTAGGTCGCACATTGTGGTCGATGCGTGCTACCATCAGACAGTCACGAACCGGGGGCTGCATGGAGGAGATACAAGCATGGCCAGGCAGCAGGGGGCATCAAAATGCAGATCACAATACTGGCTGGCCATTTTGATGACGCTGCGATTTTCTCCTCCAGGGTGGGGATACGGGGAAAAAGGGCGTGTTTTCTTTTTTCGTTTTTTTCGATGCTTACTCTGGAATCATAGAGCTGAATGCTAAAATACATTTTGGACAGGTCAGGTCTTATATAAGAGTTCAATTTTTTGTCAGATTCTAAGTATATTTTTGTACTTTTACTACATTTTGAATATATGTTTTCGTTTTGTTTACTTTATCCAAAGCAGTTTTCCCCTTGCATATGAAGGCCAAGGGGTGAGCGTCCCTAGCCCCATTAATCCGGGCTTGGTTTTGACAGGATATTATTCTTGTAAGAGACGGAAATATTTTATGAATTGATTATCTTTTCGTTGGTACATATTTTTTTAAAAAGGTTCACCGAGATTAAAATAAGCAGCGCAAATTATCCGACGTTCCTGTTGTTATTTACTAACTGAGTGTCTCCCCATTGGCGTAGTTGTGACGTCGTCGTCTTTTAAGCAAGGGTTCGATACTCGGTGGAGGCACATAATGGTTCCAATCCCACTTTATACTGTGGGGTGACCCTTACACGCAGTATAACAAAATGTCAAACTCACTTCCACGTAATACACCCTGGACTGCATTTTGCAGACTAAGGAGTCTCTGGAATCTGAACCTACGACCAGTATAATTCTCTGTAGGGCTGTGTGTGTGTGTCCTGTGTTTTGTCCTTATGTGTGCTGAGTGTCCCTTTACAGGCCCAGCTTTTAATCTGGGTAAGAATATTTTAGTTCTCAGATTTTAGTTATGGTAAGGGGCTGTTTGCCATGTAATGTGACGGGCCCAAAATAGACTAAGTACTGACGCACCCACAATAGACTAAGTACTGACGCACCCACAATTTCAAATTTAATCAATCAATCAATAAACTGTAGGTCTAGTTCCGATTAGTCTATCTGTGCAAAAAAGTTGACTTAAAAACAAAATCTCAAACTCATTACTAAACTTTCTTGTGCATTATCTGGAATTGATTAAAAGTAGTTTTTTTTCGGGGCCTTGTGGAGTATGCTAAACATGATTATTGCATTTCATATATTTTTAAATGGTTTTCTCCTTCATGAGCGCTTCGTGCATTTTAATCACAATCGCTTGTCACAAAGTTTTGTAATAGAAAAATGGTATATTTGACTTCAGCACAAGTGTAACACCTTGGTGCTTGCTCACAGGCAATGACAGAGATAGGAAATCCTAAACTTATCGTTGCAGGCAACTAAAAGGATTAACGTGCAACAACACTTAGCTTGAGTGGTTTAAACCACCAAACATCCGGCCGTGCCGAATTACGCAAGTACTTTACAGTGACGTCGCTATAGGGTGTGTGGGGGGGCGGACATCCATCCCGTCTATGGTCGACCAGTCCTTTCCCCAGAAAGCAAGAAACGACAGATAAATAGAAGCAAATATGCATTTTTGTGTCTTATGTAGGGGTATATGAAATGTGACTGCCACTCAGATTTTTTTCCATATTAACAATTATGGTGCAATACATGTATAACAAGCATTTGCAATATAAATATTCTGCAGTTTTAATGGCATGCAGTGTTTATATTCAGATTAATGTATAAAGTGTATTTTACAAGAACAAATAAATGATGAAATATATGGTGTAAAATATGCTCTCCAAGCATAATGGTAAAAGCTCAAAGAAATGTTACATTTGCATATGGGGATTTACACAGAACTTGGTAAACATTTGAGGAACAGATGGCACACATACTTATAAAAAGAAAGCTAATTCAAAAAGTCGAGAAGATGAAATGACTTTCTGCTTCTCTTTTTTGCGAAGTTTCCAATTTGGTTAATTGACGCCGACAATGTATGTGTGAACAGAGAGGAATTCGAGGTACGAAATATGTTCGAGAAATACAGCACCATTTGAAAATGAAGTTTTAAAGGCAATGCATACCTTATGTTTGGAGAACTTTACTAAAGTAGCAAGCACTTCGAGCAAAATAATGTTTAATGAAGACATTCACCAGGGAAGTATGAGTAACGAAGCTACACGAAAAATAAAGACAACTATAAAATTGGTTCGAACTTCTAATAAAACCACACGATATTTTTCATCCAATACTTTACTGCGTGGAAACTACTATCCGTGACAAAAATATTGAACCCTCGGTTTACGCGCTTGAAAAATTGTACTCCGTGGGAGGAAAAAATTCAAATATACCTCATTGGAAAGCTTAAGTATCTACTTTTTAATAAACTTTATCTGAAAATTAATCTTAACTTTGTTATCTTACTATAATAAGAAAATCACTGAAAAGTGTACTTTTTTCTTCCAATTTTCACGAACAGAGAACTTAACACCATACAGTTCATAATCGACTGGACATATCATTTTAAGATTTTGTGTACTTGAAGTTTGATTATTTATGCACCTCTGTAGAAAAAATCAAATGCATATTTTTACTAAATGCTTCAAAAATTGGCGTTTTAGGGAAACGTGCAAACTTGAAATGCATAATTACAAATTCAATGAAATTGCAGAAAACTGTTGATATAACGCATATGATCGAATTCCAGAAGTTTGGCGTGTGTACCTCAAATATGGTTCCGAATATTAATTATTCTTTCGCACTCCTAATATGGTAAACGGGTGCATGACATATGCCCGGGTGCGGCCAATCTCAGACTCCGCGGGCTGCAGGCGACTTTCCACAGCGTTGCCGTTTCGCTGCACTTCGCTTCGAGAATCGCGCAAGTGCGTTCCGTGTAGATGATCCAAAGTATTGTCGCAGCATAAAATAATGAATGAAATATTGCTCATATTGCAAATGGAGTACTGCTGTACTGCAGGGTTTTCTTTTCTTTTCTTCTTCTAGCTGTTAACTTCATATGTCTTTCGATACCCGGTGGAGGTACATAGTGGTTCGGATCCCATTTTAAACTGTAAGTCCAGTCCCGATTAGCCTACCTGTGCATAACGTGAACTTAAAGAAAGAGAAAACAACTCCACTCAGCTTTATATGAACGTCATTTTTCCAGTATTATTTTATGTCGCACATTTAAACAGATATATTGAGTGCAACGATGTTGGATGAGAGATCCAGTCTTCTCTTTATACAATAATAATGCACCGATGTGCAGCGATTTCATAACCACGGGAAACAGAGCGAGGTGCGTACTATATTGGAAAAAATGCGCATTTGAAGCCTTCACGCCAACTAACATTTTAAAATATATTTCTAGCAAAAACGCATGTAAATTGTATTTATCTCGCAAAATTCCCTTGAGCATTGTATCGAGTAGTGGTGGTGGTTTCAGCATTTAACCTGTTGCTATAAATTCTACCTGAAATATTGCTTTTATGTTTTGGTCTCTTACACAGCTGCAACTGTTGTAATAAGCAAGGAGTTGTGGGTTCATTTAGAGAGACAGAAGGACTAAAAACTAATAAATTTTCAATAAATATAATGAGTGAAAGGTAAAAGTATAAAATGCTGTTCATAATGGATTCTGTTGAACTGGATAATTAAAATAAAAGTCGTATATCTTTCTTCTCACCACATCTTGCAAAAACTCGCCCAATAAAATATTGGGTCGATGCAAATTTTTGTTGTTCCCTGTTTCTTTACATACCTTTTTCACTGTGCTGACGTAACCCCCAAACACTCCGCCGTGCACTTGACACCTTGGCTTATGTCGTGAGATGCGCCCATATTCCTCTTGGTAGAAAGATCTCTTGGCATTGACTATCATTTCTTTTGCACCACTATGATATTACCGTCTAGCCATTATCATGCAACAAAGAAATCACTTCACAGAACCGCTATCACTCAATACTGTACGTACGAACAAACACACAAACTTTCAACTTGTGAGAGACCGACTGCCTGGACAGAATGCACGTAAGAATTATTATGGCTATGTGGGTGTTCAGGCAATATTCATGGCAGGAATCTAAACACAGAAGTGGCAAAAGAAACTTTCGGCATCTCTACAATGCTTTTCTTTGCGCAACACATTGTTTCGGCTCATTTCCCGTGTCAAAGCTGCTTGGACGCGGAGTTTAAAGGGCAATGGAAACGCTTGGCAACAAAGCTCACTTGCTCTACATGCGTTCATAGCAACGATGTGAATCGCGCTAGAACCGGTTGCCAAGAAAAACAATTCGCTCTGTTGATTTCAATTCGCACAGTGTGAAAGAATAAGATATGGAAATTTGATTTTTATTCCAAGGCCATCATTTTGATATGCATTTCATGACCATTGCACTGACCACTTCCGAGATTGCAACATCATAATTAATCATTAATTGTGGCTGTTCTACAGCTGATAGTACCATTATATTTGTCTGAGATATTTCCACATAACCAAGCTTCAATCACAAAAAAAATCATATTTTTACGACGGTTTTACACGAAGCTACACACAATTGAATTCGACTAATGTAAAAATTACACCAAAAAAACTACACTTTTACAAACATTTTTGTCTGAATAGAAAACAGAAAGAGTTAAAATCACTTTGTCTTACTTTTGTCTAAAAGCAGACACATGTAGTTTTCCAATGAGGTATATTTGACTTTTTTTCTCCCAAGGAGTACAGTTTTACAAGCACGCAAACCGAGGGCTCAATATTTTTGTCACGGATTAGTAAGTGATGAGATTTCTGTTTTCGAAGTTTCAACTTTTGATTGCAAACGGTTCAGGTTTATTACTTAATGGATATTCCAACAATATGTAACTTCTAAAGTGTCTACTCCCCTATATACATATGAAACTATGAATTACTTCCTTGTTTCAGTGAAAACTTAGTCTTAATGTACAATATGACTGATATCATATGGTATCAAAAGCATACAACACAATTAGATTCTGATTATTAGGTTACCATGGTGACAGAGAAGATATACGAAACAATATTACAGAATCTTTTCAGTAATATGGAACGGGAAACTGAAATTATAACTTCGTTACGTACAGTGTTTGAAGTGGAGGAGGGAGGGGGAGGTTCCGAATATGATATTCCCCCCAACCGGCAAATTTTGGCCAAGCACTCCTCTCCCACTTGTCTCATAGCCAACGTGCTAAATCATACGTGCATCTCCCCAGCTAGTCTGAAGACTCGAAAAAACAATTTTCACTTCAAGTGCTGGTGAGGTAGAAAATAAGCATGATACATTTAAAACTCGAACTGGCTCTAATATCTACTGATGTGATTTCATATTACTTGGTTGAATAACAAAATATTAATTGAGGAATTCATTAATTCTCCGCTTTTCTCAACCAGTCAATGTAATCGAATTTGAATATTAAAAAAAAAGAAAAAATCACACACTCTTCCACCAGTATACACTCTTGAAACGAATTTAGAGTTGCCAGTTTTAGTTCTCAGTAAATGGTTAAATATTTTTTCGAAGATTTAAATCGAAAATTTAAATATATTTTTTCAAACAATCTATGAAAGGTTAAAATTAACAAGGTCTCCGCGACCAATCTGATACACGTAGCAAATTAATGTAGAGTACTACTATTATTAAAAGTATGAAAAGAAAGAAGTATTAGGATGACCGAAAGTCATTTTCTTTGCGGATTTCAACTGAGAATAATTATTGCGGTCTCGTAAGTATGCTGTATAGCAAACCAGTTTTAGGAATGTTCTTTCTTAAACATTAAACATAATACTCTGTATTTTTTTACCTACCTTTGCACGTAGTCTCCTTCTGGCCGGGACACATCCGCCGAGTCACTAAATACAAATATCCTCGATTGCCCTCTATACCATTTGATGTTGTGAAGGTCTCCGCAAGCGTTCGTGTCAACCTGACAAGGAAGTATCGCATTTTCTCCAACAAGTGCGGAGACATCTTGCTGAGGAGCAGCTGCAAACAGAAAAATACACGTTATATTCTAATAGTTTACCTTATCATTTCAGCACTACAACTATCTTAAACAAATTATTGTAAATACAGACATATCTTATTTACAGAAGTTTACGACTCATCTAAACAACATGAACATACAATATACACAAGTTCAAACAAAACAAACCAATACAAATTAAGATTAAAAACGTAGAGATAAAATAAACAAAAAACAAATTGGATAATTACACATAAAAAAACTACTTCTATGTACGGACTATTCTAAATGATATATTTGTAAGATACATCAGTGATTTTAAGAATTCTATAATACAACGGAAACAAGAGTGTTGTTCAGAAACTGGTTTAAATTTTCTAATATTATGTACAGAAATTCATAATCACAAATTAGAAGTAACGAAAAATCTATCTATCTTAAAATGCAATGTCATCAGCATATGACATTTTCAGACCCACCTTTCTCTCTGGTAGTTTAAGCAAACCTCCCATATATTTTCATAATCATAAGTTATTATGTAGAAAAACTTAGATAGAGTTAATTATTTAGTTAGTTAGATAGATAGATAAAATGAAAACAATATATGACATATTCGTAGCTTTAATTCGCGAAATAGGTAGTGACTCTGGGTACACTGCATAATTGTTATAATTGTTTATGCAAGAAATTAAATTATAGAATACAAAATTGTGTCACTTCAAGATGGTGGAATTTGAAATTAGCATTGATACTGCGTTAAAAGTGTATGGTTTCAGGTTTGATAGTTGGTAAAAGAGAGTAATACATATTCAGGAAAATAGTCGCCTTTCAATATTGGGCACATTTCCTACCGTAATCAACTTTAGGAAAGTACATTTAGTACAAGTCACGAGCTGAAGAGGTATTTCTACATAGGACAATGTGTAAAACCAACAATCCATAGAAACTGGAAGATATGTATTTGTGAATTCATAAATATTTGTTTCGATGTTACAAAAGTTAACAGGATTTATGAAGTTGCACTTGTCTTTCTGTGGTATTAGTGAGGAAACATTAAACCTCAACGGAAGAGGAAGAACTTGTCTAGCACAAAGCAGAGATGTTCAGTCTGGTGTTTTCCGCAGAGCATTCAATTTTGTATAATTCCAATGAATGTCTAACTCGGCTTTAAATTAAACGAAACCGTTGACCTGGAAATTGCTCTTTGTCTGGCTCCAGGCGTGCAACTAACCTAGAAGCGATGTCCTTCGGGAGTCACCATAAAATCCCTCCCTCCTATAATCTCCACTTCGACACCTTCGGTTTACACCTTTTCCCATAAACAATACATATTTCCTAGCCATTCCGCGACGCTCTAACTGCGAGTAGATAATCCATTACTCTCCTTTCTCGACCCTGAATAATTCCGACGTTCGAACAAGAAGTTGATGGAAAAGCAACTCTGAATTGCGGTTCCAATGTTAATTAGCTTCTTCGATGCGACCGTCTGCCAATGCCAGATGCCGTTATCAGTAGCAACAGCCCTGGGGAACTAAATGGGAATATATATATATATATATATATATATATATATATACCCTGCAGAAACGTCTAACAAACAGAATCGGAATGCTCATAATGCTATTACCAATAATAAGGCCAGACAAAGAAAAACTAGTCTTTAGGAGTATGAAATGTTCTTAGTCATAGCCATGTTATCCATTGTATTCAATGCTCGCCCAATTGATAAGGCATGTTCCAAGGCCAGGCGAATGAAAATTCATTGATTTGGTTTCGTGTACACAGCTTTTCTGCCACTTTTGGCTAATCGCGAAGATCAGAATGAGTGCTGAAATGCAAATGATGGAGGGATAATCACGAAGAACACCATGCCCAGGCCGGGATTCCTGGCTCAGAAATCTTGTATTTTTGCCTTTTCTCCCTGTCGCGTTATTTGTATTTAAGGTACCTGTAGGAGTAATTGTAAAGCTTAATGACATGCAAATATGGAGTTATTTAAGTCGAACTTCACAAAATGCTTCTTGTTAATAACCATCATTGTCAATTTTGAATTTGAGGTCAGAAAATGTAGAACACTGTAATTGGTCCTTTGCTTATTGTGCTCGAAATAAATAAGCACATAACGCCAAAGTGTTTCTTGAAGTTTTGTTTTAAGTCCATTTTATGCACAGATATGAACTGGACCTACGGTTTAAGGTGAGATCCAAACCAGTTCTGGATATCGATCCCTTGATTACAACGCGACGACGTTACCACTACGCCATCCGGGAGGTCTCATACTGGCAAACGGACTCGACGATCTGAGCATGTGTGATCCAATGATAAGCTCCTGGCAGACCATGACTCTCAAAGGCTTATTTCGGCACGGAACTTTGTTTAGTGAACTTGTCAAATGGAAGTGGGCAATAATTAGGCAGATGACAGGTTTGGTGACGATCACGGCGATGCTCAAGGAGAAAAAACCTCTTGAGTGTTGAGAGGTTCTCTACAATTCACTAGTTGTAGGGAATATACAATTATTACATCCCTCACGACCGTCAACTAAAAAGATGGAACAACGGTGTGGTTTAAAAAAACGCGAATGGTTGAGGAACAATACAGATAATTTTGGGGCTATATTTTACCTGTTTTGGGACAAGTCAGACGGTGAAATTTCCAAGGAAACCTTTATTTTACCCTTCCTAGCAGAGGGGACTGGACAGTAATTTCGTCAACGGCACTTTGCAAGGGACTCTACATAATTCCAGTCACGGATTGCGGTGGCCTTCGCTGCGGACAGTCGGATGAAGGTGCCAAAATTTGGCACAAATCAGTTCCAATTGGAATTCCAAATCGAGTTAGTGCAACGAGTCGGACGTGAATCTGTAAGTAACTTGAAACAGACTCGGCACAATTCGATAAATAGGAGGTGCACGATGTGGGCGAACAGGAACGAAGCTTACTGTTTTCTCGCGTATGTGTTGTAAGCAGAAGAAACCTTAATAGCTGCACAAGTTTGTTGTCAGTTTATTTTATGTATATATAAGATATTCGAGGACGACACCTGACCTACATCTATTTTAATGTGGAATCTTGTGATGTACAGTCAGCGGCAATAAAAATAGAGGACACTGAGATCCTGAAATACCCGTTACCTGCAAGTACACAAAGGCATGATTTGTTAATGTTTTTGGAGTATCTACAATTTTGTAAATATTTCTTGCTAAATATATATTACTAATAGGAATACAAATGGAATATATGGAAGATTTAGTTCTTGCCGAACTAAAAAGAACGTAATACATATCATAATGCAGAATACTTGCTCACAGCAATCTGACTGTAACTGAATTTGGCATTTTAATGTTGTTTTCATTTGTATGTTACTTTGATTTGTATTAGACAATGTTAATCAGGAAGTTCTGTTAAAGTTCTAATCTCTCAGCACAGACATGATGGTTTTTGAGTAAATTAATATATTCTAAACACTATAAAACTTACAGGCTCGTACATAGCAATTATTTACTAGTAAAACGTCGTTTAATTTTCCTTTGTTTCGTGTCAATTTTTGTAACTGGTTCAACAGACTTGCCAATACTTTATCCATTTGTTTCCTTGCAGTGCACATTTGTTAATGTGGCTAATACATTTGAAGTTATACTATACATTGCAGAGATATCTTGAACGCACTGCAGTTTGAAAGTTTATATTTGTATAAAACGTTACGATGAATCAATAATTTCTCCGAAATCTAAGGAATTTATTGGAAAAAATATTTTAAATAAAAGAGATCTTATTTCTTCAATGATTTTGCGTAGTTCAGCAGCATTGTCGGTTGCAAGATATTCCAGCATCGCTCGAGGCCAACCCTCCCTTATTGACTGCAGAACAAAGGGTGGACCTCAGGGACAAAAATTAACAGATCCCTTTTACTTTGAATCGAGGCAATAAGGAGAGCCTTCCCTACAGCTGTATTGTTTGTCGCTCGGAATATTGCCTGTAGTGGAGAAAAAAGGAGTTCCGAACGTGTCGTAGCCTTGAGGATCGCAAGGGGTTAACGACGAGACGCCTAATGACCGTCTCTCCCCTTGTTTCCAGTTGTCATAACGAACATCGTTAGCACTAAGTCAGAGGATGCTGCGTTCAGGATTACCCAGGAGAGATTGATGTCGAGCAGTTGTAAATCATAGAGAAGCTGGGACGAATACTAACTCTGCAGAACTGTAAGTGGGTTTGTTCATCTGCAGCGACATGCAGTAAACTTGTAGCAAAAAAAAGGAACCCATGTATTGCACGTAGAATGTGAGGCTAATATTATATTATTCCACTTTTCGTAGCAAAAATAAAGAAATCTATGTGTTGTTTGTGTAATGTGAGGTTTATACAATGGTTTTTCCACTTTTACCTTCGAGAATTACCGTAACTAAGGGAGAAATCATATTTTGCTTATACTTATTGCACTTATTCAAAAACGTAGCATCAAATAAGGAGACTGGACTATTTTCCTTTAACCGTGGAAGCCTATAGCTGAAAATGGAACTGTTCCTGGAAGAAAGTCTATAACAAAGTTGGAAGTGCATCACATTATATACACATAACTAGGTAAAAAAGGTATTGAACCAGTACTACACGGGCACAGATGATCTAACTTCTACGAAGAGACTGCGGGCTTAGAAAAGATCAAACGTTTAAAAGTTCAACTTCTTCCTTATCCGTGTTCCAAGAAGTCTGATATTTTCTCCTTATGTTCGCAAACGATACGAAATCCGACTCTTGGAGATAAAACTTAGTCCGAGGCAAGGCACATTCGAAGGAGAAGTTTTCGCAATCTGTAAGGAATGCGATTCCAAGGGAAAGATAAAAGTGGGCGCTTGGCGGGGAATATACTAGCCCGGGAAAAAAATCTTGAGATATAAATAATAAGAAAGAAGAGACTTGTGTTAAATTTGATGTTCGAATGAACATTATTATCTGACTGAGTGTATCATATAAAAAACGTGTTGGTGGAAGTAGGTTATTTCAGCGTGAATTTGACACAGGCATCATATACTATTTTTGTTGTAAGGATAAAATGAGATCACAATAATATTTTCATTCTCTCGAAAGCCTAGTATTTTAAAAATACAGTTTAAATAGAGTGATTGATAAACAACAATACTTGATTTTGATTTGACTTTGTTATTTAGATTCGCTTTTCTACCACTTTTGGCTAACCATGACGATTAGGATGAGTGACGATATGTTGAAATTGATGAAGGGACACTCACAAGGAACACCCGTGCCCAGGCCGGGATTCGAAACCAAGACCCTTGGAATCGTAGCGCGCCCTTCTAACCACTCTACCAGAATGGTCAGCTTAAAAAATATATTTCAATTTTTGCACTAAGTGTAATTTTGCATTTTGAGATTTGTAATTGAAAATTAATAAAGAATAAAAAAATTGAAGAGTTTTGGATTTCAAAATAAATGTTCCAGTAGTCTGCTCAACACATACAGTTGCTGAACACCTAACTTCAATGAACAGAAATTCTACAAAAATATAAAGAAGCGCAGTATCTTGTACTCTCTTGTACAATTGGGAACATATTGTCATTGCTAGACGCCGACCTCCTTGGCGGAGTGGTTATCACAGCATCCAAAGACGCCAGGAATTCAGTGCTCGAATCCCGGCCTGGGAATGGGTGTTCTTCGTTAGTGTCCCTTCATCAATTTAATTACATCAGCACTCATCATCATGCCAAACGTGGCAGAAAAGCGACGCCAAATTACAAAAATATAACCAAATCGTCCTAAAAGACTTGCTGAAAAATATTCTCAAATCCCTACGACTTGCATATTATCCTGAAAAGAAAACTTACATTGTGCATTGCTTATCTGTATGTTTATTATCTGGCTTGGTAGTCAAAAAGGAACTTAAATTATAGTAATTTAAGAGTATATTTTAATGATGCTAAAGAGTGACAAGAGTAAAAATACACATTTATGCACAGTGTATGAATCATCCTGTGTAATCTTG
The DNA here is from genome assembly GCF_977018435.1 of Lepisma saccharinum. Lineage (NCBI taxonomy): Eukaryota > Metazoa > Arthropoda > Insecta > Zygentoma > Lepismatidae > Lepisma > Lepisma saccharinum. Next base: position 38,096,094 of record NC_139253.1, read on the forward strand.
AACAGAATGAAAGCTTTGAATTGCAGAAACTTACGCAAATGCTTTGCGTGTGTTAATTTGTTTTTCTCAGATAACCAACTTAAAAATAAAACCAACTTGCAAGCTTATAAACTCGCATAACACATGGACATAGTTGCTACAGTTTATTTGTAGATATTTCAATCAGATTGCAAGATCCTTACTTCAATTCGAAACGTCGGGCTTTATATAATTCTATATCGTCCAAGACATGCAAATCTTTCAAAATTTCAAATGTGTATTTTATTACAAGGCATTAAAAAGTGGTTTAATGAGAAATGTAATGAAGAAGGTAAGTAATGAAGATAACTGTTTATCTCTTATGAGCCATGGAAAAAAGAAGATGTCGGAAATCGCCTTCATCCATTGGTTGAGTGTATTGGTGGGATGGGACACCTCTAGCATCTCTTGAGCTTTTTCTCGGAGCACAACGCTTATCAAGAAATTCTATCAGGAATTATCGACTCCAGGCATAAATGAGAAATGCGATGAAAACGAGTTAATCTACATGAAAAACGCGAACTTCCAGCGAGATATAAAATAGCGAAGGTTGTAATTCTTGGTCGTAAATTGAGAGTTATGCGTTGAGATTATCACGTTGGTAATTAAAACAATTCCATTTTGTGCAAATAACTTCAACTTAATTCAATCAATGTTTGTTCTGGCAAGAATTCAGGCAGGTTTTAAAGTGTTTTATACGCATGTGAAATTATAATAAGAAATAAATAGCATGTTTTGAATACTATCATGTCTAGATTAACAAAATACTAGTATACAAATATTCGACTCTAAAGATATAGACGTAGGAATAATAAAGTACAGAATACATTCAAACAAAAGAAGACGTTAAAGTGTGATAAAGTTTCCCCAAAATGACAGACAAATGATAATAACAAATTACTCGAAAATTCTGCCCTCTTCAAAAATTTGATAAACACTACAATTTAACATGTAAAAAATAAAATTTTGTCGAGAAAAATGTAATTATAAAGTAAAATTAGTAAATAAAAAACTACTGCGAACATTCTTTGTTAACAATATGTTTGAGGTTTATTGATGCAGTGAGTATTTTTGTTATAATATGCTTTTTACATCAAATAGATGTACAAAAGTTACGGTACGCGTATCCGTTAAAAGACGTGATATATGTATGTATTTAATATGTTGTTGGGTCTCCCGATGACCTAATGGTATCGTAGTCGTCTTGTAATCAAGGGGTCCTGGTTTCGAGATATTGGCATATAGTAATTCGGTTTCACTTAAAACGTTAGGCTCAGTCCCACTTTATCTATCTGTGCATAAAGTGGATTACAAACAAAACTAAAACTTACTAATCAACTACAGCTTGAAGCTGGTCAAATTAGTTATTAAGAAAGCTATTTAAACCATGTTTTGTTTAAAAATATATCGTCAACCTGTTAAATTGTAATGTGGAATTATGGCGGATTTTGAACAATGGAGTATAGTATTGCTGAATTGAGTTTTACCAGTTTATGTTTGAATTAATTTTAGTGCCATTCCCGCAAAAGGAGGAATTTTGAGCATATGATTTGAGTGTAAATAAGCGCAAGGTTCACAAGACAAAATTAACATACTAATTCTTAAATATAATGGTAATCCAAACAAGCCGTGTTTTTCATGAGTGAAAAAGCTGTCGAAAATAAAATGAGAAAAGAAAAGAGAAAGACATTGCAAAGTTTAAATTAAGATCAAGTACAAGAAAGTTGGCGAAATGTTAGGGAAGTAGGGATTCAGAAGCGTAGTCGCCTGCAAGACCCCTTTGCCTTCTAATGGGAGTGGAGGACTGGCCACATGGATTTGCAAAGTGTCTGGCATCTGGTCGTGTGATTTTGGAAACTTGGCAGCCGCGTGTGGGCGCAGAATTGAAGTCGCCAGCCCTAAATGGTGACATTTGTCTTTCGACTCTCGTAATCTAATTTCTCCAGCTAGTCTGCCGGCGGAAATGTTTTAAGTGTAATTACCTCACCACTAAACGTTGCTTTTCTTGTTTATTGTTCTGCATGCATAATTAACAATTTGAACCTCGCGATCCAAATATCATACTTGGATAATAATGTGTTTAATCAACAAAAAATTTAATACATTTGCAAAATATGAAAATTGAACAACTAAGGACTACAGACTGGTATAAAAGTCCTCGAGAACATAGTGATATCAATAGGTTGAACTCTATGATTTAATTACAATATAGTTCTTGTAAAGTCACAGACACTTCTGGGTTGTAACAAACCCTCTGACATTCAATGGGATCGTTACAATCTAGAAGTGTCCGTTACTCTACCTGTAAATAGTAATCAACCTACATCCAGGTTCGTGTACACTGAAATAAATATACCCTCAGTTTGACTTCGTAAACTTTCAATAGGGAGTCCGAGTGCTCAGAACAAAATGGTCACATGACTCGCTAATTCACCATATTGCATTCAAAATGGCGGAATTAAAATTTTTGCATCGATTGTTTTTCGGCTACTTCTCAGCAGATTTCAGTTTTCTTTTTTGTTCGAATGCTCCAAATAGATATTACTTTTCTAATAAAAACTGTTAATTTTTAAGTTAATGACCTCTTTTCTTTAATAGGAGAAAGTGGTTAAGGTATGCGCACATATAGAGAAAGTAAATTAGATGATCATTCAAGCAAAAATGACTCCTTTTTGCTAAATTGGTTAATTCTTGTCATAAATATACACTTCTCACAAAACCTTTGTAATATTGCTTTATTAAAAGAACAAATAACCAGAACAAGCTATTAGGCTTTCTCCAGATAGGGAAGGTAATGGCTAAAGTCTTAGTCACGTGTGCATGTATGTTCGTGCCCCTTCATCAACTTTACCTATTCATAATTCTTCATCGTCGTTACAATTAGCCAAATATAGCCAAATGCGTAGAAAAGCTACGTAAAATTACAAAGATACAACACAGAATTTGAAAAGCATTCACACATCGTATCTGTATTAGAAACTGAATGACACCACAAGGTTATGTAACACCGCGTTGCCACTAATTAAACATGGGCTATTCGTTGCTGTTATTGAAGGAAACATGATGGTAGAACATGTTGTCATGCACCACTATTGATCCTGTTGAGATGTGTTATGATGAAACCAATTTTAGAGTTGTTTACTTTCCATTATAAGGGGTTTGCAAAATATTATCAACGTTCATTTGTGTGTACAACAGTAACCAGGGAGAGGAAGACTCGTTTGTGACGTAACCGTACTCTATAGCAAGGAGGTGCTTTTAGTAAAATGGAACATATTGGTTAGAGCTTGTTACTATGTAATGAAACTTTGTTGTATTCCAAGACTACATAAATTCCACTGGGGAACAAAATTAACCTTCACATCAGATTCTCAAAATGCAATTCAATATTTTAAAGTTAGATGCCATCTTTGATATCATCTTGGCAAAGATATTCTTAATTTATTCACAAAAACATATAGGTGCACTACAATATACATTACGGTTTGAAAATATGGCAAAATAAAAGCACTTGTTTGAAGTATTAAACATATCTTCAATATAGTAAAATAGTAATATAAATTTAAGGCTTTTAGAAAAAAATCATATATGTCTACATACAGACGGCAGGTAATGTAACAAAAATGATATACATGCACAGTTCAAATATGTTCTATTCAGGCAAGAATCTGCACTTGTAGCTCTTATACGTACGGACATCTCTCAGGGCAATCTTATTTGATGCCCCAGAATTAGTCTGCCATCATATTCTGTCCCATCGCCCTTGATAACGCACATCCATCGTGATCAGGTCTTGATGAAAGCGCTCTCCCTGTTCATTGCTAACATTTCCAATGTTTTCGGGGTATTGATCAAGGTGACCGTTCAGGAAATGGATCTTTACACTAATGTTGAACCCAAAATCGTGGAAAGCCAACAACATTCAAACACAACCTCATAAGTTGTTCGCCATTATGATACTAAGGTTTTTTTTTAATTGCCACGAAAATAGCCATGCTGCTGCCTTTTTGTCACGTACAAGGATACGAATTTGAGGTCCATCTAACACACCTACTTTGAACGTCTCGGAAGACAAAGCGGGAAAGCAGAAACTATATGTTGAAAATAAACACCATTAGTATTCAATGCCTTAAAGAACTGCTTAATCAAATCAAGCTTGATATGTAGCGATCCTGTCTCGGCTGACAATTAGGGCAATCCTGCTTCCAGAGTTTCATGGATGGACCAATTCTGTGTCCAGTACTTATCTTGAAGATGGATATTTCGTGAATCTTTGTGATGTTCAAGCACGGAGCTGACCATTTTGAAATTAACACAAATGAGAAGACCTGGGCAGTAAACGAAGTATTTGTATTCAGAAAAGAAATCCAAAACAATCTAGTTCCACTTTCGAAAATATGACCCTTTGATAAGCAGTGCAGTATATATATATATATTTCTTCTTGCAGCTCGAGTCTAATAACTCACCTGCTTTCTTATGTCTACTTGAAGCCATAATCCGATGCGAAAAAAAACAGGTTGTGTTTTAATGTGTGTTTAAGGTAGAACTAGGCGTCATTGTCAACCTATTCGCATTGTAAATACCAATGGACGTCCATTTCCACAAAATAAAACTTTCAAATTGCATGATAACTACAACACGTACAGGAAAATCGATTTCAGATTTTAAATCAGCGTTGAAACAATATTCAGAAACAGTTGGAAAATCTAATGCAACAGAAAATGAGAACAAAATTGTTCCCCAATGTTATTTGTACCTTCCGGCTCGAAAAGTTATTATTGTTTAGAAAGTAAATCGCAATAAATTCCGTAAGTAAAGAAGAGGGGAATTTCAGTATAATGCACTTTGAAGCATACATATCTGTGCATGAACGCCACACATTACTATAGCACAGAATAATACCTTCATGAAACGTCCAAACATTTATATTTATCAAAAATGATTATATTTCACATCAAAGATAAATTTTAAGTAATTTCATACTGTCTTGCATTATACAATCGTTACAAAAAATACGGAATTTGTGTGGTTAAAAGTAAACGCATTTTGTTTATGAAAAGAATTGGAAAATCTCGTTATGTTTACAACTTGTCAAACTGTCTAGATATTTTTGCAGGAATACATTTAAAGGGAAAGGAAGAAAAAAATGTAAATCTTGTATAACATTTGAGAGCATGATGTACTTTGTCTCTGCATAGACCAAAAAGCTAATGGGATGTAGTTGAGTGATGTATAAAAATGTTCTCGCGTAGTTCATATTCTTCAGGTTTTTTATGTTAATACAGGATACTTAACAAGAACCTGTCATGAAGATTGATAAGATACAAGAGAACTTTTGAGATACGTATAACAACTGAAGCACTACAACGAAAAATACGCTCAACTTCTACAAGCTGATGGGCCAACAGCAGTCAGTAAAGAATAACAGACACATCATACGCACATATGCAGACGATATTCTACTCACTGTTACAGCTGTAGACTTGCGATACTGTCAGGAAGTTTCCAAGTTATAGTCCCGGCCTGAAAGTGAACGTTCCTTTGCGGGCATACCTTTATAAATTTAATCTCATTTTCACCCATTATCGTCGTCGCGATTAGCCAAAAGTGGAAGAAAAGCGACTCAAAATAAGAAAAATATAAAACGAACATAATTATTTTGAGCTTTCTTTATAATAGTCTACACTGGATATAAATATCTCATGACCTGTAGGAGCTAAAGATATGCACACTGCTTTAATGTAAAAGTATTGCAAAAAATGTAGAATCTTCAAATGTATATACGTATTCATAAATTTCGCTATTGGTATCTCTTTCGTCTTAATAGATTTATCGCAGCTAGCACGTTTTACAACTGCAATGTTACTACTGCTCGTTCTTTTTCATATGCCTACATAACGCTGAAACCCCGTAATCTATATTGATTCCCTGATACAAGGTTCCCATATGAATTTGCTGAGTTTTCCAGCCCATATTATTATGTTGGAACCCTGTGATATTTTTAGAATAAACTAGTAAGAGGATTTCGCATTGTTTAAGGATGGGAAAGGTTAGAAAAGGTTACATCCTTGTTTGGTAATCTGATGGGTAAGACGAAGATTGAATGACAATACAAAAATGATCATGAAGAAAATATTGCTCAGAGTAATTCTTGGAAGTTTTCCTGGCGGCGAATGATGAAGAAGTTCTCTCTGGATATCAGCCAGGTGATTTCCGGATAGGTTCCGAGCTTTCGAGAGCTAACGTCACTCTCATCTTCAGGGATTGAAGTGCAGAGAAAAGTTGGTGTATGGTTATATGTATTTTATGTGGGAGGGGTACGGTGAAGGTGGCGGGCCAATCAGGTGCCGTCTCTACGACGTCCGCGATGCCAGTCGCTAACCAGGCTGGGTCCAGTTCTAGTCCCGTGTCCCTGTTCAGGTTTCCCTTTTCCCCATGGATGGCTATTGCTTCCTTGATGATTCTGTCCCAGTAATTAGATGACTTATTGATGATCTTGGTGGTTGTAAATTTGATTCTATGGTCCTCTTGGATTGAATGTTCTGCTAACCCGGATTTTTCTGGGTGAAAATGCTTTATGTAGCTGGTATGTTCTTTGTATCGTTGTTCGATTGTCCTCCCTCAGAGTGGTTTAATTTTTGCCTATGATAGGGACAAATGAAGAGCCGCTGTTCTCTAGTCCGTAGGGCGTCTGACTGCCACGCGGGTGACCCGGGCTCAATTCCCGGGGTGGGCATAAATCGGCTCCGGGGTCACCCAGACTCAAATTAATGTGTACCTGGGCGGTTAAAGGCGACCGGAGTGTGGTGCTGATCACATGAGCTCCAAAATGACCGAGATAGAGAATATGTGGGGCCGACTCCGACATCCCCTAAATGTGCCTTAATGGCACGGTGTCCCTCTTAGGGACAGATGGACCATGAAATTTAGCAATCCAGGAGACTTGCTTTAAAGATACCGGAGTGAATGTCACTCTAGAAATATAGTACTAATATTTTTCCTTATCAGAGAAATAAAAAGAACGGTACGGGAAAGTAAAGCCCGCTTCTGTGAAACAAAGTCCGTTAAAACTCCCACAATGAGAGCCACTGCAGATAAGCATTGGGGACAACGGTCCACCCATCAACGTTAATGACTCCCCGTAATAATAGGAACAGAAATCATACGACGGGGTTCCTTTCTCAACACGTTCATCCGACTTCACAATTACAGAACCCGCCGGAGGGAGACAATGGACAGCACGTACTGTACCGTAGGCTTCAATTATGTCGTAATGACAGGCATCTCAAGCCCCAGTATTCCCTGCTGTCCCACTTTGGGGATAGCAAATTGAAAGTTTTTTTCGCTTGTCTTTGGAAGACGCTCCGAATGGTAATCTTCTATTCACATGTCCGTGAACCTATAACCCTTTCATCCCTCTTCCCTGCTTCCCCATTCATGCTTGCTCCCCTTTTTTGTTTTTATTACTTTTTCAACATTTATCGGTTTTCTCAGAATGCTTGGTGAATACGGCGATAGGAATTATCTAGCGGTTTCTAGGGCTTAGGGTGCGACTGCACAATCCGTATGCTTCAGATTTCAAGGTTTATAAAGTTCTGATATCTTCTATTGTGTTTGGTACTTTGCAAATTTAAGTTGACAATGAGGGTGATGGATTGGATTCAAGAACAAACACAAATAACCCTTTTATTGCGTTTAAAGGTTTAGTACAGAAAATAGACGGGATGATGGAAAATGACGTCAAATGGATGATTTCCATGTAGAACTTTGAGCAAAAAATGCAGGCTTGACCAGGTCTCGAATCTGGGTCCCGGGCATACAGTGTTATTGCTCCACCAATGTTTCTTTAAAGAAGTCAACTCCTAAGCGGCAGTTTTCCCAACCTCACATCAATCAATTTAACTCAATTTCTGCATTTTTCATTCAGGACTTCCAAACGTTCATTTCTCACCAGGCGTAACGCGCTGTTCTAAACATTTCTTCGCGGAGGTCAACAACCGACTGAGCCACCCAGCCAGTCCTCATTTCGCGTGATTTTCACTGTCGTTGAATTGCCTGGGTGAAATCGGCTCCCTCCATAAAGTACATCTCCTGCGTGTGTCATATCGTAAAGCAATTTACCAGTGTTGTGAGGCACTAGGCACCATCCACACCATCAATGCTTCAAATTAATAGATCCCGCTGCAGTATTGCTGGCAAACACAATTATTCCACACAGGTAAATCTGTTACAGCAAAGCATTAGACGCAACCAGGTCTCACTCGGAAGCTCAGTTGGTAGAGCATGGCACGCTAAGCCAGGGATCCAAGTTCAAGTCCTGGTTGAGCCTGAATTTGTAGCTGAAATTTCTACATAGTACCTCATGTGTTCGATAGTTTACACATTCTTCAACTCCCCAAATTTCACAATTTTAGCTCGAATAGTTTCGAAGATATCGGTATGTTTTCTGAAATAGACAATAGACAGTCCATTGAAGAAATTAAGTCTATAAAATTTGCATATAATTTTTAATCTTCACACATGTTACTTTTCGAGATAATGATTAATAACTTTAGATGGTTTGTAGTTTATTAAGGCCAGAACCAGCGCGTTAATTTATGTTGCATGAATTCTGTACGTTGCTTGCTGCCACTTTGGCTTATTGCAAAGATGACGATGAATGATGAATAAATGAAATTACAGAGACACTCAGAAATAAACACTTATTCCAGGATCATTTCGCGAATTCGTAATCTTTGATGACGAGACTGTAAGTCGACAACTTAACGTGCTTGTCCACCAAGGCAGGTATTCATGGATGTTGAATTTAGCTCCTAATTCTTATATCCACCAGATTCCATCTATATAGATATTATAGCTTGAGACATCTATAGTATACTCGAACGGACGACCAGATAGAAAGCTGCAGAAGGGTAATTATTTCAGGTTTTGTATATGTTCAGGTACCATGAAAACTACAAGCAAAAAGAGCCTACAATTTCAGGGAGGACAAGTACAAAGCAAAGCTTACCATATGGTTATATTATGAATACAGATAATTTTAAAAGATACATGTTCATTAGACGGAAGTAGAGAATCGGGGGCCTCCCCGATGGCGCAGTGGTAGCGTCATCGCCTTGTAATCAAGGGGTCCCGGGTTCGATACCCGGTGTAGGCACAAGTAGTTCGGATCCCACTTTAAACTGGAGGTCCAGTCCCGATTAGCCTTACTGTGCATAAAGTGGACTTAAAAAACAACAAATCAAGCAATCAATTAGAGGATCGTGTTCGATTGGGGAAAACTAACGACATTTGAAGTGTCTCTCCGATGGCGCAGAACTAACGCTGCCCCTTTGTAATGAAGAGATCCCGGGCTCGATCCTGGTGGAGACACATTGAACAGTACTTTATGCTATCATTTTAAACTGTAGGTCCAATTTCCAGTATCCAACCTGAGTATACTGTGGAGTTAACACAAATAACTTTGCTAACTATACTTCACTGACACGTCAAACGATTGCACATACATCAGCAGACATCCTTACGTACAGGCAACCCAACTTACAACGTAACTGAGCAGGTTGCATAAACGTCAGGCGGTTGCGTAGATACGAAAGGAAATTTTCCTCAGGTTTAAATTCAGCCTAATATATTGAATTCATGTTCATACTTGAGTCTTGAACAGAAGAAAGATCTCTCTTTCGGTAAAGGTGTTTAGACGAACAACGTTCGATTACCGTTGTATTTTGTAATGGTGTTTTCAGTGATCACTGAAATTTTAACAGTATGACACATTTCTGTTGAACTTGTGGTTGAGAACCAACTTGTATGTGGAACTCTTGATATAATATAACGAGAAAGAATAATAGAGAATATTCATTGTTGTGGACATGGACAGATGTTACGAAATGTAAGTTTAATGGTGAATATTTGTTGTGTTTCAAAATATTGGAGTCGAAGATATTGCCTATCGTGTGTACAATTGAGTTAATTTTTATGAAAGTTGGTAGATTAGAATATGATCCATGTTTAAAGTTTGTTATTTGGAAACCGTGTTGCTGTAATTATCCATATGTGTACATTTATGAACCTAACCAAACTGATAATAGTTTTGACATACGCATGATAGTAATGTAAAGTATGATGATGTTTCTCTTTGTTGCCAAAAATCTAAGAAGTCCGATTGCGAAGAGTAAAACACTTATTATAACTTTACACAGGCCGGTGGGTGCGTGTAAATTTTAGGGTAATACGTAAATATCTAGATAATAAGCTGATTTGTAGAGTATTAGGCCATCATTTTGTTCATGGCTACTTGTCAGTATATACACTAAAATATCTGTAATATGTTGGCATACTCCCGCATATAGTTTACTCATACTGGAACACATGGGAAACTAAACCTGTCAGAGACAACAACATTAAGTGGCTCAAAAACTTCTTAAATTTAAAGCTTACAAATTGAGAAGTTATCATGCCAACAGCAAAGCTCTCAAGATATTGAGTTTTTAGAAACCAAGACTTGCTTTCCACTGGGCACTACCTCAATCGTATCTGAAAGGACGTACAACTTTTCAATTAGATTATGATTGATCTCTGATGAGCCTTTCGTTTGGTAATACAACATTCTAACATATTGGAGATATACACGCGGTATGTTAAAAGTTGGGTTGAGCACTGCTGAGAGAGTAGAAGGGCTACAGTCATAATTTCGTACGCATACAGGCAACACTATCCACGAAACACACCTTATTATTTACTGTAGGATTACGAACATTCAACAAATTCTAAAGGTCATATAGCTCAATATAAACACGTTTCCAGACTGTAATATTCAACACATACACAATGTATCACTACACATTTTGTTAATAACATCAAATAAACCACAAAGGTAAAGAACTGTGTTACGTTATGGTTTCGTAGGGTTCGTGCACACATGAACATAACAATGACGTATAAAGTCCCATATTGCGCAAACAGAGACAAACACAAGCAAGCTCTTTTATTACCAAACTCTGCTTGTTCATGGTGAGAAACCTACTGTAATAATCCTTATGCAGTTCCACATATCCATTTCCTGAAAAGAAGATTTCAAATTAGATCAAGGGAAAATAAAAATTTAAAAGTTATTTCACAAAACAGAAAAATAAACCAACTTAGATTAAGAAACTGATATTAAAATATACATTTAATAGATATTAATTTTCCAAACGAATGTATCTCTAAAATAAATAGAATAGTTATACGAAATCCTTTTCTCCTTAAATAAATAAATAATAAAAGATACATCATAAATAAAAATACTTGAATTTTGAGTGTAAGTCAGTTGACGCGCATGTTCATTGGTATTATACACTAATCAAGCTCATATCAGGCGCTTCTTCTTCACATACTCATCACTCATCAATAATTTCCCTGCTCGTTGCTGCGTATCATATAAGTTCGGTTGAGTTATTTTAAAGTCTTCTTTATGCTTAGATAGAGGAGACTGGAGCCACAACTTAAAGTTGGATCAGAACTACTGCGAAATCTGCTCCGCCACCGAGGACATGTTCACGTGTTCGTACATCTTAGGAATTCTATACATGCAAGCACTTTCTTGGTTCGTCACACCATCCAGAGATTTTCTTAACATCTATAATTAGAGTGAATGTATTGTTCAACTAAAAATAATGAATTTATTCATAAAATGTTCATAACTACAATGAATCTATTATTATAATCTCCATCAATGTATTGTAATAATATCCAACACCGAAATGAATTTATTTTTCAAAGTTTTTGAAAATTACAATGAGCTTATTACAATTTCTAACACTGCAGGAGTTTTAACGACCTTGAGCATCTTCCGAAAACTTATGTTTAATTTCTAAATCCTGAAACATTATATCAGTTTAGAATTTCTTGTACAATATTCATGAGGATTGCATGTGCATTTGATGCTATCTAAATATCTGTGATGGAAAGAAAAGCCTACGCTGAAAAACTGACCAAAATATTTAGATAATGCAAGTCACAGAGATTTAAATACCTGGTGTTTCATAAATAATTGAGGGATTACAGAAATTTATTGCAAGTAAACTATTGAACTTTCGTTAATGAAACAGTGAAGAACAATCGAGGAACGCAAACAGTTTGTGCGTTCATGTTTCGTTAAGCTAAGTGTTCCTACCCATGCCGCTAGGCGATACTCAAGTCAATTACATCACTCACAGTGTTTTGTGCACTGTTGTGGTCCTCAAGATCACGGGACCTTACACAGTGTGACTTCTTTTTGTGGAGTGTCATCAAAGACAGGGTATTTGTCTCACTGATACCGCGTGATATCGCAGCCCTAAGGGAACGTATCACCGCAGCGATAGACGCTATCGACAGGCCCATGTTGATTCGAATGTTGGAAAAAATAGGCTATCGTGTTGATGCGTGCCGTGTCATCCGTGGTGAATACATTGAGCATTTGTTGGTGTTAAAGAAAACTGTCCGAGTTCCTCGTTCGTTCTAGATTGGTTTCATTAACGTAGGTTAAATACTTTACTCGCAATAAATTTTTGTAATCCCTCACGTATTTATGAAACACCCGGTATGAGAAGATACAAAAAAAGTTAATTTTCAAATTTTACAATTTTGGCGCCATTAATAGAAATAATGTATATGTTTGTACTCCATCGTGGTCGGTAACTGCAGAAACACTCGGGGCTTCCACTAATTTTACGAAGACAAATTCTCTGCCTATTCAGGTTTTCACAGCACTTTTAAGTATCTTTATAGACCAACACATATTTATTTACCTTGCAAATAAATAAGTGTTTTAAGTTGAACATTTATAAAATTATTTGAGTTTATTCAGTAATATTCCGTGGCGGAGTGGTTTGGACAGCACCCTACGACTCTTTGCGAGTCCCTTCATCAAGTTCATCATCACTCATCCTTGTCGCAATTAGCCAAAAGTGGCAGAAAAGCGACTCTAAATATATCAAACATTCAACAATCTTGAGAAAAAAGGTGTAAAATTAAAGAACACTTTAACATAAAATATTTCCGAAAATGGAACCAGTTTGTAGGAAATATTGAAGTGTGTTTTGATTTTTCAATTCTGGAAAGGGAAACAAAAGTATTCAGTTGCCTTGATTGTAGCAGGTTTTGGATTTATTTCACAAATTTCTCTAATGTTTCCACGATCTTTTCACTCCTACGTTGATTTCTGTATCTTTTGGAGGATATAGAGTAAGTATAAAACGTGATACTGGTAGCACAAAGACATTGCAAAGCCATGAATACCAGTACGACAAAATATATTTATTCATAATAATGCTATCCAAGAGCACAGGTAGTCTAGTCGGTAGGGTGTCTGACTGCTACGCGGGAGACCAGGGTTTCATTTCCGAGGTGGCTGGACGGAATTTTTTCTGCCTTGTTTCCGCTATAAGGCTCACCCAGCCTCAAATCAATGGATACCTGGAAGAAACCCTGCGGCTGGAGCGTGTGCTGATCACATCACCTCCAAGATTGCCGAGAATGTGTGGGGGGCCCTATCCCCACATCCCATAAATGCGCCTTTATGACACGGTGCTATACGCTTAATACAGTATGCGCCAAAATATACAGTACTGAAATGAAAAGATGAACAAAAGTATAAGACATTTTACAATATAGTGACTGGTCTATATGCAACCCAAATAACAATCGTGCCTTTTGGGTTGCATAACTGTCAGGAAACCTAAGGTTAGGTTAGGGCATGTGGAGTGGACGATTCTGATTTGGGTTGCATATAGACCAGTCACCTTTTTCAAACTCGGTCCACCTTCACGACCGCTTCCGTATGAGCGGAAATAATGCTCAACTATGAATACTTTTTCCTCCGTCGAGAGACCCATTTCCAACAACAACTGCACAACACAACTTCCTTTTCACTACTGCGAACACGTGCAGCTGGAGCTATGCCCCGTCGACAAACGCAACCACGTGTTCGAGATGCGCGAGTTTCAGTACTGTATATTTTGGCGCATACCGTACTATACATTTCACAGTCACAAAAAATGGATCTGGCTTGTAAGGACCTAGGCAAAAACTAAGGACTGGATTAAGAACATTCTGTTCAGATATTAAAGAAACGATAGTATATTTCCTTTAATTTGGACCTTTCCACCCTGCACCGTAGAAGAGGTGAGAACACCTTCCCGGTGAGAGCATTTCATACTGTTCGACAGCGACTCTTATTAGAACCACGCACCAGTCCTTTGAATGGGAAACGGCACAGCATTCCTAGCATTAACCATCGATCAAAAACCACACCGGTCTCCCTTGGCCAACGGATAGCAGAGCTGGGTTAGCGCTTCCTCTGGAAATTGCAATTTGCCACTCCAACGGCATCAGACGGGCGCTCCTATTCAATTTGCAGGCGGGACTCCTGGTAGGATAGTGGCTCATGACAGAGACCGTAACTTGGGGAGCCGGAGTGCGCGAGGAGTCCTTTTAAAGCGAACTCGCTCCGTTAAACCATGTTAGTGTACACAACACCTATCGGCCGGAGAGGCTGTCATCGCTTTAAAAAGAAATCAACGGAGGTAATTGGCCCAGCGGAATGTAATTCTGTCCTTGTCCGGCGATGTTCAATTTTCTGCTTTAACTTTCATTTTGGAACTTTTTTTTATGAATCCATTTTCTCGCGAATGCGTTTTTAAATAATTTGACACGGGATATGATTCTCATTACGTCATGCAGATCCCTATAAAGGGGAACAATGTTTTGGTAGCGTGTACAATAATAATGCTTATGGGATAATTCGAGCGTGCGTACTTTCGCAAATTAATTTTTCACTATTTGTACGTTATGGTTATGCGCGTGTTGAAGCGTGAACTGCTTTACCTGAACGAATATGTACAATTATGAGTACAAATGTGTTGCAATGGTCCATATTACATTCTGACCTCCTCGACGGAGTGGTTATCTCAGCACGATGCGACGCCAGGGGTTCGGGTTCGAATTCCGACCTGGACATGGGTGTTCTCTTCATCAATGCCAACGTATCATTCATTACTTATCCTTGTCTTAATTTAGCCAAAAGTGTCAGAAAAGGGAAGTAAAATAAGCAACCTAAATGAATCAATATATCCATGTTATTTAGAAACACTTTTAAACAGGTAAACTTTCACCCACAGTACAACATAAGAGTTTAATTCTTGTGCACTCAATAGTTCATATGTAATACATCAGGAATTATTAGTCTTATTTGGCTTCTGCTATGACCGTCCCCCGTAGTGTAGAGGTTAGGGTACCGCACTGCAAAACCGAAGATTCCATCTAAGGTATGATACTGTTCATTCATCAATTTTATGACTTTAAAATTCAATCCATCAGATGACAAAGAAAAATATTCAACTTTTTGTTCATGCACCTTGCACATTCATTGTGAGGTCATAAGGATACGAGGATAGTAACCACCATAGCACATTCTTCTCTATTGTGTAACAATTCTCCTGTACGCATTATTCTTTTGTTCTCCTTTTACATCCCATCGATTCAATTTATGTTCATCGTCGTGATTAACTCGGTAAAGTAAACAACGACCTAAAATGCACGTGTGTGTGTGTGTGTGTGTGTGTGTATATATATATATATATATATATATATATATATATATATATATATAGTATATGAGAACTGATTTACATTTTTCTTATTTTTGTATCGCGTTTCAGACACTTTGGCTAATTCCGTGGATGACGATGATTGATAATTAGAAAAAATCACGCAGAGATTATCACAAAAGAACACACATGCATAGGCCGTGAATCGAACCTGGAATCTCGAGTGGTACTATTCAGCGCGCTTGATAACCAAGGCAGCAGTTTATAACGTTACACATAAAATATGCAAACTCATTATTTTCTATACCACATTGATCATCCCAGAGCCTCCTCGATGGTGCAATGGTAGCGTCGTCGCCTTGTAATCAAGGGGTCCCGGGTTCTATACCCGGTGGAGGCACATAGTGGTTCGGATCTCACTTTAAACTGTAGGTCCAGTCCCGATTAGCCTTACTGTGCACAAAGTGGACTTAAAACACCAAATCAAACCAAACCTTCCAGTATATCTAATTGAATGTTAACATCACACATTCAATTAATTCTACTTGTAAATTTCTTGGATCTATTAACACGTTTAATGTATTTTTAATGTGACTGATCTGAAGGTAATTTTTTTTTTATTTGAGTTTTGAGTTTTAAGTTCACTTTACATACAAACAGGTTAATCTGGTATGGACTCGGTTTGAAATTGGATTCGATCTGATCTTAAGAGCAATGTGCCTCCACGGAATATCGACCCCAGAAACAGTTGGGTTTATTTTTTTTGTTTAAGTACACTTTTGTGCACAGGTAAGCTAATTGGGACTTGACCTACAGTTTCAAGTGGCACCCGACTTACTGTGTGCCTCCACCGTGCATCAAATCCGTATACATTTTAAAACACCTGTACCGTTTCATGAATACATAGGTATATGGATGAAGGAAGTCACTCAGTTTTTATCTCGGAAACCCTGAAGATGACGTGATAAGCACCACCCTCCTCACATCTTTACATACAAGAGCCGTTCCCAGGTAGGAAGATGTTGCGTGAGCACCAATGATGCTTCATGAAGGGACCATGTTGTAAAACTTCACATCTGAGATCATCCATCCCGTAAATAAAACTAAAGTCTCCAAATTGCACCAACAAATAATATCCCTTCCATTTTTAGCTCCATAAGTTTAATAATGAGCCATATGCATGTGGAAATGTTACCCATACCTTTTGAAATTACCCGCCCAACCATGTCGTAGCAGGTCCATTCGCACACATGGGCCTGTTGACATTTCTTCTGCAAGCGACATACAATCCGGTGACTACATTACGGCATTACACGCATAGAAATCTCGGTGAGGTGGGTTTTGCGAAGCCACTCTCGCCAGGCGAGGTCCCTAGAGGCAGAGAAAGAGCAAATTTAAAGCGTTTGTGTATTCTCCGCATCGAACACACACCGTGAAAATCCAATTCTTTTCCTGGCGGCGAAAAACATCACCGTGGCCGGTGGGGGGAAAAAGATTTGCCCGGAAATTGGCAAATCGTACAATGCAATTTTCCGCGGCATCATCGACAACGGTCGAGTCAAAAACTATTCTGGGGCCTGAGTTGTTCCTGGTGACTGAGCGATCCTGTCTACCGTGGAAGGATGCGAACTTTGCGGGGGAAATGATTTCTGCCTTCCTTTCTTCATTGGCCCCCTTTTCCCATTACGTTGATGCATTTTGCCGAGGTTCTGTTATGTCCTTTTTCGTTCGTCAAGGAAATTAAGCCCCATCGTCAAGGTAAGCCATCGAAAATAATGGACCTCCTTAAGTGATGACATGTCGGAGTGCAGACGCTACGGCGCAGAGATCCTAGGTTCGAGTACTATCACGTAGCTCAACCAAAAGGTAGAAAATTTAAAATGAAGTTATGAGTCAGACGTCACAAACAATTTGTAATACCACGAATACATGACATTATCAAAATCTCCTATACTGTAATGCACTGCATGAGTTTCTCAGGAACAAGAACTCCCATAGTGTGTGAAAGGTTACAGCTTGACCCAAACACCCATCTCCAAATCGTATCAACATGTTCTCAATATACACTAGAAGCGTCTTGAGATTTTTGTGATGAAAAAATCATATTTATTTCTCCAGTAAGAAGCGTTCTTTCATCTAATGATAACATTCATAATGTTGTATAAGGTGTATATTTTAATATTAATTGTAGAGAACTTCTAAATCATACCTTAAACTTTGATTTCTTTCTTTACTTCCATGTACTTTATGAATGTTAATCTTGAATACGTTAAATATTTTCTATTCTGCCTACTTTCGCTAACTTCTTTATCTATGTACGTACCTATGAAAATACTAATAAAGAAATTTCTAGAACTTCAGAAAAAAAACATAACAGATAATAAAATTCTACATGAACTTTTGTTTCACGATGTTTCAGAAGGACTGATATGATTTACAATCACCTAAACGAAAGACCGATTTTATCAACACAAGAACATTCCTCCGTGGTGAAGTAGTGTAACACTTTACGTACCTGGAGGTCCCGGTTCGAACCTTCAGTAAAGCATATATGTATTCATGGCTGTGTTTCTCGCATCCTTTATTTTTATATGTTCATCATTCATCCTCTTCGACGCGAGAAACCAAGTGGTAGAAAAGCAACATAAAATACGCGAAAAAGAAAGAATTCAAGTAACGGAGTTAGTGCGTGGATTGAGGTTTGCTTTTTTGTAGTGTGAGGAGGAACCCGTATAATCAATTAGAAATGCTATTAGTTTGTTTCGTAGAATGGAATAACAACCGCAATCTAGTGGAATGGTGGATTTATGTTCTCTCCACGGAATGTTTGTGACTTTAGTGTGGATGTCCCCTCAACCATTTCACCCTACTCAGGCTCATTCACAGTCATTACTGTGAGCAATCAAAAGTAGAAGATAATCGATGCAAAATAAGAAATCAGGAAATAAGGAATAAAATATGGTGGAGGATATGAATTCACACTTTCCAAAGGAATTATCGACAACTTTACGACATTACGTTTTAGCACTCACAGTTATGTGGATATTTATACCAACTGAGCTATCGATAACACTGAGGATATTCGAGTCCTGATTTTCACTTAAATTTATACCTACAATTTAGGACAGGTGATTCAAAAGTATCTTTTCAAAGTTGTTTCTAAAACCAAATATATTGCGAAACAATACATTTGACAAATCAACATCGTAAAAGTGAGTTCTAGAGCATGTGAGCAATAATAGCTTTTATGTTTGAAGCTTCCTTTACCATCCCAGTATATCCCTCCTTGGTAGCCATTTAAAAGAGCGTGAGTGAACTCCAGAGCAGCTTCATACAGAATTATTGTTTGAAAAATTTCGACCTGAAATCAGTCATTTCGGGTATCGAACTCAGGTCTCCACCGTAGTTCTCACAAACACATATACATACACAATCTGATTTTGCAATAGATTCAACTTTAATATTTTCAATGCCTTCTTAAATGTAGTAAATATTGTTTATTGGGGTAATGTTTTAATCTGCAGTATATAATTCCACCATCTCTCGCTGAACACAGTTACGGTAGAAGACGTAAATTAGGTTCTATACCTTTTCATCAGTCTGACGTTGTTATGCCAGATAACAGGGTGTAATTTAGATTCCAAACCAATATCCAAGCGATGACAATTTGGCAAACATAGGGAATGTATATTTATTACATAGAACTCGTTCTCCTTACGTATATTTTTACATTTGATGATACGAAATTTGCTTTGTCAGAAGCAACGCTATAAATGAACAATAATAAAAATGCAATTTTTTGGGAACAAAGATTCAAACACGAAGTATGCGTATCTCCCCAGGGGTTGACGAAACAACATACACGGCGAATGTGCTTCGTTCAAACGTCCAGAACCAGTGATAAATGGAACTTTAAAATACCACGATGCGGGATTCGATTTGTAAAAAATTAATGATGCGGTGCATTTTTCACGATATCCATCTTTGCTGGAGGTTTTCGTAGTTGCAAATGGGAAGGTGAGCATAACACAATGGCGCTCGAATAATTAACGACGCTTGGTTCAGCACATGAGGTGGAATTTTTCAATATTTTAGCTACTTTCGGATCTGAAAAGCACCAAGGTTTCAAAGATGTTGAGAGGAATAGAGCGAATAGATCAGCTGTTGCTAGGCGTCCTTCCAGAGAGAAGCGTCATACTCTATGTATTCGGTTTAACATGTTTGGTTAAAGTGATGTTCATGTGTAGTCGATTTATAATATTGTTATTAATATTATACAGGGTGATTCAAAAGTCCTTTAACGCCGCCTATAAAATGTAAAGGTGTTAGGCTGTATAACGTTTGGGCGTTTTTGATTAAAATAATGTGCAATGATTGATTGATTGAGTTGGTGTTTTAAAACCACTTTGAGCACAGTAAGGCTAATCGGGACTGGACCTACAGTGTAAAGTAGGATCCGAACCACTATGTGTCTCCACCCGGTATCGAACCCGGGACCCTTAGATAACAAGGCGACGACTCTACCACTGCGCCATCGTGGAGGTCCTCATGTGCAATGGAACGTGAACGTCTCTCACAGAGAGCAGTATGATCGCCATGCGTTCTAACGGGTTAGGAGCATTCTGACACTGTTTTCTCACAAGTGGAAAAATCAGACATTTGTTACAATCATGCATTCATAATTTATTCCTGATTAAAATAGGTTGAAAAACTTTCACTCGTGAAATTCTAGCCTGATCTGATATACCACATCACCCCCTTAACATTTGAAATTTTGAGTTGAATTCAATATGGCGACAATCAATATGCCGTACGTCCGCTTGGAACACAACAAAATAGTTCCCCCTAGGCCTAAACTGTTTCTATCATGACCAATTGTGCACAGCCTAACTCCCTTTAATTTTATATGGGGTGTAAGGGACTTTTGAATCACCTTGTATTATGCATAATTTAAATATGAATAATTTACTATGCATTCTTTTAGTTCTTGTTTGTACAATAGTCAAAGGTCTGGTCAGGACAATGAAAACAAAATAACTCCACAGCGCATCAAGAGCGCCAAGTGATTTTTTTTTCAAAGTTCTCTAGCTTTAAACTTCGGTAAAAGATCAATTTATCTCAAATGCAACACAAGGTCAGTCATCGGAGTGTTTCTTGCATGAATTCCAGTTTAATACCTTCCAGTTTGCTATTGTTATTATAGCTATAATGTTGGTAACTTTCCCTCCCAGGACTCATGACTCGTCGATTTCATGTAAAGTTGAAGTCCTGATTCGAACGCCACTTTACTTCAAAGAAAGTATCGAAGATCAGTTACCTCAGTTACAGGAGTAAATACCATCAGTCACGTTCGCGTGTAGCCCAGTATATCCCGCCATCAAAACTTTCCTACCAATAGCGTCCGTTTTAGGAACTAACAGCTCTTATCAAGTCCACGTGGAGAATGGGATGCTGCCAATTTAGTTTCTTTAGAGATTTCTTAACGTGAGGTTGCGATTGCATTATCTTTGCTAGGTTGTGTTATTGTATTGTGCTATTTATTTCATACAATGTCGAGACACTGGGAGTATAACGTCGCAGTGAATGAATGGGTGTCTAAACATTGGAGATAAAAGTGACAGAAAAGCACATGATGGATCAAACCAGATACGCGTCAGATCGGCTTACTATCAAAGCTAACGAACTGGTGTTCGAAACTGGAATTCAGCTAGAATCATCTCTGATTTTCATCGATGAGATTAACATAAAATTAGCAGAAAAATAGCATAATATTAAGACGAAAAATTAAAGCAAAGAAATGGGATAACAAATACAGCACAATTGGAATTTTATTACTGAAATTTCTTTCAATATGAGGCAAATAATGCAATTCGTATTCCTTCCACGAGCTAGAGTAGAACTCATTTCTTAATAGAGGAAATTCTCATGCACTTGATTGATTTGATTGATTTGGTGTTTTAATTCCACTTTATGCACTACACCTACAGGTTAAAGTGGAATCCGAACCAGCATGTTCTTTAACTGGGTATCGAACCCGGGGCCCCTTGATTACAAGGCGACGATGCTATCACTGCGCCATCGGGGAGGCCCATTCTCATGCACTTGTATTATTGCAAGAGTCAAATGAAAATCTTAAAAGTCCAATAAAAATGTTAGGGTAGACTGTATACAGCTCAAATTTAAATAAGGTGTCAACCGTTATTTACAAAACGACCTCAAAGCTGTAACTTTAATCAAGTGATCTTGGAAACGCCATTTTTGTTATTTTAAAGATGGCGCCTCCTATACACACTTGTACCAGTAAAGGAGAGTGGTTTCTTGCCCTATGAAAATTCAATATCTCTGTTCATGATTACCGCAGCAGCAAGTATACTAATGGAGGAGAAAGTTCAATAATGGCCTCAGTTCGCAGGCAGATGGGTGGAAAGGCCTTCGCAGTGGCTCATAAGTGACTGCACGTCGACCCCAAAGACTTATTCTTCTTAAGGTATACAGGCATTAACTCAACGTTGATCAGCAATAGGTCTGTGCTAAAATGCAACAAATCTGTGCAACACTACATACAGACATCTACTAAATAAGAATCAAAAACAAATTAAGGTTTTCATTCGTGCATCGGATTTGAAATTAATGAACGCTAGAGAATTTTACTAATTCGATAGGGCTTTGGCACTTCATCTCCAGGCAGAGAAGCACGGAAAATGAACGCAGAACGAAACAAGGGAGCATCCGAACCGAGCATTTGCTTACACTTTATCCCTGCGCATTTCGCAACATCTGTCCTATGAACGAGATGTGAACCGAGAGGAAATTGCCAGATAACACTGGAACGAAAAACTATTAACATTTTTTTTCCTGAATGCAGCATCAATTGGGATCGTAGAGAGTTCGGGCAGCTGCGAACGGTCCGCACATCAAATGAATGAAAATCGAATCCTCAAAGTATTGAATTCAGCAGACCGTGGCCTCTATGCCTCGTTACCAATTTCATTGATTCGCTCCGGGAATCCACAGATATCTCGGAGCCAACCACATCAACCTTTATTGCTTTAACAAGCCTTCCGTTAATTAAGCTCGATTTATTACAAGCTTCTGCAGGTAACACACAATCCTACGGTTACAAATGGGATAAATATTAACAGCCGCGTTTCTGATACCACCGAATTAGATGGGCCGCGTCAAGGAAACTGTTCGTTGCCATCGAAAATATACATATATTGGATCGGAATTCTTGGTATGCAAATCCTTCTGGTTGCAGAATGTCAGGTTTCGCGAATTAAGAATAAGAAAGGGCAAGACGTTGCTAGACGATGGCATAGTTTTAGTTAATATTTGTAGCTTTTTCAGAAGAGCAGGCCTTTTAATTTGATTCTGAGGTAGTATTTAGACTTTCTTAATGCGTTCTGTTTGTCCTATGCAAGTCCATTTACAACTTGTATTTTCAGTCTTTTTCAAGGGGCGATTTACACACCTTTTTAAATTTTAAGATAAGGGTTTTTAGATAAGGGGATTTTTTCCCGTATAAAAACACTGAACAGTGCAAAACGGCAATACGTACCGACGTACTCCAAAATTTTAAATCAATCATTGAAACAAATGGAATTAACTTTTATAATTTTAGGATAAACAAATGTTTCAGATTATTTGTGGTGCATGTGTGTGGTAAATTCTACCCAAAACTGTAACTTGCACTCTTTCTAAACTCTACTGTGTATAAACGCTCGCGATATTATCAGTTCTTTGCGGATGTCCTTACAATCAACTCATGCCGAAAGATTCCAACCTGTGAAACTAACTTTGAAGGGCCAATATATATATGTGTGTATACATATGCGGGATGTAAGGGGCGACCCTTTCGGAAGACACAAAATGTCAACCTCCCTTTTATGCAGTACACCCTGGACTACATTTACAGACTAACGAGGATCTAGGGCCTGAACCTGCAGCCAGGATAATCTTCTGTAGGAATTATGTTGTGTCGACCATATGCATTTGTAATAATCATTTCTTTCAACACATTATATTCCGATTCATCCCCATCGTTGCGATGATTAGCCGAAAGTTTCAGAAACGCGAAGTAAAATAACCTAATTCAATCAATCAAGCCGATTTCTGTGCATGTGTATGTATATGAATGACACTACCACGTACCGCTCTCGCACTCAGTGCTAACGATCCCTGGTTCGATTCCCGGTGAGAAACCACAAAAAATTTCAGTTTTGGTGAGCATCGGGAAACAATTGTAGCCCTACTTGCATATATACGTATATATACTGCTGGACAAAAAAAACCGGACACTTGCATTTTTTGTGATAACGCATAAATTCTGATTCGAAGGCTAAGTAAATGGTGCAGAAATTATTGGAAAGAAGAAAACCTGAATATATTCAACAGAAAGCAAATTAAAATTTATTGTTAATAAGTTAAATTAGAACATAAACGAAAGTTACAGAAAACTACCAAAAAAAATCTTAGCAATATTTTTTTTTTAATATTGTTAACTGGTACTGGTGGGGTCTAATAGCGGGTGTTACCTCCCCTGCCATCAATTACAGCTTGTAACCGCCGTGGCATACTTCGAATAAGGTTGGCAATCACTTCTTGGTCCAATTGCTCCCATTCTTCTTGAATAGCACGTCTTAGCTCTTCAATTGTTTCTGGAACTATTGCGCGGTTTCTGATATGTCGTTTCAGTTGATCCCAGACGTGATCTATCGGATTTAGGTCCGGACTTTGTGGTGGCCATTCTAATCGCGTAATCCCAGCTTCGTCCAGGTACTCCGTGACAATATTCGCAATGTGAGGACGCGCATTGTCATGCATAAAAACAAAATCTGGGCCTATGAATGGTGCATATGGTACTACATGATCTGCCAAACATTCTGTAATATACCTGCGAGCTGTGATTGCTCCATTCTCTACAAGAACCAACTCTGTACGTCCTTGTAAAGAAATACCTCCCCAGACCATGACACCACCGCCTCCAAAGGGTGTTATTTCAACGAAACAACACTGTGCATAACGCTCATTAGGTCTTCTATACACACGTTCACGCCCGTCTGATGAACGTAGGTTGAATTTTGACTCATCGGAGAATAAAACCTTTTCCCACTGCTCCATATTCCAATGTAAGTGTTGTGTAGCAAATTCCAGTCTTCGCTTCCGGTGACGTGCTAACAACCTGGGACCTGTAGCAGGTCTCCGAGATGATAAACCACTTTCATTCAGTCTTCTACGAACTGTTCGTGAAGAAACCACAGCTCCATGAACATTTCTCAAACGCCGTGCCACAATATTTGAAGTCGTACGACGGTCTCTTAAGACTATGATACGCATGAAACGATCTTCCCGTGCTGTTGTGCATCGTTTCCGACCAGAACCCGGTCTTCTACCATATGAACCAGTTGCATCATACCGTCTGAGAGCTTCATGGATAGTACTTCGTGCTATATTTAGCACCCTAGCAAATATAACGCACACTGCGACCATCATCACGAAGAGCTACTGCTTTTATTACCTCTTCACGTCTCATTTTCAAGCTAGCAAACTTACAATACACTTGCAAGAAAAACACCAGCAATGACAATGTCAATAATATCTGTTACTATGGTTACTATGAACCAAAATTCATGGCTCTCTAGACATTAAACAAAATAACATCAACAGGAATTGAAAATCAATAAATTAAAACGAAATTGCATGAAATTGATTTTGAGCCTACTAGGTGTTCCAAATAAGTAAATACGAGTAGATAAATACATAAATAATAAACGGAAAAAGTATGGAAAATGTTCAATAATGAATGTTCAGTTGTTCAATACTTAACTGAGAGCGTAATTCATAAGTAATTCCAATTCAGATGTCAAATATTAAGGTGTCCGGTTTTTTTTTGTCCAGCAGTATATATATATATATATATATATATATATATATATATATATATATATATATATAATAACAAATCAAAAAAGAAATTGGAGTAGTATCGTGAGGTTATCCGCTTCACTTCTTCATTTTAGAGATGAAATATTCTGTCTCAATGTGAAAATCTCCAATGGTAAGATGATTAAGCCTTGTTCTCATGTTAGTGAAAAAACACTAAAGTCAGAGTCTTCTTCAGACTAAGAACCGATATATAATGGATTAAACTACAATCAGGAAGATTATGTATACTTACAGAACAGGTTTCAACATCTCATAACTATAAATGCTCATTACTAAATGGTTCGCTTCTTGAAATATAATGTTAAGGTTTCAGAATGAGTGTCCGTTTTCTCTTCTTTGATTATCGTGTTGCTCTTGTTAAGGAAGTCGACACATCATTTAGGTTGTGAATGATTCAAAGGAGCGCAAGTAAGCTTAATTTATCCAGTATAACGGAGTACTTTCATTGGATGTTGATATAAATACAGTCCTTTTTTTGTCCAATCAAAAATCCAGAAACGGGAAAAGCTCACTTAGCACGTAACGGTGAGGCAAATGGTTCGAAATGGAGCGGCGCTTTTGTGAGTACCGAGGACCCAGCACTCCGACGTTACCTAGTTAAGTGCAGAAACAACACGACCAATTTGGAGGCAGACCTTTCGTGCGGACCAAGAGAGAGGGAGAGGAAGGGAAAAAAAGGGTCATTACCAAAGTTGACTTCATAATGTCGCGGGTGACCGCATATCACGGCCAACAGCTCCCAAGACGTCAACTTGTGCAGCCTCCTTCCGGAGGTCCCTCGGAGCCGTTATCGCATCTCTTGGACCAAGTGCGCGCCCAATCAGCGTGGTAATCAGGTTTCAGTAATGCGTCGCGAAATTTAATTTCCTGTGGTTAACCCGGAACGCCATAATGGAAGGTCCTTTTGCCGCGGCCAGCAATGTGACTTGCATTCTACACGCTTGGGCATTAAGCGACGGGAGTTATTAGGGGAGATAGAGAGAAAGAGGAAAGTGTTTGGCAAACTTTCTACTTTCCCCAATAGTTTTGTATTGGGCACATTCTTCCTTCAACTCCCTCTGGGAGTTTTTTAGAAGTCTGATACACACTTCTCAAACGAAGTCAGTTCTTAAAGCGTTTCTAGTTTATTTCTCAACATCTCATATTTCAGATGACTGACTGACTCTCTAGCCGTCTTAACAACAACACAGGCCTTCTGCAACAACACAGGCCTTCTATCTGTCCCTATCCTGAGCAAGATCTATATACTCTTCTCCATCCATACCGATTTCCTTTAAGTCCATCTCAACGTTATCCCTCCATCTTCGTCTTGGCCTTCCTACAGGTCTCTTACCATTAGGTTTCCCAACAAGAATCCTGTAAACTCTTCTTTCCTCTCCCATTCGTGCCGCATGGCGTGCCCACCTAAGTCTTCTTGATTTAATCATTCTAATAATATCCTCATATTACTGATAGGATTTTAAAAAGCTCAACATCATAGAAAAAATATGAAACAGTCTATACTAATATATTTTGTTAAGTCCACTTTATGCACAGGCATTCTAATCGTGACAGGGGACGGTCCCCGTGGCGGAGTGGTTAGCACATCACGCTGCGACGCCAGGGATCACGGGTTCGAATTCCGGCATGGGCATGGATGTTTGTGAGTGTCCATTCATCAATTTCATCATATCATCACACATCCTCATCTTCGCAAATTAACCAAAAGTGGCACAAAAAGCGAAGTAAAATAAAGCAAATCATTAAAGCAAATCGTGACAGAGATTACAGCTTCAAGTGGGATCCGAACCACTTTACAATGTAATGTATCGAAGACGATAGCGTTACAAAGCGACATATTTTCATTCTTAAGACTAATGCACGTATCTTCATTACTAGGCAACGTGTCCTAGTCTGTACGTAGAGCATATGCCTGGATGAGTTATCTCAATGCCCCTGATAATTTTGAATTTTAAATTTTGGGTGCGTCAGCACATAGGCTATTTTGCACCCGTCAATTTATACGGGGGTCCAGCCCCTTACCAGAATTAAAATAACGTAACTGTAGTGTCGTGTCGTAACTAAAATATTAAAATATTCTGATCGGTTAAAAGCTGAGGCTGCTAAGAGGCGCTCAGCACACATAAGGACAACACACAGAATTATACTGGACATAGGCCCAGTTGCCAGAGACTCTTTCGTCTGCAAAATACAGTCCAGGGTGTACTACGTGAAAGTGAGGAATGCCTCTGATAAGGCGGCTCTAAGGATCACCCAGCTTGTAATTAACGAGTATCAGGAGCTAGAGGCACGCAGATCGTGGTGATGATCTAATAATTATTTTCTTAAAATATTTGCTTTAACACAACATTTCTTTAGCTTATAAAATTTATTTTATTCTAGATAGGTATTCTAAAAACTGATGTAAACTACGTAGTTTTTAAAACTGAATCTAATATTATATATATATATATATATATATATATATATATTGAGAACTTAACGGGCCCTCCCGGTGGGACAGTAGTAACACTGTTGCCTTGTGAGCAATAAGATCCGAATTCGACCAAGGCTGAAGGCACATTGCACAGTGGATCGAATTAAACTTTCAAACTGTAGGCCCAGTCTCGTTCAGCCCATCTCAACTTAGAGTGCGATTAGATTTTGTTGAGAACCTTGCGTTTAATATCGTGTTGTTTTCTTGTACGGAGATCAAATATTGGTTTTTCTTACTTTGTGTAGCTTTAACACCACTTTTGACTAATCGCGACAATGAGGATGAATGATGATGAGATGAAATGGATAAAAGGTCTCTCACAAAGTAACAAGATCAATGGCTAAACCAGGACTCAAACCCATAACTTTCAATAGCACATGCGTCGAGCGCCCAATGCGCCACCGACGCGACAATAAGGCGTTGATGGTTTGTGCTTATTTTCTATAGGAATCAAAAACATGCAAAAATTATTGACGTATTAATGTTACATTTTGTCCACGATACAAATACAAATACATGTTTCAAAATAAAATACTGTTTTGAAAAGGATTGCATTCTTAGGTTACTAGTTCCAATAACGCGGTAATTGATCATCTTGATTTAAAATTCTATGCAAGCAGAATGGTAATGCTTGTCTGACGTCAAATTACCAATTCAAAATCAAAACTTTTATGCAGACTAATATAGTGCTTTAATTCAAAACATCACAATTATGTCAAATTTTACACCACCAGTTTAACTGCAACGATGAGAGAATAATGAGGATGCATATTAAGTGAATGAAAAACAATAATTATTATCAAATCCTTTAACACGAAGACACAGTAACACGGTTTGAAGAAAGCAAGGAATGCCTGTCCCAGGGAGATTTCGCGCCGAGCCGACATGAGACACGCTACGGTGTGAAACGTAGCTGTTGATTTGCTCATTCCCGAGCGACATGTGTCGCATATCGCTTGTCACTTCGGTCTGAAATGTAACTAAAATAAATTTTATCTCTGCGTATAAGTATCGCTTGGGTTTTGAGCGTCCCATCATTATTCATTCTCATCGCCGGGAATAGCCAAAAGTTGCCAAAAATGAAAGTACATAAGACAAATGTGTGCCCTTGGAAGGATATATGGCGCGAGACATTAAATGGCAACTGGACTGTGTTAAAGAATGGAATTAGTACAACAAAACCATGAACATTAGTCTATCCTTTGGGTAATTATACGATAATTACATCTCAGTACTCATCGGTTAAATCACCATTAAGGAAACAAATTTAGCCAACATCTGACTCTCGCTATGAAGACACTCGCACGTGGTGTTAAACGTATCTTTTTCACTTTCGCATTGTGCTGGAAAAAAGTAGCTTTGTGGAAAAAAATTGCAGGTCTCCGGCTTCATCCATCATCCGTCACCTGCCTCAGTGAAAATAGCCGTGAAACGCCGCAGTTTGTCAAAGCGAGGGAGAGGAGATTTGAATAGAAACTTCATACAACGTCGACACTTTTTTTGTTCGCAAAGTCGGCTTATGGAGTTGGAGTGTGCAAGATTCGTTTCCAAGAGAACGTTAACTTGAAAACCTTTTCAGGAAATATCTCTGAAAATGTATTCTGGCAATACAAAAATTAGCTTCTTTCGTAAACGATAGGGGGCAGTAATGTGCGTCAGTTTGCAGGAATGTTTCACATACTTCTAATGGTGACTTAATTTACCTTACAGGTGATGAATTCGCCGGCCCCCGTGGCGGAGTGCTTAGCACATCGCGCTGCGACGCCAGTGGTCCCGGGTTCGAATCCCGGCCTAGCATGGATGTTTGTGAGTGTCCATTCATCAATTTCATCATATCATCATTCATCCCCATCTTTGCAAATTAGCCAAAACTGGCACAAAAGCGAAGTAAAATAAAGCAAATGAATCAATCAGGTAATTGATACAAATAGGAGAAACACAATTCTAAATCTTTGGTATATTGTAATTGAGATGTAATGAGGCTACTAGTCAGATAGGGTTAGTAAAAGAATAACCCATTTGGTGACCTCCGTGGCGAAGTAGTTAGCACAACTCGCTGCGACGCCAGGGGTCAAGTGTTCGAATCCCTGCTTGGGTTTGGTTTTTTTTGTGAGCGTCCCTTCATTAATTTCATCATGTCATCACTCATTCACATCGCCGCAGTTAGCCAAAAGTGTCAGAAAGGCGAAGTATAATAAACCAAATCAATTAATCAATGATCTATCGCCATCGTTACCTTAAACTTGTAACGCAAAAGTATTACTTGCATTATCTGTCTCAAACTGTGCACAACATGTTCTGAAACATTGACTCACAACATACTAAAAGGAGTTTAATCCTTGTAAGGCCGGAAACTTATCAACTCCCCCTCGTACATCGTCTATCTGCTACAATGAAGATGAATGATGATTAGATGACATCGACAAAGAGACATTCACAAAGGAACAACCATTCCCAGGGTCGATCATGGAACTTCGCACAGAGAAACCTGTGCTCAGCTTGGTTGCTGTTACAGATGTTTGTATCTTCAACCGCATTCTCTGTGCCGCATCCATGCGGTATGATAGCGGAGAAAATAGAACCCGTTTGCATACTATTTCAGCTTCCGGTAGCAACTTCCTGTCTCCCGAACCTAATTAATATCGGTACTGATTCAAAGTCAGCAAGAAGCATAAACAGGGAAGTTTAAATGGAACACGAGGCGTCTCTGCAAAAGCCGTCTGGGGACTTCAATTACCAGAAAAGCTGCAGAACCCAAGCTATTTCCCAGAATATTTTCCCTCCGAATCTCCAGAGCACTCTTTGGGCCACATATATCTACCCATTGGTGTCGATTCGTTGTCTCCTTCCCCATTATCTCTTTTCCCTTAACTCTTTCCCTCTTGCCGCCTCTATTGTCTTTTCCTCCCCCCGCTTTACATCCAAGGCGACCGCCCCCAGAAGAAATTACGACACGGGAAATTTAAGTGGACCGACATCGATGCATTTACAGCCTGATTGTGTTCGATTCGAGGAGAAATGGCCGAGGAAGGCTTCTGGAATTAGAACGCGGAGCTCCACCCCCTTTTTCGGAAACGGCAACCATTTCCAGAAAATAGAAAAAAGAAAGGGTTAGAGAGAAAAAGAATTCTGGTCCCGCAAGATATGCTAATTCAAGAGTCCCTTAGGAAGGGATATTCTCGAATGTGAGAGACAAAGAGAATTATGTCTACTTGAACTTCTTTGACTTCAAAATATACAAAAACTTGATGTGTATGTTAGTGCTGCAAAGCTTCATGTAAACAATGTAGAGCGAAAGGCCACCTTTCTATGGGTGATATTAGGCGGTTTATAACAAATGCTCATCGTGAAAGATTGTTTGTTTGATTGTTTAATTTGTTGTTTTAAGTCCACTTTATGCACAGAAAGGCTAACCGGGACTGGATCCACAGTTTAAAATCTGGCATCGAAACCACTATGAGCCGGCTCATACCCCCTTAATTACAATGTGAAGACGTTACCACTATACTAACGGGGAGACCCGTCAAAAGAGGTGGCCTTTGCTGCAAGAACTCAAGTGTTAACCTCAGTTCCACGTGGTACGTCCCGGTAAACTGCATTTCTCCAGGCCAACGGGTGTCTGGCGTCTGACCTTGCAGCTAATATATTCCTATATAACCTATAGTTGTGTCGTTTCATGCACTGAGTGCGATTTTACAGCCTCAGATTTTAACCTGGTACGGACAGTTTAGTCCTTACATACCTTTGTTATGGTGAACGCTTGCCCTCGTAAAATGTGATGGTGCGAATAGCTTAAATGCTGCCGAAGCCACAATTATCATTTTAATCAATCAATCAAAATATACGTCAAAATTTATTCTTGCACTTGCACCCTTTGGAGGCTGAACGATTGAATCGCCATTTAATGAGGCTGGACCTATAGATTAACTTGCCATCTCTATGATCTGTTGATTACAAAGTCACAGTGTTGCCATCACGCTCTCGAGGAGACTATTTATCCATCAAAATTGACTATGCGCATCATTTTCAATTTCAAATCTCACTACAATAACGAGCGACAATTGTAATAGTTTTATAGCACCTTTACCCTCTCTAGAACAAAACTACTAGTGAATCCACGTGCTTGCCTACAAAAAAGTAAAACTTTCCTTTAAGTCTACTCTATGCTGACTTCCGCGGCAGAATAGTTAGCACAGCCCGCTATGATGATGGTATCGGGTTCGAATCATGGCATGGCATGGGTGTTGATTGTAAGTATCCCTTTATCAACTTCATCATATCTTTACTCATCCTTATATATTAGTCGAAGGTGATAGTCCCGGGTTCGAATCCCGACCTGGCCACGGATGTTCGAGAGTGCCCATTCATCAATTTCATCACATCATCACTCTTCCCTATCTTCGAAAATTAGCCAAAAGTGGCACAAAAAGCGAAGTAAAATAAAGCCAATGAATCAATCAATCAATCGAAGGTGACAGAAAAGCGAAGTAAAATATAGAAAATCAATCAATCAATCGAAGGTTGCAGAAAAGAAAAGTAAAATAAAGCAAACCAATCAATCAATCGAAGGTAGAAAAGCGAAGTAAAATAAAGCAAATCAATCAATCAATCGAAGGTGACAGAAAAGCGAAGTAAAATAATGCAAATCAATCAATCAATCGAAAGTGATAGAAAAGCGAAGTAAAATAAAGCACATCAATCAATCAATCGTGGGTGACAGAAAAGCGAAGTAAAATAAAGCAAATCAATCAATCAATCAAAGGTGATAGAAAAGCGAAGTAAAATAAAGCAAATCAATCAATCAATCGAGGGCGACAGAAACGCGAAGTAAAATAAAGCAAATCAATCAATCAATCGAGGGCGACAGAAACGCGAATTAAAATAAATCAAATCAATCAATCAATCGAAGGTGACAGAAAAGCGAAGTAAAATAAAGCAAATCAATCAATCAATCGAAGGTGACAGAAAAGCGAAGTAAAATAAATCATATCAAGTCCACTTCAAGCTCGTGTAGGCTAATCGGGACTGGATCTACAGTTTAAAGTGGGATCTGAACTACTGTGCAATGTGCCTGCACCTGGATCGAACACGGAAATCCTAGATTGAAAGGCGATTGCGTTACCACTTCATTATCGTAAATGTCCACCTGTTAGTTAATTAATAGATATGAATATCATAAGGTTATCCGAAATATAACATTCTAATCTCATAAAATTTCTGATGCCTGAAATAATGTATCGATGATACTATCTCGCAACTCCCGTAAAACACGGTACATGTCGGTACCTCTATAAAATCTCTCACTCTGCTTGTACTTGTTTGTAATTGGGACTTTGGGGCTCACTTAAGCGTCGTTAATAGATGTATCTATGATATTTCCCTAACTATTTTATTTGCTTTACTTTGACGAATACAAGGACAACTGTGATTTAACGGGATTCGAACACAGAACATCTTAACTGCGTTAACCACATACCAGAAAGGCCAAAGTTTACAAAAGTGCAGTATTCTTCATAGCTTGAGTGCCACTTGATATCTATTGTCAGGGACACATCCTATCTTTCTGTGCAAGAGATGCTACAGGATTTTACTTAAGCTTTTGTCAAGAACATTACTATAAAGAACATGATTACTGAACTAATCTCTTCAACGACATCCACATCAATGTAATAACATTTCAAGCTGCATTAGGGGGGACGAAATTGTCTCTACACAGCATACATCTTAATCCCACTTATAAGTATCTACAACAGGGGCAGAAGAAGGAACAAATAGGATTTTCCCTCTTCCAAGATTTGGGGCTCTGGAGAGGTGAATTGTAGTAAATCTTCGAATCGATTCGGTTTGGAAGATTCTCTGCCTGCAGTAGCTTTTCTTCGTAGCCTCTTTCTCCCTCTTTTTCAGTGTTGAAGGAATTGTCCATTTCAGGATCTGTCAAGTGACGAGTAGCTACTACCACAAGCCCCTTCCAGACGCACCATTTCTTCTTCTTATTTCCACTACGATAGGAGGGAGGTCTATCGGCTGATGCCCAACAAAGAGTCTTAACTTCTAAAGCTCTTGCTTTGCAGAATTTTCAACAAGAAAACTGGGCTGAAGAGCCAATACTGGCTGGCATTCTGTTGATATAACCAGAAGGAATCCCATGCCATCCAAAATATAGTGAACGCACATATATATTAGACTTCAATTTAAAGTTTCGCTCATGTAAAAAAATACACAAGATTGTTTCGACTATGTCCAGATCTTAGGCTTCTTAATGAACAGGCTAGATAGGTAAGGTTTTCGGTAAATATCTAGAACAGTACAGTTGAATGTGTATGATAGATAATAATTGTTTTCACAATCTCCCTACCTTTCCCCCTTATCTTTTGTGTGTGTGTGTGTGTGTGTGCTAGATTTAGTACAGTAGAATGACAGCACTTCGTTCCTACGCGTCAGCAAAAATTCGATGCGACTGGTGTTATGTTACATCCGGTGTAGCGGGGTAGGAGCGATTTTATTGTTGAGTCAGCAGAACGTGTCTGATCACGTTGAAGGCATCGGAAGCGGTGGGGGAGGGGGGGTCAATGGATTTGTCACGTTGTTTCTTGATGTATGCTAACCTAACACGTGCGTATGTTTGTGTGTGTGTGTGTCTGTGGAGGAAATGCGCGCGCAACCATTGCGTATGATGCAAACACATGAAGAAATGATTTAAAGATGGCGCCGAATTTTGCTCTACCCCGAAAGCTTAGCGGCTAAGGTTATTGCTCTGTAAAACAAGAGGCGTCGAGGGTTCGATTCCTGGTAGAGTCAATATTGATTGATTGATAGATTGAGTTAGTTTTTTTTAAGTCCGTTTTATGCACGGTAAAACTAATCAGGATTAGACCTACAGTTGAAAAGTGGTGATTCGGACCACTATGTGCCTCCACCGAGTATCGAACCTGGGACCCTTTGATTACAAGGCGACGATGTCAATATTGAATGGTCTCGATTAGCCTGTGTGTAAATAAAGCCAACAAAATGGTTGAGTTCGAAAATCGAGTTGGGTTAGTGGTTAATGTTGTCACCTGGCAATGAAGAGGTCGCGGGTTCGATTCTCTAGGTAGTTAAATTAGGCCAATTGTTTAATCCCGCCATTATAGGTTCCGATTAGTCCATCTGTGCATAAATAGTGATTGAATAAAATCAATATGGCGGCCTTGGGGTAGTGGTTAATGTTGTCGCCTGGTAATGAAGAGGTAGCGGGTTCGATTCTCTAGGTAGTTAAATGAGGCCAATTGTTTTGTCCCGCCATTATAGGTCCCGATTAGTCCATCAGTGCATAAATAGTATTTGAATATAATCAATATGGAGGCCGCGTTTTGTGTTTAGCGGCGGCGGCGGCGACCGGGCGCGGGGCGGGGCGGCGCGGCGCGGGGCGGAGCGGGGCGCGCGGCGCGGGGGGTGTTTTTTATTCCGCGAGATGTTTTAACCAAGTGGTTGAGGGTTCGATTCCCAATGTTGGTGAAAATTGGATATTCAATTGTATTTGTTTAAAAGTTCCGATTAGCTTTTTGTGCACAAAGAGAAAATGAACTAATTGGAAATAGGATGTTTATGTTGTAATGAAAAGGTCCCCGGGTTCGATTCACAATGTCAAATTGGCTGATAATGATGTTGTTTTTAAAATAAAATAAAAAAGAAGTGTGTTGAGTCCCCATTAGTATTTAGGCAGGAACAGATATTAAAAATCAAAACAAAATGCCTTTTGATTACAACGCAAAGACTTTACCGCTAATGTATAAAGATAAATTAGAATCTGTTGTTTTGCCGTGTGGGGCCCCAGTACCGATTAGCTTAAATGCATAAAGAGTAGATAAAATAAGCAAGATGGCCGTCACTATTGTTTTGTGATCAAAGAGGAGTCACAGGTTCGATTCAATCAAAGGAGGCAAGATTCTATGTTTCAATTCCATGTAAAAGTCTAAAGTTACGTTTCGATTAACCTCAATGCATAAAGAGGAATTAAACAAAAACAAGCAAAATGGCGACAGATGTGATAAAAGAAAAATTGAATTAGTTTTTTATAGTGACAAGAAAAAATAGCGAATCATTGTTAGAAATAGAATGAAAATAAAGATACTTGCCTTTGCGTGTCCAGCGCTGTGCAGAAAAGCTCTCATGCTTTATCTCCGACAAGTCCACAATACACGTTTTTTTTATTGTATAGTTAATTATTAATGTTGTTATTAACACAGATTCTTACCAGTGTGAAGAAAAGCTCTCATGCTTTATCTCCGACAAATTCACAATACACACTTTTTCATTATATAGTTAATTATTAATGTTGTTATTAACACCGAGTTTTACCAGTGTGAAGAAAAGCTCTCATGCTTTATCTTCGACAAGTCCACAATACACACTTTTTCATTATATAGTTAATTATTAATGTTGTTATTAACGATTGTTACCAGTAAAAATATAAACCATGAGGATTTTTAAAAGGGTGATAAGTGAAAAAAGCCAAGACATATATTTTATCCCTGTTTATTACCAATATTTACAAAATTCAAAAGAGCCGCACACACACACACACACACACACACACACACATACATATGTAAAATGTTTATATTGAGTCACCAGTTTATCAGCATGTTATTTAACAAGTTTTTATTCTTCAAGTTTGTTCACTCACCCACATAAGGAATTGTGTCACTATCATATCCATTTTCTGCTGCAACCACTGAATTAAAATGTTTCACTATTTTTTCCACAAGCATGTTCTCGCAAAAAACAAACACTTCTTTGGAAAGTCTTTTTCCGTCGATGTTTTGTATAGACAAAGGCTCAGGTTTTGTACATCCATGTAGATGGGAAAGCACAAACTTCTCCTTATTACATGCATGGACAGGGGAAATATCTGTGCAACCGAAACATTGTTCGCGAAGGTCGAGAATGCAAGATTCCACACAGTTTCCAAAATATGATTTCAGATACGGCGACACTGTTTCACACATAACTTTCGCATGCTCGATGCACACAAATATCTTCATAAAGTTCCGCCACGAACTTTCTGCGATGAACACTATCTCCAGGGAACCGTAAGCTGGTTTCTTTCTTATAATGATCTGACGGCGATTGTACAGTGTGGTTATCAGCAATTCATGTTGCTCACTTAGTGGGTAGGAAACACGAGGCTGCTCACCTGGAATAGCGATGTAATTGTCGATTACTGGAAACAATTCCTGAAGATCGTGCCACTCCTGCAACTGTAGTTCAACACCGGCCGCCCCGCTTCTGTGTAGCCTGACCACAGGTTGGAAATCCAGATGAGAGGAAAGTCCGATTGAGATAACTTTTGTTTTCGAAGCATTCAAATAGTAGACGTGATCGAATAATATCGACTGGCGTATAAGACTAGTTACTTGTTTTTGTTCTTCAGGTAAATGCTGATCGCTCTCTTTCTGAAGAACCCCTTTGAAGTTAGTGTACGGTTGAAATCTTTTTTTCAGCGGCATCGAAATAGAGGATTCCATGACTAAGAACTGCGAGATACTGCATGTCGCAGCGTGCAGGTATACATTTAAAGAAATGCGTGGGTGTGTTTTTGAGACGCATGCGCGCGTAGCAAACCAAGCATGTGCTGGACAAAAAAGGTGGAGGGGGCGGGGCATTACAAAGATCAATGGTGAGAGAAAAATCAGCAGAATATCATAAACGTCATATTGAGGAAATATTGGATAACAAATATTAATTAATTTAATTAAAGCATCAACCGCATTGTCGATCTGAAATTAGGTTTATAGACAGGGGGCAAAATGGAAAATATCGACGATGTTCTAGTATTGGATTGTTTCTGTATTTCCATCGGTATAATCCTCCACCACATTTGAAGCATACTGTTTTATCCTCTTTTTGAATGTAAAATAATCCTGCTTCGGACAGAGCTTCTACAAACGGGAATTCTTTTGATTGCCAGTTTCTGAAAGAGGACAATCTAGCATTGAAAGATCCCATCTCTGGATATTGCGTCATTGTTCTGTAAAGACACAAAACAAGATAAATATTATAAGTAAGCTGTTGTAAACTGTAACGCTACAAAATTATTAATATACTATTAGGACTATATGTAACTTGTATAAAATTTCAAACAGTATTTACTGTCAATATTTTCTAGTATACGTACCGAGTATTATAAATTTAATTTACGAGTCAGCAAATAAGTTGTTATAATATTGTCGTTTTTTATCGGTACTGGGAATAAAATTTGAAATTTATGCATGGGTTTACCAGAGGCTCTATGGAATAAATACAGAAAACAGTAATGCCCACAGTACACAGACCCGTAACTTTGTATCTGATGAGTGTTGTACGTATAGAATTTAGAGTTATTTTCCAAAAATCGCAAATGGTTATGCACATGTGGAGGTTTTCCGTAACTATCAAAAAATTCCCCCCGGGAGTTACTGTCTATGTAAATTGCTACCCAGTGCTTCCCGGGGCTATCTTTGGGATCTGTATTTACAATCAACGCTGCTGGTAGTTCCACATGTACAGGTAATTCATTAGCTGCGAAAACCCCAACATGATGATTGTCAAAGGCTCTATTTGATATTAACCCGTGAAGCAAATTTAAAGTCGACAGCATTGCTGGACACTAAATAGTAATATTGTGCAACTCACCTTGTTATACAATTAATCCAGATGAATATCTCTTTGATTATTAATTTCCATGAGAGCGTCAAATTCAGAGTAGATAACACAAGTCACAGTAGATTCCAAAGCCGATTTGAAGTGGACTTCCAAGCTAACAGCCCCTTGCCGTTGAAGACTGCAGTGGGATATGGCACTTGCAGCTGCGTCTGGTGTTATATCGAAAACAAGTAATGCGTATCCCTGGGGGTATTCCTCACGCGATATATTGTTTCCTTCATCCATATAGTGTATCCCTGTTCCAGAGAATAATGTGTGATATGCTGTTATGTACTTGTTGTTTTCAAAGTCTGGTTGGAGTGGTTTGCCGGGAATTTGGACTCCATCAACATATAAAGTAAAGAAGTTGTAATTGAAATGTTGAAAATTGAATGGGTTTGTAGACAGTGTGCCGTTGAATGCATCGTTCGTAACAAACCCCACAACTAATCGTTTCGGAAGACGTCCAAGTATCACATTGTCAATTGTTTTTGAAACAATATCTTTTGGAATAGTTACAGCTTTAAGTTGTACTCTTGTTAGAGGGTATTTTGCTGTATGTTTTTGCAATATGCGATTGTGACTAAGTTTGATGGATGAACTGACCGATACTTTTCTCACATATAGTGTAGCATCCAGAATTTCCACTTTGCCTTCACTGTCATCTAATCCCATCAAGCAGAAAGTGTTTTTCGAAGGAATCAGTTTTATTCGCATTTCCACTCCATTGATCAAAAATTTCTCTTGATTGAAAATATCAGAATGCAAGTAACGAAACATATCAAATGTTTTACTCTGTTTTGTTAGTTGGTTACGTTTTGTAAAGCCTTTGTTGTCTTCCGAAACGTTATCAAAAGCGCCTGCTGTATCCTTGTACCACAATGCTCTTTGGAGATTAGATGATTTTGCAGATATGTCATAGTTCAGTGCTTTTTCAAAATAAGACCTGTATGGGTGCATGTGAGATGGAAACGAGATGAGTTTGTTATTTAAGTAGATTTGTACTTCGCTGAACATTGCATTGAGAAAATCATTGACAGGTCCAATTGTTTTATCTGTGGGTAGCAATAACTGACCATTCGCTTTTACAATTCTGGCATCTATATTCAACATTGTGTGTGCTAAATCCATATAATCATCACCATGTCCAGGTATTACAAACTCGGTGGGGGCATTATCTGCCAGAGAACTAACAGGTTTGTATCCGATGGTGTGGTGTTCTAAGATGCTTGTCTGAGTAGGTTTTACCGAGAAAATATCCAATTCACTTTTAAAACACTCACATGATTTCTCCCTAATTAGCGCCATATCTAATCAAAAATATCTGATGTTATTTAAATTTTCTTACGGTTGCGTTTGGTTGTTTTCTTGGTGTTTGTATTGGCACTGGATCTCTTCTTTCTCTGAGCGATCCTTCCAGTCCGCTGTCCCGAAGCAGAGTGATTGATTCCTTTTGAAATGTTTATGCCCCTGATAACCTGAACTAAACATTTCCTTCAGCTTTGTTTCAGCTTTTCTTTTAAGATTTGATCTGGCATCCGAAATTCTGGATTGTAGTGACTGTTTTAGGGGTGTTTTGTCTACAACATCACCTAACACATTTACCCCTGTTTTTAACATTTCTTTCCCTACAGCTTTCGCTCCTTTTTTGATAAGAGGCAAAGCTGACCGAAAAAGTCCTCCAAGAAAACTTCCAATGCCATGTCCTTTTTGATAGGCAGCACCGTAATATATGTTACCCACACCAGATCCAGCTTGTTGATGGTAGTATTGAAAATATGGGTCATTCATAATCAGAGCTTTTCACCACAACGTCTAAAATGAAGTTTCAAACACACTAGTCCGAAGGAGAATGGGATGTGTGCACCAGTGCTATCCCTTAAGTCAATTTCTATTTGTTCGAAATTATGTTTCTGCACTGGGATGTAATGTGGTGAATCGAAAATTTGCACACCATCACTTCCAAAAGTATGTTCCATAGGATTAATGTTTATAATACGTAATAGAGGGGCGACAGCATCTCCCACCATATGTGATTCCTCAATATCTGTGTAAATATACATCTGGGAAGGAATTTCTCTCACAACATTTGGAGGCGAGCGTCCAATTTTTACTTCTGATAGATCATCGGTCGGTTTAAAACCTAATATCCGTGCCAGTTGAGGTGACAATCGTACATTTATGTTTCTCTGCTTGGTAGATATATCAACAGTCACATGTTTGTACGCAGGATGATTTCGGAGACTAAAATTTAATGTTTCAGAATATTTATTGATTTCTGCAACAATGTTGTTTATAGATGCGTAATAGCCTTCGGATATTCGAAGTTCGTTCCATTTGACATCATCCATAGATTTATATTGAATATAGTTGTTAAATCTTGTAATGTTTAGTATTGAATAAGGATAATGCACTTCTACCAATGCCATCTCCCATTTGTTGGTGTCCAACTCCACACGGTTCTGAAGCTTTGTGGTGTAATTAGTTAGAGTATTACTTGGGAAATATTTCATGGAACTGTTACTAGGCAAAGTAAGGTAGAAAGCGTTTGCTTTTCTCATGATGTGTTATGAAGGTTATTTGTACCACTGATGAGAATACCTACAAAAATTTATGCCCCTCTCTCTCTTTTTTGACTCCAAAAACGATGCGCTAATCCAACTGTCAAATAATCTGGAGTAACCTTTCCAATGAACTAACAACTTTTTACTGGCTCCTTTACCTTTGGTCGCAAGGATTTTATCAATTTCATGCATATCCGGTAAGCGGACCAATTGCAACTCTTCCGTATAAAATGTTCCATCGATTTTATGTCCTTGTAGATCTTTTAATTCATACACTTGAGGATTTCTTTTCAAAATACGTTCCACCACAAATATTTCTCTTGTCCAATTTTCCATGTAACCTTTGTCAAAGCGTTTTTTGGTTTTTGTTATTCTCACTGTATCTCCTATTTTGAATGGCATCTTCAATGACAATAGTGGAGATGAATCAGATTTGAGTTTTTTGTCATACATATTGTGCCATACTTTCAAAACCTTCTCAGGAGTAACATCTGCTGGTGCCATTTTAATACTCGAGTGAATTTTATGATTATAAGCTTTCAAAAGCTTTGGGAGTACATTAACATAACAGCTGGTTCTTTGCTTAGTAAAATACTTCCACATGCGTTCCTTTAAAGTTCTGTTGAATCTTTCAACAATACTAGCTTTAATATCAGGATTCTTTGTTGTAAAATAAATTACATTTTGTTTTTTGAGATATTCCTGCACAATACTGTTGGTAAACTCACGGCCTTTGTCAGTTTGTAATTTCAAAGGTTTTCTTTTGCTTTGTTTGAAAATTTGCTGGAAAGCCTTTTTTATACATACACCAGTTTTATTTTTTACAGGGACAGCCCAAGCATGCCTGCTAAAAATATCGATAACTGTGAGTATATATCTGTACCCTTTGTTGTGATTCCGCAAACTCTGCATGTCATTCAAGTCAGCCTGCCATTGGTCATCGATATTATGCACAAAATAAAAGTTTCTCGGAAATCGACGCTTTACAGGTCTATGCAAAGTGTATGCAGTTTGCTTTGTCAACCAATGTTTGATTGTTGACAATGGTATGGATTTTTTTACAGCTTTCCATAGTGTTGAAGCTGTAGAATAGGATGCTGGATGAGATGGATTGTACCAGATATTCTCTAATATTTTTTCGCTCATGGTTTGTATCTTGACCAAACTGGAACAGTACGTTTACGTTTGTGCCCTGGAAATGATGATACAAAAGAAATTGGTTCCTTTTCTTCTTCTTCTTCTTCTGCTTCTGTTAATTCTTGTGCCTCTTCTTGGTTAGCTCCGGACAGCGGAACATGGCGTCCGGGGTTGCCAAAAACAATCTGTTGAATAAACTCCTGTCTCCGGGGGTTACCTATATATTCTTGAGGAATATTAGATAACGCCAGAGCTCTATTGAATAGTTGCCACCCAACAGGATTGCTTGTTTTTCGTGGTCGAATTATATCCGATACTAGATCAACAATATTTGAGCCTTCAATTTTATTATTGTTAATAAAAACTGCCCCATATTTATCCCAATCAATATTACTATTATGTAAAAGACGTTCATACAACAGTTCGGCTTTTCTACGATACAGGCTAGGTGTAGCAGCTAGAATTTCTTCTTTCATATCAGTCAACTTCTCAGTAGATTCTGTAATCGGTAGCGACACAGGTTCTCTTTGTTTTCGAGTAATAGACAGAAATTTTTGGAGCACAATACTGTAACGATTCCATTTTTCATCATCCGAAAGACCTTTGAGATTCAAAATTACTTGCATATCCTGATCCAATTGCGATAAGGATGTAGACGGTGCAGACATAACAGGATGTCTCATGTTATCCATAAATTCTTGAGGTATTATAACCATTTTTTTGGCATGCTCCATGTTCAGATTTTTTTTTCACTTAAATAAACTTGATAACACACCTCCTATTAAAGGGGCTAATAACGCAGGTAAAAATCCTCCGTGTTGCACTAGTATCTGTTTCTTCTGCTTTGTAGAGTGTCCTTTGGCAGAGAGATTACGTATCACCTTCTTGTACCGGCTCAATCTTGTTTTCTGAGGTGTTGAAAGAGGAACATTCCCTTTTAGAACATTGTAACAACACTCACAGATTGAATTAACTAAGGAAGAATCAGCAGCTTGTAATATCGCTGAGCGAAGAGCTGGTTTAGCATCCGACAAAACTTGGAGCACTTTAGCGTGTTTCACTCTTGGAGCCATGATGACAGAATAAACGACTAGTGATTATGCTTGCTTTTTTTGTAGGAATATATACATAATTGATATCATCGTCGGGAAATATCCGCGACCGAAAACGTATTTCTTGCAGAGTGTTCTGCTTCAGATCAAACAGCAAATATCCATGGGGTTCAGCGGTGGCATTGTAATATGCATCTTTTATAAAATTTGGATTCTCCGGGTATACTTGTCTAGATAAATAATTAATTTGGGCTCTGTCTCTTGGATTTTTGAAGCATACAATATAATGACTATTTAAAGATATATCCCTATTCCCTTTTCCCTGATGGAATAGATTTTGAGTGATAAAGAAAATACTAATATCACGATGATGACACCCTTTTGTAAATAAATCTGTGACTCTTTGATCGCATTCCCTCATCTGATCATCGATAATAATAAGATGAGGTCCAGAATTTGGCACAAATTGGTCAATATTAGGCATTCCTTCCCGAAATTGTACAAAACCAGGGAAATCATTGTATGCAGATTGCCATTCCCCGTAGCACACCAAAATATTGTTGAATTTTACATTTACCATTTGGGGTAAACACTGGAGAAAATGCTTCACAAAATATGTCTTTCCACATCCTGATGGACCAGCCAATATTGCAGAGAACGGGTGTTTCCACAAGCACTCCATTTCTCAAACTGTGAAGAATGTTTTAAATTACATATAATATAA
The DNA here is from genome assembly GCF_977018435.1 of Lepisma saccharinum. Taxonomy (NCBI): domain Eukaryota; kingdom Metazoa; phylum Arthropoda; class Insecta; order Zygentoma; family Lepismatidae; genus Lepisma; species Lepisma saccharinum. The sequence continues at coordinate 38,140,242 of NC_139253.1, forward strand.
AAGTCGAATGTTATGAATATTTTTCTAGTTGTTAGATTTTACTGATATGTTGTATCTTCAAACTACATATATATATATTATATTGTATTGTATTATATATATATATACACTTCATCAATAAATAAATATGCGTGTGTGTCTGTATACAGGGTGTTTCTAAAGGTCGTTTACAACGCTTGGGAGGTGATTCCTCACACTAAAACAATCAAAAAAGTCTAAGTTCCATTTTTACGACTGAGGCTTCGTTTCCGAGATAGGAGCCTCGCAAAAGGTGACAAAGTGAACGTCACACCTAACTGGGACGAATACTATCACAGATAGAGAGGCGGTTCCAAGGGAATCATAAAGGAATCGTATGGGCTCAGTCCGGAAGTCACTATGAAAAGTTCACTGCACGCATGCGTAATGGAGTCCTCAAAGGAATTGGGGATTTCCAGCAACAACAATGCATGGAAAAGGTATGTAACGCAGCAAGAAGGACCGTGACAATGAGAAATGCGTTCAAGACAACACATCCCGACCTCAAACATCAAAACATGACCACCGAACACAAAATCCGAAAAGTTGAGCACGGTTGCATACCCCAGTTACACGCGAGGAATGAACGAATCATGTCATGTGGCATACGAGAGACAGGAGGAGGGAAAGAAAAACACAATATCAGATGATTGCGACAACGTGTATTTTTACACGCGACAACTGCGTAATATCCCCCCCCCACACACACACAACAAACAACAAATGCTACAATATCGTACGCACAGACAGTCCGTGTCACTGTACACCAACTGAAGATGTCACTTTCACCACACAAAGGGGGTGGGGAGCAATACCAAAAGTGTTCTCACTGGTATTTGCCGAGGGCAATAATCACAGACGGTTTTCAAAATGTCTGCCGTTTACTTCTACGCAGAGATGACAGCGACGAATCAAGGATTGTCGAGTACGAGCAAACAAGCCAGGTGTATCTGCTACCGTCGCGGCGGCGACGTTGATGCGAGCAACGAGGTCCTCAGCTGATGTGACAGGTGTGTCGTATACGAGGGTTTTCATTTCTCCCCAGAAGAAAAAATCGAGAGGGTTGAGATCTGGCGACCTCGGTGGCCAAGGCACAGGCTCATCCCTACCAATGAACCTATTGCGAAACACGTCATGCAGGAAATGTCGTACATTACAATCGATATGAGCTGGTGCACCATCGTGTTGGTACCACATTTCTTGCCGCAGTGCCAAAGGTACGGTCTCCAACAGTTCAGGCAGAACCTCACTAAGAAATGCATGATACGTGCGACCATTCAGGCGAACAGGGAGAATGTATGGTCCAATTAAATGATCATGTACTATCCCGCACCACACATTCACTGAAAACCTGTGCTGGTGATGGGCCACAAAAAGTGCATGTGGGTTGTCAAAGTCCCATACATGACTGTTTCTACTATTGAAGACATCCATCCTGGAGAAAATGGCTTCATCTGTCCACAATACGTTTGCCCCGAAGTGAGGGTTTGTGTCCAGCTGATGCAACAACCATTGGCAAAACTCCATACGAGGGCGAAAGTCACGAGGTAACAGTTCTTGTACTTTCTGCAGTTTAAAAGGGTGCATTCCTTCATCTGACAACACTCGCCAAACATTCACATGAGAAGTGTTTCGTGCCCGAGCGAGCACTCGCGTACTGGTGCCAGGATGTTCTGCGACCGCTGTTAACACATTTTCTGCGAACTGATGTGTGCGTACACTTCGGGGTCTTCCAACTTCTTGTCGCGGTGGTAACACTGACCCTGTTTCACGCAGTCGACTGTCCACTACCTGAAAGAAGGTGTGAGACGGTAAAGGTCTATGTGGAAAGCGTTCTCCATAAAGACGCCTTGCCTCACGGCTATTACCACGTGCCTCCCCATACATGAGATGCATGTCTGCTAGCTGCTGGGTCGTATACGCAGCCATCTGTGTAATAGGGAGCTGGAACTGCAAAGTATTGTTTTTGTTTAACACTGGCACACTGCACAAATTGGCCGTATCACCGTACGAACACCACAGACCAATTGTTGCGATACTTGACTTGCCCACTCCACCACGTCAACTTCTTTCAATGCAACATACTAGTACTCTTCAATGCGTATGACAACCTAGAGCGAACTGCTGATCATATCCCAGCACCTGCAACACGATTGGGACGACTGCCGGAGAGAACCAACCCTTCGAGCTCCTCTCGCGGGAACAGCAGTCATGAAGGTCAAACGTAGACTACGAGAGCCAGACTTGCCTGTGCAGCGCTTCCAAAACTGGTCTCTTTTACGTCACAATGATCGCGTGCGAACACTTTTGGTATTGCTCCCCACCCCCTTTGTGTGGTGAAAGTGACATCTTCAGTTGGTGCACAGTGACACGGACTGTCTGTGCGTAAGATATTGTAGCATTTGTTGTTTGTTGTGTGTGTGTGTGTGGGGGGGGGGATATTACGTAGTTGTCGCGTGTAAAAATACACGTTGTCGCAATCATCTGATATTGTGTTTTTCTTTCCCTCCTCCTGTCTCTCGTATGCCACATGACATGATTCGTTCATTTCTCGCGTGTAACTGGGGTATGCAACCGTGCTCAACTTTTCGGATTTTGTGTTCGGTGGTCATGTTTTGATGTTTGAGGTCGGGATGTGTTGTCTTGAACGCATTTCTCATTGTCACGGTCCTTCTTGCTGCGTTACATACCTTTTCCATGCATTGTTGTTGCTGGAAATCCCCAATTCCTTTGAGGACTCCATTGCGCATGCGTGCAGTGAACTTTTCATAGTGACTTCCGGACTGAGCACATACGATTCCTTTATGATTCCCTTGGAACCGCCTCTCTATCTGTGATAGTATTCGTCCCAGTTAGGTGTGACGTTCACTTTGTCACCTTTTGCGAGGCTCCTATCTCGGAAACGAAGCCTCAGTCGTAAAAATGGAACTTAGACTTTTTGCTTGTTTTCGTGTGAGGAATCACCTCCCAAGCGTTGTAAACGACCTTTAGAAACACCCTGTATATATATATACACACACACATACAGACAATTTTCTTATAGTACAAAATTCATTTTACAACAGCACAACAAATGCCAGATAGCATTGTACGCATGCGCGTTTGTAAACCCCGCCTACATATTCCGAGCATCAGCGTTGTGTTAGATAGCTCTCCATTGTTTCAACAACGATAAACAGCTTGGTGGCCCAGATCAAATCGTTCTGGAATCTACTGTGACGTGTACCGTCTACTTTGAAGTATAAAAAGGTGAGTTGCACAATATTACTATTTAGTGTCCAGCAATGCTGTCGACTTTAAATTTGCTTCACGGGTTAATATCAAATAGAGCCTTTGACAATCATCATGTTGGGGTTTTCGCAGCTAATGAATTACCTGTACATGTGGAACTACCAGCAGCGTTGATTGTAAATACAGATCCCAAAGATAGCCCCGGGAAGCACTGGGTAGCAATTTACATAGACAGTAACTCCCGGGGGGAATTTTTTGATAGTTACGGAAAACCTCCACATGTGCATAACCATTTGCGATTTTTGGAAAATAACTCTAAATTCTATACGTACAACACTCATCAGATACAAAGTTACGGGTCTGTGTACTGTGGGCATTACTGTTTTCTGTATTTATTCCATAGAGCCTCTGGTAAACCCATGCATAAATTTCAAATTTTATTCCCAGTACCGATAAAAAACGACAATATTATAACAACTTATTTGCTGACTCGTAAATTAAATTTATAATACTCGGTACGTATACTAGAAAATATTGACAGTAAATACTGTTTGAAATTTTATACAAGTTACATATAGTCCTAATAGTATATTAATAATTTTGTAGCGTTACAGTTTACAACAGCTTACTTATAATATTTATCTTGTTTTGTGTCTTTACAGAACAATGACGCAATATCCAGAGATGGGATCTTTCAATGCTAGATTGTCCTCTTTCAGAAACTGGCAATCAAAAGAATTCCCGTTTGTAGAAGCTCTGTCCGAAGCAGGATTATTTTACATTCAAAAAGAGGATAAAACAGTATGCTTCAAATGTGGTGGAGGATTATACCGATGGAAATACAGAAACAATCCAATACTAGAACATCGTCGATATTTTCCATTTTGCCCCCTGTCTATAAACCTAATTTCAGATCGACAATGCGGTTGATGCTTTAATTAAATTAATTAATATTTGTTATCCAATATTTCCTCAATATGACGTTTATGATATTCTGCTGATTTTTCTCTCACCATTGATCTTTGTAATGCCCCGCCCCCTCCACCTTTTTTGTCCAGCACATGCTTGGTTTGCTACGCGCGCATGCGTCTCAAAAACACACCCACGCATTTCTTTAAATGTATACCTGCACGCTGCGACATGCAGTATCTCGCAGTTCTTAGTCATGGAATCCTCTATTTCGATGCCGCTGAAAAAAAGATTTCAACCGTACACTAACTTCAAAGGGGTTCTTCAGAAAGAGAGCGATCAGTATTTACCTGAAGAACAAAAACAAGTAACTAGTCTTATACGCCAGTCGATATTATTCGATCACGTCTACTATTTGAATGCTTCGAAAACAAAAGTTATCTCAATCGGACTTTCCTCTCATCTGGATTTCCAACCTGTGGTCAGGCTACACAGAAGCGGGGCGGCCGGTGTTGAACTACAGTTGCAGGAGTGGCACGATCTTCAGGAATTGTTTCCAGTAATCGACAATTACATCGCTATTCCAGGTGAGCAGCCTCGTGTTTCCTACCCACTAAGTGAGCAACATGAATTGCTGATAACCACACTGTACAATCGCCGTCAGATCATTATAAGGAAGAAACCAGCTTACGGTTCCCTGGAGATAGTGTTCATCGCAGAAAGTTCGTGGCGGAACTTTATGAAGATATTTGTGTGCATCGAGCATGCGAAAGTTATGTGTGAAACAGTGTCGCCGTATCTGAAATCATATTTTGGAAACTGTGTGGAATCTTGCATTCTCGACCTTCGCGAACAATGTTTCGGTTGCACAGATATTTCCCCTGTCCATGCATGTAATAAGGAGAAGTTTGTGCTTTCCCATCTACATGGATGTACAAAACCTGAGCCTTTGTCTATACAAAACATCGACGGAAAAAGACTTTCCAAAGAAGTGTTTGTTTTTTGCGAGAACATGCTTGTGGAAAAAATAGTGAAACATTTTAATTCAGTGGTTGCAGCAGAAAATGGATATGATAGTGACACAATTCCTTATGTGGGTGAGTGAACAAACTTGAAGAATAAAAACTTGTTAAATAACATGCTGATAAACTGGTGGCACAATATAAACATTTTACATATGTATGTGTGTGTGTGTGTGTGTGTGTGTGTGTGTGCGGCTCTTTTGAATTTTGTAAATATTGGTAATAAACAGGGATAAAATATATGTCTTGGCTTTTTTCACTTATCACCCTTTTAAAAATCCTCATGGTTTATATTTTTACTGGTAACAATCGTTAATAACAACATTAATAATTAACTATATAATGAAAAAGTGTGTATTGTGGACTTGTCGAAGATAAAGCATGAGAGCTTTTCTTCACACTGGTAAAACTCGGTGTTAATAACAACATTAATAATTAACTATATAATGAAAAAGTGTGTATTGTGAATTTGTCGGAGATAAAGCATGAGAGCTTTTCTTCACACTGGTAAGAATCTGTGTTAATAACAACATTAATAATTAACTATACAATAAAAAAAATGTGTATTGTGGACTTGTCGGAGATAAAGCATGAGAGCTTTTCTGCACAGCGCTGGACACGCAAAGGCAAGTATCTTTATTTTCATTCTATTTCTAACAATGATTCGCTATTTTTTCTTGTCACTATAAAAAACTAATTCAATTTTTCTTTTATCACATCTGTCGCCATTTTGCTTGTTTTTGTTTAATTCCTCTTTATGCATTGAGGTTAATCGAAACGTAACTTTAGACTTTTACATGGAATTGAAACATAGAATCTTGCCTCCTTTGATTGAATCGAACCTGTGACTCCTCTTTGATCACAAAACAATAGTGACGGCCATCTTGCTTATTTTACCTACTCTTTATGCATTTAAGCTAATCGGTACTGGGGCCCCACACGGCAAAACAACAGATTCTAATTTATCTTTATACATTAGCGGTAAAGTCTTTGCGTTGTAATCAAAAGACATTTTGTTTTGATTTTTAATATCTGTTCCTGCCTAAATACTAATGGGGACTCAACACACTTCTTTTTTATTTTATTTTAAAAACAACATCATTATCAGCCAATTTGACATTGTGAATCGAACCCGGGGACCTTTTCATTACAGCATAAACATCCTATTTCCAATTAGTTCATTTTCTCTTTGTGCACAAAAAGCTAATCGGAACTTTTAAACAAATACAATTGAATATCCAATTTTCACCAAACATTGGGAATCGAACCCTCAACCACTTGGTTAAAACATCTCGCGGAATAAAAAACACCCCCCGCGCCGCGCCGCCCCGCTCCGCCCCGCCCCGCGCCCGGTCGCCGCCGCCGCCGCTAAACACAAAACGCGGCCTCCATATTGATTTTATTCAAATACTATTTATGCACAGATGGACTAATCGGGACCTATAATGGCGGGACAAAACAATTGGCCTCATTTAACTACCTAGAGAATCGAACCCGCTACCTCTTAATTACCAGGCGACAACATTAACCACTACCCCAAGGCCGCCATATTGATTTTATTCAATCACTATTTATGCACAGATGGACTAATCGGAACCTATAATGGCGGGATTAAACAATTGGCCTAATTTAACTACCTAGAGAATCGAACCCGCGACCTCTTCATTGCCAGGTGACAACATTAACCACTAACCCAACTCGATTTTCGAACTCAACCATTTTGTTGGCTTTATTTACACACAGGCTAATCGAGACCATTCAATATTGACATCGTCGCCTTGTAATCAAAGGGTCCCAGGTTCGATACTCGGTGGAGGCACATAGTGGTCCGAATCACCACTTTTCAACTGTAGGTCCAATCCTGATTAGTTTTACCGTGCATAAAACGGACTTAAAAAAAACTAACTCAATCTATCAATCAATCAATATTGACTCTACCAGGAATCGAACCCTCGACGCCTCTTGTTTTACAGAGCAATAACCTTAGCCGCTAAGCTTTCGGGGTAGAGCAAAATTCGGCGCCATCTTTAAATCATTTCTTCATGTGTTTGCATCATACGCAATGGTTGCGCGCGCATTTCCTCCACAGACACACACACACTCAAACATACGCACGTGTTAGGTTAGCATACATCAAGAAACAACGTGACAAATCCATTGACCCCCCCTCCCCCACCGCTTCCGATGCCTTCAACGTGATCAGACACGTTCTGCTGACTCAACAATAAAATCGCTCCTACCCCGCTACACCGGATGTAACATAACACCAGTCGCATCGAATTTTTGCTGACGCGTAGGAACGAAGTGCTGTCATTCTACTAGTACGCTTGTTGAAAACTATGTTACTGATAATAACAATACATACTTTATTGCAGATGTAATATCAGACCGCATTAGTTTTAATTCGATTTGATTTTTCCTGATTAGCGTCGCTTTTCTGTAACTTTTGAGTAATCGCGATGAGGATGAGTGATGAAGGGACACTTACAAAGAACACTCATGCCCAGGTCACCAAAAAGCTGTATTTGTGGACAACAGGAAGAGAATCACGTTTCGGTACTTAAAATAAAGTATGGAGATCCAATGTTTCGGTAACAGAAAATAAAGCAAATTTTGTATTGAATTTTTGCATTACTATTAAAATCATGTATGCTTATTGCATGAAAATTGCCATTTTTTCACAATTGTAAATCCATACTTAATTCTATATTTTGATGACTAAGTATATATTTACATTCAAAGTAGTTACACTAGAGGAAAAGCAGAAGAGATGCAGAAGCTTGGCGATACGATCATCATGCGAGGAGAACTTTCTCCATTTATTGAGATAAACAGCTGCAAGAAATCAAACCTAATTCCACCGAATGAGACTCCCCTGCTCCCCGAGAAGAAATGCACGGAGAGAGAGAAGTCAATACGCAAGACGAGAGAGATCTAAGCCCTTTGTCGCCGGAGAAATAAAATTTAATTTGTTAAATTTAAATCTCAATGGGCACGTTAGCTCCTTTCTCCAACCCAATCAGGCACTTCATTTCATTGGATCACTTCTGATTGGTTTCTCTCATTGGGTACTTTCTCCTCTTTCAGATGTCTCCGCTGAATTCGGTCGCTAATCAAAGGTTTCGGCTGTGACATCACCTCCTGTCAGGACTCCCGCTCGCCCTCAACAACCCAATCTACTCCTCCCTCCCCCTCCCCTCCCGTTTCCAATCTTCTTGCATTGCTACTACAAGGTCGGCTGTTCCCCTGTCACTGAAACACTTTTAGAGTTAATTTAGTCACACTTTTTTACCTTCCGGCAAAGATTAAACGAGTGGGGGCATCGTGAGGGCAGACCCTGAACGAAAAACTTTCTTTTCCTCTCGACGAAAGAAGAAAAAAAGGGGATTGGGAAAATCTACTTTTAGGATATTAATTACCAAAGGTTATTAAATTACTCTTATGCGACGTCCAGAGCTAGAGGAAAGGATATACCAAGTTATAGCCTATATTATATCGACTGCTACATCAACAACAAATATAGATTTTTTACAAAATAAAACAGCTGCGAGATGCATGATGCTACATTGAAAGGTTTCTTAAAGTTAATCTTACACTGTGCTAATTGTACAAATGGAAACCATATGTTTATTTTGAAGTGAATGCAATTTATTCTGGTATCTTTATGCTTGATCTAAATATATTAATTAGTATATACAGGGAGGGCCAACAATATGTTACGACTGAAATTTATATGTCGAGGTTACGGTTACTATATTTTTTAGATATTTATTTTCATTGTAATTTACATATGTGTATTTATGTGAATGGAACAAATAACACACATCAATTACATATCAACTACAGTTTCCATATAACATGTCCCCAATAATCACTTGCAAGGCATATAAACATAACTCATTGTCCTTTCAAATTGTCATATAAGTGGTAACATCTTTTGTCCCTCCCTGTATAATCATGAACCTTAGTCAGGTATCAAAATTGTTTCTGTTTGTTCAACTGTTTATGTTTAAGTTCGTTTAAGCTCAACTCTTACATTTCATTATCAGAACCAAGTTAGCATCCATAAGTACCCGTCAAATATTTTCCGATTTGTTACTTTCCCCAACTTTCTACTGTAATTTCCCTTAAGGCAATGTTGAAATTAACATACTGTGAATTCCGATCCCTCATTTGGAAATAATTCATTACATCACTGCTTATTCAATCCATTATATAATAAATACATATATTATATTATATTACAGGTAAGATAGGATTATATTTCATAATGCTGAAAATCTGGATCCAAACTACAGCAATGCATGCCTAAAATTTTGTTTCATGCTACTGACTTATAAGTGAGGAAAATACAGAAGGCAAAAGAAAGATGGAAAGGCAAATGTCATAACAGCAATAAATGGGAGAGACTAAGATGACTAGTATACATAGTATCAATGATACATACATGCAATGTTAATTCTCGATCATATGATGGCATCCGCGAGGTTTGAACTAATACTACAAATGAAAGAGACAGGCGTTTCACAGAAGTCCAGAAAATGGCATGAATTCAAATATCGCCGATTCAAATCCCAAACGAATCAGATGCTGCTACTATAACAAGGTTATGAACCAGAGATCATTTTAGGTTGGGATAGTTCACACTCTAAGATTTTCCAGACTTGATATGTGCAAATGCTACATGCAGAGCACCTCAAGTTCTCCGTTCAAACTGATGCAGTGTATGGTTACACAACAATTGAGAAGAGAGATCTTGATTGAGGATAGATATTGGTTAAATTATCTCCGATTATTTGAACTTCCAGGTTAACCGATGGACATGAGAGGACGATGAGAATAGGAATATCCATGACATACGTTAGAGATTTCATCTCCCAGCCTTTCTCTTCTCGATTGACTGGCCGTACGAAAACACTCAACCTCCCGAAACCTTCGTCGATATTTGTCCTATTTTGTATTGTTTTCCACACTTCCCAAACCAAAGTTTAGCAACGTTTGTTTTACACTCAGATTCAGAAAACTAAATGCATGAAATGTATTTTATGCACTAGAAACGAATCGATTGATGCACTAAAGAATATATTATTGCCTTGACATGAATCAGGTTTACAGTTAGATGCATTCTTGTGTGTCACTTGTAAAGGTAACGCCAATGTGCATCATATGGCGCAAGTGAGTATTTATGTCGAGTTGTACATTAACACATCAATTGGTGCGATTTTTATGAATCGATGACGTACTTAAACATTCGGTTTGAGCTACATACTTTATGCATTTTTGATTGATTTGAATTATTTTAATTCGCCTTTCTGTCGCTTTTGGCTAAACGCGAAGACAAGAACAAGTAATGATATGATGAAATTAATGAAAGGACACTCACAAAGATGACTCGTGACCAGGCCGGGATTCGAACCAGGGACCTCTGGCGTCGTAGCGCGGTGTGCTAACCACGAAGTCCAGCTTTATACATTTTTTTGTTCCATTTACAGGTGATGCATCTACTTTTCTGTGTGTAGTGCAATCGGAACTCTACCTAAGTTTGAAACTGAATCTAAGATCAACCGTGCAATATGCCTCCACCGAGTATCGAACCCGGAACCCCCTTGATTACAAGTTCCAGAACCGTTCTGCATAATACTTGCATAGCTCTTGCAGTAGTCCTGAAAAAGGCCATGTTTACAAGACTTGAAAGAGGTCGAGGGGAAGTGCCTGCTGGGGAGGAAACGAGAGAAGCAGCAAAGCAATCGGAAATGCTGCTGCTCCAAGAAGGTCTTGCTTTCTCGGCTTGACAATTGGACGCTAAATCATGGCAGGCGCAAAACGCCTCGCGGGTAGAACAGAGGGTGAGGGAAGAAGGGTGAATCTAATTTTCTCTCCCCCTCCTCTGCGCCCTCACAATTAAACGAAGAAGAAAAGGAGGTCAAGACCACGCTCCTCTCTCAAAGATTGGAGCCGTCCAACTCCTTCTTGCTCCCAGAAATCTCGAGCAGATAGTTTGCATATCTTTCTCATTTCGCACACCGAAGCACCCACCGGCCTTTCCTTGGCCCACGCTCAGAGCGAGTAATTGCACCCTGCAAAATTTCGAGAGCATGTATATATAAACACGCCAACACGTTAAGAGGAGGGGGAAAAAGGTGGATAAGACAGCCAATCACGTAATAACTTTCCGCGCGCGCTGTTCATGAACGAGAACAGAAGGAGCTCAAGGATGGAGAGAGTTGTGGTCTTCTCGGGTTGCTTGACCTAACGACCCCTGCCGGGATAATGCTGTTGCAGATTAAGCTCGCTCCAAGCTTTGAAAGTGCGGATGGAAGAGTCTACGATACTTCGTGTTCCTCTCCTTGTTCTCAGGGATGTTCAGTGAAAGCTTCAAGCAGTTTCAACGCTCTTCTTTCTTGAGTCACTGTCCAAAGTGGGAGATGAAACACTCGTACCAGAGTTTAGCATTTGTACAGGGCAATTTAATAGTACCTATAAAATGTAAATGAGTTAGGCTTGGTACAAATGGTCATGATTGAAACAGGTTAGGCCTACGAGGAACCATACTGGTGTGTTCCAAGTGAACGTCCGCCATATTGGTAGCCGCCATATTGAATTCAACTCAAAATTTTTAAATTGGAAGGGGTAATGTGACATATCAAACGAAGCTAGAATTTCACGAGAAATGCAAAGATGAAGGGTTTTCCAACATATATTTAATCACGAAAAAGTTATGATTGTAAAAAATGTCTGATTTCCAGGTGTGAGAAAACAGTGCCAGAATGCGTTCTGCCTCGTCTTGAATTTTAAAAAGCCTGTGATGTCTCGGTCTTGTCTCGTCTCGTGGGCAAAAATTAACGCTGCTCTTCTATCTCTGAAGGTTAACCGCGTCGAAGATAATGAATGGTGTTAGATGAAACAGCTGATAGGGCACACACAGCTAGCATGCATCTTCATCCCGGGAATGGAATCTGGAAAATTCAGTGGAAGGATTGTGAGTCGAACACTCAACGCGCTTAGTCGTTCAGAAGATTCCACAGTTTTGTGTGAGTGTGTGTGTCTGTGCATACCACTTAACTGTTGTCCGAATTCACTGCTCTCTCTCTCTCTCTCTCTCTCTAGCTAAAGATATATCATTAAACCGACAGAATTAAACCGGATGGCGTAGCAGTAGCATCGTCGCCTGTAATCAAGGGATTCCGGGTTCGTAGCTCCAGTCCCAATTAGCATTACTGTGCATAACACGAACTTAAAACACAAGCTCAAAGAAAGTGAAGAAGTAATGACAAAACAAAACACAATATGTAAGACTTTTCCGACCTGTCCTGTGGATTTGTTTGTTAACTTACATTACCCATCTAAGCCGACAACGGAAAAGCACTTCATAACAATGAGACGAATAAATACTGTCAGTGTAGTGTATCGACTGATTATCCCAGATCATGTATCATGATCAAGCAGTCATACGAGTTGTTATTAGGTGCTAAGTCAACGACAAAGGTAATAGTTAATAAGTTGTGTATTCTTTTTAAAAATTCTATTTCTTATAATATTCTCTCGTCACTGAAGTCAAGATTTCCTGAGCACATGAATAAATTGTCTTCCTCGAACCACAAAAGGCAGGAACAAGACACTTGCTTCAGGATGATATAATTTAACACCACGTAGCGCGCAGCCGCGTGCAGATCGGCACGAAAGAAACGGCACGAAAAGTAACTACAAAGTCTCCCTTCTCCAGTTTGTTGCGTATTATTTTCCTTGTATCCCTCCTCCGGAAAAGAAGAGAGCTTCCCCATCTCACCTCGTTCTCACACCTTGCCTCCCCGCGTAGATCTAATTGTGTCCTCCAGGTACTCAGAAGAAGCGGATTCATTTTGAGACAATCCAGTTCCTAATTGGAGACGCTACTTTTTTCTCACTTCCCTTCCCCATCCCTCCGATGTTTCTTCTTCCTTCTTCTCTCTCCTTCCCCACCTTTCCCTTGCTTCTTTCTCATTCAATTATCCCCAGCTTCGGTTTGAGACACAAGGTCACGCCAGCTACTATCAAAGCCAGAAGGCTTCATTACCACGGAAAGACTACGATTAATTCTAGCTTCGATCCAAGACAGCACCGCCATTTTTTTTCCCTCGCGGCTTCTCCAACCACTACTTCTACCCTGTTAAATTTTTTTCGCCCATCCTTAAAATTATTTGGCATGTTCTGTTTCACCTCCGAGTTATAAAGCGCACGGGTAAAGCTCATGCCTTCTGGGAATTTCCCTCATTTTCCCTGAAAAAGAAGAAGCGCTGCATCTAATGCGCAGCTTTATTAGGTGCAGCATGGGAATTCCTGGCCCGGGATGGTTTCAAACAATCTTGTATAAGCTCGCTCATATTTTTATAAGATTAGCCCTGCACGAGAAACTACAGGAAATTTCTAATTAAAGAAGGCGGTTGCAATATCGTCCGCATATTTCCTTCAAGTATTACAGAAAATACTCTCTATAGGGTGTCACGTGTGTCTGCGACCATAGAAGTATCTCATTCTTCTATATTAAAGAAAGCATTGTGCTGGCGTTTCGCAGAATATATGCAACTGTTATCTTTAAGTGCTACTGGATTGTAGAATACATCTTCAGTTGTATGCAACACAACTGCGTATCCTTTTCCCTCCAGTGGGCACACACTAATAGGACACCCTGTATAGCACACACTGCAAGAAAACCACTTACTGTAAGGTAATTGTATCCTCTCTCTAAGACTTAACAGTTAATTATAATTAAAATGTATGATTCAAATTCTGTAGCTGAAGACATTTTGCCATTCACGAGTTTATTAGTTTACATAAATTGGTGTAAATGGATGTATGTGTACGTCATTTCTGATTTCTTTACTGTGCTGCCACCTCTTGGACTCTTTTGTCTCCACTGTGGTGCAATCTGTCAAGATTTAAGTGAGGTTTGTCGTAAGTGAAGCTTATATGATGAGGAGCATGAAGCAGAAATGAAATTTCGGATATCTTCATACTTGGGTGGGCACGGATGACAAGCTACCGTATATTATCATTTCTATTCAGAATAAAAGGAACGGAATTGTTTGAAATAATGAAAGTGGTTATATTATTTACTGTAATAGGGCTATAGAACATGGCACACATATCGTCACGCCAAAAGCAAAACAACGAATGTACTAAATCTTACTTTTGAGATAAAAGGTTCCTATAAAAAGCAGGGTTTACATTTGGATATGTTGTCATTGTTAAACTATTGCCTACTTATGACTAATTATTAGGTCATATAAGTTAGCGGAGGAATCAATAAACACGAGTCAGAAATTTCAATAGGTGAGAAAGTCAAAATTTGCACATTTGTGGTTTTGGGTTGAGTTGAGTTGAGTTGGTGTTTTAAGTCCACTTTATGCACAGTAAGGTTAATCGGGACTGGACCTACAGTTTAAAGTGGGATCTGAACCACTATGAGCCTCCACCGGGTATCTAACCCGCGACCTCTACATAAGAAGGCGACGACGCTACCACTGCGCCAACGGGGAGCCCGCATTTGTGGTTTTGGCATTGACGCAAAGATACAGAATATAGACATAGAACTGTTGTGTGTATATATATAAAACTAGAATATTCTCAGCTAGCAAAAAAATATATTGAGTTATCATAGCAAATTCCATTCTGAGTGTGATGAAAACCAAATGACCATATATAATCTACATCTTGATTTCAGATGTAGATGTTTCAGGAACTTTACTGCAAAAATTATAAATTTCGCATGTTTCTACTGAGAGTCATACTGCATGGTGCAAACGTGAAGTTCATATAACGGCACAGTTTATTTGCAAAACTAATCCAAACAACTGAGTTATAACCGTAGAATTTAGTTAACTGAAAAGAAGTCATAGGATACATATTACTAATAGGCTCTCACCAACGACACGGAACTTCAGGCAGTCGGAGTAGCTCAACTCATGATTAATAAGCGATTTAAGAGTGCGTGCAAAAAATATAATAATGGAAAGAAAATTTCAGGAAAGTTTGATAGTTAATTTGAAGTTTGCATGTCAAGCGTGTGAAAAGCCTTCCGCAAGCCAATTAAGTAATAACTGATATTACCTCTTAGTGATAGAAATCGTGCGCCATTGGCAAAAATGAAAGCAATTCTTAGTAAATGCATCGCGAGCGAAAGAAGCTGAAATAGGGAACGACAAATAAATCAAAATAATAATATGTTGATTCTTAAATGGTACGCTAAGTGAATGGACAACCAGTACGAGAATACTATAACAATTTAAACGATTTGTGGTAGATATTATCATATGGCTGAGCATTACAGCGTGAAACTTAGATATCTATTTCAAAAGCTAGAATTTATTTAATGTATGTAAACTATCTTTATTCAAAAGTCAGTTCCGTGCGGGAAAAGTTTCATATACGTAAAAGTACTGCAGTCCGTTCGTTTTAGCTCTGGGCCGAGATAGCATGTGACAAGCGCAGATGCCGGCATTTTCGTCCCGTAACGTATCGCTTATTTACACACATATCTTTAACAAGTAGACGATTATATTTATATTGCATAACGAGTACTAACGAACGCATTGTAGTATAGCATAATATATTACGAGCGTTCCCGATTTATTGTTCGTCGATTCTTTGTGATTCAACAATTGATAATACGTGACGTAGTTCTTTTCTTTTTTAGAAACTCCTGTATCCACAAAGAAAAACATATTTCTGAAAACGTATCTTTATTAATCACTTGCATTATCTCGAGATAACAATACCACGTGCCATTTTTATATCAACACAAAAAAAATACTGAAGAAGGTGCATGACACTTCATGCACTTTGTAACTATACGATATGCCATGTAGATACCTAGGGTACACACCCGCTCAGGGTATATACCGTCATAAGTGATTCCAATTCTCATTAAAGGTGATATATAGTCTCAAACATACAATGCATGCTACCAAAATCTAACATGACCATTTGGGTACTTGTAACTTGGCATTGTAGACGATATGGTGCAAGCGACGCACGAACCGTGCCTAAATAGTTCTACGCCAAACGTCCAGCTCGACAGGGAAGTCATGTACCAATTACGCGTGTCTCTCTTTTGAAAGATCTCAGACGTTCTGCCGATAGCGACTACAGTGTTCCAGGACTAACCAGTGCTCGGAGGAGCGCATTCGAGATAGGCAAGGTGAGTGGGCGACGGTATGCCTTCCGTCTAGAGTCCCTTACCATCCGTTTGATCTAAATAAAACACATGTGTAGAGAGTATGGGTCGTTGTGATTTCCTGCTTGCCTTATCCCGGTACAGTCTCTGCTCTCCAAGAGGATACGCGGTTAGTGGGGCTACAGGATGCGACGACCCAGCGTCACCTTGTCCCATAGCGGACGCAGTTCCCTCGGGGACGAGTGAGAATAAAGCATATTAACAAGAATACTCAGTTCATGACTAAGTTCATACGTTGTATCTATTAGGTAGACTGTGTAGCCTTAACGGGGTGTAAGCGGTTTTAACCATTCTGAAGAAGACGAACCAAAAATTTCAACCTTTCTTCCATTGCACTTTGCGGACTAGAGGCGCTCTAGCGTATGAATTCACTGCAAGTCATTTGTTTGGGATCGTCCCTTCACAAATTCCGTCTTACACTTCATCTTTGCGACTTGTCAAAAGGGACAGAAAAGCAAAGTAAAATAAAACAAATCAATCAAATCAATCTAGCTTAAACATCGCAGATAATATTGGTAATCGATGAAAAAATATACAGGACTAGAAGATCTCTTTTACTTGGCAATACGAATGCTAACGTTTAGAGACGCTGCACACGATTCGAAAAATCACCAATAAAAGGCAAAATGTATTTATTTGTGTAAATAAATTTACAAATATTCATTCGATACGTTAGAAATATTTGCTGAACTATACTTTAACTGGTCTATTTCTTATGATAACCCCAGACAGGACTTAGCTGTGGAAATTATCAGAAAGCATTTGTCTATTTCTAGTTTCGTTATTTGGCATAAATTTTCTACCTCTGAGTTAATAGGGGCAATGACAATGGACTGATGAAATCCTTGAAACTAGATCGGAACAATCTGTTCTACACAAGGTAAAATGTCCTGTCCTTATTACACAGTGCATTCGATTTCAAAAGAGGTATGGAGGTATGACCCCACACGTCTTATGGGTGTTGTGATCAGTACCATACTCCGGCTGCTCTTACCTCTGAGGTTTGCCCACATGTACCCATTTATTAAAGGCTGGTGAACACGAGAGTCGATTTATCCAGGGAAAAAGCCGGAAAAATCGACCTTAGATCACCTAAGTCAGAAATCGAACCCGGGCCTACCGCGTGGCAGCCAGATGCCCTACCGGCTGTACCAAGGTTCGAAAAAAATCACTTAAATTTTGGATGTCTAGGAAACTGATAACCGTGCAGATATGTATCCACAAAACTAGTCAGCGAGTGAAGGGTTAGAGCGTCCACGATCGGAGTCCATTCCGTAACCACATGACCGGAATCGTTGGGGGCAGTAAATCAGGGAACACGAGGAACGATGCTTCTGGAACGGGGGCGTTAAGTAGAAAAGGACCCACTTATAAGAGCCCTTTCTCCATTTTACTCCCCCCAACCTCCTCCTACACTCTGTAACACCCTCAATGAATCACGAATCCAGCCCAAAAACAAATGTCGCACTTTTTCCCTCCGGACAGTCGACAAACTCGAGAGAAAAGCATTGGGTGCGGGACTTTTTGGCCCATCCGTGGAGTCACAGAGATGCATGTACGATGGTATCTCGCAGAGTCTTCAGAATCGAGGAAGAAATATTAGTCGTAGGCTTAGGTCGGGAAAAACACAACGGAAGCAGAGAAAGTTTTTCTTTCGCAGCATGAAAGAATGCTTTAGATCGAAACTTGGACGACATTTTTTTTTTGGCGAACTCGAAGTTTAGTTTAGTCTCAAAGGATAATTGGTAAGTTTAATTAATTTATGTCGGCGAGCTTAGAAAGTGAGATACGAAGTTCAATGCAATGTGGCTCCATCGGGATCAAACCCATAACCCCTTTTTACAACATCAAGCCCACAGTTGTTAGGGACTTGCTGAACAGACACAGAAATTCCAACTACTTGCACCACATCTAGAAAAACGACTATTGCAGTTCGATTTTACCATTACCTGCCCTACTACCAAACATTATATAAATTAAGGTGGGTTTAATGGTTCTATAATAACTACAACTCTCTCCAGAGTACAATTAGGATAAGTATGATGACGTAGGACGCTGATAAACCAAACATTTAAGTGAGTGAGAAACTATCCGTGGCATACTGTAAAGATATGATAACCGTATGTGCCTTTAGTATCTAAACAAAAGCACACAAAACTCCAATCAGAAGGTAGGATTTCAATCTGCAACCTCCAGAATGCATATCCACTACTAAGAAGCTCACATAAGCACGCTTGATACAGAATAATTTTGCCAGAAATTACGAAGTGTTCCCAGTCATATTAGAACCTTAGAATAATTATTTGGAAGATTTGAGCCTTACACTCTACGCTAACAAGAAGGTGAACACATAAAATACATTATCAATAATAATAATTACCTTATCAGTAACTTGTGGATGCATTAAAACTTGTGAAATTTCAACCTCCATCTTTTCATAGAAACACTGTTTACCATTAAAATACCTTTTCAGTTTTAGAGAAAGAGGAGAGAGAATATTTTTCTCATTTCGAAGTTTCAAATGACATTCCTCGTACATTTGGCAAGAAAGACAAATATTTGAGATGATAAGGAAACAGCGCAAGGAAAACTCACGTTGAATTTGCACTTTAAATATTTGAGAAAGAAAGTAACAGAGTTTCTTTAGCTTAGGAGGAAAAGAAGCTCTAGTAAACACGGTGGAAGGCAAAACTGCAATTAAAGTTTGGGTTGCAAACTCCAGGAATTAACCACACAAAAACACTTCACAAGACAAGTACTGTGTAAGCAATGTGTTTTGAAGTGCGTGTACAGAAATATAGTGAACTTTAACAAGGGAATGTTACAAAACAAAGAAACAGATATGGAGAATTTGTTTTAATGAAGCCACAGAAGACACCACCTTATGAACAAAGTATACGTATATGCGAACACATAGAGATGACGAGCAAAGTAAATGTGATGTATGATTAATGTTTTTGGAGAGAGAAATTATATAGAACAAACATACATACACATAAAGAGAGAAAGAGATAGAGAGAGTGAGAGAGGGTTTGGGAAGAGGGGGGAAAGGAAAGATATGGAAAGAGAAGTCAGAAGGATGCGTAGAGAAAGAAGAAGTTGACGACAGAGAAAAAGGGTCAAGGAGACAAAAGGAGAGAGAGAGAGAGAGAAAGAGAGAGAGAAAGAGAGAGAGATAGTTTTTTCCTGGCAACACTGCGCTTTGAGAGGATCACCTGACTGCGAGCGATAAGGTGTTTACAAGATTGCGTCGATTCAGGAGGCAAGTGCATTGGCCGCAGAGGATCCACGTCAAGGCCCGAAAAGTCGCCAGACAAGACTCCGTGAGACTTTTGACTGTGGGGATATATCAAGATGGAAATGTAAGCGGAAAATCCAAGAGATCTGAATGACTTCAAAGCAAATATATTTGCAGTCATCACGGGCATTTCGCACTCGCGACGAAATTTCAGGAATGCATCGATGTGAACAGTGCCCAGTTGGAGGTGTGGCGATTACGACAACAAACATGCAGTGTTGCCAGGTAAAACTTTAAAAGAATGTTGTGAAGTACAAAACTTTACTTCACTTAAATATCTCTCTTCGTTACAAAGTTTTAGTGAATTTAAGGACTTTAGGAAAACCCTGTTTGTAGTATTGTTAGTTTTAAGCAACAGCTACAAACATTATGAAATATTCAGAATAAAGAAAAATTATTCTCAGTGCTTCAGTTAAGTGATTGATTTTTCTCCATATTTATTTGACAGTAAACGTTTTATACCTATACAATTTACTTTTGAGAGAAAAGGTAGGAGTAATACATGGAACGTAAGACTTCTATGGTCCATAGAATTGATATAGGACGGTGTATATTGACCCAGGCCTGCAGAATGATGTCGAAGCCATACGAGTGTTGGCCACCAATCAAGATGGAATCACCAGACGAAGTGGAAGAAGAAAAAAAAAAGATAGAGAGGGAAGAAGATGAAGCGGGTCACAAGATGACGCCTTGCCAAGTCTTATCGGCATCGCTAGAAGATGAGGGCATTCCACAATATCTTCCCTCCTCTCCTGGCAACGGTCTTCATTCGATATTGGTATTCATCGTGAGGCTTGAGATATGAGGGATTCGAAGCTGTCATAGGAATTGACTATGAGAACCACAATGCTCGAAATAGTGAAAAAGAAGGGTTCGCACAATTGCTATGTGAGGGCGCGCCGTTCTTTCCTCTGTTCTGCGAAGAGGCGGGTTTGATGAAATGGACACGGACAGGCCGACAAATGGAGACGTTAGTGGGATTCTAGTGGATGAAAAGGCCAGTTTAATTCCTCCTTCGGCAGTGAAGCAGCCTCCTGAATGGTTATCGTCTTCCATCTCACAGATCGGCGATGTGGCTCCCATCTTCTGGCGAGAATATTAAATGTGTGAAGGAAAGTGAATGCTAAAGGAAGCTTTTGGTACCACGAGAGACCTGTGGGTATGTCCGAAATGAAAATGCGATATTTGTACGAATGGAAGCGACAATGGTTCTTTACGAGTGAAACAAGATTTTAACATTATCTATTGTGTACCCTTTTCACCTACTATATTTTCTGTCAGTATATTTTGACAACATAACAGTGCTACAACAGTATCAAAAGGGAACAGAGAAATCAAAGAAGTAGGTCTTATCCCTGGCCCAATAAGACACTCCGGTGTAGAATAAGCAAATATGCCACACTCTTTCTTCAGGAAATATAAATAGCAAATAATATGCAACAAAAATTATTTAATTTTTCAATTTGGTTGATCATACTTGGATATTTTTCCACTTCAGAAAAATTTCAAAGATGAAGATGAGTTGTGATTTAATCCCCGTCTTCGCAGCGCGCTGTGATAACCACCCATCTACGGAGATCGTAAAATGTAAACAAGAGAGTTTTTTAAAATTCGTCGGGAATTTGCGGTTAAGTACTTGATTATCGCGCCGTCATTGTACCAACAGATTTAATCTCCAACGGAGACAAAAAATGCTCTCTTGAAACTGTAGATAAAATGATAGATACTTGTTAAGTGTCCTAAAGATTGTATACTAATAATTAAGAGAAAATTTTCTTTATATGTAAATTACATGTACGTACTATATAATTCAAAATGTTTCAACAAACAATATAATTTTGTGGTTGTAATTTTGTCACGTGGGCTTCAAGAGCCGAAACTTCACAAATCAATAAAAAGGACAATCATAAAATCATAAAACATACACTGGTTACATTAGTGTTTGATGCGACTACAAATTATCACATCTTTCAAAAAATATTTTGGCTTTTTCTATGTCACTTTGTCCACCTCCAATGTTAATTGCAACAATAAGGAGGCATAAAAAATACATGATATTCAATGACCAAAGAACCGGTGGAGGCACATAGTGGTTCGGATCCCACTTTAAACTGTAGTCCCGATTAGCCTTACTGTACATAAAGTGGACTTAAAACACCAAATCAATCAATCAATGACCAAAGAAAAACCCACGACATGATACGAGTATTCGGTGAAATACTGAATTGTACATGCAATGTGTCCGACTAAGTAAGCGGCTAAAGGGAACTATTGAGAGGAATTTTACAAGGACGAGATTCCAAACTAAACGAAATGGAATTTTAATTATAAGAAATATTAAAGGAATATATTTCATGAATTACGAGCTTCGAAGAAACTTAATAAAAACATAAGATAGTTTTGAAATTACCACTATTTAAGCTACTACTAATCCATTTGTTCATTCCAAATAGTCGTTAAAGAATTGGGTTTCTGACTCTTGTAAAACAATGTTACAAACATAAACTGCATATTGGTTTAAAGGAAATGAACATACACGTACGTAAGAACGAAAAACAGCAGAAACACTTGTCCACGGCGACACGGCGACTTTGAGAACAAAAAATCTCTTTGACCTTTTACAAATATTATTGCCAGTGTTATCTAAATGCTTATCGCACACTAAAGCTTCAAGCGTTATTCACTAGCAAATTACACTTTCCTCGATGTGATAGTATAGGTAATGCCAATTTCTATCATCTCTTCTTCCTTACAGTTCACATCAACGTTGCCTTGTAATCATGGGGTCCCGGGTTCGATACTGATGGGAGCAAGTGGTTCGGATTCCACTTTAAACTGTAGGTCCAGTCCCGATTAGCCTTACTGTGCACAAAGTAGACTAAAAACACCAACTCAAATCAAATCAAAATTCACATCAACTTTAATAAAACAACCCTGCCCTTTAGTGCTATATTCGCTGTTTCACATTCATAATTTTAACTACCGAGAAATAATCATCTGCTTTATTGTTATCCATGCCGAGATAATAGCAACACCCGACATCATTTAGGCAGAATGACAAGGGGCACTAAAATCGTTTTGAAGAAAGAGTCAATGGTCTACGGATCCATCAAGCTTTGGTGTGCTCTTAAATGCTTATTATATATGAAGGTGATTAAAACTGTATCCAGGAAAAACAATGCCTTGTTGACAAGTGGAAACTATTTTCAGAGGCGAGTTAAATAAGCCAAATCAAATGTGTGTATTTAGGGCTACGTATTCATGTAGACAGCAGGGAGGGAGAGGTCCTGGCCGATGGCGCAGTGGTAGCGTCGTTGCCTTGTAATCAAGGGCTCCCGGGATCGATACCAAGTGGAGGAACGTAGTGGTTTGGATCCCACTTTAAACTGTAGGTACAGTCCCGATTAGCCTTACTGTGCATAAAGTGGACTTAAAACACCAACTCAACAAGATAGCAGGGAGTTTTCTTTAACACGTCCAGTTTATCAGAAATATGCTGATTATTTAATTACTTCTTGCTACTGTCTGTGGTGTAGTGGCTATTATAAAGCACCGCGATGTTGTACGTTGTGCCATGCTTTTCTATCTTCATCGTTACGATTAACCTTGAAAAAGTAGAGAAGTTACAGAATACAACAAAAATATAAACGCTGAAGTAGAGCACCTCGTTACTTGTTGCCGGTGTCCTTGGTGAAGTGGTCAGCTCCACACGCTAGAACCCTGAGGTCAAATTTGAACCCTAGTGAAGTCATGGGTATATCATTGTGTTTGTCGCCTCATCGTCGCGCTTAAACCTAAACGGAAATATAAATCGTTCCTTGTTGCTATTCTATTTTTCTGCGCATGATTTTACGAGTTATACGCGTTATCCTGAGAGTCAGGCAACCAACAATACCGAACAATAAATCGGGTTGCATATCTCACAGGATGTAGTAGGATGAACAGTAGTTTGCAAGAAGTTCAATTCTTTTAATTAGAGAAGCTTTATTCTTACTGTAAAAATAGTGCTAGACTGAATTCTATATTGTAATTCAGAAGTATAACATCTACTACTTATCTTTTAAAAACCACATACATTGATACAAAGGAATGAGAAATGCAGGCTTCGCAGTATTTTAGTCACTAGAATGGAAGTGTATGGTAACAAAAATGAAATAGATGGCCATACCACAGACAAAGGTAATATTACATTATTACATTTGTGTATGGCCATACCTTGGTAGGTTCGACTTTAAGACTATTATTTTTTAATTGTTTTCGTAGCCAATTATTGAACACCTGTACTGTATGTTAATTATATTTAAAAATCTTATATAAGTTCACCTTTGTGTGGTCGAAATACGAGATTTTTCAATTTCTTCGTAAATTCTGTACTGTATATTAAGAGTTCCCTATATTACAAATTCGTACACTTAAAAATATGTTAGACTTTTAAACGTTTTTAAAGAATATTTTACATAACTTATTTGTGAGACGAGCTTCGTTATGAAAGGTTTTAGTACAAGAATGTCTTTACTTCGAATCTAAGCCCTACTATCATATTTTTTTAAAAAAATAAAG
This sequence comes from Lepisma saccharinum, assembly GCF_977018435.1. NCBI lineage: Eukaryota > Metazoa > Arthropoda > Insecta > Zygentoma > Lepismatidae > Lepisma > Lepisma saccharinum. The sequence goes on from NC_139253.1 coordinate 38,164,492, forward strand.
TATCTGAAAAACACAATCATTTCTAAAATAAACGTTTTGATTTAGTGTTTTCTCAAGTAATTTCGTATATTTAACAAGCGAGAGGAGTGTCAGAATAAAGGTTGCCTGGTGAGGGTTTTCCTTTGAGTGTCCAGCTATTTCATATAATTATTGTTCATCCTCTTTGTAGCCATTAGCCAAAAGGCAGAGAAGCGTAGAAAAACAAGGCAAATACAGAAATACAATATACCTATTCATACATACTCGCATATATACACCTATCCATATGGGTTGCGAGCACGCGCGCATTATTTGGTGTTACGTCTTTCCATATTTGATATTTTTTATGTATCGTCGCTTTTCTGCCACTTTTGGCAAATCTCGACGATGAGAATGAATGATGATGTGATGAAGTTGTGAAGAGGCACTCATAGAGAACGACCATGCCCAGGCCGTGGTTCGAACCCGGGACCCCTAACGTCGTGACGCGCTCTGCTAACCACTCGGCTACGTTTTTTCGACATGCTAGGTGTAATTTTGAAAAATTAGAAAAATTGAAAATTTGTATTTTTTTAACATAAAATGGAACTTTCTGACAGTCTTGTTTAAAAAGTATAAGAAGCATTTAGTGAACCAAAGAAAAAACTAATGGAAACATTTATATTTGATCTCTGATCATTCATTCTCATACATATTATATGTATTGCTAGATATGTAGAGAATCTGGTATACAAAAAGCATATAAGGAATGGTAGGGGGAGGGGGAAACGAGCGTCAGTCCCTGAAAAATCTGAAACTTGGAAAACTATGAGAAAGTGAGGAAGTTTCCTGAGAAAGACGCCCACGAAGAAGTATGTCATAGATGTGTTGACGTCTTGTGAAACGCAGCGGAAAGTGAGTCAAACTTCTACTGGATGCAGCCGACCCAAAGTTGGACGTCCCGCCTACTACCAGAGACGAGCATCTGTGGAAGTATGCAGACAGGCAGTCACAACGAATTTTCCTGCGAGGAGCGTAGCTTCGAACTCGCTCGTCCATAGACCCTCTGGGGCAAAAAAAGTGACCAGGAAGTGACAGGCGTTCGTGGAGCCAAGTATTCCCAGGGAGATGGTCTAAATGGAACAGTCTTGCCAGGTTCGGAAACTTTTTGAGGTTAAGTGCGGAGGTCGGTAGATTAGCAAAATCTCTCTCAGGAGTTACGCATAGATATCGGAAGGCGAGAGTAATGGATCCTGCTTTCGTGAAATATCTCTGAAATACAGGAGTGAATGTAGCATGAAGTCTTGTCGAACTTTGACCAATAGCCTGAAGTAACACGGACGAATATCAAGGCTTCGAAATACACGTCCCACTAAACCCCGCTTTGACGTTGCCACATATCCTCGTGATCCGTAAACGCTTAACAGTTTTGTTCACAAATTATTTTACTTTTATTATTTAGAGTCGCTTTTCTTACCCTCTTGACTAATCGCGACGACGAGAATGAGTTAATTATGTGATACAATAGATGAAAGAACACTCACAAAGTACACTCATGCCTAGGTTTCGATTCAAACCTGGGACTTCTGACGTCGTAGCGTGCTGTGCTTACCACTCTGCCACGGAGATCGGCACATGATTTCTTATGCAACTGCTTTATAATTAAATTTACAATTTCATCAATGTACATCATTATAAAGCTATCTCGATGCGTCCAGACAATATGCTACAGACAGAGTAATGTGTATGAATTGACAATATCGTGGATAATCATGAAGCTACATTTACTTGCATGCTTTTTCTTCATTCGACGTCAATACGGCTATTTCTTATCAATCGCCGCTTTGTTTCGCTATGCTGACAAAGTTTTGGCAAGACAAGGTTTGTTTTAAGTATGCTCAGATAGGCTCATCGGAACTGGCCCTACAATTGCACAAGATGCTTCATCAAATTTACGACACCATATTTTGCACTTAATGCAGAGAACGTCTAATGAGGACTGGATCTATATAGTTTAGAGTGGTACCTCCACCGAGTATCGAACCCAGGACCTCTTGATTGCAAGGCTACGTCGTTGCTACTACGTCATCAGGGAGGTTCTTGCCATCATAATTTAGAGGGAAAACAAAAGAACTTAGTATTGTCCGAAGAACTGCATTAACCTACATCAGTCTTAATAATTGCACCTGCACTTACACATCATGTAACGCATACCTATCCCCCCCGACAATACACTACTAATGATTTATTACATATATTTACTTCGCAGTATACATACTAATCCATTCAATGTATTATTCTATCATTGCATAATCCTCGTATTATTGAATTATTATGATCATTATATGTTTTCTTATAATCCATTGTATCTGTGACAAGGATTGGTTGTAAGAACGGCTCATGACGCCGAAACATGTCAGCTTAAATAGACCTCCATTCTATTCTATCTGCACTGAGGACTCAACCCAGGACCCTCTGTATATAAGAAAGATATTGTGTCCCTTCATCTGCCTCAGCAGTCATTCTCGTTGCCGCGATTTATAAGCAGAAGTAGAAAAGAAGCGTAAAATCACCAAAATAGAAAGAGATTCCTACGTATGGAATCTGTAGAAGACATCAGCGCAAAACCTTTTAAAAAAAGAAGCTTCCAGTGGTCCGACGCCATTGAGAAGAGAGAAAAAAATTAACTACATCAGGAGCAAAATGCAACAAAGCCTGGAACACACACGGAGAGAAATCAATCTCGCTCCCACAAAAGCCCGCACTCAAAGCGCACCGAGAACAAGACAACTTACTTTCCACGAGATTGTTCTTCCTGCGGTTCCGTTCCTTTCCTTCTCCTTTTTCGCTTCCTCAAAATGGCTAAGAAGTAGCCGCTGGCTAGAAGAACTCCTCTCAATGGAAGGGGGTTCGATGCGGCAACAACACAAAGGAACTCCGGCGAAGAAATCGCGCAACAGCCCCCGACACTATCCTCACCCTTTCAGAAATTGAATGGGCTGTAAGGAAGGAAGCCAGGAGAGAGAGTGTGTCTTATTTCTAAGTACAGAGCTGGACGGTGCTCAAGAAAAAGGCTATAGAAACGCCTGAGTTGTATCCGATACGACGCCAAGCTCGAAATATTTCCTGGTCGGAAGAAAGCAAAGACATCCCGAAAGGTTTTCTGAAGGTTGACACATTTTAATTATTGCTTTTGGTGAATGATGAGATAAGGTATCATTCGTCACTAATTGGAAGTGTATATTACATTGTTATAAAAATAGTCTTAAATAAATGATCTACTGACTGAGGAAACTGTAATGCAGAGAAATGCGTCTGTGATAACTCCTCATTATAGCGGAAACATGCCATATGAAATTTGCTCTGAATAATATTCTCCAGTATTTTAGTTCGTTTTATAGCCAAGACGTCCTGCGAAATCAATGAACAAGATATGAAAATATGTAGTCTTGTGAAGTCAATGAAGATGATATAAAAGTAAGATACCGCATGAAGTCAATGAACAAGATATAGGCTAAAACAAAGAAGTTGTGAAGTCGATGAACAAGGTATGGGAACTAAGAAGTCCTGTGAAGTCAATGAACAGTACATAAAAGTAAGATTTCCTGTGTAGTCAATAAAGAAGATATGACTAAAAGCAAGGAAGTTGTATGAACTCGATGAACAAGATGTGAAACTAAGAAGTCCTGTGAAGTCAATGAACAGGACATAAAAGTAAGATTTCCTGTGAAGTCAATGATCAAGAAATAAAACTAAGGTCTGAGAATTTGATGAACAAGATGTGAAACTAAGAAGTCATGTGAAGTCAATGAACAAGATATAAAATTAAAAAGTCCTGTGAAATCAATAAACAAGATATAAAACTATAATGTTATGTGAAGATAATGAATAAGATAGCTATAATACAATACATCAGCACCATAATTAATTAATTCTTCAAAAGGTTAGAAAAATTGTTAATTAATTTCCATTCTTTTCATCAATGAAAATTATGATTCCTCTGTGTGTATCTATCTAAGCTTTCAAAACATTATTTTACAGTAACAAGGAGTAAAATGCCAACGAGTATCATGTCGATAAAATGGCATATCCCCGTCGATGATTAGAAATATATCATGTCAAATTCATGCAAATATATAATATAAAATATTGTTAAGTAAAAAAAATAAGACTATTGTGAATGGAATGGAAATATTATTCCAAGGCTTTTAAGTGGAATACAAAGTTCATTTAGTAATGAATTTATTCTCAAACGAAGAAAGTCAAGAATTCTTATGTGAAATGCTGTGGTTACTGTTGTTGATTAAGTGAAAGAAAAAAAGCTTTTCACAAATGTTCATGACCTGCCATTTTATATTTTATTGACTAGTTTACCTCGCTTTTCCACAGCATACAATGACAACACTGAAACATTTAATAGATGGAAAGTAAATGGATATTTGAAACCAGGATTCTGAGTGTCTCAGCTCATTATCATAACCACTTCTAGAGTGTATTATTGTCTTTAATTTTAAACCTCCAATAGACAGTTTACTGAACAGGGATATGAGAAGATTGTTGTATGAACAATTGGCACTAGTACATAGTACACCTAGAAATAATATATAGCTATTGAGTTTCATAAATAAGTTTCAACAATAATTCTTAAACTATTTCTAGCACTTGTCATCTCACTTTTTAGTCTTTAAGAATAGACATGAAAACGATCGCGTTGGATATTCTGGCGGGGAAAAAAGAAAACAAGGGAGAATCCCCGGGGAAACAGAGACGCTTGGTGTGCTCTTCACGGCAAGTGTTCCGTGCCTCTTCCTCTCCTATTTTTTTGCAGCCGATGAAAGACCAGAGACTCGAAAAGATGAGTCTAGAGACAGAGTTTGAAATAGAAAAGGGAAGGGGGAGAACAAAAAAGGCTTCAAATGACAGAAACGCTTCCAAGACGAGAAACATTTAGCATTCCCTCGTCACGCTGGAAGTCGCGTTTGTCCGTCTCCCTCCTTAATCCTGTAATAGTTGTTGTCTTGAAACGGTTCCTGGCTGCTGGGGAAAGAAGAGCTCAAGAAAATTAGTGTCTATTTCCGGAGATTTTCCTCCCAGAGTTGTTTCTTTCCCCATCTCCTTGTCCCTATCATAAAGTCGATTTCGAGGAGGGTGCTTCGACCAGTTTGCTTTGTGATTTCGTCTACGCATGTGCTCTGTCTTCATACAAGGAACACAAATCTTATGTTACGCAATTTATGAACACGAAAATCTTCGGTTGTCTCGTTACGACACCCTTTGGTTTTTATCCCCGGGCATTATTATACAGTTGTGATTCTTTTCATAACTATTAAGACAAATCAGCTTACGCTGACTTCCTGTAAGTGAAGTAAACCTATTTGATTGATTGATTGATTGATTTGATTTATTTTACTTCACATTTCTGCCACTTTTTGGCTAATCGCGAAGATGAGGATAGGCGATATGATAAAATTAATGAAGGGGCACTCACAAAGAACACTCAAGCCAGGATTCGGACCCAGGACCTCTGGCGTAGTAACGCGTTGCGCTAACCACTCCACCACGGAGACTTGCTGAAGTGAACTTCAATTTCGCGAAACAGGCATATACTTTTAATCATAGAAACACGCTGCAAGTTTCGTTCCCCGAACAATATTCCATCATAAGTTTCGGATCTTCTAATCATATAATGTAAGTTAAAATTATATACAAGGATAGCCGAAAAGTTATTAAATATTCTTTGATAGTCTTAACTTGAGAAGACATCGAATTTGTACTATTCAAAGTACAACTGATATATCATGAATATTTTTTATTCATCTGTTATTCTCAATTCCAGCAAACTTCATATGTTAGCTGCCAACAGGATACTCGACAATCATCTATAGTTTCAAAATCACTAAATAGAAAGGTAACATTTACATTATTTACATCAACCTGAAACAAATTATCCACAGAAAATGGTCATCGTTTTTTATTTTGTAATGGTACCATACGATCAAACTTGGAGCAAATTCAAACGTTATTGTAATGTCATCTTTCGTAATTGATTAAAGAAAAGTATTTCAGCATATAAAGTAATATCATGTAATATTTATGTACACGTCTTGTACAGCAGACATTACAAAGAATTCAATAATGTGTAAGCATGGCTAATAAACTTGAAATTATAATTCAAAGGTAGAAAAACTGTTTCGAAGATATGTGCCTGACAATAACAACACGGTTTCATGGGATAATCGATAAAAGTCGTTCCACATTATTGACAAAGCTAGAACTCAGTTATTACTGATTACGTAATATGAAGATACATAATGCGATTCCCACTCATGTTTCTTCAATTTAATTCTTGATGAGCTTTTCCGAGAAATGACGTAATTGCCGCTAATAACGACAGAATAAAACGAAAAAATGGAATAGCATTGTGACATTCTGAGAAATAAAGAGTGTTATTATCTCGAAAGTGGAGTTAATGTAAATGAAAAAGTGATTCTTTAGAACGACGAACTTTCTCATTGGGACAATAAAAAATCAATTTTGTATCATTCTTAATAAATATGCAAATGAAGCTAAGGGAATTGCTGAGAGTAGCCAGGTTTTATTGTGTGGAACAGCCGTCATCTGGGTTCGGCTACATTCGTCGTCCAAATTGCTATTCAAAAATTCTAGTTTCATGGGTCCTAAAAGGTTAAGATACAACGATGACAAGCCTTTTTTTCATGTTACAACAAAAAAATGTTAAATTGTAACCCATTTCATTGCGCCGTTGCTAGATGGAACTTTGCGTTTAATAACCAACATTATCTTTAAGACTTCATCGATAATCTCTGCCCTAATATAGGCACTTCTTCACAATGTCAATATAATTGAAATCGTTTTATTTGCAAAGATTAGGTAAAAATTAGAGATAATTAGATTGAATATTATTTAAATATATATATAGCTTTAATGTCTGCCTAAAAAATTCAAGTTAATTAGCACTAGTATTTTTCTGAATTTACGTTGCGTTTCTGCGACTTTCAGATGTCCTCTGTCTCAGTTATCTCTGGAGCAAGCGAACGAAAACATGTCTCTGCGCAAGCAGTGATGCGAGACGGCGCCACCAATGAACACCCGAGAGCGAATAGGATTGCGTGGAGGGGGAAAAGCGACTGCAGTTATGAACCTGCGCAGCAGCGTGAACTTATTCGCTCTGCCCACTCGATCCCCCCCTTCTCTGCCGCCATGCTCCACAGATTACTGAGATAGAGTATAATTATAATGATATAAATGAATGGTGACTAGATGAAATCAATGAAAGGACACCATTCCCAACCTGGGTTTCGAAACTGGAAACTAACGCCAATAAATTTGATGGATTGATAGATTGATTTTGTTTATTTCACTTCGCTTTTTGGCCAATTTTGGCTAATGGCGAGGATGAGCGATGATATGATGAAAATGAAGAAGGGACAACCACAGAGAACACACATGCCTAGACCAGGATTCTAATCCCGTATCCCTGGCGTCCTAGCGCCATAATGCCGTTGGTCGTAATGCTAATAATCGACGAATCCGCACGAAAACACATCTTTATTAACGCAGGGAACGGTCAATGTTAATTATAAGGGATGCTGAACCACTTTTCGTTCCCCCGAACGAAAATATTACTAAATAAATCCGGGATTGTTTCAGGGAAAGTTCCATAACGACGTCGGTCCATCGTGATTAACAAATTGCTTCTAAAAATAACTTACCAACTGCTTTCTCTGGTATTGTTGAATGTTATTGCGGTGGTAATTAGCTGCAGCTACATGCATCTTTATACGTCTCTATTTCATCTTACCTAAAAGACAAAGAGAGAGAGAAAGAGATTAAGAATGAGTAAGATGATATCGGAATAGAAAACATAAAATATAAACATATAATTTTATTTAAAACGCGTAGACGTTATCTTACAGCATCAGGTGCACAAAAGTTATGTAGTTGTAATTATAATCACAATAAGAAGTTCTAAGCATGAAAATTAATGCTCCTGTTTTTGTTTCTAAGAAAAACATATTACCAACCTTATTTATACATTTATGTTTTATAATTATACATCAACCTGAATTAAATTGTACAAATGAGATTGTTTAAATGTTGTAGAAATATTGCATCCTAGATTTGTTCTGGAAACAGGAATTGGCACTCGCCAATGTTAGGTTACATGTATTCCTTAAAAGGGTTTTGCAATCTATAGATACTATACTAACTACAGATAGTTATCACGGAAACTACTAGAGTCGTTTTCACGTTCAGAAGACACAACGGCGCTTATGGAGAAACCGCACAGTGTTGCCAATACAGCGCTAGCTCATGTCGCCGGGAAATGATGACCTTCCTTCACAATGAAGGTGTTACATATTTTGTGTATATATAATGATAATTATATGTAATTATTAATATTAATATTATACTGTGAACGTTACAGTTACCCTTTTTTACTATGATCCATTGCGATCACTACACACGCGAGTGTAATGCACGAATATGACACTTCAGAAATCACTTAAAAAAGTAAAAATCACTGAGAGCTCACACAACTGAAAACACTTTTTCGGGAGAGGGAAAAAGTCTAAAAAGACCAAAGTAGATCTCTCACTCAAGTAAGGGGAACCTGGCACATGGGTTAAATTCAAGTTGCAACCCAAACAAACAAATGAGTTATGGCCTACGTGAACTGATAAGACGTGAATGACTCAAGCAAGGCATGTCATATTTCTATCTTGAAGCCCCATATTTTGTCACGTGTTGGAAAGTCTTTCAAAGGTTAATATGGTGTCTATGAATTTATGTGTACGTTGGAAACTGAAAGGTGATCTTCATTTCAGTATTAATGTCGACAGTAATGTAAACGAAAACAACGTGTATTTGCGACAGCACTAATGTTGCTCACAACAGCAGCATTGGAAATAATTGTCAATTATTAAATTTAAGTAATTTCAATTCGATTATAACAAACTGCATGAACTTCATATTTTTACTGAATGGAAATAAAATAACAACTCGAAAACTTGGTGGTGATAGCCGGAATGCTGCGGTGAGTCGGCTCAAAATGGCCAGACAACGTCTCCTTACTTCGCGCGCGGTTCGGGTTAAAAAGAAACTCCAAATGCGTGGAAGTAATATTTCTGGGAACCTTTGAGTGGTTATAAAAATAATTTCATTATTTTCTCCACAACTTTGTCGCTGGAAGTTTTTACTTGGAATTACAGAACAAAAAATGGCCAACGACGACATTTTCTACTGCACGAATATAAAAAATTTCCACATACTTTATTTGAATATTTTTTAATGCGAATATGCTTTAAAGTATTGATAAATTCTGAGTACCACCATCACCTATGACAATTAAAAAACAGTGTCAATTTTTTTAATAATGAATGCTTTAATTTTACGGCATGTTTCAACGTTAGGAATGAAAACAATGTAAAAATTGTGTTTTCACGGAAAATTTGCGTCTTTAATTTATCTAAAATTATGTAAGCAAGTTACCAGTTTTTTGTGTTCTCCATCGTATTCTCTACAAAATTTCCTGCAAAACTGCAGGTACCGATTTTACTTAAGCTAAATTTGTAAATCCAGAAATTTCACAACAGCGCGCTCGTATTTCCCATAAGAAAAGCATTGCCCATAAGAGCCCATTGTGTCTTCTGAACGTGAAAACGACTCTAGATGGCAGTAAGTCATAAGGTCAACTTACATGATCATAAACGTATTTGAAAGATGTATGTGTATGTCTGCAATTTGGAAATAATGTTAGGTCTTGACAATTAATGTTATGTAATTGTCTTCATATAAATTGATATCCAAATTTAAGTTTCCACGGAAGGAAAATTACTAGCTTCTAGCTTTATACTTACAACTTCTTCTATCATGTAAAGTATCAAAGTACAGACACTGACTTTGAATGTGAATCCATCTGTACAAGAAGTCTGTTACGGCTTTATTTTCAAGTAAGAAGTTGAGAAATGTAGCGTTGTTATATTACGTATTTATTGTTCCGCAAATCAGCGCTTAAAGTAAAGTAGCTACTAACCTGAATGTAATCTGATGTAATTAACTTATAGCAGCAATTTAAAATTTCTTTTTCTGAGAAGCAAGATACAATAAAGAAATGTATAATAAAAAAACTTTTAAATTTTATAACGTTTAATGAATGTAACTTTATTATGATGTAAATTATGTAAGCAGCAGGAGGTGGAGAGTAAAACCTCTGGTGCAAACACATTATATTTTCGTTATGTATGGAGAGTGAGTTTTTGCACTTCCTGTGTGTAATAGGAAAGAGACCGCCTGTGTGAACAGGTTTTAAGATAGACTTTCCTAAATTCATTAATATACCTTCCAGTATCCTTTGCAACTTTGTCGATGAGCTTGAGGTTTACTCCCTACTTCTCACCCAAACCAAAGTGACTGGTCTATTCCAATAGCCAGCTAAACTATACATCAGTGTTCGTGATTCCATGATCATGAGATGGCTTCCGTGTAGGTCTGAAGAGTTCTTTCTCCAGACAGAAAGAGCGTAACAAATGGAACGTAAGAAGATTACTCAATATACATGAGAATAATATTATGAATGTGTGAAGAAGCTGTTGGAAAAGATTGAACACCGAACCTATGAACTGGATGTTTGTGTAGATTTTAAAATTTTTACTTCTACGTGGTTATGTTTCCAATGGTCCATCACAATTTCCAATGTCATGATATTTATGCTCATTCACATATAGAGCGTAGGATGCTAACAAATTATTCACACACGGTTATTTCATAGTTCTCTATTTCGAGATAATTCCCACGCGTGGGAAATTTCGACATTGCAGCAACATGCATATTAAATACGCCATTAGTACTACGAAATGAAAAAAGATACTAAAGAAATCAGATAAATAAAAAGTCACCCAAAGTGTGTTGCGTAGTGTAATATTGATCGATTGATTTGCTTCATTTTACTTCGCTTTCTGTGCCACTTTTGGCTAATTTGCGATGATGAAGATGAGTGATGACATGATGAAATTGATGAATGTACACTCACAACCATCCATGCCCAGGCCGGGATTCGAACCCGGGACCTCTGGCGTCGTAGCGCGATGTGCTAATCACTCCGCCACGGGGGCCGGCTTCGTAGTGTAATACATAATGCAAGTGGACTGCAACATAACGCAATATCTTCTTGAACCAAACACATAGATCAAAACAGAAGAAAACACTAGTAATTTATACTTTCAACTTAGGAATAAAATAATTAGTTTTTCTCTGAAGTGGACATCTCTCTGCATTTGCAAATTTAATTAAATACAAAAATTAGGTCGTTTTCTGAACTCCTACAATTCTTTAAAACCTTTTATCCTTTTCCGAATGCAGTACATCAATAAATCCAAATCCTTGAGGAAAAGTTCGGATATAAGTCACGAAACCATTAGAACCCACTTAAAACTTTCCAGACAGAGTGCAAGATTGGAACATTGTCCCGCACGAGATAACCGCTACCAGCTGATAGAACAGATTCTCTCTCTCCTTCAACGATTCTTCTTGGAGTAGCAATGAGATTTTCTAAGTTCATGCAGTGAATAGCATGAAGACTTTCAACTCTTTGCTACACGTTTAGAGACCAGTGCATTGCTGGTGATCTAGTTCTACATCATCAACACTCTAACTGCGTGATCGAAGCGAAGGTAAGTTTAAAATATGTTCATTTCCGAGATTAGGAACACGCTTTAGGAGATAGTTCAATACGCTTTGCGGATAATAAAGCGCCACTTACCATTTCGAATTCCTTCTAAGCGATTTGAAATTTTGGTTAGAAAGTCACATGAAGTTATCTAGTACTAGTAAGATAATACGTGAACAGCATACTGTATTTCATACCGGAATTGCCACAGATTGACAGGGTGGATTGTATGCACGTTAAACCAGTCAGGCTATCAGATAACTTCACTCCTTTTCCGTGGGCGGGTGTGAACTGAGAACCCTCACCTTGAACTATACCCTGTCCCGGGTATCTCTGGAGAAAGGCCGTGCATAGCGGCAGAGAAGGGGGGGTCGAGTGGACAAAGCGAAGCAGTACACGCTGCTGCGAAGACTGGTAACTACAGTCGCTTTCCCCTCCACACAATCCTATTCCCTCTCACGTGTTCATTGGTGGAGCCATCTCGGAACACTACTTGCGCAGACTTGTTTTCGTTCTTCTATACCCTGTCTCGGGAATCTCTGGAGCGAACAAACGAAAGCAAGTCTCTGCGCAAGTAGTGACTCAAGAGGGCTTGACCAATGAACAACTGTGAGGGAACGGTATTGCGTGGAGAGGAAAAAACGCGGTTGCAGTTGCCAGCCTTTGCAGAAGCGCGTACTGCTTCGCTCCACCCTCCCCTTCTCTCCCGTTATGCGCGACCTTGCTCCAGACATTTCCGGGATAGAGTGTACATTGTAGTGCCAAACTTTCAGCAGACGCTGGTGTTCGAATTAGTGAATGCACAACTTGACGCAATGCCTTTGCATTACTGATTCAACTGGTAAGGGAGAATAGTGATGAATGATTGATTGATTGATTTGGTGTTTTACGTCCACTTCATGCACGATAATGCTAAGTAGTAGTGATAAATGGAAGAACGATCGCGTAATTGATGGGGCGTTTTTGATATGTTGGTGACGTGTATCTGCAATAGAGAAAAATGACATTCGGGCTGTATGTGGAAATAAGGTAAACAAGTAAACATTAGAATCGAACATTTATTATTTTATTAAGTATTCCTATGTTTACAATCTTTGTGATTGGTTACAAAATTTACATTGTGAAACACAAGTGTTCTAAGAAGTATAAATAAAACATTAATTTTCATATATATTTTTCCAGAGTTATTGGAAAAAAGGACAGAACAAAAATATGTTGTTTTTTTTTTAAAAAAAAAACTTCTCAGAGTTAGTAAGGAGGATGTGTCTGCATAGCGTGACACAGTTCCTTTAACCTGGTTGTGCACTTGAAACTTTCAAGCAGAGATCCAGCTACAAATTTAATATATTTCGGTACTTGTCTTTTTAAGTACACCACGGATTGCGTACCCCCTTCAAGTATGTACCCCTGGGGATACGCGTACCACAGTTTGAGAACCACTGCTCTTAGTAGAAGCTTTAGACAATCAATAATGTTCAATTAGCATTGCATGCTAATGATGAGTCCGATATTGCACTTTCAGCTTGCTTGGCGTAACATTGTGCATCATATTGCGATTTTTTATAATTACAACATGAATGCCTGAAGTGTCGGTGGGAGAAAGGGAAAATGACTTCATTTTACACCGAGATTTCAACTTGAAATCATAGAGTTTCTAATACGTCCTGCTCGAGAATAAAAACTGCAATAGTTTGAAAACTGAAGAAGCAGGATTTGTCCAGAAAATGCGCTTATCCCAAGCTTTGTTAGTATTATTACTTTGTTTACCGCAAGTAAAGAAATTCACAAATGTAAATATTTAGTATTTCTGCTCAAATGTTGCATTTACATTTGTATATTTCATATGCTTTGCCACTTTTCATCTTTTTTTCTGATAATAGCAACGATGTTAAATTAGTAATGATGAGTACACGAGTGTCACTCACAATGGAACACCAATGTCCAGGCTAGGACTCAGGCCGTGTCCAAAAGGTACATACTTGAAGCGAGCATGTCGTGGACTGGAAGTGAAAGTCTTTCGAATTGCACTTCGACTGCAGCGCCAAATATGATCAGTAGATAAAACTGAGGACACACTGTTTTTCCCGAGTTTTAAACACTTGCTTTTCACCATAGAAATAACTTAGCATTTTCAAATGTTCTTAAACATACATTTCCACACATTAGAAGAACTTCAAGCAACAACTTGTTAGCCTATAACGTACATTAAACTTATGTTGCTGACTTTCGAGCTCCGTGATTTCAAACAAATGAAGAACGAGTCCAGAAATCCGATGATCAAGTCTGCAACAATCTGTCGATTGCTTGCGTTCTTGGCGCTTTCGAACCGCACTAGTGACGTCACTTCTGCCAAGACCATAATTCAAGTCTATACTTTGTTCCTGTCGGACACAGCATAAATCTAGAACCCTTGCGAGCCGATACTTCAACGGCTACCGAGGTAGACTCAACTTCTAATTTATCATAGTTTAATCAAGGAAAACGCGCACAGACAAAAGAAAGTGAAATGCTCGTTTCGGAAACCTTCATTTGTTATTTTTAAATAGGATATTTTCGTGAATATAGGAGATACTAACGATTACTGCAGAGACCTCATACTCTAACCTTTGTTCTGGAAATTTCCTCGATAGACTTTGAGCCTTGTGTAACGAAGGCACTAAAGATACGATCCCCATAGGATCATGTGATGGATGAGATTTAAATGCGGGTCATTTAATATTGGAAAAGACATCAAGAAGAATACGGACATCCTTCAATGGAACCGGAGGGAGACACTTGTAATATCGAACCCCTAGCGTCGCCATATCTTGCTACAACGTCCAGATGGTTAGCGTAGAGAATGAAACAAACCGGCTATAAAAACGAATATAACTTTTCCTGTCTCTACTGCGAGACGGAAGATATTCCTTTGAATTCGCATTTCGTATTTTCCTTGTTCCCCATTTTGAGGTTTTTCTGGTTTATGTTGCTTTTAATCGGTTCTGAAATCGCTGTAGATCTAAACGTTTTTATGGCTTTCTTTGAAGTGGATTTCCCTGGTCTTCTGCGAGATTGCGTGCGCGTGTGTTTGTATGAAGCTTGAATTATATAAACAGTAATAATAAAAAAGTAAATCCTTTTCAGCTACCGAGATGACGGTTCTTATGAGTAACGCTTGACCCTGGGAGCTTTCAGACCGAAGCGACAAGCAAAGGGTATCTCCTGCAAGTGAAGGCTTGGTAATCAGACATTAAAAAATAAATGTGTCGCTTCGGTCTGTGTATTTTGATGCACAAAAAGTTCATCATTAGCACTTTTATGTGTTACTCGAATTGTTAAGTCCACTTTATGCACAGACAGAATCGGGACAGAACTTATAGTTTAAAGTGGGATCCGGACCATTGTCCAATGAGGACCCCTTGATTACACGACGATGACGTTACCATTACGCCATCGGGAGTCCTCAGATATGGTACTGGAGTCATTATGTGTGTCCATTGACACATTTTGGATTCTGTAGTGGTTGATAATACGAAAATATCCAAATACTTTTATCTGTTAATTCAGTGTTTTTCAAGTTACTCTCTTCTGCTAAACGGAATTAGAGAAATTAATTAAGATTGATTTGTTTAATTTAACTTCGCTATTCTGACACTCATGAAGATGATTGATAATATGACTAAATTGATGAAGTGATACTCACAAAGAAACACCGTTTTCCAATCCGAGATTCGAACCTTGACATCGTAACGCGTTGTGCTAACCACTCCGCCACCAAGCAGTCTCCGCGTATTAAGAGAAGCTGAAAGTAGTTGATTGATTGATTGAATTGCTTTATTTTACTTCGCTTCTTGTGCCACTTCTGGCTAATTTGCGAAGATGAGGATGAGTGATTATATGATCTTGATTAAATGATGAAATTGATGAATGGACAATCACAAACATCCATGCCCAGGCCAGGATTCGAAACCGGGACCCCTGGCGTCATGACGCGACGTGCTAACCACTCAGCCACGGGGGCCGGCGTGAAAGTAGCAGAGTGCATAGTATTCATCCTCCTACAATGAACTTTAACCTACACGTTACTTTGGAACAGGCTAATTATAAAACAGAAAAAAGTTCTGAAATTAACCTCTACCCATCTCACTTTACCAAGCTTGGTATCTAATGCACAATTTCATGCCCAGCATCAGTTCCACGATCGTTATACAGGACGTATCACTTTCGTACGAACATTTACAAGAAGAAATGAAACGAAAAATGTGCTTATCGCAAGGGAAGGAAAACAATCTCTCAGGATGCTTTCCCTCTCAGAAAGCAAAGCATCAAGCAAGGGGGTGGGAAAACGAAATCAAAACGCAGCGACGTAAAACGAAATTGAAAGAGTTGTTTCGACCCATCACGATATTTGATAACGAGAGAGGTCGGATGACACTTGGGGGGGGGCGCTTTAAGATGACGACCGCGCAAGATGAGCCAGGAATGATTCCGATGAATATGTATTCCTGTTAAGGAAAAGTCAGATCCCGCTCGCGAGCCATAAAAGAGAGCGAAGTCTTTGTCTCCGTTTAATGTTGCGTTTGTGCGGGCTACCTCCGTCGCCGGCGAACCAGTAAAAATATTCCATTAAACGATGAAGATTGGGAGGGGAAATCTATCTCAGACCTTGCCTCCCTCTGCATTCTCTTCGTGCTGTACGGAAAAAAAAAAGTGGGGCCATATTTTTTCTCTCGCATTTCCCAAGGCTTTAAAAAATAAGCGTCGCACGCCGTAAAGATTCAGCGGTTTCGAAGTTAAAAGGTTTATCTTTTTTGTCAAGGTTTCTCTGAGGTTGTAGATGGCGCTTTGCATTATATTATTTTCTGAAGATAAAAAAATATATAGTTCGAATGAAACACGGTGTCTACAATTTCGTAAAAACAAAATTCCCTGACTTTTTCAGGTTTTCCAGACCACGTCGTTAGGGCACTTCATGTATTTACACATTTGAACAAGAAGGACACTACATGTTTTTATTAAACACCACGCTTAAGGATCGAATAAACTAATCAAAAAGTAGTAACGAGAAGTAGAACTGAACAGAAATTAACTGTTAAATAGGGGTATCAAGTGTGAGCTTTTATGTAATACTTGCCACATATTCATTAATGATAAATAATTATATTTTACACAAAAAATCATAACAATAAAATCATATTTATAAGGGTGGCCCAAATGAAACTTAGACTTTTGTCGTAGCGTCGTAGCTTAACCTTTGATCTGGTAGGTGGCGTTGTATGTAAGAAAGCATATATGTATACATCGTATGCATACCTGGTATAGTCTGACGGCGCAGTTTGTTGTTTACATGTGCAGAAGCACGTTCACAACATGGATTCGTCCAACCGGGCCCAGCGAACAAAGTTATTCCATTCTTGAAGGCAGAAAGTATTAGTGGAGCCGAAGTGTATTGTCACGTGAAGAATGTGCCCATTCGTTTTCGATTGGCTGGAGGCAGGTGGGACTGTCAACTCAGCAACATACTGTACTACCCTAAACAAACTGAAATCGTCCCTCAAGAGTAAGCGACCTGGCATGTTGTTCAATGGGGTTCTTCTGTTGCACGACAACGCACGGCCTCATGTTGCTCAGGTGTCCCGTGATCTGCTGCGGCGTTTCCGCTGGGAAGTCCTCGACCATCCTCTCCACAGCCCTGACTTCTCGCCCTGCGACTACCACATCTTCGGGCCACTAAAAAAAACATCTGAAGGGCCGCCGGTTCGCCAACGATGCTGAGGTCCGTGACTCCGTTGAAGATTGGTTCCGCAGTCAACCACTGACGTTCTTCGCTCAGGATATTCATACCCTTGTGACGCGCTGGGACACTTGCTTGGACGGACAAGGTGACTATGTCTAGAGGATATGCCACCCGTGGATCACTTTTACTTCCTGTATGTTCATATATTCCAACCAATAAATCATTATAGAAAAAACCAAGAGTCTCACTTTCACTTTGGAAACCCTTGTAATATATAATTATAGTAAAATTTAGTAATGGGGCATTCCATGTAAAAGTTCCCCTGAATCTCAATTTTTCAAAATTAAATGCAATGCTGTAACTTCATTCTATCTTGTGAGTGAAGATCTAAAATTGTCATCTGCATAACAATTCAAGTTTTATACATAATTAAGTTAGAAGGTAGAAGGTATTATTTTACATATTGTTCGTTTATTTTAAGTGTTCCTTTACCATTGTTTTCTATTTTTATTCCCCCCGTGATACCAAGAAACAATTAATTTCTCCTCTGTTTCACTAGAGTATTCAAAGGTCAATTACCTTCTCGCTTTGCCTTAAATCATTTATTTTTCATCATTTTAAAATTCACAGTTATTAAGTGAAGAGGAAGTGTTTCGTCCCACCGTGACACAAAATTGTTCACTTAAGCTATAAATCTAGGAAGGTATTTTAAAGGTGTTTGTGTTTAATCGACAGTGTTAAGTTTCATATTTCATTGCACAGCAGCTGTAAGAAAAATGTTTCTTAACTATCGACAGAATAGTTACTTTAATATCGAAAATGTAGTCCGGGTATCCCACCTGTGACAATGGAATGTATTAATCCTAATATGTGCCAAACACAACCCAAAAATTTCACAAGAAAGTGTAAAATGCCAATAACCACTTCCTGTAGTAGATTTGTAGTTGAAAATAGTCCAAAACATGGTCCTTTTCCCTAGAGTATTTAACATACAATTTCTACTATAACTGCCAGTAATATTCAGTGTATCAAACAAAGTGTAGTTTGTCCACAACAAAATTAAAATGTCTTGCTTGTCCTTTTCTTTTTTGTTCAAGAACCTATTTTTAGTGCACTTCCACAAAAACATTGATTTTTCCAGAACCACACTAAATTTCTCTGACATTTCCATGACTTTTTTAGGTTTTCCAGATTGGTAGACACCCTGTGAAAAAATGTGGATGTGTCTCCGCAGTTTTAAGGGGAGTTAATGCCACGCCGGTGGCTGAACGTGCTGTTGTTCTTGGTACCGAAGAGTCTATACTCTGTCCTGACTGTCTTTGGAGCAGGGGCGCGAATAGCGGCAGAGAAATTGGGGGGGGGGGTGGGGTAGAATCGAGTGGGTAGAGCGAAACAGTACACGCTGCTGCGAAGGCTGGTAACTGCAGTCGCTTTCCCTCTCGACGCAATCCTATTCCCTCATACGTGTTCATTGGTGGAGTCGTCTCGCATTTCTACTTGCGTAGATACTTGTTTGTTTTCGTTCGCTTGCTACAGAGGTAGCCGGGAAAGAGTATACGATTCAAGTCACGGACTTGGGATGAATATTCATTTTTGAGCGTCCCTTCATCAATTTCATCATATAATCGCTCAACCTCATCTTCCCGAATAGTCAAAAGTGGCAGAAAAGCTAAGTCAAACAAACCAAATGAATAAATCAATTTTATCTAATTAACATCCATACATCCTCTCAAATCATCAAAGTTGTAGAAAAGCTACAAGGGATGTAAATTTAAGATCAACAGATGTAAAGAATTGAGGGAGGTAACAAAGCATAAAATATTTATTATATTTTAAAACACACGATGTATTGATGGTGTCACTAATCGTAAATACATCAGATTTCAGAGTTTTTTAATTGCAAGTATCCTTGCAAACATGTAAGAGTACATGGGCCTGGTACAGCTTCCGCCTAGAAATGATCTGTCATCTGCTGGCCGCTGTTGCCAAACCTACGTTTCGTGAAGACATAGGGACTGGCTGAGCTGTTGCACGAGTCTGACGAAAGGGCTAATCATATCAACGAGTTGTTCAAGACCTTAGAAAGCAAATTCTTTTTCTCTCCCGATCTGAAATACAAGCTCCTTGTACCGCTACGAATGTGCAAGAGGGTATGACGAATAACTCTGAACTATTACACGGAGTAAAACATAGCATTTCTAAATTGATTTTTTCCCATATTACTAGATAATATCGTGATGTCAGCAAACGACTGACAAAGTAGTTCCGAATTCACTGATTATGTTCTTGTCAATACGTTGATATGATGAGCGGATGTCCGAAATAGAACACGAGAATCGGAAACGGAAGATGCGTGCTTGTCATTATGGATAATTTGCTCTTCTCCGAAGCACAGAAGACGACGAAAACCAACAGAGGAGAATCGATATTTAATGCTAATGAAAACGAAAGCGGTCCACCTTAAAATTTCCTCAACTCTTCCTATTGATTGTCTCGAAAATGCATGGAGGCACGTAACACAGGATTGATTGCGTCTTTACATTCTGGGTACAAAGAAAATCCAGAATCTGCTAAACAAGGCTTCGTGTGAAATATTCATACCGAACTGGTTACTCTGCATACATAAAGAGCACACGCACATGGAGAGAAAAGCCAGCAAAGGACAGTTACTGAGAGAGAGGGAGAGGGAGGGAGGGAGAGAGAGAAGGGGAGGGACACGCAGAGAAAGAGAGAGAAGGAGGGATGAAATTCTGAAGAAAATACATCTCAGAACACGTAACATTCTATGTGGTTTTGAACTGTAAGCACGTATGGCAATATTTACTCTGGAGTCTGCATGATTTTGCAACGATAATGGGAAAAATCGAACTCCTTAATGCGCAAGTAATTGCCCTGGGAGTATTGAACGTTAGGAGAGATGAAGGCTGTCCTCACAATGCCTTCTTTTGTTGTATCCATGTACAGTGCACAGGCTTGGAATATGACATGCCGTCAGATACAATTTGAACTAGTACCTACTACAACGCAATCTTTCAAAACGGTTGTGCAAAAAATGTGAAATATTTCAAGAAATTTTGTACTTTATATAAACTCTTATTCGAGGCCAATGCAAAATCTACACTAAAGGTATCTTTGAGTTCGTTGAAAAATGTTTAATTTCTATAAATTTGGAACTTAAAATAAGCACCAAAATCCTAGTAAATGCTATGCTTAAAATATATAATTATAACACCATGAAGCCTTGTTTCCATGATATGAAAAACTCAATATGCTGACCAAGGCAGAAATTTATTTTATTATAAAACATAAACTAAACGTAACGTTTCAACCTTCTAGCAAGGTCTTCTTCAGACTCTGCACCAAGTACAAACGTTACGTTTAGTTTATGTTTTATAATAAAATAAATTTCTGCCTTGGTCAGCATATTGAGTTTTTTTAAAATACACATTAAATTGTCGTAGTTCTATTTTGTACCTATCACCATGGGAGTGGGTTTTGTGGTATATTCACAATTTTGCTAGCGTTCATTACAGGTTAGAGTCCTAGGCTGGTTTGGATATTTCTTTGTGAGTGTTCCTCATCAATTTATTTTTCATCGTCGCAGTTAATCAAAATGGCAGAAAATCGATGTAAAGTAAGATAATACAGAATCCGGAAGGATGTTAGTGACGCTGGTTTTGTAACATTAGGCTTTCTGAAGAGCAGTGGAACAACCCTCCTCAGATCAGGACTCGAAGCTGGAATTGGTCCCGGGGTCGAATTCCAGCCTGGCCATGGATGATAAAAATATTCATCATTTTCAACATATCATCACTCATCCCCATACTCGCAAATTAGCCAAAAGTGGCACAAAAGCGAAGTAAAATAAAGCAAATCAATCAATCAATCAATCAATCAATCGAAGCTGGAATCGAGATCGTGGGTGAAGACTGCCCTCCATGGTGAAGCAAAGTAGACGTTATTCTACCAGTGCACTTTAGAAAAAAATGAAAATAATGTTAATATCACAGCAGATAGCAATAGGCCCTATTATAAGGGAAGCTTTGATATCGGCTTCTGGTCTCAATTTACAAAGAAGAGTGCATTAGAAATGTGAAATAACTTCCAAAAGTGCCGCAAAATACATAAAAACGAGATATCGGAATATGGCCGAAGATGCGAAATGAGTAACCACATGGCATAAGCTCATGTACTAAACACGTGATGAATTTGCATACATACCTCTTTTGTTGAAAGTAAAGGCGCTACAGCCCCTATATCTGACACAGTGACATTAGGCCAATATTCTTTGTCATGTACGGTGAAGAGACAGGTGAAAACGTTGAAAGTTCGTACAAAAATTCCACGCGACAGACAGCTCAAATTTACATGATATATTAACTGTTATTTACAAAACTAACTCAAATTTCCAAAAAATGATCAAGTTGGCTTCCAAACGCTATTTTTGTCTTCCGCACACTTTCAGCTGTGAAGAGCAGTTGTTTCGTGCCCTCTATAGGCTTAAAAATTATAGAAATGTTTCGTCAAATTAACCATTCATGCTTACTACATCAGCTAGTTTACGGATGTTGGAAGAGGAGCTTCGGCAATGGTCTCAGTTCGCAGGCAGATGGGTTGAAAGACCATCGCAGTGGCTCATAAGTGACTGCACTTTCATCCCAAGGACTATTCTTCTTGAGGTATGCAAACACTAACCCGTGAAGTTGAAGGCTTTACCTTTACAATGGATCTTACTGGGACTTCGTGATGTAGAATGGAACAATGAAAATGAAACAAAGATATATTGCAGTAACGAGCATAAAAAATAATGGGTGTCTAAAAAAGATGAGACGTTTTGAAACAGTAGTATAGAGAAGGGAATAAATAGTTGCAAGATATTTAATCATAGAAATGAATAGTGCAGAGGATGCTATTACATAATTACATACCGCTGAAAAGATATGTAAGTTTATGGTTTGATGATGGCGTCTAGTAGATAACGACCTATTGTAAGCAACCATTTCTACAGTAGTCAAGGGATAGCCTGCATACCTCGATGTAACATGTCCACAGGAATCTTGGCGATTATTCAGTTGTAAAAGGTCAAGTCGATAGGATTCGTGAAGAAATAATCTCCCAGATTCCTATGAAGATGTTATATCGAGCTATGCAAGATGTATCTCGACGACTGCAGGAATGGTTGCTTAGAATTGGTCGTCATTTACTGGACGTCATCATGAAGCCATAAATCTACCCATCTTTTCAGCGGTATGTTATTATGTAATGGCATCCTCTGCACTATCCATTGCCATGATTAAATATTTTGCAACTATTTATTTTCTTCTCTATACCTCCGTTTCAAAATGTCCCATCTTTTTGAGACACCCTTTACTAAAGTGGTAATTTTTTTATCTGAAAATTATAAACCAAGATGTAAAACTTACTTTTTTTGACATTAATGACCACTTTCCAACAGTGTGGAAAACTTGAGCAACAAACGATTACATGGTAAATCTACAGATATCGCAATGGGCATTCTTGAAAACCCTGAGCCCAATTCTCCTTCAGCAGCATTAAGGCAGGGAACATCCATCTATACCTGTTACACGCACACTTTTCCTCAGCCATTCTATGCGCATCCAAATCGCCCATTACGTCCCTTCAATACGGACACGTGCATTGAATGCAAGCAACACCCTCAACACAGGGACTTAATCGATCAACGTGGGTACGCAGTTCCCAACTGACAAAATTAGGGACGAGAAAAAAAAGAGAGAGAGGGAGGCGACAAAATAAAAATGTTGAGCGCAATACAAATCGCGTTCCCTTCGTTAAAAATTCATTTGTAACGTGAGCACAATACCAAATCCGCGAGGATGATACGCTTAAAGCGACAGCTGCCCTCATTGATTCCATTCTCTGAAAATTGCTTCGAAATACAAGATGAAGGCATGTTCTTATGCTCCATAACTTTCATTGTCGCCTCCCCCATGGCGCGGTGGTAGCGTCATTGCCTTGTAATCAAGGGGTCCCGGGTTCGATACCCGGTGGAGGCACAAGTGGTTCGGATCCCCTTTAAATTGTCATTAGCCTTACTGTGCATAAACTGGACTTAAAACACCAACTCAAACCAATAACTTTCATTGTCGATCTTCGAGATGTTGTTTATGTCCTAACTGAGTTAACAATGATAACAAACACCATTAAGCCTTCTTTCCATGATAACCAAAAACTCAATATGTTGACCAAGACAGAATTTATTTTATTTTAACACATAAACTAAACGTTACGTTTCAACCTTCTAGCAAGGTCCTCTTCAGACTCTGTACCAAATACAAATGAAATAAGTTACAAAGCAGGAAGATATATATATATACACAAAAATCACTCCCCTCCAGATACAAGATTATTAGAAAGTTGTTTATCTGGAACATTCCTTTCCAGGTGTTCCAGTAGGTGGCCTCAGCTGTCAACTGTTGTTTCACCGGACAGGCGATTTAGATAAACATTTCCTTTCATCTGGAACGTGGTTGGACTCTTTATCTCACGCTCTTTTCCCTTATCCTTTCTTTCTTCATTCCTCTTCCTTCTCTCTACGTTCCAGATGAAAGGAAATGTTTATCTAAATCGCCTGTCAGGTGAAACAACAGTTCACAGGTGAAGGCCACCTGCTGGAACACCTGGAAAAGAATGTTCCAGATAAAAAAACTTTCTAATAATTTTGTGTCTGAAGGGGGGTGATTTTTGTGTGTATATATATATGTATATCTTCCTGTTTTGTACCTTATTTCATTTGTATTTGGTACAGACTCTGAAGAACACCTTTCTATGTGGTTGAAACGTAACGTTTAGTTTATGTTTTAAAATAAAATAAATTCTACCTTGGTCAACATATTGAGTTTTTGAGATAACAATATGTTAAAAGTTCAAGAAAGAAAAATACTCTATTACTTCCGATTGGTAAGAAAATGTTTAAAAACGTGATTTGATTTTTGTTATTTAACGTCGCATTTTTATCGCGTTTGGCTAATTTCCAACGATTAGGGTGAGTACTGAACGAACACTCACAAGGAACAAACATGCTCAGGCCGGAATTCGAACCCAGGACTGCCGACCTCCGTGGCGGAGTCGTTACGATGCCAGGGGTCTCGCGTTAGAATCTCGGGTTGGGCATGAGTATTCTTTGTGAGTGTCTGCTGACCAATTTCATCTTATCATCACTCATTTCTGCATTCGTGATTAGCCACAAGTTGCAGAAAATCGAAATAAAATCAATTGAACCCGGGATCCGTGGCGTCCTAGCGTGCTGTCCCAATGTCTCAGTCACAGAGTTCAGTTATAAGAAATTAGCAAAACTTATTTTCCAATAAAAGTAGAAACTGAATTGAATGAAGCAAGAGTCTTAAATAATTAAATACTTAAAATAAAATAAAATCCTGAAATTTGAAATCAATGGATAAATCAGTAAGTACAGTTAGAACACTTTGAAGGATATTATGCTTTAAATATTTGAATAAAGCGAGTTGATGATATATGATAGAAGATCGAGGCTAAGGGATGAGGTATTTGGGAGGTATGGCGACAGGTACGAACTCCAATAGGTCTCACCTTCGATTCCTGGAGGAGGCACATTACACAGTAGTTCATATTCCACTTTAAACTATAGCTCCAGCCCTGATTAATCCAACTGAGCATAATGTGGACTTATAGCAAATGTTCTGCTAGATATATTACTTAAATATTATTAAATTATTTATTTTAAACAATGCATATCGTACTAATTTACAAAAATCCTCAATGAAATGTTAAATGTTTTTTTTAAAAAAAAACTAGTTTCAGTTAAATTGTATTTCAGCCTCCACGCCAGTGGTCCGGGTTCTAATCCCAGCCTGGGCGTGTTGTTCTTTGGGAGTGTCCCTTCATCAATTTCATCATATGATCGCTCATTCTCATCTTCGCGACTAGCTAAAAATGGCAGAAAAGCGACAAAAAATACCCAAATTAAATCAATCAATCAGTCTCCAGAATTATGAACATATTTGAAATCAAAGTTGACTTGAATTTACATGAAGATCACAACAGTGAAAAATCAGAAGTTCACAGTAATGTTATTCCAACAGTGACAATTTCTCCGAGATGGCAATACTGAATCATATATACATAGATCACACGTTTGTTTAGTTACTGAGTGGGATCAGCTGACTCTGCCGAACAATGGAGGCGTAAAATAAACGGTGTGACGAACATGGCTAGAGTACAACGAATGGATTCCACGGATGAACGAGCGTCGCATCGCTTGACATGGCTGACACCAAATCAACGCTGACTGTGCAACGTCTATCATTGGATATTTGTACAACGCGCTTCTTCTATGAGCAGAATGCATGCCATTACACGTGTAATAGATGCTTCGCTTCCTTCTACATGGGAAATGCCTTGTAAGCTGTTATTGGTACGGATTATCCTGTTTCTCGTTCATAACAGTTTAATTAATTATTAAAAATTAAAAGTTGGTGGTTTATATTTGTTAACAATACTTTGTAAGGAACATCTTCATACATACCGCAAACAAGACGCGCCAACTTAAAATAATTGTTTTTTTTCCGGGGGGGTCAAGATTGGCAGACACAATATTTTTCTATGTAAATGTATGCAATATATGTCCCTCTACGTAAATTTTGGGGGGCCCGAAAGTTCACACTTGTACTAATCAGTGGTATAGAGAGGATTCATAAAAGTTTTATTGGTTAACAACAGCCAAATCTTGTACACTTGATTATCATTACTACTAATATTATTATTTATAAAAATTGTTTATTGTTACTTAATGCTGAGCACAGCAATGGTTAAATACAGCAACACATCCAATATTTCTACAATTACTTCACAACACATCATCGTTGAAATTATCTATAATAGACTTTAGCAGTCCACCACCAACGTTACTATTTACTGAAATAAGGGAATTGTGTCTATTCCCATATTTAGGAACCTTTCAATGAAATGGTCACTATCTATCTTTGATGACAGCATTTTATGTACAGTCACCTGCAATAAAAGTTGGACACCTAGTTCCTGAAATACTGGCTTTCCTGCAATGCTTTTATGTATGTTGCCTAACTATATAATGATTGATTGAATTAGTGTTTTAAGTCCACTTTATGCACAGTAAGGCTAATAGGGACTGGATCTACAGTTTAAAGTGGGATCCGAACCACTATGTGCCTCCACCGGGTATCGAACCCGGGACCCCTTGATTACAAGGCGAAGACGCTACCACTGCGCCATCGTGGAGGCCCTTAACTATATATGAATATCCCTTCATCAAGGCCCATCTAATCATCATTCACCTTCCACGTTGTGATTAGTGGCAGAACACAAACGCCAAATAGGACATTTACAAGAGGAATATCGTATATACTATTCTTGAAGGGATAATTCCCATGGCGGCAAAGGTGTACCAAGTTTAGGGATTCAAATTCCTCCTCAAACCATCGTGCGACAAAATTACTTTCTTTGATACATTACTTCAGAAAGAACTTAATCCGGTTCTTAAAGCTGTCAATTTCTCAACTGCCTAGAAGGGGAGAGTGAGGGTATAAAATCCTCTTATACAAAATCCATTGAGAAATTGCAGTCTTGAACCAGTGTTGCAAACTGCAATATCATTAAATATATAGATGCCTTTATGGTATGATAATTCTGTGTGTTCTATGAACACAGATTGACAAATATGTATACGCAGACGAATTCTAAAGTATTAAGTAATCTAGAGCTTGAGATAAGTATAGTAAATATTTAAAATGTACAAGAACAATAATAACCAGAAAATATACCGTTCTTAATTTCACTACTCTTTTTTCAATTTAAAATGTAATCATCCTTGCAAGTAATATGTCTTCGTAAATAATTTTAGTATTCTTCTCTAACCTTAAATAAATATTTTCAAGCTTCTGTCGCTGTTTATGCAAGAAACATTATTATGAAGTTATGCAACTGAATGTATCTACTTTAGTACTATAAAGTCATAATTAATGCATTTATGTACAATACTTAATTCTAGTTATAAGCTTCAAAGTACATATTTGAATTACATACACAAATACTGAATGTGTTTTGGTTATTACATATGCTGTCTCGAGAGTGGAGGGTATTTCAACATATGTCTGAATATTTTACTTTTAAAAGATATTTCGTAATTGTTATAGGCATTTCGTGGTGTGGCCAACCCTTAGTATATTTTCGGGAAATCGAAAATATACGACTTACAACTTGTTTCACACTGTGTCCAATATTGTAAACTACATATGTATCTGCTACTTTACAATTTTCTTAGAAGCCTCTTTACGTATATTTGATGCATTTCTTGAATCTTTATAATATGGCAAAGAGATGTAAATTGAAAAGCAATACTAATAGAATAGGGATATTAAAAAAAATAGCATTAAAGATCGTTGAGCGTTCGACTGGCGATATGGCAGTTGAGGGTTCCAAGTTCTATTCCCATCCTCGGCATTTGTCTTTCCTTTGTGAGTCTTCGTCATGAAACCAACATTTCGTCTTCATTGTCACGATTCGTCAAAAGTAAAAGGAAAGTAAGGTAAAATAACAAATGGACAAAATAGCGTGAAAAATGAACAACAGTTATATACAGGGATGTGTAGAAAAATAAAAAGACCCATTGTTCAATGTGTATATAGATGCTTTGTACTGGAGTAAATAATTGCAAAGATAATATTTGGAGTCAGAAAAGCAAGCTGACTGGCAGATACAAACTCAGTGTAGAAGAGAAAACAGTTGATTTTCTCTGCTGTGTAAACCATGCGGTTTCTTTTTTGTGTCTGTTAAACATCTCCAATGGCACACCAAACACTTTGTCGCGAAATTCTTTTGCTATTTTTTGAAGAGCACAGATCATTACTGAGCGTCCAAGTGGACTGTCAATACGAGAACTGAAGAGTAATGAAGCACGTTAATAAAACAAAAGCGTAGCTGAGAGAATTCCGAGTCTAGATGATACATGTAGGAAGTGACAGTGTGTTACGTGCCTGATGGGCAAACAGAAACTATGCGTGAGACGAATTAGTTTCACGAGAGCGATAACAGATGTCAGTGCGCCGAGCGTGAATGAGAGGACAAATCGTAGCTTTTGGATGAAGGAAAACATGGATGTGTACATGAGAATAATTAGAAAAGAAACGTGATAGTAATATAAAATTGCATAAATAGAACAAGAGACATATTGTAAATAGTAAATTACTAATGTAAAGTATATGTTCATATGTGAGAATTTAAGGAAATTTTATAATCGAAGAAACGATTACAAGAATTTGTCCATTTCCGATCTCTGGATCGGAATATTTTTTCTAACCGCTGGCAAGGAGTAGGCTGTCAGTTTTTCGTTTGTTTCTGTCTATGGTTGCGCTGTGATAAATTAGTCGCACCAAAGCATATTCTTGGTTGCGCTTCATGTTAGCGGCACTAGGCTATGGCTAGCGCTTCCAGTTAGCGATCTGTGGTTTTCCTTCTATTATCTCGATTGGCCTAGGAGGTGGCGCTGTCTTCCCATAGTTAGACGCTCCTAAACATTTGTTTTGTATATCTTGGTTAGGCCGACATGCCCAAGAAAAGGGGAAAGAGAGCAGGAAGAAGAATACGAGAAATTATACTTGAAAGAAGGAGGAGAGACAATACAACCTCCCGCCATAAGTCATGACCCGTTAGGTCTGAAACGCGATATATCAAGGAAGGAGAAATAATTTAAACTGGTGCCAATAGAAGAATCATCATCGTCGCGACACATTTACGAGAACTGCAAACCAAGTAACAATGATGATCCAAGGAGCAAAGATAAGAAAGATCTTTCCGCATTAGGAAAGAATGCTTAAATTGACATTGTTATTAAGGGATTTGTACATAGTCTGATTGAAAGAAGAAGTCTCCAGTAATCCAATTGTATAAAGTAGAAGAAAATTTACATTAGCCGATTGGAAGAAGAAGCAGCTTTCCATTAATAAATTAGTAGAAGGATGAAAGAAGAAGAAGATTTTCGTTAGTCTGATTAGAAGAAGAAGTTTCCAGTATTCCAATTGTACAAAGTAGAAGAGACTTTCCATTAGCCAATTAGAAGAAGAAGCAGCTTTCCATTAATAAATTAATAGAGGGAAGAATAGAAGAAGAAGCCTTTTCCCAAAATAGAACGAAGAAGATGATTTCCTTTCAATTATATATATATATATATATATATATATATATAAGAATATAACCGATGCAATTTTCGAATCAACATATATAGATATATTTAATTGTACATACAAGCTTCGATATATATATATTTTTCACTGTATTGTGTACAGTTTTTATATTATAGATCCGCATTTTACTATATCCTCTTGGCTATAAAACGCTTTCTTATTTCGTATTCTCGAATAAAGAACCTATCCCCTGAGATTAAGATATTCTTATAGTTGTGGTAAATAACATTTAAGTACCGTACCCTAAGGGGGGGGGTGCCAAGTGCAATATTAAATGTTTGTGTTTGGGTCGCGTTTCTACCCTGTTTGGCTAACATAGAGGATAAGGATGAATGGTGATTAGATGAAATTGATGTAGGAATACTCAAACCAGGATTCGGACCCGGAACGTTTGGACGTTGGAGAAATGGTTACTCGACCATTCAATGCGCTCCACCAGTGAGGCAGTGTATACAGTGGCTTATCAATGTAAATTGTGAAATTATATTTTTGGTTACAAATATATCCAACTATATTGATGATTAATTTTGTTTTGTTCCAAAAGTTGAATTAACATTTGGTATTTTGGAAGTGTGTTTGTGTTTATATTGCCGAATGTCTCACAAACAAAAACGAAATGCTGATTTTAAGCAAGCATAATATTCAATAATGCCTGTGGTGCGTGAATATGGAAAAGCATTGATGAATGATACCAAGTCATATCTTTGATTTTTTAAATTTTGATTGGATTTATTTTACTTCGCTTCTTGTGTCACTTCTGGCTAATTTGCGAAGATGTGGATGAGTGATGATATGAAATTGTTGAATAGACATCACAAACGTCCATGCCCAACCAGGATTCGAACCCGGGACCCCTGGCGTCGCAGCGCGATGTGCTAACCACTCATATCAAGAAGGTCATCAACCTTACATATTTTGATTAATTTTAAATTTGGCATAGCCTCCACTGAAAGCGACACTTGAGATAGGAATCTATGCAAAGCTGCAGATACATATCTTTTGTAGTTCAGAAATTACAGGAGTGCAAAATGAGCGATGTCGACCAATTCTTTTTTGCATCATCTTGTTAATTTTAAATAGAAATGTTTTGGCAATCAGTGCAACTACAAAAGTGATTCAGACGCTGTTGGAAAGGTCTTGAAGAGTTCTTTCATATATTACATGCCCTCATTATGGAGGGAAATTGTGAAGGTGGTGTAATTCAAATTTGTGTAACCATTTTCTGAGGAATGTCCCGTACCATGGCCGTCTGGTCTCCGGCTACGATACGCGAGCAGGGTCGAGCCTTAACACTACGTTTTAAGAGAACGCCTCTTCTCTTGTCTTCAGGTGAAATTTCTTTTGCCGGTGGTGGTAATTGAACCTACGACAGACCTATGCTTTTTACTACAAATCCGTTGCTCTAACTAACTACTCCACGGCGTTCCCCAAAGGAAATTTCTAAGGCTGAGCCAATATCTGTATCGGAAAGTATCGATGGAATTTTATTTACCGATACCAGCCGATACCTTTCCGACATTTTAGTCTTTCGCCGGCGTCCCCAAAAAATGCCGCACGACCTGTTCCGAAGTCTAGTTATCCTCGAAATTATACAAAATTCGAAATTTTAATTTATTCTGCAGTAATATTTTGTAAAAAACTACGTTTTGTGATTACGTAACAGGAATTTTAACATTCTGATGCAACTTGTGAATATTTTAAATCAAAACTCTGGTAAAATGATGCTTATAACTGGAGCGAAACACTACCCATTAATATTAATCATTGTTTTTTTTAGAACTTTGTTAGAATTTTCAAGTATCGGGATCGGTTCAACGTGGTATTGTCTTAGCCCTAGAAATTACACCTCAACACGAGAGAAGAGATGTTCTCTCAAAATGTAGTGTTAGTTCAAAGCACTAGACAATGGATATGTCCAAATAACATTGCATGCTAATGTAAAACCATTGTCACTAACATTCAGAGAATTTTAACATTTTTCTCCAAACCATATTAGCCAAAGTAACCATTTCTGTAACCAGCATTCATCTCGCACCGTTGCAGAAGCTTCAGTAGAGACCCTCCACAACGCTGAACGGGAACAAAGGCCGAAATTATCAAGTAATCGAAGCGGTTTATAACGGCGGGAAAACACCGGAAGCATCTCTGAGCCCAAATAGCAAGAACGTATTTCCCCCCCGATTCCCAACCACGTACTAGTCAGGGTCCGCATTGGCGCCGTAATAAATCCTGATTTACGACTAGCATTTACCAAGACTCTTCCACTCATGCAAATTACCCCTAACAGCATCACACGATTGCAAGCGACCTGAGCCTGCGTCTCTCTTAGGTAGGTTGTAGCGAGAGGGGAAAGCGGACAGCAAATTATAACGAGCGATTTGCACTGTCACATGCAAATCTATTATTGCAAAAGAGGTGGAGCTGGATTAACTTGCATCCCTTGTAATTAATAACCGGAAAAAATGATATGCATTTACACAAAAACTTTGTCGGTCTTCTGTAATATTATCGGAACGTGCTTAATGTCAACCTCATTAAATAGCGGACGTGTCTTTTAAACACTCTTTTTCTGTGCAGCACGTGTTTTCAAACCCCTACCTCCGTGGCGGAGTGGTTAGCACAGCGCGCCGGGTTCGAATCCCGACTCATCCTCATCGTCGCGATTAGCTAAAAGTGACGGAAATTCAACGCTAAATAATAAATTAATCAATCAAACATGTTCTCAACATTATGCTTGTGTTTGGGTTATTGTGCGACTCTTCTAGCTTTCTAGCTTAATCGTGACGATGAGGATGAGATAGAAGATTTGAAAAACACACAACCATCCCTTTCACAGGATTCTAGCATCTTACAGCAGAGCTCCCACGTAATAAAATAGTGTGAACGGTTGCTGTTTCGGTGTTGGAGGCTCACAAAATTGTCGGTTGATTGGTTTGATTTATTTTACTTTCCTGTTTTGCCACTTCTAGCTAATCGCGAAGATGAGGATGAGTGATGATATGATAAAATTGATGAAGGGACACGCACAAACATCCATGCCAAAGCCGGAACCACTGGCGTCGTAGCGTGCTGTGCTATACTCTCTGGCACGGAGGCCGGAATAAAAATGTCGTTGTTGGCCCAACATTGTGAGGGCAATTGGAGATCTATTTGAAACCATTGATAGTGGGCTCCAGAAAGACAGAAAACATTGGCGATGGGAGTCGACGCGTATGAAAGATGCAGGTTGTAGGACCCGTCCTTTAGCAGGCTGTTGCATCAAGAAGTTTAGTTAGTTTTAGCCAACCACTTTGACATAACGGCTGGTATTACTATATACTTCAAACAATGAGTCCAAGAGTTTGAACGTTGTAGCAACTGAGGAAATAAACGCATATGTTTCGGTTTCAACCTCGCCGATGACGTTTTAGCCTTCTAATCAAAGGTTTCCCAGGTTCGATTCCCGACTGGATTTACATTGTACAATGCACAGTGCTTTGGATCCCACTTTCAACTGTGGCTCCTGTCTGGATTAGCCTGCCTGTGTGAGCATAACGTAGACTTCAATCTACAGACGCTAGTGAAAATTGCTCCACGAGAACCATTAAAAACTACCGTTTCCCTGAATCGCCGAGTTAAAATAGTTCGTGCGCCCTTCGCATACTACAATATATACCCTGTCACAGCTAACTGTGGAGCAAGGCAGCGCACAGCGTCAGAGAAGCGAGGGAAATTGAGTGGCCAGAGCGAAGGAGTACACGCTGCTGGGAAGGCAGTCGCTTACCCCCACTCCACGCAATTCCATTCCTCTTACGTGTTCATTGGTGTCGCCGTCTCGCGTCACTACTTGCGCAGAGACTTGTTTTCGTTTGCCTGCTCCACAGTTATCGGGGACAGAGTATAGATGCTTGCGACTGAAGTGAAAAGGAAAACGTTTCGTCGTAGCTGCAAACATATATCATAGAAACATAATTGTTCGCCATTGATGTTCCAATGCTATTGATTTTTTGTATCTAATGTCTGGGACAAGTACGGTTCTGGGAGATTTCACGCCGAAGCGACAAGCAATACGACAAATGTCGCTCGAGAATAAACCAATCAAGAATAACAGTGAAGGACGTCACATGCTGCATAAGCATACATTACATTGGTCGATATTCAAGTGACAGGCGACACGTGTCGCTTCCGTGTGTAGGCTTTCTAAGAATTCTGTATTTTTATTACAACACTGAATAAATGGTAACATTTCATACAAGTTATGAATTATTTTTGTTATTTACATTAATATGTTCCACTGGAATGACAATTCTCCGTCCTGTGCTGTGACAAACACTTTCATAAATATCCATGATGCTCATTTGTTATGGTCGATTTGTGCAAAAAATTAATGTATTTAATGTTATTTATTGTAACAGTAATGATATAATCAAGAGTAAACTAAAAAAACTTAACTGCTCTCCAACACTTGCTTGCAGTTCGAACAGGTGTTCTCGGGTCACCAGCCAAAGTTACATTGGAGTTGCTCCCAAAGTTTCGAGGGCACACATTGCTCTCATCTTCAGGGAATGTTCACATTTCAATTTAACCTGACTGGTAACCCAAGAACACCTGTTCGAATCACGTCGCCAGGAAAGATACAATTCCTATTTTACTTCCAGTTTTTAATTATTTAATGTCGACTAAGTATGAGTTTATATCTTGAATACGTCTTCTACTGTCTTAGTATTACACATGAGAAAATAAAATAAATAACTGCCATCAAGTACGTCAGAATTCCACATAATTGATAGATAGAGTACAATTTACATTCTAAACCCACATACTACATGCGAAGATTAATGCAAGTACAGAAATAACAGAGAAAACATATTTTAGATACATTTGAGTTACGAGAAACGTAAGACAAGAAACTTTAATTCATTCCCAAGGACATTTCTCCAGGAGAATTGTATACTATCGTGTAATCCAAGGACAGATAATTTTTAATGAAACATTCTTCATACGAGAGACAAGGAAATATGATATTGTGTGATGCTTGTACTCACGAAAAATGATATCTTTTGTTTTCCCTTGTAATAACGGAAGAAAACCCCTGTCCTCGACGAGGCAATAAAAGAAATTTAGAAGCTTGATTATTTTGACGAATGGGGTGTCACTGGACGATAAACCAGGTCGTGAGACGTTCCAGGGGGCTCAGCGATCGTTTGGCGGGGAATCCAGGAGGGAAGACAGTAAGATATGAGGAGAACAAAAAAAAGAACCGGAGTAGGCCAGGGAAGACACCCGGAGCTCCAGCTGCATTAAAACAACTGCCGGAATAAGTGGAGAATTTTAAATGAGAAGAAAACGGGAGTCTTCCTGCTTTTGAATAAATCAAGAACTTTCTCAGATCTTCTTCGTTCCTTTGCTTTTTTTTCCTCCTCTCTCTCTCTCTCTCTCTCTCACCGTGAAACAGTTCATTATCCTAAATCGCCATTCCACCACCCAAAAATGTATATTTTTCCTCCCTTGAATTTTGCTTTCTACTCTCAAAATTCGATGCATACTTTGATTTTTTTTCTCATTCATGGAAAAGGTATCTTCACTTGAAATGTCGCCCCGGTTTGAAGACAAGTCCTTAATGAATGCTTCAATCTTAGGCGTTCGCTATTTTTCAACTTTCCTTGTATTTCAGAAAGTGTTCTGGAAAGATTTTAAAATTCAAGGAATAACATCCAAAAACTTTCTTAATGGCTAAAGTAGAAAAATATATATCCATGGAGTGGACGCGGGAAACAGATGTGTTTAATTAGGAATGATTTAACAAGAAAGTCTCCAAATATATTCTACCTTATGCAAAGCAGGAGGGAAAAAAGTAAAGAAAATGTGCATCTAAAGAAGAATAGTTACAAATTATAAACACAGAAGCTGCAGTTTAATTATGAATATTTACCAACATACGCTGAAGTCCGCCATATTGTTGGCCGCAATATTAAATTCAACTCAAAAATTTTAAATGGAAAGGGACTAGAATAAGGCTGTGGTGAAGGAATTCCACTTGACAAACCCAACAATGGTTCCCCCTGGGCTTAACCTGTTTCTATCATGACAAATTGTACCCAGCATTACATTTTATAAGGAGTGTTTCTCAGGATTTTTTCTGAAGGGGAGCGTAAGATTTCATATCTTCAGTCATGGAAATTTTATTATTATTATTATTTTCATTATTATAATTATTACTAGACTCTATTATTATTATTTTTTTATTGCTTTACAAATCATGAAATTCAAATTGAATTGAAAAAAATTTGATATTGCTTTCAAGTTTAGACGCGAGGCTGGAATTTAGATTTCAGATAGAAACTGGATGCAACTTGCTTCCTTTCCATAAACAGCGTTAATTTGTTGTTGCACAGTTTTGTCTTTTTGTACTTTTCTCAAATTCACAGATATCAAATAGAGACCCCTTAATCTACTGTCCTTCATGGTACCGCTGATCCATATTACAAAGAATCTTATTTAACATATATATATTAATTATTCATATTTTCTGCACTATAAGTGTGTGAAATTTCATAAATTGGCAGTTTTTATTCCAGAAGTGTAAAAACATTCACTTGAAGGGAAATGTTTTGAATAATTCAAGATTTTCACCGCATCCGGAAATTTCGAAAATTTTCCATCCCGAAAATTTCCCCTCCTTGTCCGGAAATGGATAATTTTTGTTAGACAAGGAAGTTAATTGCTGTAACTGATAGCCTGTAAATCGCAGAAAACAATATTATTTGTAATAAAATATCGGTACTATGTCACCATTAGAATTACATGAACATCTTCCATATATATCAGAAAGGGGATACGTGCTCCCTGCTACCCCCCACGAGCGCCCTTGTATATAATAGAGAGAGGTCTCCTTTGCACATTACAAGAAGCCATGGAGGCTCATAGGGAGCGTAGAGGTAGAGATCCACATATTCACGATCTCGCCCATTGTGGAATTGATGAGACCAGCACCACGCTCCGGATTATATACTTGCATATGGGTAATGCAAATCAAACAAGACATATTTGACAATGAATTCAGGGGCGCTTAAATATTGCCAATTTCCCATGTATTATATTTAATTCTATTATTTTGAGGGCATTTCGTGGGGCATCGTTTGGACCTCAAACCCACTGGAAATTAATGAAATAATGGAATACCAATGGTATGGCAGGACTCGCACCTGGAACCTTCGGTAGTGATATCCTTAGTCGTCCGTCGCTGTGACGTCAGCAGTATCTTGATATGAATATGGTTGAATGTCTCAAACTGCACTAGCAATATTACTAAGAGAAAGGACCCGATTATCGTCCCCTCACCCAATACCGTCCCCTATGGTATTGGCGTTGTACCGTGCTGCCAACTACGGAAAACAAGCAGAACTAATTGAACGTGGCCTGTTTAGTATGCAGTGAGAGAACAAAGGTTGCTGTGTGCACGCTAGCGATTGTGTTGTGGAAAATAAGTGTTTTGCTGTTTCCAAAAGTTTAGGAGTGCTGAATTCATTACCACCGCACCACAGAAAGGTAGGTGTTTCACTTTACTTTAATCTAGCACATCAAAATAGAGGTTGTAAAGTATATTTAAATGTATTTGATTGGTCGTTTCTCGTACCACGTCGTGCTCAATCACGACGCCATAGTGCTTATAGGATAGATCCGAATATCGTCCCTATGTGTGCTAAATGCCGTCCCCGGGACGATATTAGGCTCCCAGTTACATTGCGCTTTCATCGTTTCAGATGTCTCCTGGTCCTACAAAACGAAGAAAACAGTGGATAAAGAAGCTATGGTTCGAGTCGTGGAAGCAGTTCGCAAGAAAGAAATAGGCCTGAAGAAAGAACAGAAAGAAGAATATCAAATATCAAAGTTCGTCATCGGAAGATGAGGAAGAACCTGAACTCGCAAGCACAGATGATGACGACAGCGATGACGATTATCCAGACCGAGACGAGGATTATGAAGACAGTGAAGAAGATGCCGTGTGCTTGTATTGTGATGGTTTATTTTCTGCAGACAGGAATGGTGAAAAATGGGTGTATTGCTCAACTTGTAAAACGTGGTGCCACGAGGACTGTGCTGGAGGACAGAAGCCACCTATTCACTTCACCTATTCAGTTTGCTTAAGTGCCTAGATAAACGTTTGCGTTTTTTTTCAGTCCAACGTCCATCAGCTTAAGTTTTCTCATTATGGTTGCAGGGGACGATATTAGGCAACCCATTCCTTACTTTCGTGCATTTTCGCAGGTATTTTGTATATTATTTATATACAGCTCACATATATAAGAAATATATATAATAATCTACCGAATCGTGTTATTTTCCATTTTTGCACTTAGCTTTCTAAACTGAAATTCTCGTGTTTTTTAAAAAAAGGACGATATTCGGGTCCTTTCCCTTAATATTACATTTCACCACAAAAAACAAAACAAAGGCAGCGACATACCCAATTACGCTAATGGCGAAATTGAGATGTGTAATCCGGTTTTTATGCTGCGATATGTTCTGTTGTATAATGAGCGTCATGTTTCTTCGACAATAAACCTCTGGCAATCGAGAAGAAAGTAATCCTGGATGTCATGAGACCTGGCCTCATAATGGCGGTCGCTGTGGGGTGTCGTTGCTGTAACTTTGCGGCACAGTTCATTAGATTACGTCTTGTCGGCCCGATTGAACTGTTGTTAACAAGGGAGAGAGCAATTGGCGGGCAGAGTACATGGAGGCTCCAACCTATATTTGCTCTAACTCAAAGAGGGCCTTGTTATTGGTCGATCACTTGTTCCATGCCAGCCATAATCTATGGCAATGATTGCCAAAGGCTCATTATCATTACCTCTTAATCAGCTTAGCTCGCGATATCGATGAATATATAACGAATATCAGGGATATAGAGCGATTTGATTGGATGATTATGAAGCGTAATAGCTCATTTATAATTTACTCGTTCCGTACGGATGTGCACAAAGCTAAGTATTTAATTATGAATATAATGAAAGCTGGTAAAAATTAGTGACTTATATGGACAATATGTTCCTGCGCAAAGTGGCCCTGTGGGTCACACAGCCTCTAATAAAATGGATACTTTGGGAAACAGTGGCAAAGGCAGCCGGAGAGTGGTGCTAATCACATCACCAGCAAAAATCCATGAACATGACTCTGAGAGC
This sequence comes from Lepisma saccharinum, assembly GCF_977018435.1. Lineage (NCBI taxonomy): Eukaryota > Metazoa > Arthropoda > Insecta > Zygentoma > Lepismatidae > Lepisma > Lepisma saccharinum. The sequence continues at coordinate 38,203,252 of NC_139253.1, forward strand.
AAACACCACCACATTCCAACATGAACCTCAATGACAATGTATTAAGCATGTATTAACTATCTTTGAAACACTGTTCACTTTGTAAAACTATAATTCGTTAATAAGAATCATATATCGATTTTGTTTTTATCCTTGAGATATGTGCTCTTTATTTTATGATAGAGTTAAAGTCTTATAATACGCACTCCAATAGCCTCCCCGATGGCGTAGCGGTATCGTCGTCGCCTTGTAATCAAAGAGCCCCGGGCTTGATGAATGCTGGAGATACATAGTGATTCGGATCCCACATTAAAATGTGGATCCAGTTCGTATCTATGCATAAAATGGCCGTAACTCAAACTACATATATACATAGAGTTTTGGTTGATTGAGTTATTATTCCATTTTCACTTTATGGACAGATAACGAGTGGGCAGAGCGAAGCAGTGCACTCTGCTGCAGAGACTAGTAGCTGCAGTCGCTTTCCCCCTCCACACAATCCCATTCTCTTCCATGTGTTCACTGCTCGAGCCCTCTCAAGTCACTACTTGCAAGGAGACTTGCTTTTTTTCGCTCGCTCCAGAGATTCCCGGGGTAGAGTTTTGAATAATAGAGAAAAAAGTAATACAGTAACACCTCGTTAATCTGGTTCCCGATAAGCCGGACTTCTCTTAATCCGGACAGACAAAAGAAGAAAAAAAAGCAGAATGCAAGGTTTTAATGTGGCTAGAAGTCAACAAGAGAACTTCCCAAAGAAAGGGCAGTCAACCACTGATGAAATTCTGTTTCCCGCAGACTTTGTACTGTACTGTATAGTGTATTTATGCCTATGCCCTTTAAATAACACCATACTAAATGTGTTTTGTTGCTATAAACTGAGTTTTAATGCGCTTTCAACTGTTCTTTTAGGTTATTTCAGTTAATCCGGACTTTCGTTAAACCGGTCAACTTATCCCTCATTAGTCCGGATTAACGAGGTTTAAGTGTATATAATTTTTTTAGAAATCATTCTATTAACAACTAGGAGTGTAAGAATTTGCCCTTCCGGAGACACCCAAATATCAACTTCCCTTCCACGTAGTATACCCTGGACTACATGTAGTCTAGTGAGGCTCTGTCATCTAGACTTACGGCCAGTAAAATCCTCTGTTGGGCTCGTGTTGTGTCGTCCCTATATGTTTGTGATTGTATCTTCATTTATCTCATTTTATCGCCATTCATCCTCATCTCCGCGATTAGCCAAAAGTGACAGAAAAGCGAAGTAAAGTAAACTAAATCAATCAATAAATATATAAATTAACAACTCTTTGCAGTTTGATAAGAAGGAGATTACTTCTCTTTAACTACACATCGAGCAGTCCAATACTCATAAATGCTTTGCCGTTAAGCCTCTACAACCAAGGTTGGAAAAGATGAAGCTAGCGTAAGTGTGTCAGTACTGATATGCGAGAATCTGTCACTGCAAATTAGACAAAAGAATGTATTTTCCCCAATAGACGTTACGCGGGAACCAAGTTTGACATATATTAATTTCGAATGATTTACAGGTTAGCCGATCGAAATATAGTGTGCAAATGTCCATCCAAAGAACAACATAAACTCATATGGGCAAAAACTTTCGCAGCACACGTTAATTAATCATAATCATTCACATGGAAGCTCGTCTATGTATCGAATTGATATATATTGTCCGCCATGACAGGGAACAATTAATACTTGTCAATTTAAAACGAGTTCGCAGTGTTAATTATATGTTCCTGCAGGGACTAATTTCCTCGTTTGTGAATCCTCGCGTGAACACGTGCCAAGATTTAATTGCTTCCCACACACATAATTAATTTATTGTTCGTTCTTGTCCGTCCTCAAGCAATTGGGCCGGTGCTAACGGGGAAATATCGAACTCGTCACAGGCACATGCTTTCATCCCAATGAACAATTCATCATGGCTTATCACAAGATTAGCTATATTTAGAAAGAGAAGATGAACTCTAAAATATTAAATGCAATTAGCATACACATACAATAATGTTTTCCAAATTCATTGCTATATTTTATCATTTTTAAATATTCGTTTATGTATTTTGTATTTTTTATTTATCTTATAAAGTTGTTGCTTTAATTACAATAAAACAATAATGTGAACTCCAACAGTTTACCTAATATTAACTTGCTCCACTATGTTTATCGTAGGTTATCTTCCCCTAATTATTTCGCAGTCACTATGTAAATTTGCCATGCAGTATAATTTGTAGAATGTTATATCGACAAACAATAATGATGAACTCGACATAATGCACCTTCAAATAAATATTTTTTTTACAATAACATATTTCGTCGTATACGAACCTGACGAATGTAACTCCAAAATTGCAGATTTCGGTTTTGTTGAAATCAACTTCTATGACAAATCTCCACTTCTAATCGTTAGCATTAAGAGTCATCATGTATCTCCAATTTACTGGCTCTTATTAAGAGTCAGACATATTTGTAAGAATGCATTCTTTCCTCTCCTGTAAAATTGGATAATTGGAGTTACGTCATTCTCGTTCTCGTACGACGATTTACGTCATCTTAAAAAAATAATTCAGACATAGAACATTATACTCAAATAAATAGAATATACAGTAATTCGTTTTGTACATATGATTAATAAATTGCGTGAATGGCTTCAGATACAAACGCAGGTTAGATAATATAGCTCAAGTAATCGTGGCCATATTTTCGGATGATTGATTTTGAAAAATATGTGCATAATTATATTATTACCATGGTTTGAGCAAATTCGTATTCTCCTTTGTAAGAACAAATTATTGAGAAAAATGACGATTGTTTCAAATGCATAAAAATAATTTTCTGGTAAAGCTACAGTATGAATCGCATGATTGGTCAAAATAATGATTTTCTTTCCCCGCCATAGAATTCGTATATGCTATTCGTTAACAAAGAAATTACACAGTTTTTTATTTTATAGATCACACAATGAATTATGTTAAAACTTGTATCTACATAAAGCTAGTTTCAAATTAGTTCCCATGTACATTTTAGAAGTATTAAGGTAAACTGCCATGATATCGGATACCCGCCCAATATCGGATACCATCATTTCTCGGCTCGTGGGTGCTGCCATCTGCAAAAATCCACTGAACTACGTTCGTCGATTGCCGCCAATACTTCCTTGTGAGTGGGAACGCTATTGAGCACGGTCACGATCGACGAAAACAGAAATTTTCAGTTTCTGGAAGCATTTCATGATCAAAGGTTTTCACATTGAAGGTAAGGAGAAACAATAGCTTACTTATATTTAATAGAAAGATGGAATATTAGAGTATGTTGATATGCTAGTCCTATTCGGGTAAATGTCTTTGTTTGAGATTAAGGTTATATTTTCCACGAGGTGAAGATGGGGATGAGTGACGATATGATGAAATTGATGAATGGACATTTACAAAATGATGCCCAGGCCAGGATTCGAACCCGGGACCCCTGGCGTCGAAGCGCGATGAGAAGGAAAATATTAAACGAACATGTAAATGAGACGGTTACGGGGAAGTAGAACCAATATTCTGCATATGTAAATACATATATGTACGTAATATATGTTCTTCAGGATATTTGAGATGGGCTGAAAGATGGCTTGCCCCTTAAATCAGCACTGTGTTAGCGGGTGCAATTTTATGAGAAAAGAAAAGCAGGTTGAGGAAACGAATACAGCAAATTCAATGATGAAATAAACATGTGAATATAAATGGATATCGTGTAAATAGATTATCTGTTCAATCTCCGGTCAACACCTCTCACTCGTTTATTTCTTCATTCTTAACATTCGTACTGACCTATTCTGCATTGCGAAAGAGGTGGGATATTGCTTTTTCACGAAAATAATTTCAATTTTTAACATTAACAGTAATTATTGTTCTTGCTTTCTTCGCTTCCGTAACACACAATATGGCGGGCACAGTTGTGGATCATGAGTGGGTATGCAGTGTTTCCAACCTTCTTAACTAAAAAATGCCCCACGAACCATTCCCGCATAGCCCCAAACACCATTCACGCATAGCCCCACAAACCATTCACGGTAAGGTTATGTTAGGTTAGCTTAGGCAAACATAGTTAAAATTTGGGGTCGTAGTAATATCAGGAATGTACATTTCGTTTCTTTCATATTCTTGCAAAACAACGGCGTGGTTGGAAACACTGACAGGGTGTTACGTCATCGAACGTCCGCAACACGTAGAGGAAGCAAATAAAAGCAACGGCAATTGTGCGTCGGAGATATATTTCTCTTCAAAAATACATGAATTGCCGGTACAATAGATTCAACGATGAAAGAAAATATGTCCACGAACTTTGACAATGCTACAGAAACTCATTTTCGTAAGAAGTTTCTTCTGTAAAAAAGAAGAAATCCGTTGACCGAAGATCGAACTGTTACCGTAATTAATAAACTGATATGCATTTCAAAACATGCAAATGTACTTATTGGTCTTAATTGTCCATTGTTCCTTATGAGTTACTGAAATGTAGGAAGTTCAGATCCGAATTCTGAAATGCACTCAGACGCACAACACTACCAGTAGTTCCATTCACAGCAATTAACCTTACGTTAAAGTCGATTTATCTGAGATGAAACATCATCTTAAATGAGCAGCATCTCTTTCCCTCGCTACCTTCAACCCGCGCAGCTTGCGGGGGAGGAGACGGATGTGAAATTTAACGAATATGGTATCCGCTCGTGGAGGACAATCCAACACAACTGTTACAATATGTCGTCTGCAATTAGCACACGCCCACCACCTCTCGCGCGTCCAAGCCCACTGCACAGAAAAGGGCTAATGGATATGCGAGACAATAGAGACAGATTCAGGTGACATCTGGCGGTAAAATTTATCATAATTTTGTGGAATATTTCCTCTGCGGATGACTGATTTATAATGACCCAGCTTGCGACGAAATCGGCAGTAGAAGCGGGGGCATGTCGCCGCGTCATTAGTTGAGGGTCTTCCTTTCCCTGTAGCACAAGGCAATATGTGGTCAGAATGGAGCACGCGTGTACATAAAACATGTGTTTCAAAACATAACAATCAATTACGGCAATTAAGAGCCAGCGTGACATTATTAAGTTCGTGTCGGACATTATTGATCGGGTTGGCATATTCAGTTATTGACATATGTTGCTTATTTTTTGTTGTTGATTTTTACCATTGATGTCCGACCGGGAGGAAAGGGTTAATGGAGATTGTAAAGGGTGTCCCCAAATTATTAGCCTGATTTCAACTACTTGTCTGAATGTTCATTGTACACTCCTGTTCACAAAAAGTGGCACACTTTATTGGGTTAAACAGTTGAAGAAAGTGCCACTTTATCTGAGCAGGAGTGTACAGTCACCGGCAATAAAAAAATGGGACATATATATCCTGAAATACCTACTCGCTTCTTTGCAATGCGGTATGCGTGTTGCCTAACTCCATGGAGATGAACTTTCTTCAATAGCAACTTTTCCATAGAAGTTCCCTGTACGCCGTAGAGTTAGTAACGCACATAATGCGCTGCAGGCAAGCGAGTGTTTCAGGATCTAGGTGTACCATTTTATTGCTGGTGACTGTACATTTTCCACTGCCTACTGCTTTGTCTTTTGTTTGTTCTACCGATATGTTTCGTTGTTCTATGTAGCTCATCAGTGGTGATTGACTCATAATGAATTGTTGGAATTTTAAGAACTTTTTTCTGCTTTCTTTTGTTTGCTCTCCTCCTTTCTGAAGGAGAATTAAACGTAAATTGTCAAGTTTATCACCTCCTGTGTCAAGCTCAAACTTCTCTAACATGGTGGACTCTAGACCACCGCAAAGATAATCCTCACTGGTACTTTACATCTAAATAGAGGTCTTATCCAGATCACTAGACGAGGTGCAGTCTCTACCACCGATAAATAATCTTTACTTGCACTCTTTTTATATCCTACTTTGCACTATAACCACGCATATCGACGCCTGTCCAAAACACATTCTGTGCTGGGCCCCCACGGACAGATAAATAGACAGAGATCCTGAGGACCGAAACAGAATCACTCTCTGAAACGTATGTACAGTGGGATCCATGAGTATTACCGTGCAAACTGTCCATGACTATTTTCACTAATTTTTCTCTTACATCCTTAAGAGATGAATTTCTATGTACGCTTGTACAGAATTTGTCGGCAGCTGGTTTTGAGATTTAATTCTTGAAGCTCCTATTTGGTCAAAATAGTGCACGCAAACATAGTGATGGACAATTTGCTCGGTAATACTCATGGATCCCACTGTACGATTAGGAAGGAAAGAAAAGTAGTTAAAAGCATTTCCTTTTGCCGATGGAAGATGCACATCCGATACTGTGTCGAATAGAGTGTTGAAAGGAGAGGGTTTCGTTCGAGCGCCAAATTCGCACGGACGACGCTAGATAGCGAACGGAATTGAGAGCTTCTTCGTTCGATCGAAAAACGCTCTAATAGGCTAAACGAGCGGTATACACTCGAAACCTAGTACTACACGTACAAACGTAATTTGTCTGTGGTAGTGGTCCCTCAAATACGGATTCTGAAGTGAAACACGCAGTAAAATTGAAAGTTACGAAACATTGTCATCATCTCCATGTTAAAGTGTAGTTTAGTATATCTTACCAATACACAGTAATATATGAAAATGAAATAGGTAACAGTGAGCTGAAACTACAAAGCTATATATTATACATGCATGTTCACATTGAAAAGGAAAGAGGAACATATATTAAGAGTATTTGAAATTAAAATCCTTAGAGCAATATTTGGACCTAAAAGGTATGAGGAGACAGGTGAGTGGAGAAGGTTACATAATTTAGATCTGCATAATTTGTATTCACGTCCAGATATTATTAGAATAATGAAATCAAGAAGACTTAGGTGGGCAGGCCATGTGGCACGAATGGGAGAGGAAAGGAGAGTTTACAGGATTCTTGTTGGGAAACCTGATGGTAACAGACCTGTAGGAAGGCCAAGGCAAAGATGGAGATTTTGGTTGGTTGATTTGGTGTTTCAAGTCCACTTTATGCACAGTTAGGCCAATCGGGACTGGACCTACAGTTTAAAGTGGGTTCAGAACCATCCTCCACCGGGTATCGAACCCGGGACCCCACGAAGATGGAGAGATAATGTTGAGATGGACCTAAAGGAAATCGGTAGGGATGGAAAGGAGTGGATAGGTCTTGCTCAGGATAGGGACAGATGGAACGCCTGTGTTGCTGCATCCATAAACCTTCGGGTTTTAGAAAGCTAGAGAGGTAGTTAGTTATAATCACATTAACATTATATTTCATTGTACACGCAGCACGCTCAAGGGTAGGAAAGGCGAACGGGCACGAAGAAGCGAAAATTGTCACATCCAGTACTCTGGTGCTTAGCTATTATGCGCGAGAACAGAGTTCGGCTTCCTACTCTCCAAACCCTCATCTATGTGGGATAAACATGGTGCTAATAACATCATCTCAACTGATTAATTGGAATAAGTATCGTCATAGTCACATATCGCAGGGAGTTAATGAAACGGCACAAATCTTGCTGAACAATTTCCCTTGTAATATGCGACTGGCAAAATAACGCTCAATTGCAATATTGTTTTAATTCTGTCAGTTAACAACTGAGATTTGCCGACTAGGGTTGTCGATTTAATCTGTTAACTGAACCGATTAACTGAACAATTTCAAAATTCGATTAACCTATCAAATGTGTTTAATTGATTCGATTATAATGTAACGTGAGGCGGAGGGAACATAATTGTTGTGTGAATCCTTTGTAGGTAGTTAGGCTATTCAGCTATGATTTACAGGCTTTTAGCATGAACTAGTTCTTCTTACCCTCTTTGATAATGCCTCCACCCGAAGGGTATCATATACATTTATAAAAAAAAATGTGTGTTGTTCTTCATAGCGTATAGAATTATTAGAAAAATACTGCATTCTATTATTTATAAAAAACAAAATTAAAAATATCAGTTAGTTTTCCTCCGAGTGATAAATCTGTTTATAATCGATTAAAATTTTATTAAACGGTCGATTAATCGAACATATTGATCGGATATTAGTCGATTAGAATTTTTAATCGATCGACAACGCTACTAAAATATAATTTATTCGCACTTTGTTCATTGAAAAAGATTCTGAGTACAGTTGAAAAATGCAACATAACATTTTTTCCTTCGCTGTAATCAATATTTAACCGCGCGTACAAGGAATTCCACGTGTAATAATATTGTACATGTATTGTATTGGGAGAGGTGAAAATGCAATAAGGCGAAACGGGCCATAATACTTTATTTCGTATATATTACAGGACACGGAATACCTTTCCTCTTCAGATGCAGCCAGTTGCATTGTACGGCCCTACCGGCGAGGTATCGGTGCGGGACTATTCGAATAGAAACACTTGTGGACACAATTATTTTGCCGATGGTAGATGCACATCCTATACTGTGTCGAATAGAGTGCTGGAAGGAGAGGGTTTCGTTCGAGCTCCAAATAGTTCGCACGAACGACGCTAGATAGCGTACGGAGTTGAGACAATCTTCGCTCGAGCGAGAAACGCTCGAACAGGCTAAACGAGCGGTATACACTCGAAGCCCAATAGTACACGTACAACCGTAATTTGCCTGTGGTAGTGGGCCCTCAAATACGGATCCTGAAGAAATGGAAAGTTAAGAAACATAGTCATCATCTCTATGTTAAAGTGCAGTTCAGTATAGCTTACCTTTATATACTGATATATGAAAGTGAAATAGTTAATTGTGGGCTGAAACTACAAAGGTGGGTATTTTACATGTATGATCACATTGAAAAGGAAAGAGGCACATATTGATTCAGTTGGTGTTTTAAGTCCACTGTAAGCACACCAGGGCTAATCGGGACTGGACCTACACTTTAAAGTGGGATCCGAACCACTGTGTGCCTCCACCAGGAATCGAACACGGGACCCCTTGATTATAAGGCGACAACGCTACCACTGCGCCATCGGGGAGGACCAAATGAAAGATGAACTTAAATTAAGAGTATTTACATTGTTTAGTAGACTGAGCTAACCGATAGGCTCTATTGGATCCTTGCATTTGTGACAAAAACACAGACATATAAGAGTAAATATTGAAGAAACATTGGTAGCACAGAGAAGGACTTGTGTGTACCCACCAGTAACGCAGCCTTCATCCTTAAAAGCCCGCCTGCACCAGGACGACTCGAGAGCAAGGAATCCATTATATCGCTACTTTCATAAATGGAACACAAACAGTCTCCTAACGAAAGCTAATGCAGCGACCCCACCAAGTAAACCAGGAAATGCTTTTTGGGATTTCCAGAGCAATCGGAATGCTTATTTGATGATCACTTGCCTGGGTGTAGCGACACGGGCGCCCTCTCCTCTAGAGCTGCAAAGGCTATACGTCAAAAGTTCGGAGTTTGAAAACGGGTGAGGGAGACCAGAGGGATAAATGCTGTTTCATTTAATTGAGTTAGCTAAACAGAGGCTACGCTCGAACTTGCGGTAGAGACATGTCGGCTTCAAAAGGCCTGCAGTTAGATGGCCATTATAACAGCGAACCTTTTGAATACGCGTTCATGCATTGTTCAAACCGTTCCCAGTTTGTAGAGAAACATCAGACGCACACCGAACTTTCCTAATCATGCCAAGTGGATCCCATAATTGGCTTATAGTGTTTAGTAAGTTTTGATCTTAACCTGTTATAGTTTCTTGTTGATCATTGTGCGCATTCCCACTTTACATTTCAAGTAGAATGAAACTGATTACAAATTTTACTGATAAGTTTTAAGAACGAAACAATTCCTCACTTTTATTACATTTAACTTTCACTGTCTTACAGATAAATATTTCATCTAATCGTAAAGTAACGTAAAGTAACTAAATGACATTTCATGCACATGAAAATATGAAGCTTCATGGATATCAAACATTTCTTACGAATATAAGAACCGTTAAATCAGGGTTATATTAGAATCATTCTGAAATAATGTGTATGGCAATACAAACATATTCATAAATATATCAAACTAGTTAATTGCATTCTTAAGATAAATTAATCGTGCTGAAATATGACAATTATATGATTATATTCCTTGTTAAATTGTAATGCGATTGTTAAGGCATTTATATGGATCGTTTTATAATGTGTATGTAACATTCTTAAGAATGTACAACAAATGTATCTTCACATGCAAGATTACTACATTTTGGTCAATAGTAAATTGCAATTATACCAATTTCCTTCACATCTTCTCAGATAATATTTGAGGATATATCATGTTACAGTGATTTACAATAAAATATAAGGTTTACTATTAACTACACAAAATATGGCTGCGTAAGGCAAATTCACATTTAGAAAAAATAAATGGTTGTTGTTTATTATTGCAATTGCGATTTCATTAATTTAATTAGTTGAAATATGTGCAGAGTGCTATCTCTCTAACTTAGCATGTGATTGTTGTGTTTCTTCAACATTTTAACCTATTTCTGATTATGTCAGATAATAGAACTTGGCTCCCTTAGGTATTACGATATTAATTTATTTGTTTGGCTTTTGTTTTTGGCTGGAGTTATGAATTGTGATTTAATGTGGTAAAACTTGTTTGTTAGTTGACGTGAGAAGTTACAATTTAGTACAAACAGTCGGTATTATACATGTAACTATTCTTCTTGGCAATACATGAAATATGCTTATTATAAATTCGTCGAAACTTAGAGTTGATTTTATTTAATAATGAACGAACGATTTCCCATACCTTGAGTGGCATCTAGTGAATGCTAGGAAAACTCATGTGAACATATTGTTGTGTTTTAGAAACGTAGTGTTATTTTGTTTAAGACAAGAACGTTTCAACACATGGACTGTAATATAAGGTATCCATAAATTTCTAGAATTCCCTAGCTTTCATAGATCCTGAGGAAATTGATTCATTGATTTTTATGTTATGGGCACTTCAGCACGGAGTACATTTTGGTCTCGTCACACAATACGGGGATGAATCCCCTAACCAAAAGTTGAGAACAGGGCCCTAATAACAAAACAAAATGTAAAAAACTTCCTTACTCAAGTTTTAAACTATTGTATTCACCACTAAGCAAGAACAAAAACTCTACTTTCTGTGATGACAACTAAATCTTCTTACCTAGATCAAAAGCTGAGGCTGTAAATGGGGACTCAGCACAGATGGACAAACACATGACAACATAGCCCTGCGGAGGATTATACTGGTCCTGACCCCCCCCCCCGAAAGACTTATTAAGTACGAAAATTAAATAATGAAAATATACTCGTTTAGCATTTGTTGTGTAATTTCCTCTGAACAAATTGGGATCATACGACTTTGAAGGACAGGAAGGACATATTTAGGAGGTCTGCACCCTCCTCCCTACCCGAAAAACTTATTAAATAAAAAATTAAATAATAAAAATATACTCGTTTAGCATTTGTTGTATAATTTCCTCTGAACTTATTGGAAGACGAGGGTTATATTGGAACATACGGTTTTGAAGGACAGGAAGGACGTATTTAGGGGGGTCCAGGGGTCCTATTCGAGTAATAATAATATAATATTAAATTATGTATTATATTTAGTATTTATTCCTGAGACACTTGGTTCGCCCCCCCTCCCCCCCCGAAACATATTTCTAGATACACCCCGTGGAAGTGAGTCTGACTTTCGAGTGCTTTACCAGGTCATCACCCCTTACACCTCCTAAGGAAATTTATATCAATCCCTATCTATTAATGGCCCGTGGTAGACTTATGCCATCTATTGATTCGCAAAGAAGATATTAATTTTTTTACAAGATAATATTGGGTACGCCCATTCACCAACCAGCCTTGTTTATATATACATTTTCTCTAACAGAGAGAGAGAGAGAGAGAGAGAGAGAGAGAGAGAGAGAGAGAGAGAGAGAGAGAGGATGGAGGGAGGGGGAGAGAATCGATTAACACCACGTTCTATTACCTTTTATATCAGTAACAGATCCGATAGGAAGATGTGTTGATTTAGTAGCCTATTGAACTAGAGAAAAAATAAAAGTTCGAGAATAGATCTAAGTTCTTTCGCGCAGTATTAACGCCCTTTCATAGCTACAACTACCACGAATTTATCCTTTAAATAAATACATGAGTTGAGAGGGGAGAGAAACATCGGCTTAAGATTTTTAAGCGTCATGAACATATACATCAAAGACCGAAGCCCCTTGCTTCTGCTTCTTCATTTCATTAATGCATAGAAAGGAAGGTGGGAAGGCAGGGGGCACGACTTGCAAGAAGATGAGAAGCGAAGACAAAGTGTGAAAATAAGACGTGAAAGCAAAAAGGAGGAAAGAGGAAAGACAAACAACTTCAATGCGTACTAATTAGCTCTATAAGAGGTAAATGACAAAAGCAGATAGAACAGTGTACTAATAGCTTTGCTTCAACCACGAGATTGGTTTATAAAGAACTTTAAAAATGTCTAAAAAATGTACAGTTTTCAGTTCAGGTAACTCTTTTCCTGAGAGGAATTGACCCCGGTTCACGTTCCTCCCTGACTGATAGGAATACATTCCAGTTCAAGTTCCTGTTTTCCTGAAGGCAAGTTGTTACAATTCAAGTTGCGTTCCGTTGTTTCTACGAGGAAAGGTTCAAGTTCTGTTCCTCCTGTAAGAAATTGGTTTAAGTTCAAGTTCCACATTTCCTGTTAGGAACTGGTTCCAGTTCAAATTCTTCACTTCCTGAAGATAATTTGTTCCTGATGAAGTATCTGCCTTCCAGAAGGAAATTTGTTCTAGTCCAAGTTCCACTTTTCTGGAAGGAATTGGTTCCAGTTCAAATTCCTCTCTTCCTACAGGGAATTATTTCTAACGCAAGTTGCACTCTTTAGGGAAGGAATTGGTTTCAGTTCAAGTTCCCAATTTTCCTGGTAGGAACTGCCTCCAGTTCAAGTTCTTCCCTTCCTGAAGATAATTTGTTCCTGCTGAAGTATCTGCCTTCCAGTAGGAAATGTGTTCTAGTTCAATTTCCACTTATCTGTAAGGAATTGGTTCCAGGTTAAATTCCTCTCTTCCTGAAGGGAATTATATCCAATACAAGTTTTCTCTCTTCTTAGAAGAAACTAATTCCAGTTCAAGTTTTTGCTTTCTAGGAGGAATGTCCTTCCAGTTTCAAGTTTCTCCTTCCTGACAAGAACGTTTTTCAAATAAAGTTCAAGATAGCAACTTCTTAGTTCTTTTCTCTCACAACTTTCCATCTAATAATATTATAATTTAGTTAATGCAATATGCTACTTACAGATGTAGCATGGGTGACGGATGATTTGTTTTCAGAATTTTATCTGAAACACTGTTTTAAAATCTAAATTTTGCAATTCAATGGTCGATTATACTCCCTTATTTAAGTGCAAAGGAAGAAACACAAAGTGAACTTTAAAGTATTCGTTAAGCAGATATGACAGGAAATAAGTTTGGAACTAAGTGCCCTTTACAAGAAACGGATGCATTTGCGGTCTGTTCTGGAATTAAATAACTGATTCCATTAAACACATAACTTCCAAGATATTGGTATAATTGATTGATTTGGTTAACTTTACGTTGTTTCTGCCACTTTTGGCTAATCGCGACGATTAGAGTGATGATGGAATTGATGAAGGTACACTCTAGCGACGTAGCGAACTGAGCTAAACACTTTGCCACGAAGGTTGGCGAGTTATTGATAGAAGTAACTGAGATTAAGTTAAGTTGATGTGTGCACCATATAACTGATCACACACATTACCTAGAGCTAACGGCTATTTTCCGCCAAAAAAACATGTCTTATAAATGGCCATTTGCGTTGCGGGGTGGCTAGCACAGGGTGTTACGACGCTAGGGGTCCAAGGTTCGAATCCCGAATTGGACATAGGCATTCTTTGTGAGTGTCCCTTCATCAGTTTCATCATATCATCGCTAATCCCCATTGTTGAGTTTATCCAAAGCGGTAGAGAAGCGAAGTAAAATAAACCAAATAAATAAATAAATCTGTTTTACAAATCATGCACAAGGAGTAATATTCTGTTGCTAATATGATTATTTCACCACACTATACTGTCTCCTTTAAATATTGAAGCTACAAAACTAGAAAACCCTCTCTCGTTTTACAAAATGTCAATATTGCCTGCAAATTTGAAAGCTGGCACTCGCAGTAATACAGAGCAAACGCAGAACATCCAATTAAGAATAGTAATCATGGGAATTCGGCAATGAAAGCAACGGTCCGCTTTCAATAGATCTGTTCCGCTTAATGAGATGTACACGGTACAGAGTGACACGTGTAAATGTAGCTGTCGAAATGTGTGTATCACAACGAGAAACGCAACTTCCTGTAACGTTCCGGACCATAAAGTGAGATTTATTATCTTTCCCAGTTTTTCATTTCGCCTTTAATGCCAAGCAACCCCTGTCTTCGTCCCCATTTTGTGAAATAACTTATGTACTTTCATTTGTTCGTTAGAATGGCGAAACACAAGAGCGGCACAATGTATTTTTGTTGTCTGGAATCGTGGAACAAAAGTGGTATTCAGTTTATAGCTTGTCTGTCATCGTAAAGCAACAATGCAGGATTACTACGCCGTAAATGTTAAAAGCTATTGAACGCTTGATCCGTGTTTTAATTTTTGTCCGCTGCCATGTTGGGGCGTTTTGATGGATGGAAATGTTTCTTCTCATGCGAATTGTTTACATGAGTTCGGCCTTTTATTGCTCAATAAAAATAGTTGAAATACTGATGACACTAGAATAGTGACTTCTACTAATGAAACAGTTCATGACCGGTGCGCTAGTAATGAACTTTGTACATATGTGAGTCAGTAAGTAGGTCACAAATGTTTATTTAAGAAATACTAAATGAGATACTGACTTGAAAACCATCTTTATTTTTCAGTAATCACCTACGTCGGGAATCGAACCCGGGTCTCCTGCGTGACAATCAGATGCCATACTGACTTTTTCCTTTTAAATGAATATCCTTATGCGATATTATCCTCCGTCATTCACCATTTTCTCAACTTTCACACATATCAATTTTTACTATATTCTCGGTTTCTCTTATTACGGACAAACACAAATAACCATGTCCTAGCCTAATAAATAGATTGCTATGACCATTATGAATAGAAGAGCGACGGGCGATGTGTGCATGCCCTAGAGCCAAAAATCAAAATATTTTTATGGGATTCGAACCCGGGACCCCTGGCTTGGTACCCCGCTGCGCTGACCATTCCGTCACGCAGGCCGCCACGACAAGACCACCGCGGCTCCATAAACAACACAATCTCCACCACCATTGATACATTTGGGCAGCTGTCCCAGCCACAGTCGCACCTCACGTTCAACATGTTTATCATCCGCGAAATGTTTGCCGCCACCGTGCGCACACTTTTCGGAAATTCAAACGGTGATGCATTATGCTGTAGGCTAAAACTATGAGAACAGCCCATTGCAGTTTCTATGCTGGATATGGTCACTTGCCTGGCAGCTCGAATCATCTCCTCCACCCGCACTATCTCCACGTACAGTCCAAGAGTACGGCCGCCATTTTAAAACTGAACTGCCCATGCGTGCGTCTGCTATGTAGCGACTGCTAATTGAATATCATCAAGCTGGATTATGCTGCCACCTAATGGCACCATTAGAAACTACTCACTACTATTCTCAGCTATCCCACATCACTGTGTGATCTATTCCCCTCGTATATATCCAGCGGGAATGGACGTGTCAGTGTATCCAACAGCGTTGAGGAACTCTACAACGCCACAACAAATTGATTCTTCATTAGATGATCTATATGTACAGGGTAAACTGGATTAATAATGATTTCCCACTTAGTTTATGTTCAGTTGTGGTGTGTGGAACTGCTTCAGAAAACAGTTCCTCTAGAAACCTCACTGTGTGGCTATTCTCTGATTGGACAGATTAAAACACCCTCACCAATCACCTAAAAAAGGGTTTTGATCAAACTTCCTCTTTAGACCCGAACCTTAAATGCGACAAGAGGAAGGATGGTGCTGACTACACAACCGATCCCCACGGTCTCTAAATTCCTCCACCCAAGCTGCAGGGATGCATGCTCCATTTATTACCTCCTCTTGATCCTACGCTGATTAGTGAAACTCCAACGCCCTAAGCTCGCAGTGTGGCGCGATGCTGGTGGAATCGTCACGGGATATACACAGGCATCAAAACCCACGTGATGCGGCAGTCGATTTGAAAACAGGCATGCGACAAGCAGGCTTGACATTTGCTTGAGAACTTCATACATGCAAATCCCGTTCCGTGCTATCACAATGGTGCTGCGTGTCGCTATCTCCAAGTGATTACATGTGCCCTTATCTGAGCATGCGCAAGCGAAACTGAATGGTCTATAAATAGCAGCACGAAAAACCTAGGATAAGCCAATGAAAAGTATCCTGAAACCTTGAGAGGCATATCTGGAAATTGTTTATACATAGGGCGTCTGACTCCCACACGGGAGGCCCGAGTTCGATTTCCGGGGGAGTGATTTCAGATTGGAACTTCTCATATAATGTCCCTACATTGGAAAGGTCTGAGGTTTAGCATAGTGCGGGGGCAAAAGTGGCAGAAAGTGGGGGGTAACTAATCCCCAACGCCCCCTCTACACGCCGCCACTGTCTTCACGATATGATGCAACCTGTAGGAGCTAGTTTTTATCATTATCTCTATATATTATGTTATAAAGTAAACACACCGAAAATCTTATATGTTTGCAATGTTACTTTAACTATGAAAAAATCACAGCATTATTTACTACTGTAATAATTTTAATGAAATTCTTCTGTAATTGTAAAAACAAACTAATTTCCAAGAGTTTATCAGAAGTACTGACACTCCTGAAGAATAATTTGTCTTCGTATATTTAATGAATGTTTGGTCACTAGAACCAATTTTATTTTCAAACTTTTTCTGTATAGTAGATAAATTTATATTACGTGTATAATTGTTCATTTCTTTTACGGGCAATTCTAATGGTAATTACAGTTATGGTACGTAAACTTAACCCTCTATATTATTTGATTAAGTGTAATTTCAACTGTTAGTATTAATGATTATATTCCTGCCCGAATTCCTCTTTCATGCATTTAATAAATTCACTTTCACCTAAAATAGATTCGAACGAATGTAACTCGGTAAATATCCCTCACCTGGGCGAGTTCAACATTCTATGCTTTTAAATATGAGAGACATGCAACATCACAGGCAATCAGTAAATATCACAATGCTCCAGAGCTCTGAACAGACTCGTCAGCACTAGCGATCAATTTGTTTTGAATTTCAAAGATACTAATTGTGTAGTAGAAATGTAACGGCGAAACAATTTTGCATTTGTTCCTACTTGAATTTTTGCTATATGTCGTTTTCTGTCACATTTGGCTAATCGCGACTATGAGGATTAGTGATGATTACATGAAAGGACCCTAACGTAGAAGATCCATGTCCAGACAGTGACTCGAACCCGGGAACGACGATGGATAGTCGAGGATCGACCAGTTAACGCATTCGACCACCGAGCCCCAGCTTTGCTTGCGTGCCTTTAATGACTGAACAACACCCATTCAAATCCCATAACGTAAAATGTATTGTAACTCTTCATTCCTTCGTTACGCGGTAAAGAGGACATCCTTTCCTCTGATAAACACGAAAGAGACAACTGCCATCCTCACATGTTATGCAACGCGGTTATATGCTGTGTACTTCAGGTTGCTTGTCTGTCAGGTCAGAATACAGCGTGCGAGTCTTTCTCGTCTGAAGAGGAACACACTTTTGGACGCGAATGTACGAAACGTTGTCTCTCAAAAGAGCCACGCGCTGCAACACCTTTTACACCTACTCTACAACGAGCAACCCCCTGAACTGCCGTACAACCCTCGTGGCTAATTATTTGGCCGTGGCAGATGAAAGGTGTCGCCGCGGCGGTTGATGCCTCTGGAGATGAGAAAATATGATTGCGTTACAACAGGATGTCGAGAAAGTTTGAAGCGACTTTTGTCATGCGACTGTTCCGATGCTCTTTTGTCTCGGAGCCAAGAAAGAAGGGCTTCCACGTGAACTCCTCCCTTGGGGATGATCGAGCAAAGGGCTCGCTCGCTTTGTAGTTCTTTGCTTCCTGCCCTTCCCCACCCCGGGTTGAATAGATGCGAAGAGAGATACGTTGTTGCATTACCTTGAGGACACGGGGGAAAGAAATAGTTTCTCCCTTTTTCTGAAATAAAAAAAAAGGATACGCCGAAAAAGTGTGTGGAAGAATGGAAGTTCTGTCAATTCCATTTGAGGGTCTTTGTCATTGGACATGCAAAGGCAGCTTTGGTCTTGCGATGTAAAAAGATGGTTCATCTCAAGGAAAACGGAGAAGTACATGCTTCTGCAACTTTCGTTCTGGACATATCGCATTGAAGTCTGGAGTGTACTCAGTATATTAGCACCTATGCGCATAAGTTACTGGTAGTAATTAACTGAAGTGATTCACAGCAGAGATTCAATACACGAGGTTTTGTTCTCGTATTGTGTGATCGGCAAAAATTGCCCGTGTGATTACGTACCCGTTTTTTTAAACATCAATCAATAACTTATTCTCCAAACTTAAACGAGAGATCATAATCAATTAAGTTCAAAAAACACTGTTGAAAATAAGAAAATAACATCATCTTTTCCAAAAAAGGCTTTATCACTATGCACATTATATCGTATCTTTCTAAAATTTGTTCCGGAAGAGATACAAGAACGATTGTTCTAACAAGCTAAAACAGTATATTATTGATGGGTGTTGACAGAAATGAAATGACATTTATGTTGCACAGATTTTTTTAGTCACGAGAAAATTCTTTACGGGATATAAGTGGTTACTTTCACTACGCATAATATGGCTTCAAACAAGTAGGTATGTTAATTATGCATAACATTGAAATAGTAAAGAAATAGAATTGGTAGTACAGGGTGTTTTTTCCGCTCTGGGCCCCGATTTCGCTTATGCAATAAAAATCAAATCATTGGTCATAATGTAATGAAATTTGCTACGGACATACCTTGGTGTATGAGAAGCATGGTGACGTCACAGCGAGTGTTGAAAATAGTAACCATTAACATCAATGCATGCCTGCACACGCCTCTCCAGGTTACAGAAGGTAGTCAGTCACCAATACATCAGGAGTCACAGCGTCAATATCCCGCCGAATGCTATCTTGCAGTTCCCTGATAGTCATTGGCTTGTTGCGATAGACCTGTCATTTTCCAGTACGTGCGAACGATAAACACACGCTTTTCCACTGAGTACTGGTTCAAACTGTACTGCTTTGTTACTGTACGGTAATCACGAACCACTGATTCTAAGCACGAACTTTCAACCGAACCAGAACAAACACCAATCACTATCAGATGCATCACAACAGCAGGGCTAAGAACTCAGACTGAAAGCACACGTCCGTACAAATGTCATTTAACGGCAGAATTGCCCAAACGCACGCGCATGCCCACGCAAGGACTAGATACACTGTGGTGCCATCTCCAATGACGTTACCATGCTTCTCATACACCAAAGTATGTTCGCAGCAAATTTCATTACATTATGACCAATAGTTTGATTTTTGTAAGCAAAAATCAAGGGCCGAGAGCGACTGAAACACTCTGTATATCTTGACGTAACGTTCAGCTATAGTTGTGCAATAAATACAATTCTTCTACACTCACCCTACACTATCGTTGAATAATACTGTATTGCCTTTAAGTATGATCCTTTGATCCTTTGCCATGTGGGTCGTGCGTTGAAAATCAATCTTAACTATTATTTTCAATTATGTTCTCATGTTAATCGATATTTTAGCTTACACTTTGATATTAGATCATATTAGGTAATAACCTTTGAAAATGAATTTCATTTGAGCACAGCATCGAGAACACACCGAGAGATTCATCTCAATTTTCATCTCCTAAGCTCAGAGCCAAAGAACTTCCTGAAAGCGAGGGGCCACATGGAGGCGTTGCACTAATCGGTTGAAAATGAGAAGACAGCTCTCTAACGATGTAGCATCATCCTGTGTCTGCCAGCCAGCCCCTTTGATGCTGGAGAATTAATCCCCGTCTTCCATTGGAGAACTTTGCCTTTCATCATAAATCATCTGCAAGACTCCATTTAATGCAAATGTCATCCATTCCCAAAAGCATCTTCCCCCACACCAGGTGAAATTACGATCGGTCTGATATCATCACAGTCCCCACAGATCAAAGGAAATGATCAGTAATCTCTAGTAAATAGGATGTGGGTAATAGCATATGGCTTAATAGTTAATAAATTATAAACAGAGACTCTCTGCTAATGAGTACTATCACGAACCTCATAAAATTCGGTTGCTATTTTCGCGCTTGTCTTAAAATTTACTATATTCTCGGGTCCATTATCTATCTTATATATATATATATATATATATATATATATATATATATAAATGGATGCATGTGTGTTTGTGTGTGTGTGTGTGTGTGAGAGAGAGAGAGAGAGAGAGAGAGAGAGAGAGAGAGAGAGAGAGAAAGTGGGTCTTTGTGTGGGTGTATATAATTTGTTCCGGCATAACTCTCGAATTCCTGTAGCAATTTCAACCAAACTTGCTACACGTATCACTTGCAATGCGGAAAGAAATACTGTGAGGGTAAGACACCCCTGGCACGCATAGGGGTGGGAGTGGGAAGGGGCGACATGCAAAAATAATCGAAAACGACCGATATTAAATTCCGCACAAATCAGCCGTGACTATGTCCGGCACAACGATAGTGTTTCTCAGGTTGTCTAACATTCAGGCTGATTTCCGTTGCGAAAACGACCGATATTAGTGTGGAATACATAGTTTTCGGGGTTGCTAAGATGAATATTGACCCTTTCAATGCAGTTCAACTCCAAGTTCATCACCTATCGGCATGGGGGGTACGAGGGATTAAAAATGGCCTATGTTAGTGTCGAATCCATAATTTTCGGAGTCGCTAAGCTAATTGGTGACATTGAGGATGAAATAAAATTACTTACATTTTACACTATAGTTAGAATTAATTACTTTCCTGTCTAATAGAAGATTGGAATAAATAAATACCCGGGCAACGCCGGCTAATCAGCTAGTTCTCTATATAAATGAGGTAAGAGCATTTTGTGACACTCTTACTAATCAAAAATAGTTTGATTGCCTTCTTAGAAAGAACAAGTCATCTCTTTCGTAAACAGAGGATCATTCAGAGATGAAACCACCTTTAGGAAGAGGGAGGACATTTTTTGAGTTCGAATAGAAACTTGAATAAAAGTAACCAACTATATTAGTTGGTTCTTAGGAGAAAACTATAAATTATACTTACATTCCCTTTACATTTAATAATTGTTAACACAATTTTTAAGTATTGAAGCGTAATTATAATTGTCAATGGCATTCTGCAGCAAACCACCAGCATTCTATTTTGCAAGGAGCAAGGTGCTCTATCTATTCAGGCTGATCTCCGTGGCGGAGTGTTTAGCACAGCCCACTATGGAGCCAGAATGAATGGAATGGTTTATTTTACGACGCTTTTCTGCCCCATTTGGCTAATTGCGAAGATGAGGATGAGTGGTGATAAAATTGATGAAAGGATACCCATAAGGAACACCCACGCCCAGTCTGTGATTCGAACCAGGGATCCCTGGCGTAGAAACACAACCATTCCGCAACGGAGGTCGGCACGATACCAGGAATCACAGACTGGGAATAAGTATTCTTTGTGAGTGCCCATTCATCATTCTCATCATATCATCACTCATCCTCATCTCCGCGATTAGTCAAGAATGACAAGAGCGTCGTAAAATAAACCAAAATCAATCTACTATTGCCTGCTCTATTTTCAAATGTTCTGAGATTTTGTACCTAATATCACTCGATTGATGGATTGATTTGCTTTATTTTCCTTCGGGCTAATTTGCGAATATGGGAATGAGTGATGATATGGACACTCGCAAACATCCATGCCCAGACCGGGATTCGAATCCTGGACCCCTGGCGCTAATATCACTTGAATTGTAATCATTATAAATAGATAGTCAGTAAAAAACACATGAGTTGATATTTAGTCTTGCAATGATTATTTTCGAGAAAGAAATTGCAGTTATTCATCACCATGATATTGATATTTTTCAGGCTTAATAATAATAATGGTAGGGGGAATGGATAAACAGGAAATTAAACTTTAAATTAATCTTATATTTTTTTCGATATTCCTCATAAATTAAAAGACATTTCTTTGATTAGTACGGAACAAAATGTGATGTAGTTGCAGTTATCAACGCCAAATAATTTCTTGATTTTATACTCGTATGTAGAGTCAACGTAAAAAGTGGTCGAGGTTCAGCAACAGAATTGCGGAAACCCAAACTACACAACATGTAGATGGGTTGCATAACGCGTAAGGATATACATTCCTGTACAACAGAGTTCGTTCATTTCTTGCTGAACTGCTGCCAGTTATTACGTCATTTTTAAAAAACTGATCCTGTAGTGTGTTTACAATCTTCGTGCCATGTCTTGTTAGCTCCGCGTTCAGTACATCCATAAATGGCGGCGAAAAATGGAAAGCGCAGAACGACGGGACGAACCGTGTTAAAGGCGAAAATAAACGGAAGGAAAGAGCAGATGAACGTCAAAAGGAAATAAAGGACCGTTACGGAACACATGTGCGGCGGGTAACACATTCACAACGCTCAACAATGCGGAGCCGAGCTCGAGGATAACACGAAACCGGAGTGGCTCCTTCTGCGACCGCAGATATGGGCCTTTCCCCTCGTAGGAAAGGCTGCATGTAATTGTTATGAATCCTCGCACTCGCTTTCGGGGGGAAGCGCAGACAATCCCACCGCGCATAACACTTCAGTCCAGAGTCGAAAGAGGTGGTCGCCCTCTGCAAAACCCTCTTTGAGCTCCGGATAAATTGCGCAAGGTATTAAGATCGAACTGCGCGCTGCTATTTTCAGCAACGGTATGCAAACGCTGTAAGCTATTTATAACGCCACGGTAGGAACAAACAGGGTGTTACGTAAATTGTGGTCACAATGCTCTCCTTCGCTAGTACAACTAGCGGGTATATTGTCTTTTAACGCGTTCGCATACCCAGTATTTTAAAATATATATTGTACGTATTTTGACTTACTCTACGTTGTTTTTATACCTCATTATGTTAAACGCAACGATGAATACAGGGTGTCCACAATTAAATTTCACCTACTCAGAGCCCTCTGGAACCCGTTCGAGGCAACAGATTGGACTGAAACTTGGTACAGATGCTATGAAAGAACATGGGAAAGCAAATGCTGACGATAAAAAAATGGTTCAAATTTTCACCACTAGGTCGAAATGTGGCGCTGAAATCTGATGCACAGTGAAGAACATCCTGGAAAACGCTTCGTCTGACCATTGATCACACTGCCTTACGCTTCCAAAGGGTCATGCACGTTGACAGGGCGCATATTGAACACTGCTGCAAGTACATCGACTCAAATTACAGTTGTTGTTACTTCGGCGCCACATGTCAACCTGGTGGTAAAAATTAGAACTATTTTTTTGTCAGTATTCGCTTCACCATAGTCTACATCAACTTTCTGTGCAATCTCTTGTTACGAAAGGGCTACAGAGGGCTTTGAGTATGGAAACTTGATGTTGCCAGTATGATGATTACTAAATTATATGAAATCGATGAAGGAATGTCAATGCTAGTTAGAGTCAGGGCTTCATAGCGGAATCTTGAATGACAAGATTGTGAATGCAGCACTTAGTCAGAAACATACCCTTAGGCAATGGGATTCGATGCGCTGACCAGGTGATGCAGCCTGGTTCAAATTTTGATTACACCACCGCTCTTAAGCCATATTGGGATCATTCTCCAATAAGAACTGTGTTGAGTGGCGAAATTTAATAATTGTATCCGTCGCGGAATATTCTGGACCGATTTTTTTTTCACTTTTTGAGAAGTAAATGTAAACATTCTTTGAATGTAAGGTAAATATATGTTAACACGCCAATATCGACGAATATTGAAGAACAGTGGAAGTAGGATAGGAGTACATCATGTAGTAAGAATTGGGTTACTAGATTTCATAACTGAAAATCCGGGACTGCGCTGCTCGGGAGCCTCTTGGGAAGAAGGGGAGAAGGTGCACAGCCTGAACCCGGTAAAGAAGTATGTATGTACACCATAATTATTATGGACTACACTAAAACTGCTGCAGAGTTCCAAACGTGGTAAGGTATTTTAGAAACGATTTTCAAGGACGCGGAGGAAAATGAAAACACTGTCCTCTAGCCTATAATTTTGGAAGATATATTTTCCCAACAAATATCACAAAAAATCAAAACTTATAATAAAAAATTATCAGAAAAATACATTTTGCATCTTACATAACAAATTCATGTTTAGGAATTGTCATGCAATTGATAAATAACGAATATCATGAAAGTATAGCCTTGATCATTGATACTTTTTTTTATCACATTCCGGGATATTAGTGAGTACCGAAGAAACCTTTTGGGACACCGGAACAAATGATTGCGTTCCGGGACTGTCTCTGAAAATCCGAAACGTACAGCAACCATAAGTACCAATTATGGCAATAGAAGTCGCGACCAATTGCATTAAATTTACACAAGGGTTTGCTGAAAAATATCTAAACAATGCTTTGCTGGGAATCGAATTCGTGTAAAGCCATAGTACGTAGTTATATTTTCGCATCAGAAAGTGTGCAATATTTACAAGAAATGACAGAAATTCTGTTGAACGAAATGTCTTTGAATTTCAAAACAACTTTCCGTTTATCAAACCAATTTCTTCAACCAGGACAATTTTTGGACAGTTCTGAGAGCAAACCAACATGAATTCCGCTCTACAGCGTTGTCACGGAGGGGCTTAGGAGTGAAAATACGTTCTGCGAACTGGCGATTCTTTCCGGAGAAGGAAAAACCGATTTTTGCAAGATTTTTCTCACAGTCCTCATTTTTCTCCTTCTCTCCTTTTTTCCCGTCGTGTTTCAGCGTTTTCCTGCCGATTTTCGATCAGTAAACGCTACAGACCACGCATAATGATGGCCTCAATTTATAGCTTAAGGTCAAGAGACGGTGAGGGCATCGATTTCAATATGACGAATAGCATACCCCCATCCTCCTCAGAAACACGGATGCTGCAATGGACCATTTTATTCATCCTTTGAGGCTATGGCGCAGAGCGTCCCGGATAACCTTTCCATTAGGAAGTCACTGGGCAAGCATCCTCTCCCCTCCCCCCAACCCTCCAGCGAACGTTCATCTAAACACCCCTACACAGTCAACCCGATCGAGCACCCCCGAAACGTTCTTCCTTTTTTTACCCTCCTCCGGCTCTTGGGGGAGTTGCCTCTTGTAAACGAAATGGAGAACATTTTTCATTCGCTTGAAATCAAGCCTTAGGAGGAAACTCAAGTGAGGCATCAGAAATTTACAATACCGTTAGCGCTTCCAAAAACGGAAAGTTCTGATCAAAAGGCCTGATAGCGTGACTTTAGGAAGGCATTCTCAACTACCTAATCAAGCGTGCTGCTTGCTGGAAAAGCGTGAACGGAAGAAATCTTATTTTGCAAAGAAAAGGATGCAATCTGGACTTTCACGGATTCTCGCTTCCATCGTTTCACTATCTGAACATGTGTGCTAAAATGCATTCTTGGCTTCCAAGACTTTTGCACTGCAGAAGTATCACAAAATCACAATTCTGTGCACGAAGATCATGGCCTGAGAATTTTCCTGAAGTCTGACACAAATGCATTTATATACACATAATTGTGCCGACAAATAACATTCACTTAGCTCCTAATAGTAACCTAACTCGTAGATTCCTTGTAAATCATGGTACAATCAGAACTCTTATTGCCATGACTATAGAAATTTCAATGCATGTAGTTTTCTTTTGAAATGGAATACATGTAATTTGAAATAAAGTAGACAATGAACTTTTACACAGAAAGTACAAGACTTTATGATTCTTCTATCCTTTTTTAGAAGTTTATCAAATAGTCTCATAAAAAGTGTAAATATCTATAATTCTTAAATACATTGTACTGAATTTTAAACTATTAACAATAGTATGTTTCTACTGCATTGTTAAAAAGTAGTACACTGCATTTGCATAAATTGTCAGATCTGGTTTTGTATGAAATCTCCTGAAATATCTCTACTACTTAGATGTTCATGTGGACAAGTAGATAGAAAAAGATTAGAAACTACTTCTACGACCTTAGAAATATATCTATATTATTTTATTTGATAGTTTTGTTAACTTTCTGTCTACTTAAATTTTTCACTTGGAAATATGAGTTTCAAAATTAGTACGAGATAAATATTTACCTCCTGCACAATTACATAACAAAACAAATATATTGGTAATGTTAACCCAAAATATTAACTATATGCGTGATATAAGACTTCCACTGCTCTTTCTTGGAAATCCACTTTTCTGGTAATTGGGAAGTGTTCTCTTTTAATATAGACCAGTTTGTGCAACTTTTGTAATTTTCTAAGAACGATAGCCAATACTTATAAAGCCAGAAAATTAACAATACTAAGAAATAAACAATATAATCGCCAAAATGCATGTAAATGCACGCTACTTTGTTGCAATACTATATTGGCATACCTTAGTCGCGAAAAGTTTTGTTCAAGAAGTGACAAACTGATGCACTAATGCATTTTTCTCACATGCTCAGTTAGTTTAATTTACCTTAAGGATAGAATACAGTTTCGTTGTAATGATGAAGTGGGATAATGTTATCCCTTTTCTATTACAGTCCACAAGAAAATATTTTTTCCCTTTTCGCGCCAAAGGCTCACGGCACCAGAAATAATCAGTTAGCGCCTCTGAAGTTGATTGGGCGTTTGAGTCACGTGCGCACAATTGTGTCTATAGTTTGGCAGGGAGAAAATAAAGTTAATGTTCAGTTTCACGAATAGATTAGAGGTTCACTATCATGATGAAATGGTATAATGTTATTTCCTCTCTAAATTAGCACATTGAAAAAAGTACTTTCCTTTTCCAGCCAAAAGCTTAGCACCAGCAGCGAGCCAAGCAGACGATGATTGGGCGTTTGTAGTTTTGGCGGGGAGAAAATATGGTGATGTTACACGGAGATAGTACAGTTTCGCTGTCATGGTGAAATGGAATCATCTTATTTCGTATCTATATAGTCCACAAAAAAAAAAAAACTAATTTCTTTTCGCGCCAAAAGCTCCCAGTATCAGCAAGGGAAATAGTCTGAAGCACATGCAGAAATCGATTGGCGTTAGAGTCACTTGCGCGCTATTGTGTCTATAGTTTTGGCGGGAAGTAAAATTACAGTTATACCGCACGGAATATAATGGATACAACCGTGTAAAGTCAGTTTAGCTATTAATGCAGGGAAACCTTTTGAACCGTTCAATTAATCACCACATTGTTTCCGGGTTCAGTCACTTAACTACGAGGAGGGATGAAACAAGGTCGTCACCTCCGATCGCAACAACATCACCAAAAGGCCTGAATTAAGCGCTTCAATCTCGGTACGCTGCAAATTAACGCTACGTCTCCCAAACTCTGCAAATCTTTCCTCGGGAGCCATTCCGTTAACCCTTTCCACTTCAATATCCCTGGTCCTAACCGCTTACCAGCCAACTCCAAGTTGGGCGCCCCCACTTCCAAAACTCATACCAGCGGGGGGGGGGAGGTTAGAGGGGGCGGGGGGCCAGGAAAAAAAAATCCCAAGTCGGAGTGAGAAATTACATGCCTACGCTATGTGGAAATTCATCACCGGGTTTTAATTCCAGGCCCAAACTGTGGGCGGGAACCGAGTCAGCAGCTCTGGCTGCTTCGGCAAAAATAATGTGATTTGCGCTTCGGCTTCTTTTTTTTAACCAGAACAACAGGAAGCGTTAAAAGTTAGTGTGAAGAATGGCCCGGAACTAAATGGGACAAGATTTAGGTCAATGTTCGGAAATCAGATTTCTTTCGCTTGATTTTGTTTTTAGAGCGCTTTTGCACTGAACGTGGTGGTATTGTTCCGACAGCATCATTTATCATGTTTTTCCTCCATCGGAGTCTATACTTATCGAATACTGTAAATCACATATTTCGTTTTGTTTTTTTTACACATCAAGTACAATCTCACGTGTGTTCTAGGCAAAATGGATTTTGCTCTAAATCACGTTTTCGCTTACAATTAATCGTGTTAAAGCAGAAAAAAGAATAGTCCAAAATTTAGTTATGGCACAGTTGTCTCAAGTCACTTTATGCTCAGACGGACTAAATGTTGTTGGATTTACAGTTATTAAGTTGGATCCAAACCACTGGAACGTGATCCTACCGGGGACAGAGCCGGGACCACACGATTACTACTTCGTTGTTGTGAGAAGCACAAGAGTGAATCAAGAGAGTTGTGAAGAAGTGAAAACTATAATTCACTAATTAACTAGTTCCATATCCTTCTTAAACCCGAAGGTTTATGGCTGTTCCAACACAAGCCTTCCATCTGTCCCTATCCTGGGCAAGATAAATCCAATCTTTTCCATCCCTACCGATTTTCTGTAGGTCCATCTCAACATTATCCCTCCATCTTCGTCTTGGCCTTCCTACAGGTTTCTTACCATTACGTTGCCCAACAGGAATCCTGTAAACACTTCTTTCCTCTCACATTCGTGGCCTGCCCATCTAATTATTCTAATAATATCTGGATATGAATACAAAGTATGCAGTTGAAACTATAGTAAGTGAAATTGAATTAGCTATGATGGGTTGGTCATTAGAAATACGAAACATCCACTAACGTCAAATCAAAGCGAACAATAGGATCACTCCGTCACCGCAACTGTAATTTACAAATGAGTTCCCCATTAGATGTGATAGTTGAAAATGGAAATAAAATTCCTGGTTGAATACAGCATACAGATTCAAGCATATACGAGTATTACACATTTTGCTCGTGTAAATATTCTAGATTTGTCATTTCTGGTAATATTAATAAATTAACTTAGTTACTGAACTCACCTGAATATCCTTGAGTGTTAAGGAAAATTAAATCGATTTTCTCTACACAATCAAGTACAGTTGTGAGTAAAAGTGAAGTTCAAGCCATAATTGGAGTAGGACCAATCCCGTGACCTGCAAGGTGTCCCGACTTGTTTGCTCTCGATTTTGATGTGTGGGGGCACATGAAGGCCTTAGTTTACGCAACAGCAGTGCTTTCCGTGGACAATCTCAAACAAAGAATCATCGATGCGACTGAAGCAATGCGACGCTCTTTCACTTCAAGAGTAACTAAAACAGAAGCAAGGAATCGGGCTCTGGCGTGAATTCGATATAGAGGAGAACATTTTGAGAAAGACTTGTGAACTAAATCCGTTCCTACATACAAACTTTCTTTCATTTCATTATTCTTTCAATTTCCACTTCATAGTCGCGCTCTACCTGTCCCGTTGTTATTGAACTTTTTCCCAGATTTTTTAATTGTTTGTGAACATTATAATACGTCGTCGGACAGCTGGTAAAACAAGGAAGTTTTTCTAGTAGTTTGTACGCTTAGTGCCTTATTGATATTTTGAGATATTTGCTGTATTTTGGTAAACAGCTTCATTGAAAATTTAAACATCGAGTAAGTTTTGACCTGCTCTTTGAAAATGTTTGGCTCTTTTGATTGTTTTACTTTTAATAAAACATTGTAAACGTGTTGGAATGACATACAAATTAAAACAAGTTGAATTCGATCACCACTTTTTTCTTATTTTAATTTTGAACCTGGAAATCGAGAGTTTTTCAACAAAACAATAAATGTGGAATATCTCGAAAATGGACCCCCTTGGTATAAGGCACATTAGGGTTAAATTTGTTGCAAATTCGCTGTACTATCATGCCTTCAAAGGAATACGTCGAGTTTGAGGTAACCCTGTATGTATTGCCTGCATATGTTGCACTTTTCCTTGCGAGCGTACCCGAATGTTACAAAAGGCCAAGTGTACTTTCGCTCAGTTCAAGGAGTCAGAAAGCAGAACCATCCCAACCAACTCCAATTATCGTTAGAGAACGTTTGGTTCCTGATGACAGGACGCTGTGAGGATATGACGGTGACATGGAAAAGACATCAAGGGCGAAGTTCTGGAGCTTTTATTGGCCGGACAATGGACTCCCACCGAGCTCCTGATGGCGTTGTTGTTCCCAAAGTTGCACGTGGGTAGTGGGAGGCACCAGAGAGCGGAAGCTGTCTTTGTATAAGAGGGGACGCGAAGAGCAGGAAAATATCTCCGTGCGGGAGAGAGTGAGAGCAAGAAAGAAATAAACATCATCACCTCCTGGAAACAAGAAACAGGGTGATTTAGTATTGTCGTTCCAAGCCTATTTTTGGTGACTTATGATCCTTATCGGAAATGTAAGAGTCAATATTAGTTATCTGTATGAAAATAATGAACATAATATACTGGCACGTTTGTGCTCTTCGACTTCTCCTGAGCATTGTAAATGTTATTCTCTATATATGGTTCATGAAAGATTGCACACGTGACTACAAAACATTTCATACTACAGGTATTTTCTACTCTTACGGCGGCCGGTCGTAGTTCTGGCAAGGAAAGTTTGGAGCGGGGATTACGCCACAGATCAACCAGACAACAGCGGTGGCGCCGAGAGTTCCAACGCGGCTGGAAAAAGTATTACGTGAACCTCGTTCTACAGGCTGCTGCGTTTTCTATCGTGCTGGATTGGTCGCTTCCCCTCTCCCCACTTCCCCTGCCAGCATTAGGATCGGCCGCCGTAACAGTAGAAAATACCTTGAAATCAAAATAACACATACTCTATCCCGGGAATCTTTGGAGGAAGGCCGCGCAGAAGGATATGAAGAAAGTTGGTGGAACGAAGCAGTACACCCTGATACAAACAGCTGGAGCTGCAGTCGCTTTTCCCCTCCACGCAATCCTGTGTCCTTGCACTTGTTCATTGGTAGAGCCTGCTCAAGTCAGTACTTGCGCAGAGACTTGCTTTCGGTCGGTCAGACAGAGTATAGAAAATCAATGCAGTCAGTAATAGTATGCACTAGTGCGAGTGAGGAACTATCGTAAACTATACATATCTTGTGAAGAGAAAGATATCTGTTTGATTATTTCAGTGTTTCTTTTCAACCTATTTATATTAATCGCAACGATGGGTAAGAATGATGTTTAGGGACACAATGTGACATATGGATTATATGTTCATAAACTTTCTTATAAGTGACATGAACGTCCTTGATAATATGTGTACCAATGTTAAACTGTACAATATTTTCAGGAATTGACGAATGTGAAGCTAGCTTCTGGTCGATGGTTATAAAAATACATTAATTACCCAAGTATTTTAAGAAAGAAAATGCAGGAAATCACGTTCGGATAAATGGGTTTTTATCACTGTGCATTCGTTACTGTGACAACGTCAAGGTTTCCAAACACATAAACGTTATACAACTTATCATAGATAGAAAAGAAAAAAAACATTATTAAACATTGCACATGAAAGGTTTACAACAGATATAAATGGCATATTTCAAATTTACAATAAAACAATATGCACTTGTGTTGTAATAGATTGATTTATTGAATCTGAAATTGTAGGTGCATCAGCGTCACATTATACGGGGTCCAGCTCCTTAAGATAAGTAAAATGCAACTAACATAACATAACTATAATGTCGGAGGACTAAAATATTTTTGCCTGGGTTAAAATCTGAGGCTGCAAAGGGCACTCAGCACACACGAGAAAAAAACACAGGACAACACACACACAGCCCTACAGAGGATTATACTGGCCGTAGGTTCAGACGCCAGAGCCTCGTTAGACTGCAAAATGTATTTCAGGGTGTATTACGTGGTTGTGTTGTAATAGAAAACAGTCACAGAAATAATAACTGACGTAATTTTCCAGTAATTTAAGGCTATTAATAGATATATCGTCACTGTAGCGGATGGTACAAAATATGGCTCCCATTCTTAATTAACAGGCGATCTCTCAAGCATAGGAGTTTGCAATGTGAATCGATAAGAGCGAAGAGCCACGAAGATCAATATGGCGAACAGAAACTATCACGGAAAATGAACTAAATCCTGATACCAAGCAAACACACTTCTTGTATTCGCGCCAAGGGAATTCACCAATAAAAAGGAGCGGACGACTCGGGTAATCCCCTGAAACGGAATCTTACACGAAAGGAAGCAGATGTAGACAAACCTTATACGCAATACTGTCCTACAATAAATCTTTCCCGTCGGATTACGACGCTAAGAGATGTACGACTGTTTGCGGAGGTTTCCTACTCTCTAACTTTTGCACTTTGTCTCCCCCCACCCCTCTTCTTTCTCCGCCCCCGGAGCTGTAGAGATGGTCTACACGCAACATTGTGTCTACCGCTAGATAATCGTATTTCAGTAATCTTAGGCTCAAAGCCTAATAGAGTCATTTTATTTTGATGTATAGGATTAGGGCACAGAGCGAGGAATTTCGTATACCTCTAAACTGCGAGAAAGGGTTGGTGTGTATTTTGCCGGATATGCAAATTTGCAGCAAAGAAATCAGAATTTTTGCTTCATTCAAAATTCCAGAGTCTTTCATACAAGAGACCCAGCTCTGAGGCTCACACAGCCTCTGTCTCTTCGATGGATATCTGGTGGTAACCCTTGCTACCTGTGGAGTACCTTTATGCACATTGAAGCCAAAGTCAAATGCAATGAGAAAAGGTTTCCTTTTTCTAGAATAGTTTTCACGATATGATGCTGGTATCAGTGAAAGCCAGTGTGTGCTGGATATTACACAGGGTGTCATTTTAATGGCGCAACAGTCGTTCAATAAAGTCGTTAAAATAGTGTTTATTCTGTTAAAAATATGTACTATACATACTAAATAATGACTTTTTTAATGTTAAGGTTGTAGTCCAACATCAAGATTGATATAATACATTAAATAAATAGGAAAAGCGAATTGACTTTGTGGCAAGTTACCTTGTAACATATTCACTGTTCACCATAATATATATTTCTAATGTCCTCCACATTGAAAAGTAAATGCATCATCTGAAACAAGAAATGCATAAAGTCTGTAGCTCATCGAGAAAGATGCAGGAAAGTGCAGCAATTGATGCATTAAAGTACAAAACATGCAAAAATATGCTCACTTGAATTTACAAACGATTTTTAAAAATGCATCAAACTCTAAACCTGAGTCTTGGCAAAGATCAGGAAATACACTCTATTACATCAATCTTTGAGTTTGATGCATTCAGTCGTCTGCGTGTACACACACTTTGTTTCGGTTTGATTTAAATAGATTGATTTTACTTCGCTTTTCTGTCAATTTTGGTTCATCGCTAAGATGAGGATGAGTGATGATATGATGAAATTGATGAAGGGACACTGACAAAGAACACCCATGCGCAGTCCGGGATTCGAGCCCGTAGGGCGCTCTGCTAACCACTCCGCCATGGAGGTCAGTATTTTGTTTCGGCAACAAAAAAAAATACATTACTAAAATAAATATATGAGATAACTTTTCAGCATCTCTGCATGATGCAAAAAAGGAATAAATAGAAATAAATTCCTAATTGATTCTGAAAAGTATCCTAAAGTCTAAATTCGGAATTGAAATTTCGTTTTCAATGAAACTTTGCAATGTTACAACCAGGCCAAAAATATCAACGAGGATGGAGAAATGTTATGTTGCTATGAAGCAAACTGCAAATGCAATCGAGATCTAATCTATAAGTCCGTTTGTTGTCATTTGATGAGAATGATTGGCGATGACTTGAAATGGAAGAAGAGATACTGATAATAGATATGAACAGGATACAGAACATGAATATCTTAGTGGAAGAGAGATTTTCATTCAGAAAGTTACACTTATAACATCTCCAATTGTGTACGACTTCATATTTTAACAAACGTTTTAATTTTTGACCGAACAAGGAGGAATGCAATCAGCTCCACTGACTGGGAATGTGGCAGGTAATTCATGCTTTTGAAGGGATTCTCGCAAGGATAACTTAACAATTTCCTTTGCCTCAAAGTTTTCCTTGAGTTATAGGTAATGACAGTTGCAGAACGAAGACTGTCAACAATGCAAGACACGAACTAAGTGCATTATTATCATTTCCAAGAAAGCATCGCAGAGAAGCCTTAACATCCATCTCAACTTAAGAGAAAGAGGATGGGAGGAAAGAAACAAAGTTCCCAGTTGAGCGTCCAAAATGGTTTTCCCAGGCGAGGCGCATTCGGAATATAAACCGTTGGCTGGGAAGTGAACCTGGCATATGTATGCATAAACAGGAGGCGGCACCATCCCGAGTGTCCCTTTGCATCTGGAATCCTCCCACCTCCATTAATTCTCCACGAATATCGCCTTCCACGTTGGTACCTTTTGTCTTAGTCGCACCCGGCGTAATTTCACAATGCAGCATCCGCAGCAGCAATGGAGCATTTCTCGAGAAGAGCCTTCTCGCCTTTCTCCAACACCCGCTCCTTGCGCGAACAGACTTCATTTGTTTTCAGCAGTCATGCCAAAGCCAGGTGTGGCTCTTTATAGCCTTAATGGTGTCCAACACCAATAAGCTTTCTCTCCGTCTCTCGAGCATGGACTAAGCTATAACCCTCTTCCTGTAATTAATGATCTGCATAAATTTAATTTGAAGATGGCTGCGTCCTTGGGAGCCGTCATTGCCTCCCACACTCCCAAAACCCTTGAGTAGAACCCTTCCCATAGTCCGCTTATTGGCCGGCCTCGTCTCAATATCGTACGGGAACCTCAAATTACGGGCGTAATCACAAGTAAGGGTGGATGTTGTGGCGAGCGGGGAGCGGGAATATGGTTGAATCTTCCGAAGATAAAACGCAGTAAGAACTTCAAATGCCTAACGTTAGTTATGTTTTATTACCAAATTTTACAATTAACAAATGGGGATTCCAATTTAATTTCGTTTCATACTTAGGCCCTCTATTAAGACACGAAATTTGTCTCTCTAACTTTCTCCAAGTTCAGTAGATTTTAAAATTCAACACCACACACGTCATCAGGTGTCCAAACTGCCTCACCGATGGCGCAGCGGTAGTGTCGTCGCCTTATAATCAAGGGGTCCCGGGTTCGATACCCTGTGAAGGCACATAGTGGTTCGGATTCTACTTTAAACTGTAGGTCCAGTCCAGATTACCCTTGCTGTGCATAAAGTGGACTTAAAACACTAAATAAACAAAAAAACAAGGCGTCGAAACTGCAAATTATATTGGTAATGTTAAAAATATTCCAATCACTGAAACACTTGCCAGTGGCTACTAGAGTTTCAACATTATCACGCAATTCTAAGAGCGCGTGGTTAACTACCTTCATTTTGAACTCTAAAAATATGTAATAATCTAAACTGTGGTTTAAAAAGACAAGGATATGGATGTAACTAATTGCCGGTTTGTTGAATGTTTTTTTGCTATATTTTAAATTAATTGAAGTTAACCATATTTTTGATATAGTGCAAAAGTGTTTTGGGGTAGTAAAAGGTTGAAATATGAACCGTGATTGAAGGCTGTTATTTGGAACTTGTGTAGTAGCATTACACCATGTGTATAAGAAGATCCAGAACGAACTAATAAGCCATAAAATATAAGTTTTCACCCAGGCAGAAGCCAACGTAAAGTGAAGTATTGCTTCTCCCCGCCTTTCGAATTTAGAAGTCCGATCAAGGGCAGAGAAACAAACACAGGACTTTCCTGAGACCGATAGGTGCGTGTCAAACATACGTACATTTTAATTTTTTTTCTGTTCCTATTCATATTTGTAGTGTTGCATTTGTTCAAATATACTGAAAATAGTTGTTTATCCTAAGACAGAAACTATAGTGCTGCCTCCTAGAGGAAGACTGTACAAACGACTGTTACTATGAAATAGTCTGTGCAAACAAAGTTAAAAGAAGGATTCAAAATATGTAAAGTTGTGCTCTTTGTGTGTTAGAAACGCTAACCGAATAAATGTAGTTTGTATCGCTAATGTCTGCGTTTTCCATCGCACAGCAGGCACATGAGTATTTTCAGGTATCACTTTATCCATCTTGTTTATTTTTACTATATTGTAATGCTTTATTTTCAACAGGAATATGTTGTGTTAATATTATTAAATGTATAGATTTGTTTTATTTATGTGTAATTAAAAGTGGTCGATTAGAGGGGGCGAGGGGGGACAGTTACCCTCCAACTTTTCGCCACTTTTCTCCGATGCACTATGCTAAATCTTATATCTTGGTGCGTACTGAAAGTCGTGATCAACTTTTTATTTCAGACGTAAATGTTCACGTAGAGCGATGCGCTGTATAAGACAGTTAGAACCATCTATCGTGACAACATACACTTGAAAGTGGGGTGATCGGCGCAGTACGTATGCGCATTAGCGAGTAGCGAGTAGCGAGTAATGGCTCCGTTTGACAAGTCGTTTCGCTAGCTTGCAGTAATTGAATTTGAAGGAAGGTGCATCGGCATCAGATATCCACCGCCGATTGCAGGAAGTGTAAACGTCAAAGCCTGGAGTGGCGACATCAAACATCACCAAGAAAGAAGAAACCGAGGACAATGTCATCAGCTGGCAAAGTAATGGGAACTGTCTTCTGGGATTCGGAGGGTGTTCTTCTCGTGGACTTTCTCACTCCTGGGGAAACAATCAATGCATCTCACTACGTTCGCACATTGAGAAAACTTCGTCGTGCTATTCGTGAAAAAACGTCCTGGCAGGGATAGTGTTATCCTCCAACACGACAATGCCAAGCCGCACACAGCACAGCTAACGAGGGATGAAGTTGCCAGATTTGGGT
Source organism: Lepisma saccharinum (assembly GCF_977018435.1). Classification (NCBI taxonomy): domain Eukaryota; kingdom Metazoa; phylum Arthropoda; class Insecta; order Zygentoma; family Lepismatidae; genus Lepisma; species Lepisma saccharinum. The sequence goes on from NC_139253.1 coordinate 38,240,142, forward strand.
GGGAACTCCATCGACATCCTCCCTACAGTCCAGATCTGGCTCCTTCTGACTTTCACTTGTTTTCTTTTCTGAAAGAACACATGCTGGAAAACAGATATGACAACAACAAGGAAGTGGAACTTGCCGTTAGGAGAATACTCAGACGTGCCCGAACGGAGTTCTACAACAAAGGAATTTTCAAACTTCCAGAACGTTGGCAAAAATGTGTCGATTTAGATGGTGAATATGTTGAAGACTAATAAAGGTATGTACTTTAACAGGCATATATTAGATTCTTTTTTGTACAGTTTACTTCCTTCTTGTAACATGTTGATCACGACTTTCAGTACGCACGATACAAAGGGAAATATACGGTATTTGCACCCCCCCAGTTTTGCCACCGTGTCCCCCGGTTTTGGAACCCCATCGCCGCCACTGTAGACATTTTGTAAATTATCCAGTCTGGCACAGATATATCTCTTGTTGATTGGGTTGCCAGAACAACGAGGAACGAGAAGAAGACAGAATGTTAATTGTGAAATGTAAAAAGATGTGTATGTGAGTTATAGCATAATTTACCAGGGAAAGGTTCTTTGAATTTTGAATGTGTTTGTGGTAATATTGATATTATAACGCTGTGATTGATCTTAATTAACATGAAACGACAATAAACGTTATCAAGGTAAGGAATTATATTTTAATTTCTTCAATATTACGTCCCGAGATGACTCAGAGTAGTCGCAACATAAGGAAGTCTCTCATAACTCTACCGCGCACGGGGATTGGGCAACTACCGAGACGTGGTAATTCAGTGTCGTGCACCATGGGGAACGTCACATAAGAGTGCATGCAAATACGTTGCACATAATTCTTCTCGTTACTACTGATATATTAATGCAAAATTAAATAAAATAACAGTAATAGTATTTTTGGTTTTTTATGTTAGTTTTTGCTTTAAGTCCACTACAAACTAACAAGGGTCTAACGCCTGGATTCGCAATCAGTAAAATCCTCTGCGAGGCTTGTGTTGTGTACTGTCCATTTTAAGTTTGTGATTTTCCTTTCATCAATTTCATTTTCTCACCATTCATTCTCATTTTCTCGATTAGCCAAAAGTAGCAGAAAATCAATCCAGATAGGTTAATCAGAAGTGGACCTACAGTTTGAAGTGGGATCCGAACCACTATGTGCCTCCACTGAGTATCGAACCCGGAACCTCCCGATTACAGGACGAATACGTTACTACTACGCTACCAACGAAACCTGTATTTTTGGTTGTGAGATGGCATTTTGCAAGAGATTTATGTATATTTCTACTATATTAACTATTAATAAAAAAAAAACATATCCAATAATAACGCGATACATGAGCATATCTTCCAAATAATATTCTTGTCTATTATCATGAAACACAAAATCTACCTTCACCACGAGTAACCTTATTTGCAGAGTTCTCTTCAACAGAATCTGCATGTTGCAGTTTCTTGCGTGAAACTGTGCAAGTTCAACTCCGCATAACTGATGGAGAGGGATCATAAAAAATATAAATTCCCTTATCTCTCAATAAAACAAGGACATGGCCACATGGAGCCAGTCCCGATACGCAAATTCCGTGAAGAGTTCAAACAGAAGCGGGAAGGAAGTGGCGGGAAATGCCTGCAACAGACATCTGGCGTGTGGAAAAAGAACGATCCAAAAACTTTTCAATCACCTTAAGTAGCCGCATGCTTACCATCCTGTGCATCTTTTTTCCGCTAGTTTTTTGTGCGCACGAGAGAGAGGGGGGGGGCTGATGGTGCCCCATAAGTAGGACAGAAGAAAGGGTTGCAATTTTCTAATGGAAGCTGACTATCCAATCCAGCGCAATCAATTACCTCATTGTTCCCAGGAATCAAACCCGAATCCTCCATTAGCCTCACGAGCCCCCTTTGTAACATCATATTTGAATATAAACAGTTCCTAAATCGTTTCTAATGGGGATTAATATCCAATTACGGTAATGCTGAGTTACCCATCAGAGATGTTGTTTAGATCTTCGGAATGAGCTTTTAGGTTGTTAATGAGCAGAAGCCAACGAACGGAATGATAGAGAGAGAGAGCAATAGAGAGGAAAATGAATACAGGCTCGGTAAACCACCTTTTATTATTTCAGATCACTTTTCATTTCCCAAGGAAGCCCAAATGCCTCTCCTGTCTCATTTCGAGCAAAATTACTGCGTTCATTTAGAGAAATTAAGTACGATCTGTTACATTAACTACGGTTAATAATACCTAGTTCTAATTATCAATACATTACTTGGGCAATTATCTCCAACTTCTTTCTCAGCATCCTTCCATAAAAAGAATCTGCAAGCCATGATATACGGGATTTGATTCTTTAATGCAGAATAATACGCAATTATATATTGTTACCTACCAGTGCTTCCTTTCATGATTCACAAGCAGTCCAGAATATTGCGGATGTTACAAGTTACACTTTTTAGCAAGATTAATAAATAAATCTGAAAGATGGGCTTAATCTAATGAACTTATCACTTCATACTGTAGTTTTACAGGGAACTACTACGAATTTTTGATTACTAAATTCCCTGAAGTTTCCAGGTTTCCCAGTCCAAAAATGATTTTTTTCCAGACATGTCTATCATCATGATTTTTCAACCTACTTTAGTTATCAAGCAGTATATACCTACGATTCTATGAAATACTTCTATGCATGAAGTGAAAATCTCAAACAAGCACAATAACTAAATAAGCTCCAAATTTTTAGATATTTAAAAATAAAAAATAATTAATAATACTCACGATTTCAAAGGACTTTCACCTCAAGAGCATACACGTCTTACTCATGTTTCAAGCAGAATACATAATTGCGTTAGTCCTTACCTGCAAGAGATAATATGATTATTTATTTTGTCTATAAACTGGAATTTTTAAGCACATTAAATAAAAATACATTTTACATTTATGGTAATCTGACGTAAATAGTGCAACGGAAGTTGCATTTCAATATTAAAACTTTAGAATTCATTCTTGCAGTACTAATATCTTTACAAAATAACTTACAGCATACAATTAGCATTCAAAATATCACGTGTTACACCAAATACAACATTTTTTCAACAAAAACAGATCTAAATTAACAATCTTAAAATTACCGGTATTTACGTCTATACAACGTCCTTGAAGACAAAGGTTATTAAAGGGACCCGGGATAGATGCCACGAGGAGGCACATTGCATAATGGTTCGAATCTTCCTTGAAACTGTAGGTCTCGTCCCCTAATAACTTGTTTGGACACAAAGTAGACTTTAAAACAAACTTAGCCAAAATATTTTGTCACTGTTAAGTTATGCTTAACGATGGCTACTCCTATACATATCTATACAAAGAGAGAAATATGCCATTCTTTTAGAGTACTATTAGAACTTTCATTTTCTGTAGAATTAGTTACGATCAAAGAACAATAAACTTTGATGTGTGAACACGTTATCAGAAAACTACAAATACAAGTTATTTTGGTAGCCAACGCTCAGAAATATACCAAAGGTAGGATCTAAAATAATACGTATTCAACGAATGAGCGGGGAAAAAAGTGAGCACACAGTGATGCTAAATTCAATCTGAAGTCAAAACCAGCATCCCTCGCACTGAAATATTGGTCCCTGTTGCGCAGACAATCTTCGAAGAACAGCAGCGCCGTAACCTATTAGAGAAACAGGTACATTCTTGAAGCGGCATCATGGGAAGAGATGTCTTCACTGCGGTAGTTTACCTGGTATGTGTGAGCTGTGATATTGAAAATCGATACTTCTTCAAGCTAAAATGCCAGGGTGTGAGTAAAAAAAGGAGGGGAAAGAAACTTCACAGGATTTTTTTTCTCTTTCTTACAGAGGAGTCGATGGGCGACAGTCCAGAACCAATAGCAACCACAGTATTCGACCTAACTCTAGTGTCAGCGCTTTCCTCGAGAGGTCCTCCCAGTCGCGATTTTAGTTCACGGGTCATCAAGAAAGATGCGCGCGACACTGATGCCTTTTCGAGAGACAGAAATGAGGCTGGAGACCAAAGAAAGCGAAAACAATGGGAGGGGTGGAATCGGGAGAAGAGGGATTTATTTTTTTTCCTTCTCGTCGGAGGCAACTGCGCCCATATGGATCACAGCCAGCAATCCGAGCAACGTTCAATTGCGTCATGCGATTATTGGAAAAAACTTAACGTCGTTTTCTCCTGCAAATTACGAGGAACTGGGAAAACAGAGGCTTCTGTGAAATATGACTCCGATGCTTTCACTTGCGATTTGGATGTTTTCATCCCGCTTCGTCATGTCGTCCGATCGATATTTCGAATAACTGGATGTGCTTCAAACGTGCATGCATGTATAAATGAATACTCTGAGTGTGTGTGTGTACGTGCTGGCTATTTATAACAGAGTTTTGCCTTCTGCAGGGCACAGGCGACAATAACCCGCTATTATGGATGATGAAACGTTGCCATTAACAAACTTTCAAGTTTCCGTTTGTAAAGCACACACTCGGGCACACACACACACACACATACACAGAGAGAGAGAGAGAGAGAGAGAGAGAGAGAGAGAGAGAGAGATAGAGAGAGAGAGAGATAGAGAGAGAATCAGAGATACGTGTATATTAGTCAAACATACATACCAACATACAGCACACACATATATATATATATATATACATATATAGGCAGAGTGAGAGAGAGAAAGCTTAGGGGCAATAGAGAGAGAGAGAGAGAGAGATAGAGAGAGAGAGAGAAAGCTTAGGGGTAATATATATATATATAGAGAGAGATAAAGTTAGGCAAGGAAGAGAAGCAGACAGAAAAAAATCGGTAAGACCGAGAATTGACAAATAGAAAGGGAAAGAAATGCGATTGTAGCACAGACACGCAGGAAAGGTTTATATTTCAAATAAATTACCCAACAGGGACGATTTTACTATCTTATCTGTTTTATATTTTCAAGATTTTATTTCTTCTACATTTGTGTTTTATTTTTATTGTGTAAGTAATAAGCAAATTGTACCTGTGACTTCTTAAAAGGAAATGTTCGAATTATTCTTAATCTGTGAGTCAAATATGGCGTAATTTGAATCTTGTTTAAATTATTCTATGACTTGTGCTGTCTTTTAGTTCATGCTGTTATCTGCACTACTCACACATACATACGTACATATAAACATACGTAGAACGAGAGTGGAGGTAGTGATAGTAGTAGTAGAGAGAGGGAGAGAGTGAGAGGTACAGAAATAGAATGAGACGAGCAAGAAGGATGAGAATTAATTTGTTAACAATATAACACATCCTAAACTGACTCAGATACATTTTTTAGACAAAATTGCTTCATATAGAATGTCAAAAAAAACTGAGAGATTTCGTCAATCACATTAATTCCCGATGGAGTGGAAAGAAAATTTGCCACTTTCTGTTTCGGCCATATCGCACCAGATCTATGTCTTACTTTTAGTAGCGTCTGTATTATATTTATTTAAAAACAATTTTAGTTCGTAATATGGTAAAAATAAGAATTTTCAATGCTGCCTTCAATTTATATATATAAAAATGGGTGCATGTGTGTTCCGACATAACTCTCGAACTCCTTGAGCAATTTCAACCAAACTTTGTACACGTATGACTTGCAATCTGGAACGAAATACTGTGAGGGATAAGACACCCCTGGTACCCCTAGGGGTTGGTGTGGGAAGGGGTGACATGTAAAAATAATCGAAAACTACCGATATTAGTGTGGAATCCATAGTTTTCGGTTCGCTAAGATAAATAGTGACACTTCCAATGTCGTTCAACTCCAAGATACCCCTGGCACCCATAGGGGAGGGGGTGGGAAGCGGGTGACATGTAAAATGACCGGTATCAGTGTGGAATCCATAGTTTTCGGGGTTGCTAAGATGAATAGTGACACCCCCAATGCCGTTCAACTCAAAGTTCATTTTACACTGTAGTTAGAATTTATTATTTTCCTGTCTAATAGAAGATTGGGATGAATAAATACCCGGTCAACGCCGGCCAATCAGCTAGCCTTATATAGCGTAAACAGTTCATCCAAATGCCACAGCCCTCTTAAGTCTAAAGAATGTCTTTATCTTCACATCCTAGGTCTTATGCTGACCCGCCAAACAGTACCGAAAAACAGGTTGCCTACAAGTCACGGCTTCGGGCAAGTGTATGAAGCAAGGAAATCCGGTTCAAGAATCAATTCAATTTCATTGAAAATAGAATTTCCTTGCAGAATTTTGGATGAGTGGTAAAAACTACACATTGTTAATATGCAGTGAAATGAACAAAACGAAAAGAAAGTCATTGTTTATCCTCGGTTCAATTGTACACAACGGTAGAACGTGATTTGTTGGAAGTATGAAAACACGAACTTGATCAGCAGAATTCTAATATTGAATAATTAAAGGGAGATAAATACACAAACCACTTTAGTTGGGGAACTTTTACCTTCGTGATCTGACTTTTTAGGTTAATTTCCTGATTTAAACAATTTGCGTGTTCATTTTCTTCAATTCAATTCAATTCAAAGGAAAAAGCCAAGTCATTAAATAGTCGAAAGAAGCAGTTGCAAGTAGTATGTTGCCGACATTCGTGGCGGAGTGATTAGCACAGCTCACTACAAGCCAGTGGTTACGGGTTCGAATCGCGGCCTGGACATGGGTGTTCTTTGGGAGTGTCCCTTCATCAATTTCATCATAACATCACTCATCCTCATCTTCACGATTAGCCAAAAGTTGCAGAAAAGCGAAGTAAGAAAACAAATGAATCGATCTATCAAATACAAATTTTATGTTGGTCTACATGGTAGCACTGTAAAGCCTTGTTTCCATGTTTAACAAAACACTCAAAATGCTGCCAAAATTTATTCTAAAATAACACATTTTAAACGTAACGTTTCCACCCTGCAACAGGGTTTTCTTCAGACAAAAATTCACAATAAATAATAAAATATAATATTCACAAAATAAAATATTCACGTGTTATGGTTCCAGTGATGAGAGTTTCTAAAATAATAATAATTAATAATGAATTTTCTAAGAAGTTTGTGTTTTTTAGGTAATACTATAGCAGTAGCAACCTAAAAAATTAAAACATATATTTTAAAGTAAAGTATAAAACAGACGGGTAACAGATATTCACAAAACACATCTCTTTCACGTAATTCATATTTCCAATTCTTTATCATTATTAGTCTACTAATCCATTTACACGTCAGTAGTCAGTTATGGGATGACATATTTACGATGTTTGGATAAATCCTAGGGTAATTACCAGTTTACAGTGCGATAGTTATAGGAGATATAGTAATGTGAAAATTGTGCTGTGTTACCATGTAGTAAGTATATCTGTATGTCAACACATCCTATGAGGGTACAGAATTACCCACAAAAAGTCATGAGAGCCCCATTATTTTTGTGTGATTCATTACTGGGAATCCACAAGAGGTGTGCGAAAAGAATACTTTAATTCCCGCTATTATCGGGCATTTATAACCCACCAAAACAATATAAATGATAGTAGCAACGAATATTAAGTACTTCTGGGTTGTCGTTGGCGCCGACCGTTTTTCGTAATGGTTGCGCAGGGAACCGCAGGAGCTGTTTTACTGTTTATTCATTGGTTTGGGAACGCTTAATTCAACCGCCACGAATCTCTGGTTGCGTTGTGAAAAATGACTGCTCAAGTCCGCAGAGACTCGGGCCGGATGGGTTTTATTTGTCACGTGTCACTGACCGGAGATCACGTGGTCAGGGCCACGGTCCTGGATGAAGCGATCTTCTCAAAGTCATCTATTTTTACTTCCACGATTGTTAATTGCCGTATAATGCCTTGACCACAAGCATATTGCGTGAGTGGCTTGGAATGGGCAATAATAGCCCTTAACAGCTCGCCCTTCACAATATGCTGAACATAGATATTCAGGGTTAAACTCCAAGCGAATCAAAACTAGGATACATACCGGGTGATTAGAATTAAACTTCCCCTACTCAAAGTGCTCTACAGCACGTTCGAAACAACGGAATGCAGTGAATTCTGGTGTAGAGGGGAAGCGAATCCCATCGAAAAACAAAGTTAAAATTTAAGCCACCAGGTGGAAATTTGGCGCTGAAATAACAACCAGAATTTGGAAGCGTAAGGCAGTGTGAACAATAGTAACAGGAAGCGTTTCCGGAGAATGGTAGCGACAAGTCAGGTTATGCTCGCTTTCAGCTCTGGCGGAAACCGTACACGTTACTTACAAACACGACCTTTCAGGAATCACCAAAGACAGAAGTTACGTCGATTCAAGTCCGGAGGCCAGGGCGGCCAAGCACCTGGAAAACGCCAAAGTTGGCACAATTCGGCAACCAGCATGCGGGGATGCTCAATCTTGCATAAAGACAAGGGGTCTCTAAACATCTTCACTCTTGGAGGCAGGAATCACATTATGTTCTAGGAGTTGAGCGTAACGTGCACTCGCAACCGAACACATGAGAGAACCTTGCGGTTTCAGCTCCTCAATGCAAAAGGGGCTTAGCGGTGAAACCACACCATGCAGTGAAGTAATCGGAATGCAACGGCCGTTTCAACGCCACATTTCCACCTGGTGGTGAAAATTGGAACTATTTGTTCATAGGCGTTCGCTCCCTATTGTCTGCATAGCCTCTATATCGCGTTTCACCGCAATCCGATGCTTCAAAGGGCTCCGAGTACGGAAACTAATTCTGGCCACGCGGTACGAGCTTATTCATAGGGCGAAAACTAGTCTAGCTAATAGAGTTCTGGATAATTAATATAATAACAGTTAATTGCATATTTATATGAAGGTCAAGGCTGAGGTGGAAGGAAAATTTTGAAATGGGCTTGAAGAATATTGGCAAGCATGTTTCAGATTCGATTCGTTTTGATCAGAATAGTAACAGGTGGAAGGCTTGCGATGGTGTGGCAACGAACCGAACCTTCTTGTTTAGGAATGCCAGAGAGTTCGTTAGTTAGTTGCCTTCCTGCAAAGAAATTAAACTTTTGGCTTCACGATAATACATTCTACCAATCTACAGTGATGTACCACACGAATTCAGATTGAGAGCGAGAATAATTTTAGAAACAGAATAGCGGTAATTTCGCACAGAAACAGACAGTACAAATTTAATGATGTTCATTTCGTAAAACTTCCATACATGCTCTATGCAAACAGTCTTGACAATCTCTTTTCTGTTTCCGCCGATGCAGTATCCAGAGTAAAGCCTTCGCAATTGTCGCTCTTGAAAAATAGATGCTGGCTCTCAGGAATACACGGCGCAATACGAGGGGAAGGGGGGGGGGGCTGTTGCTTGTGTAATTACAGCGTGTTTTTTTCACTTTTTCGCTCTCTCTCGACCAGGATACTTAACAATCGTTTTTGTCATCTCTTCCCGCGCTCTTTTATTTCTTATCTCTTCTCTCTTCTCTGCTGCTTGTTACTGGTGGTTCTCCAGGGATGGGACAAAAAAATGTTCGGGCCCGGAGAAAGGAATAGGACGCGGCCAGCCACCTTTTGTCGCTAAGAAATCTTTTGTGCTTCTGCCCTAACGCAATTTCCGTCCTCTCTATTGTCTGAGCGACAAGCCATTGAAGGCGGCGCAAAGACCCCCCTTGTTTGGGGGGATGGGGATCTCGGAATCTTAGATTGCACTCGCGGCGGAACACACGGTCCTTCTTCCGCTGGGCCTCTCCTTCCAAAGGAGGTCTTTACGTTCTCTTGAGATCAACGAAAAGACCTATTTCCTCATTACATAAGTTACGTAAGCAGAAGCGCCTCATCAGATACAATAAACGCGGAGTTATGGCATAAAGTTCAACCAAGATTCTGGTGGTAGGGAAAGAAGGAAGAGATGTTGAAAAGGCAAGGAAAGTGACGTAAAAGGGATCGAAGAATTAGTTGCGATACAAGTGACGGTAATGCCATACACAAATAATGTATTGCTTTATTCAATCTTTGAAATGAAACAGAACGTGTGGAGATGAAAGGTTCTAAAATACAAAATAATATTTTTAGCTATACCAATGGAAGATTCATTGGTGCTGGAAGACATTCAAGAAATATCTGGCACAAGCATGACGGAATCGAATTACCAAATATGAAAGGTACAGGGTAAAACAATCAAACTCCACTTTCGGTGAAAAATGATACTTTGATACCAAGGGGTAGTGTACTACATCCCCACATGTCTAACTTTATGGAAAAAGGACTGATAGTCCCGCAAAAATTAGGACCGAAAAAATGTTTTTATTCATTCATTCTATAGCAACTTCAAACTTCAAATTTCATTCCTCTAACATTTTAAAAAGTGGACATCGTTTGTTTTTCCCCTTTACGTTTCATATATATATATATATATATATATATATATATATATATATATATATATATATATATACACACACACACGCAAAATTTGGCAATTTTAAAAACTATGTGATTTTATGGAAGTATAAGAACATCACTTGCATACACTTTTGCAATAAAACACTTGAAGTATGATAGTATGTGGTTTGGAATGGGTTGAAGCAGTTACAAAGGACAGTGCTTTTCACCTAGAATTGTGACAGAAGCTAGAGACCATGAATCATTGTTCAGGTGTTGCAGTAGAACGAAATAGACCAAAGCGTTACAAGAGTGCGTACTTTAAATCTTTAACTTTTTAAATTTAAAACTTTGGAAACTACACTTAGCGCTGGGGAAAAATACATTCAGTCAACTATGTGCACAAGTAAGTGAACAGAAACTGAGCCTAAATCTTAGATTTGGATTCCAACCAATGAATTGTCCTGCCCCCAATATTAAATTTATGTCCTCATGTAATTGTAGTATTATTATCTACATACATAGGTGAAAATGAATGCCAAAATTTTAACGGACTTGTAACTAGTTGTTTAGTATATCTGCGAAGCATAGGGTGTACAATTTTAGATAATGTTGATAAACTCTAGTAATTTCAAGTTAGATTTCACGCGTTTGTGTTTCAACTGCAAATTTGAAGAATGATTTTAGGTACAGGTTGTGGTTTTTGAAAGTATGGAATAGACTTAAGCCCAACAAACTGTGTAGCAATAACAAATTTCAGACCATTGAATTGAGTATTTTGTCTAACAAAGATTTTGAAACTCTGTTACTTGTTTCGTGCGGAAATCGTGTTATTTTTATGTCAGGAACCGAAAATTAGTTCTTGGTTTTATAAGCTTAGGTAACTGTATAGAAAATTGTATTAAAATTGAAGATGTTTGAGTGGGAACGATTAATATAGCTGACATCGCATAACCCGCATGTTAAATTTTCTATGAAACAGGAAATCGTTCTACGTTTTCACCAAATTACATCTAGAATTCTGGAATTACTAAAAAGAAGGACTTGCAGTGATAGTTGCAAATACAGTGTATACCCACTTACAATGACAACAGGGTACAAATGCCTACGTTTATTTAGCAAAGATATTGTTTACAATGTGGGCATATACACTAATTTCTCTAATGCACTCTAACGCCTTTGTTTACAACAGTGTACTGTGTACATATGGACATGAGCCTACAGTGTTTTGCTTCTTGTGTACACTAATATTGAGAAGTCATTGGAGATTCAAAACCAATTTAAAAATTAATTTTCTATTCTGCATGACCTCCTAAGCGATGATGCAACAAGTACGTGTTAATTACAAACAGATTACATTCGTGTTTATTTATTTTATTTCTATCGTTACGTTTGTAGGCCACAGAGTCCGTTTTATTGTTCCTTATTTAAATTTATACATAAAACTGTAAATACCTACGGCATATAATTGTATAGTTTCTAGATATATTCTGGTATCACTTAAAACTGATCTTTATATTAACCATTACAAGAATTACTTTTTGTAATGGCAGGAGAAAATATCTTTAACGGTCAGTATTCTTGTTGTGGTAATATAATTATCACTTGTACTCTCAAGGAGTTGAGAAATCAGGCACTTTTTCGACTATTTGAAATTTCATGTGAGAAATGAAAGAACGGAGACCAATCTAAATGAACTCAAACTGTTCTAACTTAACTAATTTTCAGTATTCTGGTAATATATATGAAACTAAGAACACAAAGAAATTGAAAATTTTAAAATCTAAGGTGCGTTGCTAAGGTCAAAAGTTAAGATTTCTCCATTAGAATACAGAACAATATATAATTGAAATTACTTAGTTTGCTAAAGAAATATGCCACTGCGGCTATGAGTTCCTTAATTTAAACGATAACAATAGCTACTGCTAAGGAAATAGTTTAATTCAAAGTATAAGATGTCATCACTTAAGCAAAAAGCCAGACTGTGCAAAGCAGTAGAGGAACAAGATTTATATTTATATAAAGTAGACTTTGTATTATATTGAGCGAGCTTACATAAGAAAACCATGATGTCTTACAAAAATACTAGATTAGAAAGAAACTTACACAGAGCGCGGAAAGGAAATGAAGAAATGTAGCAGAACGACAATTAGCACAATCTTATTGTATACAGCAGAAGAACTTAACAGACATAAACATAGGATACAAGGACAATCTGAGAGGAAGCCTTTATAACCTTATCACAAAACTCAATAAACTTTTCCGGTGCAGAGTCAAGTAACTATGATGCCATTTATCAAGAGATAACATAGAAATCTCAAACGTAGTGTCAATACCACAAGATCTCTAATCAAAAGGCCTTGTCTTCTGTTAAAAATTTCATATGAAGAAAAGAGGAAAAATAAGCTGCGTTAAAAGTTAATAAATATATTGTGTAATGTTACACTAAGTTAATCTACTAATCTTTCAAACATGTAACAAACTCCTCGTAACCTAGTTTCCCCATCTCTCGTGCCTTTTGACAGTACAAAATGTGTCAAGGTAGGAACATGGTGACAATGCAAGCAGCTGATCACATCGCTCATGTTCCCTTTGAGCGCTTACGATTTAAAACATTACAAGATTTAAATGATAACCTTACAAGCCCAATAACAATTGTACGGCAGACTATATACAGCTCAAATTTACATGAGGTATCAACTGTTTTTTACAAAACTACCTCAAGACTGCAACAATAATCAAGCGAGCTTCAAAATGCCATTTTTGTTATTTTAAAGATGGCGTCTCCAATACACACTTGCATCAGTGAAGGCGAGTGGTTCCTTGTCCTCTGTCAGCCAAATGAAAACTTAATATATCTGTGCATGCTAACCACACCAGCAAGTTTACTAATGCAGTAGGAAGTTCGACAATGGCCTCAGTTCGCAGGCAGATGGGTGGAAAGGCCTTCACAGTGGCTCATAAGTGACTGCACGTGGACCCCAAAGACGTATTCTTCTTAAGGTGTACAGGCACTAACTCAAAGTTGATCAGCAATAGGTCTGTGCTAAAATGCAGCAAACTTGTACAACCCTACATACAGAAGTATATTATGTAGATAAGAAACAAAAGCAAATTAAGGTTTTATTTTACTCTCCCTTGTAAGACTACAGCGCAAACATGGGCATTATTATCTTCGTCAGCATTCATATTTAAATAAGAAAAATACAAAGTAAACGTACATTAATAATGACATTCATATACATATATACTTTACATTTATTATGGCCCTAGAGTGGTCACCCTGTATAAGTATATATAAATATATATATAGATAGATACATACATACATATATACATATATATACATAATGGGTGACTACTCTAGGGTCACATTTGTTTTTTACTTTTTTCTCGATTTTCAAGGCGAATTTTCCAAAAAATCAAGGGTACAAGCAGAATTTTTATCTATTTCAACCTTACATATTACCGCCTCTTACCAACCACAGACATACAGGGTGGGCACAAATATATTAACAATATAAAGGGTATATGTTATTACAGTGTATCCAAATATTCTAATTCAATTCAATTAAACGGTATGTACATTTAAAATATTTGAAGTGCCCAGTTTACATTTGCCATTTCACATACTCAGACTCGTAATACATATACAAACACAAGTCACAAATGTTAATCTACGAAACATTGTTAATTGTATAAGAATTTTGAACTGAATTTTACCTAATCAACTTAAAGATATCTTATCTTGCAATAATTTTCCATCTGTCCGATAGATTTTTCTGCAAAGGACACAAACAAAGTAAACAGAATTGAGAGAATTCTGTCTTATTTTGTACGCCGCTATCTTCTTCCTCCTGGATAAAAATAAAAGCTAAACTGAGAAAAACGTGCCTCCGGGCATTTTAATAAATTCAATGGAATTTGGAATAGTAAAACTTAAAAATTTTCACGTCTACGGTGAAAAATTCACGCAAAATTCTCGGAATTCAAGGAGTTCCCGGTGAGTAGGCAACCTGTTCTAGCACAGGCGATGTCCATCACAATCAAAATGTTCAGAGTGAAGGCATTGTTCACCACAGCCTTTCTTTCCCTGGGTCTCTTCTTCCCTACATCCGATTGGAACTGACTTTTCACCTTTTGCCACACCTTTCTCTCTCTTCGAAAGAGTCACATTTCTTCCAGATATCGACTCCAGCATTTTTGACCTTTGCTCGTTGTTTTTCCGGCACCAGGTAGAAGAGACGTGACGTCGCTTGGCGTCTGGAAACACAGGTCTCATGGTTTATTACTCGGTCCTGTTGGGGACCAGGAGCAGTCTCCAGGGGTTCACGAGGTACGTTTCGACCTTCCGTCAGCCCGAGGAGTCGCTCGTGTATCACACATCCACTCCAATAGTCATCCGGGACGGGAACAGGCGCTCGGAACGGAGTGTGTGGCTTGCTCCATCAGGACGCAACCGTAGGCGGGAACGTACGTGACTCGTCGACATAGACACATTCAAAGTCACCTACGTCTTTCTTGTGTTTCTTTACGGCAAAAGCTCCGGATAAATGGCGGATTCGTACTCGGAAGATTCACGGGTTGAAACCCCGTCGAGATAGTAGGAACGGTAGCAATAAATTTCCATCAAAAATTATTTTCGGAAATTTCTCTTAAAACCATACTATGATACTCTACCTAAATTCGGAAAAAAATACATCTAGTTAGAATTTATTTCAGACCAATAGATTGATTTGATTATCTTATGTCGCTTTTCTGTCACTTTTGGCTAATCGCGACGATGAGGATGAGTAACGATATGATGAAATTGATTAAGGGACACTCAACTAACATCCGTGGCTATGCCGGTATTCGAAGCCGGGGCTCCTGGCGTCTTCACGCGTTGTGATAACCACTCCGCCTAGGAGGTTGGCAATTTATTACAGCATTCAAGCAAATCTTGAGGTGTTATTCTCTTGCAGTTGCATAGACAACTGTGCTAGAAAACAGGTTTAAGATGCTACGAAACTATCGTGGATATATGACAGCAACAAAGCAAACTGCATGAAAATAAACAAATATTCTGAAAGGAATTCAAAGCAGAATTTGGAATATTACAAAGGTTTTGTTTGAAAGGTGATACTTTTTCCAAAAGTCTACTGACTATAAGAAAAGAGTGACGTAATGTTCGATTTAATGTAGACAGATAGTTCTGGTTGGGTATCATTCCACGCGAGTAAACCTGCCAGCACACTAACACCTTCCAGGCTGAGTATTATCGTCTTAGAGTTTAGGAATTCAATTTAATGTTTTACTTGGTTAGAGTGTTAGTTCTTTTTGTTTGAGTTGAGCAGATTACTACAGGTCCAGATGGTCATAGTGAACATACGCTGGGATTTATTCTGCTCATACAAACACACACAAGCACAAACTTTTTAACACAACAACAGACTTTACCTAACACTGATAAGAAACTACCCCCTTCGCAAACACGTTTTGATGAAAAATAAATGAAATTTCTTGTAGTCAAGCTCAGAACGAGTTCAATGCAAGTATACTTGACTTTGAATCTATTAAACAGACCCTCGTTGCAAAAGTAAAGGTTTAGAGTTACCTTTGTCCTATCCGAAATAATTTTTTAACCTTCCAGCAAGACATTGTGACCTCGACGAACACAAAACTTTGCTCAAACTCAAACTGCTTACTAATTTACCTCGCTTCTTCTTGTTTATATTTTCGCCATAAGCGACTGCGACTTCGAAGTAATTAATAATATTTACTATGGGCATCAATTAATGTGCTGGGATAACCCCTACCCCCAGTGGAAAAGGCGCGCAAGGAGCGGCAGCTGACGTTTTACAGAGATCCCAATAATTAAGGCTGCGATTAAGTTAGTTGAAGGGTCGTAACATGCCACACCAGGTGGCTTGCATTGAAAATTCATCAGGTTTCAACCCAGAACAGCTACTGGATATCTTTGTATAAAGCATCAACAAGATAGTGCTACAACTGTACTAATACATGACAGGATCTGTGTACCCGATTTGGGATCCAGTTCCAGGTTCCCTCTTTTATTTTTTCTGGATGCGAGTACGGATATTTTGGGCGGCAAATAATCTACATCCGATATTTTTTTTTATCATTCCACGTATATACATGCAATACAAATAGTACCGTGTATCTGCATTCTCTCTTATTTTGTGCCGCTTTTATACCACTTACGTGCCATATCTTAGAATCTCCTACACTTTTTCTTTCTAACAGTACAGTGGGTATCATATTAACGTAAACAACTTATCAGGTTTATTGTTAAAAATTATCTGAAACACAACAATGAGGTTTGTTGTATAATAATGGGAAAATCTTCAAGTTTTGTTTTCATCCGCAAGACTTGTAAACATTATCGTTGTGGCGCTGGTGTAGTGAATTCACGACTTTCGCAGGTTCCAAGACTTATACCCCTATAATTCTGCATGTGGGGCTTGTGAATGATAAAATCTATGTGCCACCTATGCCACAAAATCTGCAACAGTTAAAGGAGAGAATGAGAAACGCTCTTGCTTTGCTGGACGAGGAGTTCTTGGGAGAAGTGTGGCAAGAATTCGAATTTCGATGGAATGTGTGTCGCATAACTGGTGGAAGCCACATTGAATATTTGTAGACATTTGATTGATTGATTGAATTGCTTTATTTTACTTCGCTTTTTGTGCCCCTTTTGGCTAATTTCCGAAGATGGGGATGAGTGATGATATGATGAAGTGACACTCCGAAGCATTCATACCCAGGCCAGAATTCAAACAGGGGACCCCTGGCGTCGTAGCGCAATATGCTAACCACTTCGCCACGGTGGTCGGCTTTTGTATATATTTGTAGGCATTAGTAGACATTCACAGAAACTTGAAGTTTTACTGATTGATACATGACAAATATCATTGTTGTATTAGACATAGTTTAGTCGGAATAAATTCTTAATGCTGTTTACTCTATTATCATACACCCTGTGCTTTGTGGTGGATTTAACTTAGTGACGAAGCATTTATTGCCCTTTTTACATTGGTACTCCCTCACCGACATATTTTATACCATAAAGTATTGCCCTTTTTGATAAGGAGGGAAGAGTTTGCTTAACGCATTCTCTATATATATTGATATTAATGTGAAAAATAATTTCAAATTATTATTTCTTACAATTTTTTGAGTTAGTGTGTGTTTATGGAAAAGTCAAAGTTGCTACAACTTTATACTCAGACAGGCTAATCGGGACTGGACCTACAGTTTAAGTGGGATCTGAATGATTGAGCAATGTGTCTCTACCGGAGATCGACCTCAGGATCCCTTCATTACAATGCGACACTGTTACCACTGGTCATCGGGGAGGCTCCATTGGAAAATTATATAGCTGATGTATTTACGCAACGTGGAGTGGCCGCTCGCTCTCCACAGATGTTGTTATGATCTCTGATTACTTCGAGGATAAAATTCACATCTTCTGGTGACGGGGTACTGAAAACATATAATAATATAAAACGCTTTCCAAAAATTATGTCCATGAGTCTCCACCAAAGAGTTTGAAGAAACAGAAAGGAATGGTATGTTTGAATATGCAGACCGAGAGGCTCATCCTAAAAAAATCCTGATTCCTCAGTGTATTTTACATCATGTGACTCCAGGTTGTTGACATATGATACAAACTGATGCATTCGTTTCTTTTCCAAACATATCAGTTATTAACTTTGGGCAAACTCTGGCCAATCTTTACTTCCCTAGCAATGACAGGCTATTTTTCGATAACATTTTTTTTCACAGAAATGACTAGACTCGACAAGGAGATAATTTGGCAGAAGTTTGAAATCACCTACTTCTACAAGGAAGGCAACCGGAAATAGTCAAGGTAGTCTCCAAAGATGATGAAGAGAACCTTTCCGCGTGGTCAGCGAGGGAAAAAAACTGAGGCTTCATTTAATTTTACCCAGAAATACCACACGACAGCGGCAGTCAATTACAGCACAGAAAGACGAAGTAACTTATGGAGGTAAGTAAAGAATAGGATAAAATCAGATTAAACAATGGGAATTCTCTCGCCGCACGTGTGCTTTCAACTTACGACAATGGCGCACCCAACTTGTGCAAAGACTAAAACAACGGACGCCGGCCGGCGGTATGAAAAAGCAAGCCACTCACCGCCTGGACAAAAGGTTGGGGAATGTGAGCTTCCTTTTTGGTCTGTTTCTGAGTCGCACTTCTTCTCTCTCATGCTCTTGTCTCTCCGGGCAGGAGAGAATGAGAGGACGGCGTGGGGAAAATCACTACACCTCGCGGCCGAGGGGAACAATTGGGTTTTGAGCAGAAGGATTCAACCGAAGAACGTCGACAAAAGCTACCGGAAGCTTTTATTTGTCACGTTATGTTTGGTTTGTTTGTTGCCAGCCGTTAACGGCTACTTTATAAACCAGAGACTGGTTAGGGAAGGGCATGGTGTATTGTGACCGCGAATTGAGTCTCAAATTTCTCTGTAATCGCTCTTTCTTCCATTGTTTATCCAGGTCTCAAGTGATCTCTTCTGCCTGTTGCTGTCCTCGTTCCAGCATCGGCTGAGCTGCAAGTGCTATTTATATCTCCTGATAAATTAGCTCCCATCCTCGATGCTTCAGATAATTTGCGAATTTGAGACAGGCATAGAAATCGCCTGCGATTTTCTGCAAGTGACAATAGAGTTAATCTCTTTGAAGATGTTCAAAGCTTAAGCATTCTTGCTGGGTGGAATTGTACCTATGAGTTCTGTTTGTTCAGAATGTCTCTTCGCTACTTGTTTTCTTTCAATGGAATCATTTTGTGAGCGTGTGCTGGATAATCATTTGTGTAATTCTGCATGCGTGAAATTTGAAGGTATACGGGGTAAGTGGTAATTACAATTTGCGCATCTAAACATAACGCAAGGTCTATTTTAAAAGAACAAGCAATTCTAACCAAGAATAAGATCATACGAGGGCTGGGGCATAAGTCAAGCCAACTATATTTTCCCTCAAAGTTAAACGGTGGTACCACAAAATGATCGTATGTCCTGGAGAACATGACACGAGCGGCTAGCAATAGCTTTAGCACTTTGGAAGATATATGTTAACAGCACCAAACCTGACATGCCTAATCTATCGACCTTACCGTAGTATTCGTCTCCTTTATCCCTGTAAGGCTCCTATGCTTTCAGACTTGTAAACACATGTGGCACGATGCTCTCTTTAAGAATGTTTTCTCGCTTCACTATCCTATACCTGTTACACATGATCTGCATTGTTCATACAGTTCACAATACCATACTCTGCCCCCTTATATTACTATATTTCGAATTTTTGTGCTGGGCCTGAATACTCGCGAAAAAAATAAGTTCCTATGACCCCTACCCTCATACTTTGAAACAAAATTCAAATCAAATATTTAAAGTTAATCGCATACTTTAATTTCCTACTTTATATATTCACATTAGACAGGAAAATAATGAATTCTAACTATAGTGTAAAATGAACTTTGAGTTGAACGGCATTGGGAGTGTCACTATTTATCTTAGCGATCCCGAAAACTATCGATTCCATACTAATATCGGTCGTTTTCGATTATTTTTACATGCCACCCCCCTTCCCAGCACACCCCTCCGGGTGCAGGAGTGTCTTGGAGATGAACGGGATTGGGAGTGTCACTATTAATCTTAGCGACCCCGAAAACTATGAATTCCACACTAATATCGGTCGTTTTACATGTCACCACCTTCCAACCCTCACCCCTATAGGTACCAGAGGTGTCTTGGAGTAGAACGGCATGGTGAGTGTCACTATTCATCTTACAGACCCCGAAAACTATGGATTCCACACTAACATCGGTCGTTTTTGATTATTTTTACATGTCACCCCATTCCCACCCCACCTCTAGGGGTGCCATGGTTGTGTTGGAGTTGAACTGCATTGGGAGTGTCACTATTCATCTTAGAGACCCCGAAAAGTATGGATTCCACACTGATGTCGGTCATTTTTTATTATTTTTACATTTCACCCCCTTCCAACCCCACTCCCAGGGGTGTCTTACCCCATAGTACTTCTTTCCAGGTTGCAAGTCGTATGTGCTCCAAGTTTAGTTGAAATCGCTCCAGGCGTTTGAGAGTTATGGAGGTACACACACACACATCCAATTTTATATATTAGAAGATTGAATCTATTCACAGAGAGTATCAACGTACCTGCACAAACTTTATTTTGTGCGTAAGTACAAAACGCTATGGATATAATGCTTTATCTCCTTATACAAAATAGCTTACTCAGTGGCATGGTGGTAACGTTGTCGTTTTGTAACTCAAACATCCAGGGTTCAATAACCAGTTCGGTCCCCACTTTACCCTGCAGTTCCAGTCCCGATTAGCCTATCTGTGCACGTAGTAGACTTGAAACAAAAGATCAACTCTTCTTACACACTGTTTCTTCAATAATGCTTGAGTCCCGGGTTCGAATTTAAGTCTTAGAGTGTCCCCCTTCATCAATTTCATCATATCATCATTCATACTTATCTTCGCAATCAGCTAGAAGTTGCAGAAAAGCGAAGTTAAATAAACCAAATCGATCAACCAATGCTTGATATTAAAATTAAAGTCCCTGCTGGGAATCGAACCTGGACTATCAAGGAAGTCATAACCGATTCATTGAATTTATAACAATTATACCAATAATTAAATCATATGATTGAGAAACAATACCTAATATGAATTATTCAATATTTTAATATGCAAATAGTTATAGTTCTGTGGTATTGAAAACGTACGTTATCATACAAGAAAATCATTTTGCAAATTCAGAGAAGAAAAATTTCCTGGAAATTATATTTATTAGTTTTCCGAACTTGTAAATTCAAAGTGTCAGGAACGCTTTTTCCAGCATTTTTGCCGATAAATAAATCTGAGGAGAGTAAAATACAAGGAGAGAGAGAGACAGAGAGAGATGTAAAGGAAATACTAATAGAACGAACTACGCAGAAGGTCGGAAGTAGCATCGCCCGAAGTCAAATTTCTGTTCAACGGAATCAGGTAAAGGATCGAAATAAGCAAGAAAATAGGAGTGCTCAGGTTTCAGCAGCATGGAGGATGGGGTATTAGGCGGGAACCAATATCAAGAAACGCTTGCGGGTGTTGGATAAATTATGGGCGCTTATCCCGTTCCTTCCCTTATCGAAAAACGAAAAGCGAAAGAGAAAAGGAAAAGGGAGGGAAAAAAATCAGCGTGATGAATAACTTTACACGTTTGTTTTCCCGAAACGTGATCTAGAGTTGAATACCATGCTTGTACCCTGCGGCAAAACCCGGTGTTGCCGGATACAAATTTTGATTTCTATCATCTTTTCTCTTCCCGCTGGCATCGGTGTGCGATGAGTTATTGCCCTTACGCTGCTAGACACAAATTCTGATCTGGTTATTTCGTGTGACAGTGTTTTCTCTATCGCCTACACAAACGTAGACACACGCAAATATAGCTTAATAATTTGCTTCTCTGTGTTTGTTTCTCTTCTTTAAGGGAGCTTACAGACCTAAGCGACAATCGGCAGATGACAAGCGGTACGACGATTTCACACTGAAGCAACAAGCGACGGAGGACCCTTCAGTCTAGAGCAAAACATTCACCGCGTGTGCGTGAACCACAGACAGAGGCGACAAGATGCAGAGTATTGGATATACGACCAAGTCAAAGCGACTCGCAAGTAAATGGTGACACGTTCAGCTTGTGCCGCTTCGGTTCGACATGTTGCATTTATTTCTGAATGTTGGTTTTCAAGAGACACATATCGCCTGTAGCGTATCGCTTGTCACCTGTCGCTGATCGCTTCGGTCTGAAAGCTTCCTAAAACGATGGTGTGTAGAGGGGTTTATATATAACTAAGTAGCCTTCTTAAACCCGAAGGTTCATGGCTGCAGCAACACAGGCCTTCCAACTGTCCCTATCTTGAGCAAGATCTATATACTCTTTTCCATCCCTACTGATTTCCTTTTGGTCCATCTCAACGTTGTCCCTCCATCTTCGTCTTGGCCTTCCTACAGGTCTTTTACCATCAGGTTTCCCACCAAAAATTCTGTAAACTCCTCTTTCCTCTCCCATTCGTGCCACATGTCCTGCCCACCTAAGTCTTCTTGATTTAATTATTCTAATAATATCTGGACATGAATACAAATTATGTAGTTCTAAATTATGTAACCTTCTCCACTCACCTGTCTCCTCATCCTTTTTAGGTCCAAATATTTTCCTAAGGATCTTATTTTCAAATCCTCTCAATTTATATATATAAACTTTTCTTACGTTTGTTTCTCACTTGTTTGAGTTTTGTTTTTATACCCTGTCCGAGCTAACTGTGAAGTAAGGCTGCGCATAGAGTCAGAGAAGCGAGGGAAATTCGGTGGCCAGAGCGAAGAAGTACACGCTGCTGGGAAGGCAGTCGCCTTCTCCCACTCCACACAATTTCGTTCCTCTCACGTGTTCATTGGTGGAGCCGTCTCGCGTCACTAATTACGCAGAGACTTGATTTAGTTTGCCTGCTCTAAAGTTAGCTGGGACAGAGTACAAGTTAATTATTTTTTTGCGAAGATAGTCTAATCGAGACGGGACCTACAGTTTATAGTGGGTTTCTAACCACTATGTGTCTCCACAGGGTATTTCTGCTTGTATCTGAACACAATGTCACTAACAAAACGTTTTCACATCAACATCAGTAGTTTATTTACTTCCGGATTTTTTTTATCATCTTGGATTCCAAACCCTCAGTACTCGTCATCAATGAAAAGTTAACAAGACGTAATTGCAAACTTTGTCTCGTACTATTTTTAATACATACAGTAACAAATCTAATATGTTATGTTTGTTTTGAAGAATATGATTGTTAAGAATTTAAGGGGAGAGGGAGCAAAGAATCAAAATTCGAGAGGTAATCCATTTTCCTTGATCAGGTATTTACACCAAATGTCAGTTGCGTAATTTAAGAAGTTAATTTCAGAATGTGTTGTAGCTCAGATGATGTTACAGATGTGAGGTTTAAAGTGTATCGTGAGTGATTTGATTGCTGCAGTATCTTTCGCAATGCTAAAATATTTTTCAAAACTGCTAAAGAGATAGGTTTGGAAGTTAACAAAGAGAAAACTAAATATATGCTTACAGGGCGAAACCAAGTGTTAGGTAATAATCAAAATCTAATTATTGACAACAACTCGTTTGAACCAGTTTCCAAATTCAAATACTTAGGAGTAATATTAACAAGTAAAAATTATATTAAAGAGGAAATAAAAAGTAGGCTTAATTCACGAAATGCATGTTACTTCTCTCTTCATAAAATTTTGTCTTCTCGTTTAATATCTAAGAAACTAAAAGTTAAAATATACAAAACAGTAATTTTGCCTGTAGTATTATATGGATGTGAAATTTGGTCCCTTACATTGAAAGAGGAACATAAATTGAGAGTATTTGAAAATAAGATCTTTAGGAAAATATTTGGACCTAAAAGGGATGGGGAGAGAGGTGAGTGGAGAAGGTTACATAATTTAGAACTGCATAATTTGTATTCATGTCCAGATATTATTAGAATAATTAAATCAAGAAGACTTAGGTGGGCAGGCCATGTGGCACGAATGGGAGAGGAAAGAGGAGTTTACAGAATTTTTGGTGCGAAACCTGATGGTAAGAGACCTATAGGAAGGCCAAGACGAAGATGGAGGGACAACGTTGAGATGGACCTAAAGGAAATCAGTAGGGATGGAAAAGAGTATATAGATCTTGCTCAGGATAGGACAGATGGAAGGCCTGTGTTGTTGCAGCCATGAACCTTCGGGTTTAGGAAGGCTAGAGAGTTAGTTAGTAAATATCTTTCGTTAATTTCAAAAGAAGAAAATAACAAAGAAACTACATCATACAGGATGATCAAAAATAATGTTTCATATCGAAAATTGTTAAACACATCGGCACGATTCGAGTGTTACAATACAAGAAAAGCCTGAAATATTCACGTAAGTTAGGAGTTTTCAATATATACTACGATCGCAGGTGAGCATCTCATATCCATCAAAACGTAAGTTATTTCACCCCGTTTTAACACTTCATTATTTCCATCAATTCCATACCTTGAACACATTTTGAATGGTACGTGTTTGCAAACGCGGCATTCTTTCTCAATGGCCCTATATATTGTTCCTAAGTAGTAACATAGGGAAGTACACTCAGAAGAAGGAAAAGTTTTATCTCTAAAAACTTATACGTAGTTTACAAGTTTACATCAACATGTCATGGAGTAAAATTTTACAACCTTGCACTTTTAATTTTTTCCCAAGAGGCTTTTACACCCCTTGTTTTAACTTTTTCAGTTAGAATTTTAGATAAGGGATATTTCCCCGTATACATAGAACGATGCAAAATAGTCTTAAGTGTCGATGCACCATAAAGTTTTAATTCAATCAACCAATCGACTACATCATGTCAAAAAGTTGATATGAATGTGAGTATAAGAAGCACAAGAACTACATAACATGAAATTTGAGCTATTACATGCTTTGGCGAACTTAACTTAAAGTATCATGGAAACTTGACGCATTTTAAAACTTATTATTGAGACTGCATTGGAGTATTGAGTCAATATGATTTCCTTTGCACATTTCGCGAGAAATTTGAACAAACTAATAACAAAATTCGATCATGTTCTCAACTTAAAGTATCTCCAACATAGCATTTCCATTAGATTTCATCTCCAATAGAAGGATTTTTTTACTCTATTTTTCTGGCAAACTTTATTGCGTGTGAAGCGAAGCGGACAAAGTGTCGATTTGGTTTTCGCCTCCGAATATGTCATTTTCACAAAATTGATTTCCAGGAGAAAGTTCTTCCGCAAATTTTATATCCTTTTATTTCCTTTCCCTCTCGAAAAAAAATCGTGGCGGGAGGGGAAAAAGCGTAGAGTTATTGCAAACCGGGAGGATGGCCTACAGGAATAAATGCAACGAAGCTAAAACCATCAACGATTGTATCAATGAGCTTCCTTCTCTCTCTCTCTCCTTCCATCTGCTCTACCCGCGACCTGAACTTGTCATAAATTATGGATCAACTTTACAAGGGCTGCAACGCTCTCTCTGGCCGATACCAACTGACCCAGAATTCTGTGCGCCAGATGACGGGCAAGCAGAAGCGATGTGGAGCCGCAGTTGGTCTTCGCACCGGCGTCATATATTGATATGGCATAATGGTTACGAACAACGGTATCGGGGGGATTTTTTTTCTCGCTCTCTCTCTGCGTGTGGCGGGAGAAATCGTTTACATCCAGATAAAGCGCGGTGTAGGATGCCTCTATCTGTAATTCCAATGCATCTCGGGAAGCAGCAGAGCAAACGGTGGTAGAAATTTTGTTTGGTTTGAGTTGTTCATTCCTCACGGTAATTGAGACGAGAAAATTGAATGATCACAATGGTGGGTACGCAAACATCGAAGTGTCTGATACGTCACTCCCTATTTCTAAATGATCATTATTACTCTGTTCCGTATATCTCTGGAGCAAGGCCACGCATTGAGACAGACAAGGGGGACACGCTGCCGCGAAGGATAGTATCTGCGGTCGCTTTCCCCTTCCATGCAATGCCATTCCCTCTGAAGCGTTCATTGGTGGAGCCGTCTCGCGTCGCTACTTGCGCAGAGACTTGTTTTCGTTCGCTTGCTACAAAGATATCCGGGAGAGGGTATACTTTATTTGCTAATCAATTCTCTTCCAACTTGTGTTCCTCTACAATACACTCATTGAGGCTTTGTTCGGCATAATTCAAAACTCCGCATAAACCCCAAAATTCTATACACTTTATCATAATTGAACAGGTACAGTCACCAGCAATAAAAATGGGACACCTAGATCCTGAAATCTTTGCTTCCCTGATAGGTATTATGCGTGTTGCCAAACTGTATCGCTGTGGTAGAGGGTGCCATTGAAAATTTGCTATTACAATTCATTTATCACCGTGGAGTTAGGCAACACATATAACGCTTTGCAGAGGAGAGTATTTCAGGATTTAGGTGTCCCATTTTTAATGTCAGTGACTGTACAACTGTGAAGGATGTGATACTGCATCATGCTTCCTCAACCTTCTCAACACTAATGTGAAGATAATCGCCACCAAATATTGATAGCTGTACCTATTAACAAAACCGTTGAAGTGAAATACTGCCTCATCCGGCCACAAAATGTTGTCAAACAGTTTGGCTCATTCAATATACCATGAGAGAATTTCTTTTAAAATTCCATCATCAAAGCAAAATTGACGAAATTGAAACAAACAGCAAAATTAAAAATATCAGAGATTTATATAAAGGTGTAAATGAATTTAGAAAGAGGTGGCAACCTAAAGTAAACTTGATAAATGATAAAGACGGTGATTTTCTAGCTGACCCATGCGATATTCTAAATAAATGGAAGAACTACTTTAATGACCTTTTAAATGTCCATGTAGGAGATAAATCAGAAGTAAATGAAGTCCACACAGCAGAACCTTTAGTTCCAGAACCTAACTTGACGGAAGTTAAAGATGCTATTAAAAGGCTAAAGAATAACAAAGCACCTGGCATTGATTTAATACCAGCTGAGTTAATTAAATATGGTGGAAATTCATTAATATGTCAAATTCATAAATTAATTTGTTTAATATGGAATAAAGAAGAAATCCCTCAACAGTGGAAAGAATCCATAATTGTTCCTGTGTTTAAAAAAGGTGATAAAATGAACTGCAATAATTACCGTGGAATTTCTCTACTCTCAACAACATACAAAATATTGTCTAACATTATTTTAACAAGACTAACCCCATATGCTAATGAAATTATAGGTGATTATCAATGTGGATTTAAACGTAACAGATCAACTACAGATCAAATTTTTCACATCAGACAGACACTTGAAAAAAAGTGGGAATATAATCAAAATGTCCATCAGCTATTCATTGATTTCAAAAAAGCATATGATTCGGTCAAAAGAGATAAATTATATAATATATTAGTAGAGTTTGGAATACCTAAGAAGCTTGTTAGTATGATAAAAATATGCACCAGTGAAACAGAAAGTAAAATTCGTGTGGGTAATAATATGTCTGACAAATTTACAATTCATGATGGGTTAAAACAAGGAGATGCATTATCTCCATTGCTCTTTAATTTTGCCTTAGAATATGCTGTAAGGAAGGTAAGAGAAACTAAAGAAGGACTAAAATTAAATGGTGTGACTCAGTTGTTAGCATATGCAGATGATGTAGACTTACTGGGGGATGATGTGAATACAATTAAGAATAATGCTAAAATATTTTTCAAAACTGCTAAAGAGATAGGTTTGGAAGTTAACAAAGAGAAAACTAAATATATGCTTACAGCTCGAAACCAAGTGTTAGGTAATAATCAAAATCTAATTATTGATAACAACTCGTTTGAACCAGTTTCCAAATTCAAATACTTAGGAGTAATATTAACAAATGAAAATTATATTAAAGAGGAAATAAAAAGTAGGCTTAATTCAGGAAATGCATGTTACTTCTCTCTTCATAAACTTTTGTCTTCTCGTTTAATATCTAAGAAACTAAAAGTTAAAATATACAAAACAGTAATTTTGCCTGTAGAATTATATGGGTGTGAAACTTGGTCCCTTACATTGAAAGAGGAACATAAATTGAGAGTATTTGAAAATAAAATCCTTAGGAAAATCTTTGGACCTAAAAGGGATGAGGAGACAGGTGAGTGGAGAAGGTTACATAATTTAGAACTACATAATTTGTACTCATGTCCAGATATTATTAGAATAATTAAATCAAGAAGACTTAGGTGGGCAGGCCATGTGGCACGAATGGGAGAGGAAAGAGGAGTTTACAGGATTCTTGTTGGGAAACCAGATGGTAAGAGACCTGTAGGAAGGCCAAGACGAAGATGGAGGGACAACGTTGAGATGGACCTAAAGGAAATCGGTAGGGATGGAAAAGAGTATATAGAACTTGCTCAAGATAGGAACAGATGGAAGGCCTGTGTTGCTGCAGCCATGAACCTTCGGGTTTAAGAAGGCTAGAGAGTTAGTTAGTTAGTTTTGTCACCGTTGTCAGGAAACAATTGTTGGATGTAATGCGGCTTCTATGAGAATTTCTGCTTCTATGAGAATTTTTGCAGTTGCATAATGTGATATACTACTTTCATGAGAAAGATTTCACATATATTTTTGTAGGCTGCTTGTGAACATACAATCAAGAATGGCAAAATTTTTGGCAATCCTGAATGTTAACCATCTTCTGACATGTCAAACAAAACCTCCATGAATGGAATGTATAAGGGTAGCCCAAATGATACTCTTGGTTTTTCTGTAATAATTTATTGGTTGGCATATGTGAACATACAGCAAGTAAAAGTGATCCTTGGGTGACATATTCTCTACACATAGTCACCTTGTCTGTTCAAGTAAGTGTCCCAGCGCGTCACAAGGGTATGGATACCCTGAGCGAGGAACGTCCGTGGTTGACTGCGAAACCAATCTTCAATGGCGTCATGGACCTCAGCATCGTTTATTAGTGGCCCGAAGATGTGGTAATCGCAGGGCGAGACATCGGGGCTGTAGGCAGGATGGTCGAGGACTTCCCAGCGAAAACGCCGCAGAAGATTACGGCACACCTGTGCAATATGAGGGCGTGCGTTGTCGTGCAACAGAAGAAGCCCATTGGACAACATGCCAGGTCGCTTACTCTTGAGGGTCGATTTCAGTTTGTTTAGGGTAGAGCAGTATGTGGTCGAGTTGACAGTACCACCTGCGTCCAGCCAATTCATCAAAGCTGCACACCTTCTGCCTTCAAATATTGAATAACTGCTCGCTGGGCCCGTTTGGACGTATCCATGTTGTGAACGTGCTTCTGCACATGTAAACAACACACTGCGCCGTCAGACCACACCAGGTATGCATACGATGTATGCTTTCTTACATACAACGCCACCTACCAGAGCAAACACAAAGCTCTACGTAGTTAAGCTACGACAAATGTCTTAGTTTCATTTGGGCAACCCTTAAATAATGAAACATGTTTCAACAGAATCGGTTAGCAAATAAAGTTCAAAAAATTTTAAAATAGGGAGTGATTTATCAGACACGTGTACATATATCACGTGGATTAAGAATAAGTCTCTTGTTGTATTTTCTCACTTCACGCCGTTATGTACCTCTTTTAGAAAATTTGTTTTGTTTCGTCAAAGTTTGTTTCAAGTCTATTTTATGCTGAGAAATGCTAAGCTGTACAATATAGTAAGACCACTAAACTACTTTCTCGATAACATGGCAGTATTGCCTTCTAGTGAAGGACATAACTTTTAACAGTCATTCCTTAATCTCTGTAAGCTGCAGCTGCTTCTCTACTAGTTATATTTGTTTCGAAGTCTACTTTATGCACAGAAAGGCTAATCGGGACTGGAACTACAATTTATAGTGGGATCTGAACCACTATGTGTCTCCACCAATTATCGAACCCGGGACCCCTTGATTGCAAGCGAGGCTATTGTATTCGTCATCTTGTAATGAAGATTTAGATGTACTGTACCGTTTGAAGGAATAACTGATTGAATTCTTACCGACCGATATATACATGCAAGTGTAAGTACCGAAGCTCTTAAACCAATGCCTTCTTACAATAAGGCCTGTGTTGTGCCTACATGAAATATCACCATTGATGGATCTCAACACGATATCAGCTTCAAACCCACACAATATCACCACATCGCAGTTATGACACTTTATCCACACACATTATGCGAATGTTCAGTCTATTGAACACATATTTCCGACTTCGATGGTGACGTCATTTTGCGACACGTGACCAATGATGACGTAGCATGCAAACAGAGCGTCCCTGCACCGGCCTTTATTTATAAGAAGGCATTGGTTAGAGTGTGGATTCTTGTGCAGGTCGACTTTAATCAACGACTTCTTTCTCGCTATGTTTACACCGCAGGAAGGAGTCAAAGGTTTCCACCGTCATCTTGACAAAAGTGAAAGAAATTGCTGACCC
The DNA here is from genome assembly GCF_977018435.1 of Lepisma saccharinum. Taxonomy (NCBI): domain Eukaryota; kingdom Metazoa; phylum Arthropoda; class Insecta; order Zygentoma; family Lepismatidae; genus Lepisma; species Lepisma saccharinum. The sequence goes on from NC_139253.1 coordinate 38,270,522, forward strand.
TGCATTTGAAGCGCTCCCGCCCCGTTTGCAGTCCGTACTTTTGTTGGCGTCACTTAGATCTCGAATCCAAATATTTGGTATTCTATTCTGGGGAGTTTCAACGTTTGAAGAAAGGCGTGGGAAGGTTCTACTCTTTTTTCTCTACCTTTTTTACCACCATTTTCTTCCCTCCCCCAACCTCCAGTTTCCATTCTTCTCTGACTCCTTTCGTCTCCTTTCCTTCACGCCTTGTGACGAAGATGATAGAGGAAATCTGTCAAACTTGGCAAAGGAGAATGAATCTTTGAAAATGACTGTCCGTTGTCATGATTGATTACAGGCATCAGGAATAACTGTTGGGTGAAAAAGTGGACCTAGGAATGATGGAAAGGAACGGTAGGAATATATTTGGTTCAGTATGGTTTTTCGGTCTTCAGTTTGTATGTTTTCTTTAAACCGTTTGCTTCAAGTCATTAATTTTCAGTTGCTAATTCGTTCACTCTTCTTTCCCCATTTTCATTTCCTCTCTCCCTCTCTCTTTCTCTATGTCCAATATCGCTGCCACTTGAATTCAAGCTAGTTCTAGTGTATCCATCATATACACACACACCACGCACATACGGTGGAAAAAGGACCTAGCAATGATGGAAAGGAAGGGCAGGAATATATTTCGTTCAATTTTTTTGTTGATAATTACTGTTTTAATTCTTCTCCAATTCTCCGTTAATTTCTCTTTTTTGTGTCAATCCCATTTCATTCGCTTGAATTAAAGCTAGTTATAGTGTTTCCATCACATAGACACACACACACAAAAACATACATATAGGAGAAGAGGGACCTAACAATGATTTAAAGGATGGAAAGGAATACTATATTTGTTCCAGTACGGTTTTTCGATCTCGTGTTTGAATGTATTTTTTTTCAAGCCGTTGCCTTCCAACAGTTATTTCTCTGTTGCAATTTTGTTCTTCCCTTCCAAATTTTCCTATTCTCTCTCTCTCTCTATCCCTGTCCCATATCACTGCTACTTGAATTCAAGCTAGTTCTGGTGTCTACATCACATAGACACACACACATATGAGGAAAAAGAGGCCTAGCAACGATGGAAAGGAAGGGTAGGAAACGGTCTTGAGTTTCTATGTTTCCTTCTACTCATTAAAACTGTGCTGCAAATTCGTTTAATTTTGTTTTCCTATTTTCCTTCTCTCTCCATTTCTCTGTTTCTCTCTGTCTCATCCCAAAGCCACTTGAATTCAACCTAGTTGTAGTGTTTCCATCACACACACACACACACGTGGACACCAACAGAGAAACACACGACTGACGCCCGAAGAGTTCGGTCGTCAAATGTTGACTTGAACAAGCGAGTTTGCTGCTTCTATGTTTGAACAGGCGAGAAACCCCGTTGCCTGGAAGCCATGGACCAATCTCCCGCGTCCAAAGCTTTCCCTCGGATTGTCCACGAGTCATTTAGCAGAATAAATCTGACAAATAAGAAAGGGAAAAAGCAATGGCTTTATCTGAGAATGAGGGAACCAGGAAGAATGTGATGGAATGAGATCGAGACTTTTGTAACTCCACGGAAAAAAATCTCGCCAAACCCTTCAAACTCTCTCCAACGCAATACACAAAATAAATAACTTGTCGAACTGGAAAACTTGCTTACGTGGCTCGTGGAACCGAATTGATTCCATTTTTTCCATATCTTTATTTCTCACCCTGCTTAAAGGAATGAATCGTAACAATCTATAAAATCATTGGAAATATTAAGTACAAAGAACTCCAAATCCTAGACATTAAGCCATCACTTTTCGGACACGAAATATCTAGAAAACATCTGAGGAATGCCTTGTCAGACATTGCCAAGCTTCCTTGATCGCCATCGTTGTAAACAGGTGTAAAAAATTGCAATTAAGGAAGAGAACACAGGCCTGACTCTGCATTTGCATAGCAAAATGAATTTGGATGGGGATTAACGGGGGTCATTGGTCAGTCAGTTTTGAAGCTATCATCGATAGAGCAGGAAGTTGAGTCAAGATTGAGATGGACAGAAAGATTGGAGCGAGTCGCAAGTCAGACTCTATACGTTGTACAGTCTCGACCATAATAACTCTTCGCAGAACTTTGTCTTCAGACAGAGACAGGAATATTTATCCATTTGACATGCTTATCCAGTAAAGTTTGTGAAACTCAAGTGTTGTGTATTGCCATTTATATGTGTGCGATTGTTACCTCTCGCACCTTACCATCGAGTTAACCATGAACAGCGAGTATGCCAATAGTCAGGATGAGTGAAGAATGAGCTACACCCGTAAGTTCGATTCCACATACCGTAGGGTATGTTATGGAATTCGCATATTTTCATCAACATTTCTTTAAGCTACATGTAGTATGATATCGAGGAGTTTTTTATTGTCTTAAATAATATTCTGGTAACATAACAAGAATTAAGTTAATCAACAGATTTCTTTCAAATAATTTAAATTCTTATAAGTGAGAAATATTAACTTTCCTCTCTCTTGTAACTTTTGACTGAATTAAGTGATAGGAAATTGTTTGGAATAAAAGTTGTAGTCTAATTTATAAGTTTTAAACTGATACAAGTTTTTAATGTATTATATACACCATAAAATATGTATTCAAATGGAGCATAGTACCAAAAAATGCAAATGTATAACTTCTATTCTAAAGAAATTCACTTTATTTGTCACGTAATTTATTATAAAGTTACAAGATGAAATTTTAAAAAATACTAAACAAAAATTTGAAAGATTTCATTTAAAATACGGCAAAACCACATACGTTAGAGAAAAATCAAACACAACATTTTTGTAGTCAATCTAATGAGTTCGAAGACCAAAAGACAATGTCTGCTTATTACCAATAGTTTCGGAGATATTGGTTACGAAATAAAAGTCTGTGAATCTGAGGGGAGGGGTAAGGGAACTTAGGGGCAAGCACCAGGGAGAGCGGCGGAGTGGTCAAATAGCTGACCACAATTTTACGGAATTATTCCAGACATTCGAGTGCGTGAGTGAATTAAAATTCCTGGGTTCGTCGACACACTTGGTTACTTTGTGGACACAACACAAACCCCACAAATGATTATACTGATGTGAGTCTCGGCGTCAGAAACTCGTTAGTCTGCAAAGTACAGTCCATGGTGAGAGGGAAGTTGTTATATGGGTGTCTTTAGAAAGGGTTTGCCCTCACACCCCTTGTGTGCGTGTTGTCTAAGTGATTGTGAATGCATTCCCTTCTTTCTTTTCATTTTCAATGAAACAATGTTTAGTATGTTCAACTTCGTTGTTGTTATTCTTAGTTTGTAAAGAAGTAAAAACATACTATAAATTATAGGGTATATGTATGTAATGATTAACTAACAACATTACACGTTATGTTTTAAATTTATAATAGAAGAATGAATAGTGCAGGTAACATTTTAACGCGAACCAGACTATTGCGTAAATAAAAAAAAAATGATTTCTTCGAAGAATTTGAAGATTTTTACGCATATGTACCATTACAACATTATTGCATATTTAAATCCAAAGGGATTGATTATGACTGAGAACTGAAGAATAAACGATGTCTACATAGATAAACGGAAACTACGTGCCCTAGCTGCACTGGAACTAAGAAACAGCAAGATGTAATAACTTGCGGAGGGGACAACTTGTCGATATAATTTCGTTCCGAAACTAAAATTGACACACGTGCTTTGCGTCGTCAAAATCTTGAGAACTTGTTTAGGTGGTAAGCGAAATGAAATGATGAGAGGCGGAGAGAAAGAGAGAGAGAGAGAGAGAGAGAAAATTCGAGCGAAGTTCTCGGGAAGGAAAATGCGATTCGCTACTGAATCGCTTTATTCCCCCTGAGAATACGAACTTCAATTATTTCATTGTCCTTCGTTATTGGGAAGTTGACAAAAGAAAACTTTTAACAGGAGAATGGGGTGGGGGGAGGGACAAACATTAAGTCACAACTTTCCGTATGCTCTTTCCTTTCTTGCTTTTCCGCCATACCTTTCTCTGTGATTTTCTTTCTTCGCTTTTAACTGTCTTCAATCTTCTTTGCAGAGACGTTTCTTTCATTACACTCGAACTCGGGAGATGGAATCATGAAAGGAGTTTCGGAAAATTGTTTTTGTTTGAAGGGTTAACTCTCATTCCTGATATATATATATATATATATATAACAAATAACTTCCCTGGGACAACATGAAAGAATGTTTCTTTTACAATAACTGTCACATTATTTCCTCTTCAAGGCACATCAACCTACGTACCGAGAAACATCACTACAAAGTAAGAGAAAGCATGGAATATCATTGAAAGCCTTCTGATGGTAACGTTGTAAAATTGTGATCAAGGGATTCTCCATTTGATTACTGGAACAGTCATGGGCACTTCTGTGTTGTAGCAACCCCATTCACAAACGGATCACTACAATCCAGAAGTATCCGTGACTCTTCTCGAATAACTTTAAAATGGCTTTGAGTACATTGATAAGTTTCTGTTGTGGTTAATGGTAAAATTCCGTAAATTGGAGAATACATATTCCATGTGTAGTGAAAATAATTCGGCGCCTATCAAGTAAAAACTGCCTTTCTTCCTATTGGCTACAGAATCAACAATACACCTCTCTCCAAACGTACTTGAAGAATCAAACTGAATGGTTTCCAGTGTACAATATCTTAGTACTCTTTGAACTCACTATGTGGGTTTACGTTGAAACTATCTTCATTAGTGTTATGATTGAAATACAGGGTAAGTAAAAAAGAATGAAACAACTTTATACAGCTATTATTGCGTAACTATTTATGATAAAAAATCAAACATGGCATCAATATAAAGAAACACTCTGGAAGTTTTATTGCCACTTGGATCCGCCAGGATCACTAGTGTGGCATAATGGCAAGTGACCAGCAGAAGGCGTATTGTGTGTTGGAGTTAGTGAAGACTGATTCAATCACATTGGTGCAAATACATTTCTGCACGAGTTACTGTAGTAATGTGTATATTCCACACCTTCCAAAAGATCTGCCAGAGATACAGTAGTGAATTGTTAGCGTCTTCGAAACCATAGTCGACGACATGCTGTCTCTTGTATGGCAAAGAGCTTGATTATCATTTGGACGTTTTCCGCACGTCATATGGTTCCCTTATTGGATCATTGAAATGTGAATCATGTGAGGAAAACGTCCTGAGTTTTTCGTTATATTGGTGCCTTGTTTGATTTTCTATCTTAAACAGTTACGTCATAATAGCTGTATAAAGTTGTTTCATTCTTTTTGACTTACCTTGTATTTATTAATTTTATCTGAATTATTTATAAGTCTAACAGAACATGTCAGGCAGTGTTGTACATAGTTAAGGGTGTGAATACAACATTCTTGCAGAAAAATTACAGGGTTCGAATGTCGGGCAGTGCAAGGGTGTTCTTTGTGAATGTCACTTCATTAGTTTCACCTAGTCACCGTTCACCCTTATCGTCGCGATTAGCCAAAACTGACCGAAAAGCGTTGTAAAATAACCAAATCAAACAACCAACACGATGTCCGTTAGCATCCGTCTCCTGGAATGGAACATCTTGCACAGAAAATTTCTGGAAGAAACTGAGATGACAACCTGCTGGTAAATCAGAAATGGACGCCACGAGACAGTTCTTCCTCCTAGAATACTGTATCTGTGGTCGTCTCTAATGAAGCACAACGTGATAGACTTTTATACCAACCAGTGCCGTCATCGTAAAGCTAAGGTTGAGTGCTGGTGCATCAACTGGCCACCTATATTCTGTCCCGGGAATCTGCAGGGGATGAACGAAAACAAGTCTCTGCGCAAGTGGTGACTCGAGAAGGCTCGACCAATTAACGTGTGAGAGGGAACGGGCCCTTCTCTGTCAATACGCGCGACCTTGCTCCAGAGATTCCCGAGATAGAATATGCTTTCCTCCTCCTCTCCTTTGACCATCTTCATCTTTTGTTATAATCTTGGAAAAAAGTGTCCTAGAACCGTGCTAGATATTATTCCCTATTCGAAAAATAAAAAGCTAATACTTTAATGTTGCCAGTACTCTAGGATGTAATAAGGTCAACAGACAAACAAAAATATTCGGCAAAATACGTTCATGGTTGTTCATTGGTTATATCACTGAACGGCTGGCAAAGTTTCACCAATTTGCTCCTCAAACATCATCACTTTAGAAGAAGCCGAAGACAACAGCTGCTGAGTCAGCCTCTTCAGGAGACGACCAGTCAAGGAGAAATCCAAAACCTTGAACAGGGTCATATTTACTCCGAGATTACTATAATTCAAAGTAACTTAAATTACTAGCAGGATGAAGGAAACACCTAACTGATTTAATTTCAAAGACCAGCGCGTCAGTCAGATGAAGAAAAAAAAAGGAACACTCAACAGGCACGGGCAAAAGCGAGAGAGCGTGGCGGGAAAAAGACAAAGAAAACATCCCTTTCTCCCCGGGAAACAGGATGGGCCAGACTGCAGATACTTTCCAAGACTTCATGACGAAGTGTCAAGAATTGAATCATCAAGAGTCCCAGAAGAGCCGCAAGAAACACGGAAAGCATAGAGAAATATGTACATAAAAAATAGGAATGAGCAGAACGGAACGGGGAAAGGGGAGAAAGCATTTACGCGCCCACAATTTAAATCAAGCGCAGAAACGAGGCATCGGCGAGGGAAGGGGGAGGAATTTTCTCTAACTCTCACAATCCTTCCCCGGTTTCTCCGAGAAAGTGAGTGAGACAGAGAAAAGGAAAGAGAGAAAAGAGAGAAAAAGGAAGGAAGAATCTTTCAGAATAAGAAGCTTGGGCGGAAAAGAAGCGGTAAATGGCGCAGAAATGCAGCTGCCTTGGCGAAATGCCATACTCTGCTTGATTTATTCTAAATGTGTCTGTCGGGAGTGATTGAAACGATGGTTTCGAACGGCTCCCGTCCTGATACATGGGAAATCGGAACTGACAAAAGCGATTCCCATGAGGCCAGGCAAAATATCTTCCTTTTCTGCTTATACCAATGCCGGATCAGTACGTCCTTCTCTTCTGTTTTTTTTCACTTACGAGGAGATATAATCATTTTGCGGCGCAAATATAGGGAACGTGGGTAATGTATACCAACAAGCATTGTGTGGAATACGAAAAAAAAGGCAGTGACTGTAGACTTCAGAAATCAGATCTGATCTCCCTGGTCATTTTGTTTCCTATTTTCTGTTTTACGTCGCCGTTGGAACTCTTGGGTTAATCGATACGGTAAGTATAAATGGATGACTTGGATTGCCATTAATATCATGAAATTTTCTCATGATGATATGGATCGACTACTATAAATGTATTTGTATGGTGATCAATTACTGCTTACAGAATATTTACTGCGCTATCGACAAGGATTTACAATTATGCTGTACAGAGTAATGATTCGATGTCCACATTTAGTTACATGTACAACCTATAGGAGGAAAACAATTATAATATTGTATAGTAAATTTAAAAATCTAAAAATATCCTATATATGTGTGTGGGGGGTGTAGGTATATATGCACATACATAGACTACATAGACATACATACATATATATATATATATATATATATATATATATATACATATACATACAAATACATATATACATACTCGTATATATATGTGAAAATACCCCTGAATCTCAATTTTTAAAATGAAATGAAATGCTGTAACCTTATTCTATCTTGTGAGATAACAATCTAGACTTGTTATTTGTATAAAAATTCAAGTATTAAACATAACTATGTTAGAAAGTAGAAAGAAGAAACATAATTAGTTTATTTTAAATTTCAAATTATTTTTGATTTGTATTGTGTCTCACCCGTGACCAAAAAACAATTAATTTCCCCTTTATCTGTTACATTTCCCCTTCAATTCTACTAGAATATTAGAAATGTCAGTTACATTTTCTCTTTGTCTTAAATAATTTATTTTACATAATTTGAAAATTTACCGAAATTAAAATAAATTTCTTATTAAGTAAAGACGCAGTGTGTTATCTGTCCCAGCCGTGACAAAAAATTGTTCGCCCATAGCGATGAATCTGCGAAAGTATTTTAAGGGTAATTACATTTAATCAACAGTATTCACTTTCATAATTCCACAGAAACCATAAGAAAAATGCTACTTAACTATCAATAAATAGTTACTTCAATGCCAAAAAAGTAGTCTGGGTGTCCCATACATAACAATGGAATGCCCCATACATAGACATACATACGTACATACAACATTATGTTTGTGTGTGTGTGTATATATACACACACACATTCATCCATACAAACATTCTCTTTGACAATTTTTTAAAACATAAAACTAAATGTATTGCAAAAGGTTCTTCAAGGAACAGAAAAACAAACGTTACAAAACTGAAAATTTAGTTGACATTTTGTGTTACCTTCAAGCACTACTGATCAAATACTGTTTTGCTTTGAGGATTTCAGTTTCATTTTTTTTACTTTATGCTTCACTCATTCAATTAGGTATTTTCTTACATTTGTGCAATTTCTGATTCCTTTGAACTCCTCTGTCGTTCAAAGCCCAATTAATATATTCTCATTTTTCTTCAAGTTTCTAACTAAAAAACAAAAACGGACATTAATAACCTTCTCTGATTTCTCTTTGACATTGAAATATTCTTTTAAAAGTAGAAGTAAAAAACTTTAATTTCACTGAGTAGCAGTTTACTCTAGGAGGAAGAATTAGAACTAAAGACACGTGTTTGAAGTTAGAACAAAGCTACGCTCGATCTAATTTAATGTTAAATAGAAAACATGATATCACATTAGTCTTCAGTGCAAGAAGAATTTCTACCTACATGTCATTTATAGAAACAACAACAAAAAGGAAATGTTTTACTGTGAGGACATAGAAATAGAAATAAATCATCATCTAAGTGAGCGAAAAATTGGACATAATATTTTGAAATAAGCATCATTACCCAAAAATAAGCTAAGCTTTTAATTTTTGTTAAGAAAAGGTCTAGCAGAAGGCTAAGAAGAAAACAATATTAGTAGTAGAAGTATTTTTGTATCTATTTGAACATTTCTGACTATAAATGTAAATTCAATTCAAGACAAAAATTAATCTATGATATCAAAAGTTCTGAATGCAAAGTAGTCCGATATTTTATAATTTAGCTCTTAATGTAATTTCACGAAGGTGTGAGGTGAATCTTTGAGGTTCATCCAGGGATTTGAGAAAATCTTGGAGGGAGAAGCGACCGGAGCGTGATGCTTATTACATCACCTTCACAATAGCCAAGACTGCGAATCTTTTATATGCTTTCAAAAATAATACTGGTGTAGTTAAATTACCAGCCTATTAAATTACCATTAAATACAAGTATGTTAAACTAATGTGTTGAAATTATACTTCTCACACATTAACATTTTTCGCTTTCAAATTAATATCTTTAATTCTTACAATTCTGGCTCTATTAAATATTTTGCAAGAATTTGATAGAATTTAATTTAAATTGATAAGTCCACTTTATGCACAGAAAGGCTAATCGGGACTGGACTTTCAGTATAAAGTGGGACCCGAACCATTGTGCCACGTGCCTCCACCGGGTATCGAACCCGGGAAGAAATTGATAGAATTAAATAACTTTGGTGATATTATTGCATGAATATGTCTTCGAAATGTATTATAAATCCATTAGAAGAACGCACAGTACCGATTCGTAATTCCAAGCGCATTAATAATTGTAGGCACATGTAAGTATTTTGATTGGAAAGATTTTGATTGTATAGGAGTGGAATTCCAATTATGTTATGACTTATTGAAAAACACACCATATAATAAACATTTTTTGTAAAATCACACATATACACAATGTGAACTTGCCAAAAGTTTCGGAGGGAGACAATTCAACAATCCATAACACTTCAGCTGTAAACGAACGCAGGCTAGTTTCGAGTCCCCGATAGGCTTCAACGTCCCCTGTGAATATCGAGTTTTCTCCCTTTCTTCCATACGTTATTTCCTTGTTTCCAGGAGGAACAAACAGGATTGAGCGTTCTGGTTTCAGCTTCCCTTTCTTGTTGCTGTTCTCTCCCAATCCAGATTACCTCCCTTTCCCTCTTCCTCTCTTTTATCAGGATCCCATTGCGGATTTATCCACGTTTTATTCCGCGGACGGACCTTACAATGTAGGGAGGTGGCGATCTAGACTCCGCACTCCTCTGGGGAAAACAGACATTTTACGGGTGGACCATGTAGAGATCCGAATCTCTGTGTTTCAATCTCCTTTTAAATCCATTCTTATTTTCTTCGCTCCTTGGTCTTTTAATAAAAAACGAGGCGGCGGGATTGTGGTTGGCACGTTGCGCCTCGAGAGAAAAGTCATCTGAAGGTCCTCAGCCTCCTTCCAAAGGTCCCCCCTGCTGGACCAAAGTAATCCTTGCGGTGGAGTGGGACCGACGGACATTTAGCAAACCATTTCTACCTGTTATGCTTCAGAAGCTGATTAGAAACGCCGCCTACGATCTTGGAATAGTAAAGAGAGGCAGTTTGACGATGGCAAATCCACGTCCCCAAACTCCAGCGGATCGTCTCCGTCAATGTCATTACGGTGGACCCGGAGACAATACAATCAGCCGAAGAGATACCACGCGGAATCCGCAACTCGAAGGGGATGGGGGGAGGGCAACAGATTGGTGGTGTGGGGAGATGGGAAGAGGATGCTCCTAAATCCCAAAGAACTGCTGGACTCCAGTTTCAAAGGCCAGTGGGAGAAACTCCAGGCCGGAGCTCCGTTGCCGCAAGCTCTGGACCACTTTCGTAATTCACTGCTCCGACAGTTTCCCTTTGCTCTCGGGCTTACGTCCGTGGAGATAATATTCAGCGCACACAGCATTAATTTGTAACAGTGGTGGTCAAAATATACGCTTTGGCAACGTTTTCGCATCCATATTTGCTTTGTTGCTCCGCCATGCCAATGCGATCCCTTGTATTTCTATTTCCGGTAATTTTTCACATCGCTTTCTACCATTTGCGTTAATCGCGACGATGAGGATGAATATTGAAATTGATGATGGGACAAACAATGATAAACCCACCCAGTTCGAACCTGAGACCTCCGGCTTTACGCTGTCAACTTCACCAATAGAGTTGCTTGATATTGATAAAATAAGTACCTTTTGTATGACTGTAGAGGATCATATAAACCGCTACTAAATTACATTTAAAACTAAAAACTCTATTTAAAACATGTTCTTGTCTGAGTTCGAGTATGCACAAAAAGCTAATCGGGACTAGAGATGCCGTTTAAAGTATGATGCACCTAACTATGTTGATTGCAAAGTGACAATAATGTTCATGTCCTTAGGTCAAATAACAATGGTATAATTTCGTGGAAAATACAAATGAATTAACATTAATAAAAGAATTAAGAAATTTGAAATATAAAATTGTAACTGAAGTGCCAAGAGAGCTTGTGTCACCAATTAGCCACGCTATCTTTAAAAACAGAAAGTGAAATGTGTAAAATCACTGTGAAATGAAGGATGCAAAATCCAAATATGAGTTACATACGCACAATAGGGTCATTTGATTTCTTACATTGTCACCTAAACAACATCTAGTCATTAATGGTTCAAATGCAGAATTACTGTTTTAAAATTACTGTAGAAATGTGCAAGTTTACGCAATTATGCTTCTCTATTTGGATATTATAGCACGGCAAATCCACCGGGTTCTTAAGAGATGTATTTGCAGAATTTAATTTCAAATGACAACTTTCATCCATGTATCACATAATTAAGTGTAAAGATTTCATGTCTACTTTTTAACACATTCTGCAAAAAATCTGGAGTACAATTTTCATGATTGTGAATTGGATAGATCGTTAGAAAGCAATAACATGGCTTTTTTTAGGAAATTCACTGTCAACATAATGCAAACTTTTCCATTGCAGTGAATATATGGAAATTGTGACCCGAAAAGAATACAATAAAAATAACATTCTAGGTTGAGTTGTTTTGTTTTAATTAGAATATGACAAATACAGTTCGTTATTTGAAAAATACACGTTTGGTGAACCATAAATAATTAACTCGACATATACAAACATTGGTGATTTCCTGCAGTTATTTTCGTTCAACTGACAAACACGAAAGTCTCGCTGGTAAAATAAACAAACTGTAAATTATCGCCTGGGAATGGATCTAATAGGAGCAGCTGATAGCTGGACAGTTTCCCCTACTTCAGAAATAAAAGGTGAAAAGTACGAAATCTGTTCACATTTAGTGAATCAAAACGGATTCACTGAAAATCACATGCTACAAGCGTTAAAGTTACTTGTATACAGGTGTAAACGAAACCAAAATCGGGGAAAAAAAGTTGAACGAACCAAGTAAAACTTTTCCAACAACAATTACATGTACATTTCAAATTGCTTGTCGAACATTTCTTGAATCTTCATCTTAAATGGCTGGGTTGTTTTCGTGGATGTCTGGTATACAGCTTTGTATATTATTTCAGCAGCCTGAACAGATTTTATTTGGACAAACTTATCAGCAGTAACAATGGAAAAAGACATCCAATTTGTTTGTCCTTTTCTTTCATATTGCATAGCAACGGCATATTCTGCAGGACGTTCTTGTCTTCATGTACTAACGTGCGTCAAATACTCACATCCTAACTTCTCGTATGATCAGATTTACATGTAGAGGTACATAATGTACCTCTACATGAAAATCTGCAGGTTCGAGATAAAGTGAAATTCTCCCACATAGCTATCCTGGCCGATGAAAATAGATTTAATATACATAATTTGTTTCGTGAAGCTTGTATTGTGTTTGTTATGAGGAAACCTTCCAAAAGTTATCAAGACACGACCCAATACGGCAAATGCTTCCAATTTGTCAGGGACCCGATCACTTGGCTCTGTATAAAGTTTCAGGAAGATGTGCGGATGTCTACAATTATAGTGTTACAGCCACTGTACCACTGCTGTGGACAAGCCGTTGGATGGCTGTCTAAGATCTTGGACCAGATCTTCAAATATAAATATGTACTGTACTTAATATTCACATGGTCATTTGCGACGTAAGCGATTATTGAAGTCCATGGTTCATGGGTTAGAAGAGCGCGCTCCGAAAGCAGACATCCTCGCTTCGAATGTTCTAAGGTTTCTCATAATATGTATTTACTAACATACTTACTAAATACGAAATTTACCAATAGCATTTTAACAGAATGGGCCATTGCTCAATCTGGTCCCCATTCGACCATTCCCTTAGAATTACATACTGATTGATTTGGTTCATTTTACTCCTTTTTTCTGCCACTCTTTCTAATCCAGAAAATGAGAATGAATGATGATATGATGGAACTCATGAAGGTGCACTTACAACGGACACAGATGCCCAGGCCTGGATTCGAACCTTCGACCTTTGGCGCTGCGCCACTCCGCCACCAATTAATACTTTCGAGGGCTATGAGTATCGGTGGTTATGTCACACCGCTATAAAGATTCTATTGTTTATACACGTATTTGTTGTTGCTATAAGAATCCAATTCTTTATATTTGTTGCTTGGTAAGAACATTGTTCTCCTGTGAAAAGTCGTGCCGCAATAAGGATTCTATTCTTTATATTTGTTCTTTGATAGGAACATTGTTCTCCTGTGCAAAGTCGTGCCGCAATAAGGATTCTATTCTTTATATTTGTTGTTTGATAGGAACATTGTTCTCTTGTGAAACGTCGCGCCGCAATAAGGATTCCATTCTATATATTTGTTGCTTGGTAAGAACATTGTTATCCTGTGCAAAGTCGTGCCGCAATAAGGATTCCATTCCCTATAAGTGTTGCTTGGTAAGAACATTGTTATCCTGTGCAAAGTCGCGCCGCAATAAGGATTCCATTCTATATATTTGTTGCTTGGTAAGAACATTGCTCTCCTGTGAAAAGTCGCGCCGCAATAAGGATTCCATTCTTTATATTTCTTGCTTGGTAAGAACATTGTTATCCTGTGCAAAGTCGTGCCGCAATAAGGATTCTATTCTTTATATTTGTTGTTTCATAGGAACATTGTTCTCCTGTGAAAAGTCGTGCCGTAATAAGGATTCTATTCATTATATTTGTTGTTTGATAGGAACATTGTTCTCTTGTACAAAGTCGCGCCGCAATAAGGATTCCCTTCTTTATATTTGTTGCTTGGTAAGAACATTGTTATCCTGTGCAAAGTCGTGCCGCAATAAGGATTCTATTCTTTATATTTGTTGTTTGATAGGAACATTGTTCTCTTGTGCAAAGTCGTGCCGCAATAAGGACTCTATTCTTTATATTTGTTGTTTGATAGGAACATTGTTATCCTGTGCAAAGTCGTGCCGCAACAAGGATTCTCTTCTTTAGATTTGTTGTTTGATAGGAACATTGTTCTCCTGTGCAAAGTCGTGCCGCAATAAAAATTCTATTCTTTATATTTGTTGTTTCATAGGAACATTGTTCTCCTGTGAAAAGTCGTGCCGCAATAAGGATTCTATTCTTTATATTTGTTGTTTGATAGGAACATTGTTCTCTTGTGAAACGTCGCGCCGCAATAAGGATTCCATTCTATATATTTGTTGCTTGGTAAGAACATTGTTATCCTGTGCAAAATCGCGCCGCAATAAGGATTCCATTCTATATATTTGTTGCTTGGTAAGAACATTGTTATCCTGTGCAAAGTCGTGCCGCAATAAGGATTCCATTCCTTATAAGTGTTGCTTGGAAAGAACATTGTTATCCTGTGCAAAGTCGCGCCGCAATAAGGATTCCATTCTATATATTTGTTGCTTGGTAAGAACATTGCTCTCCTGTGAAAAGTCGCGCCGCAATAAGGATTCCATTCTTTATATTTCTTGCTTGGTAAGAACATTGTTATCCTGTGCAAAGTCGTGCCGCAATAAGGATTCTATTCTTTATATCTGTAGTTTGATAGGAACATTGTTCTCCTGTGCAAAGTCGTGCCGCAATAAGGATTCTATTCTTTATATTTGTTGTTTGAGAGGAACATTGTTCTCTTGTGCAAAGTCGCGCGCAATAAGGATTCCATTCTTTATATTTGTTGCTTGGTAAGAACATTGTTATCCTGTGCAAAGTCGTGCCGCAATAAGGATTCTATTCTTTATGTTTGTTGTTTGATAGGAACATTGTTCTCTTGTGCAAAGTCGTGCCGCAATAAGGATTCTATTCTTTATATTTGTTGTTTGATAGGATCATTGTTATCCTGTGCAAAGTCGTGCCGCAACAAGGATTCTCTTCTTTAGATTTGTTGTTTGATAGGAACATTGTTCTCCTGTGCAAAGTCGTGCCGCAATAAGGATTCCATTCTATATATTTGTTGCTTGATAAGAACATTGTTATCCTGTGAAAAGTCGTGCCGCAATAAGGATTCTATTCTTTATATTTGTTGTTTGGTAAGAACATTGTTATCCTGTGCAAAATCGCGCCGTAATAAGGATTCCATTCTATATATTTGTTGCTTGGTAAGAACATTGTTATCCTGTGCAAAATCGCGCCGCAATAAGGATTCCATTCTATATATTTGTTGCTTGGTAAGAACATTGTTATCCTGTGCAAAATCGCGCCGCAATAAGGATTCCATTCTATATATTTGTTGCTTGGTAAGAACATTGTTATCCTGTGCAAAGTCGTGCCGCAATAAGGATTCCATTCCTTATAAGTGTTGCTTGGTAAGAACACTGTTCTCCTGTGCAAAGTCGTGCCGCAATAAAAATTCTATTCTTTATATTTGTTGTTTCATAGGAACATTGTTCTCCTGTGAAAAGTCGTGCCGCAATAAGGATTCTATTCTTCATATTTGTTGTTTGATAGGAACATTGTTCTCTTGTGAAACGTCGCGCCGCAATAAGGATTCCATTCTATATATTTGTTGCTTGGTAAGAACATTGTTATCCTGTGCAAAATCGCGCCGCAATAAGGATTCCATTCTATATATTTGTTGCTTGGTAAGAACATTGTTATCCTGTGCAAAGTCGTGCCGCAATAAGGATTCCATTCCTTATAAGTGTTGCTTGGTAAGAACACTGTTCTCCTGTGCAAAGTCGTGCCGCAATAAAAATTCTATTCTTTATATTTGTTGTTTCATAGGAACATTGTTCTCCTGTGAAAAGTCGTGCCGCAATAAGGATTCCATTCTATATATTTGTTGCTTGGTAAGAACATTGCTCTCCTGTGAAAAGTCGCGCCGCAATAAGGATTCCATTCTTTATATTTCTTGCTTGGTACGAACATTGTTATCCTGTGCAAAGTCGTGCCGCAATAAGGATTCTATTCTTTATATTTGTTGTTTGATAGGAACATTGTTCTCTTGTGCAAAGTCGTGCCGCAATAAGGATTCTATTCTTTATATTTGTTGTTTGATAGGAACATTGTTATCCTGTGCAAAGTCGTGCCGCAACAAGGATTCTCTTCTTTATATTTGTTGTTTGATAGGAACATTGTTCTCTTGTGCAAAGTCGTGCCGCAATAAGGATTCTATTCTTTATATTTGTTGTTTGATAGGAACATTGTTCTCCTGTGCAAAGTCGTGCCGCAATAAGGATTCTATTCTTTATATTTGTTGTTTGATAGGAACATGGTTCTCCTGTGCAAAGTCGTGCCGCAATAAGGATTCTATTCTTTATATTTGTTGTTTGATAGGAACATTGTTCTCTTGTGAAACGTCGCGCCGCAATAAGGATTCCATTCTATATATTTGTTGCTTGGTAAGAACATTGTTATCCTGTGCACAATCGCGCCGCAATAAGAATTCCATTCTATATATTTGTTGCTTGGTAAGAACATTGTTCTCCTGTGCAAAGTCGTGCCGCAATAAGGATTCCATTCCTTATAAATGTTGCTTGGTAAGAACATTGTTATCCTGTGCAAAGTCGCGCCGCAATAAGGATTCCATTCTATATATTTGTTGTTTGGTAAGAACATTGTTCTCCTGTGCAAAGTCGCGCCGCAATAAGGATTTCATTCTTTATATTTGTTGTTTGATAGGAACATTGTTCTCTTGTGCAAAGTCGCGCCGCAATAAGGATTCCATTCTTTATATTTGTTGTTGATAAGAACATTGTTCTCCTGTGCATGATGATATGTCTACACTTAATAATATTTCATAAGTAGTGATTTTTGCAAGTCATTGGTGTTAGTTTGTTGAGCAAACCAAATCGCTTACATATGGCTTTAAGTTAATAGCAATGGAAGGAATGAAATAGGAAAGAAACAAGCTCAGAGTTTGTTTGTTTTAACCTTTACTTTCCCAATGGTCTATGAGTGTTCCATCCACAATATAGCCCGAGTCGCCCGGTGGCACACTCATGGACCATCGTGCTAATTAAACAATTCATGTGCTTTTAGGGCCTTCATACTTGTATATGAGGTTGTAAACGCTAACAGATGTTGAGATAAATCTTTGAAATGTCATGTTGAAGAACACCCACCCACCCAGGACCCGCCTCCCTCCTTCCTGACTCCAAAGTTACATATGGAAGCTGGCGCGAATTTTAAATTTGTACACTTATTTGACATAAAATGTTATAACTCGTACACTATTTGACCAATCTACTTCGGGTAACTTTTGTTTTTCCGCTAAAGATCAAAGCATGCAACCGTGCAGGAATTAAAACGACAAAGCCAATAAGAGTGGTTGGGTGGGCCGCGGCCCCAAACTTTCAATGAAAAAAAATCATAAAAATGGGGAGTTTGCCCCCTCTTCCCCCGCTAGTTTTGGAAGGGGAGGCAAACTTTAGCTTTATTTTCAAAGAATGGTACTTCTCAACGGAATGAAAGTCATTTCATGTTTCTGGGTGCATTACATTATAGAATATGTGAAAAAACTAACCATTTTTATGATTTTTTTCATTGAAAGTTGGGGGCCGCGGTCCACCCAACCCATCTTATTGGTTTGTGCGTTTTGATTCCTGCACGGTTGCATGCCCTGATGTTGTTCTACCTGCAAAACAAAAGTTACCCGAAGTGTATTGCTCAAATAGTCTACGAGATATAATGTTTTTCTGAAATAAATGTAAAATTTAAAAATCACGCGCAAAGGCGGCGGCCAGAGAGAGGTTAGTTTCGAAAACCCGCTCGGTAGTCTAAAGGATTCCACTTTATGCTGGGATAGGCCAATCGGGGCTAAACTTACAGTTTAAAGTAGAATTTCTTCCACTGTTCAACCGACCTTCTTTATAGACGAGAAATTAATGTATTATCCTGTACACTCTATCTTCTACACCACACACCTAAAGGAATAAATTACCGATACGAGAAGGCTAACTCCAAATATCTAATGACGGAGCAACTTAGAATAAGCACACCATCCCGCACAATGCATAGAGTGCATTACGTTTAATGAACACACTGGAATTAATTAAAATGACTTAATGTAAGCAAGAGTGGGCAAATGTAGACGCTGTTCGAGTTTCGTATGACTCCGCAGTGTCCACAGATGCCTTGAGAAACACTTAAGGCCAACCCTCTATATTAACATTCGCCATGTTTGCGGTCCAATTTCAAGCTTACCTTCACCTAAAATTCAATTTTAACGTGTGCCTAGCGCTCTCATCAGAACTTGCTTACTATTAAAAGATGCTTGACTTGGAAGCACCAGCAGTGATAATCTTCTCTCCTAGCATATCAGCCTTCGGGAGACGTGTCACCATGGCAACTGCATCTAAACGAGTTGTTTTGTTGTTGCAGGAGTCTTTGTTACTTCAGGAGGGAAGGCGGTGAGCAGTGGTGAAGTGGTTTCAAGCCTGCAATTATTTCTCTTGCGCGTCTCCGGGAATTTTCTGCGTAGGCTTGCTGGCACAATGCATTCCTCTCCTTGATGATTTACTGGGTAGCAGTTTTTATTCAAGCAAGCAGCCTCAGTTCATTGGTCTGTTGAAAGCCCAAGTTTAACAAAGCATACAACTTTAAAGGGGACAAGTTTAGCTAACAGTGAAAGAAAAACACCAGTTCCAGTTTGTTAATCAAGTTAATTCCGAATAGTTCGGAAACACGAACACTACACCAAAAGGTGGGATTATGTTAGTAAACATGGTGTTAGCAAAAACTGTGCATGTGGTTGTGATATCGAATAATTTCAAGATATACATATCGATAGTTGGTGTTTTTGCTTGAGGCTATCCGAAATAATTTTGTATCTTACGTAGCACCACAAGGTCAATCATTTGTAAATAAATATACTAACCATTCTTCGTTCATAGTTTAATTTAGGTTAGGTTAGGTTAGGTTAGGTTAGGTTGAAAGAATTCTAGATTAGATTAAGTTGAATTGTAAGTAGAAGGAAAGGAGAAGCTAGTTTAAGTTAGGTTCAAAAGTTTAGTTTAGGCTGAAAGAAGAAGCTAGATTAGGTCAGATTAGGCTGAAAAGAAATGTGTTGGATTAAGTTAAACTGAAAAAAGAAACACATATTATGTTAGTCTGGAACAAGCTAGATTGAGTTTAAGTTATACAGAAATTAGGCTAAGTTAGGCTGAAAGAAATTAAGAAAGGTAACTCTGAAATAAATTAAATTAGGCTACTCTGATCGAAGGGACTAGGTTAGGTTAGAGTAAACTGAAAGAAACTAAGTTAGGCTAGTTTAGCGAGATAAAATAGCTACATCAGGTTAAAGAAACAGTGCTCTCTATATATATCTATATAAAACGTTAACATGAAGTTGTCTGAAGGAGTTGAACTGTACAAAGGTACAAATCGCTGGGAGAGAATTTTTGAAATTTTAGAGCTCTGGAACAGAATATATATATATATATATATATATATATATATATTACGATAGTATTCAAAAGGAAGATACTTTCTTCAAAATACTATATATTGGGTGACACTTTATAGCACTCAAATATTCCATTGCATGATATAAAAAATTATCATCTTGATTCGGTGGCGGAGATTAGGGGTTCGTGGTTGGGCAGTTAGCCTCCCCCCAAACGCACACTTTTTGCTACTTTTGTCCCCGCACTATGCTAAACCTTATCTACACTCTGTCTCAGTTTTCTCTGGAGCAGGCGACCGAAAACAAGTCTCTGCGCAAGTAGTGAAGCGAGACGATTCCACCAATGAACACGTGAGAGGAACGGGATTTCGTGGGGGCGGAGGGGAGGAAAGTGACTGCAGCGTGAATTGCTTCGCTCTGCCCACTCCATTCCCCCTCCCCTTTTCTACCGCTATGCGTGGTCTTGCTCCAGAGATTAATGGGAGAGGGTACACCAAAGGAAAGTAAACTGTCCTTGCCCACCCATCCCCCCTGTTTTGGAACTTTGCTCCTCCAGTTTTTTAACCCGATCTCCGCCACTGTTTTTATGAAATAGGTGTGTTTCAGCCTCTTGAGATGAGGAATGATATTACATTTAAATAAAAGAAGATCAATAAAAAGTGACAATAGGAAGACACAGGAATTTTCTGTAAAGAAAAAGTACAATATGAATTAATATGTACTCCCTCTGTCCCATAATTATTGTCCGGTACACTTTTGTTTCTTGTCCCATAATAATTGTCCGATAGGCAAACTGTGACATTGGTGTATTCAGAAGAAGAAAATTAAACACGGGAATGAGCCATACAACGTTATTACTCATGGATCAGTACAAATTTGCCGATCAAGTATCCAAAAAAACATAAATAAAAAGTCACCATTTTGGCATACCGGACTATAATTATAGGACAGAGGGAGTAGCATATAATGATTACAATAATACGCAATAATGAGAAGAAAAATCAAAATGATAAGGAGAAATAACATTTTTAAAGTGGTCTCTTGACGTTGCTGTTTCTAGAGATATTTGCTCGAGTCTCCTGCAAGGATAAAGCAAGAAAATATAAAGAAAGTACTACAGAAAAACATCTTGAAGAGTTTTGGACATTCCTTTGAATTGATTTTAGTTTCAATCAAGATGTTCCAGTGCGCGAATATACTTCATAAACTTAATGCTAATATTAATCTTTAAATTAAGAAGTCAAACTAAGTCGAACAGAAAACAAGCTTCATCATTGCAGTAAGTGAGTTTCAGAACGACGCGAAAGTTATTTCCAGAAGAAAATTTGTTTGTGAATGCAATTACTGCAGAACGGGCAATTTTAAAAGCGTTCACGTCATTAACGAGAAACGAAAATTGGACACAGATGTGATGAATGTCAGAAGTGAACTGAAGATACAATGGGGAGAGAGAATGATGAATATATTCGAGTTGGTGACAAACAAATTCAACAGAGAGCTAGCTCCCTCACCTTCAAATCTCTCCCTCTCTCTTGCGAGGATGGCGCGAACGCCGACTTCTTGCTAGACAGGTCTTAGCAGCGGAATATTTTTTTCCCTTTTAATTCACTACCGGGGGAAGCTGGGAGGGAAGAGGTGGAAGAAAGATTAATTAGAGAACTCGCAAGACAAGATGGAGGGAGGGGGACAACGGGTGACTTGGGTGTTAGGATGGGGAAAATTAAATCTGAACACGAAGGCACTTGCCCTTCCTTTGTTTTAAGAGACTCGGTGAAGATCTGTGTAACATAGCCATTATTTCCTCCATAACGTGGCATATTGTTTGCTAATGAGCGGGAATTTTCTCCAGAAATTGGAATTTGCAAACACGATGTGGAAAATTGTTGGTTTAGCACCAAAAATACTTCAGGATATATGAATGGCTTCATGTACTTCTGCAACTTCTCAATGTTCATGTTGACTTATGTAATGTTGCTTAATTGCACCGTTAGTTTAAGAGAACGAAAGAGAACGAATGAGACAAGGAATTTGAAGTAAGGGGTACGCATTGTTAAAGGTGCCGTCCCCGTATTTATCTCGAGGTGCTGAGGGAAATCAGCAGTCAGGATGCGAGATTTGAAACCAAGATATCTCAAATACGAGGCACATCACAACCAATCACTTTTTTTTTAATTTAGTCCCACTGCAACGTACACTAAAGAAAAAAATCTGTTTAAATATAAAACGTCTACTCGTAATACGTTGCCTGATTTATGTATGCACATTCCCATTCTCTAGTAGCATTCCAACCTAGATGCTCTGGCTTGGTAAAGCGATACGCTAATCATTGCAGAATTACTGAAGGAAGTCTACATCTATACACTCATCTTCAAATTATCTATATTATAGTTGTTTCCATGATATTTATGATATTTAGTCTAGATTTGTTAGCAACCCAGCCGAACGCATATCATAACACAATATCTCCACTGGAGGTTCCAGGTTGAGTCCTGTGAATCTCTTCTCCAATTTCACCCTATCACCATCATCGTCTCAATGAGCCCAAAAGTGACAGAAAAACTGCATAAAGTAAGAGAAAAATACAGACGTGTAATGCAATTGGCCCAAATTCAGTTAATATTTTCAAAACCTGTTTTTTTCTGCTGTAATTGTAATGAATTTTCTGATAAAAACCTTTCAAGGGACATTTTCCTGGTTGTAGATGTACGATTCTACTAGATTAACGCATACAGGGATTAGCACTTCAAGCATATTTCTGCGTTTTCAGTACCTGCACGAAATTCAATTATCACTACTCGAAGCTCTATCGACCATTTGCAGTAATTGGTACCTGTGAATCATACGAGCGAGCTTAACGTTCAATGAGAGTATTTTAAGTAAAACCGATGACTGTATGAAAAACTGATATTTTTTAAACTGAAATTGTTACGCTGGTTTTAGATACGGTATATAAAGTGAGGTTGCCTATACTGTACCACTTAGTTTGTTAGGAAAGAATAACCAGATTTGATTCTATGTTCAACGATACCGTACTTCGTGCATCAGTGTAATCATTTTCAAATTTCTACATCTGTTATAAATATTTTTATATATTTTCCGGAACACAGAAAAGATACAAATAAGACAGCTTTGCTGCAAATGGCACCAATAGGTTTCAAAATGTTAACTTTAGAGAAAATAGTACATTAACAAAATTTACAAGATATGACATGAAATTTATTTGAAAGTAAAGTTGCGTGAAAAGGACTGAATTACATAAGAGTTGAAATTCAATATCAAAATTCTAATTCAGAAAATATAGAAGTCACATTAGTATAATTTAAAGCCTAAATAATAAAGATAATAAAAAACTAAATATCTCATTATCACAGATGCTCATTTATATATACCATATCTTGTTACAAAATAAACCCAAAAAGAAAGGTAAAAATTGTCTTCTGTAGAGTGAAGCCTTTGCTCTGGAAATGGAATACACCGGTAGATGTTTAAATTATTTCGTTTCCTCATGAAAAACTATGAATACAATCGAAACACAATATAAAATACAGGAAATATTTGCTTTAATAGAAGCAATCAACATGGATGGATGCCGCAAGTGCTGATTTCTAAGAGCACAACAACATACCCTACGTCAGGTACGACCACCCCTTGATCTGAAATATCAGTAACTTCTAAGCACTGGCCAATGTTAATAACATTAGGAAAAATCCCTAAGTGTGGAGATGTTATACCGGTACAATTGAGGAAGCGGTGCAATACAGCCAACTTTCTCCTGCAAAGTGCGACTTTAAGAAATTTGGAACTCAAATAAGCCAAAAGGAACTGTTACAAACAGTATTTGTTTTTTTGTTTCTTTTTTGTGTTTGTGTATAATTCTGTATACTTGGGTTTCTTCCATGGTTCTGCGTAGTTTAAAAGAGCCAATATGATTTAAACTTTCAGCCCTCCCCCCATGCGACGAGGGAGGAAGTATAAATGTGGCCTCTTTGACAGAGGACAGGTCAGTGTGTGTGTGAAACGGATAGCAGAAGGGAGAGTGATCTTCGGTCTTCAGTGGCCTTCCGTGAGAAAGAGCATCCCGAGACGGTTCCGCCGATACTTAACTTCCACTTGGCAGTTCTGCCGTGGGGCTCAAATTAGACAAATGTAAATAATGTAAATTAGAGAATTAATGGAAGAATCCGAGTCTTGTTTTGTTTAATTGTAAATAAATGTATATAGCCCATTTCTGCGAGTTTTCAGCCATCACCCTGCAACATTAATTCAGTAAGTTCTTGCCTGTGATTGATTCTTTGGTCCCGAGCGCTCTGGTGAGGAACGGGATGGGCACCCAGGACTAACGAGCCTATTTAGTTGTTTATTTGAGTTTTTCCTGCCAGAAGCGGCTCGGTAAGGGTGGAGTGTTGCGGAACAGAACTCACATACTTCATGAAAAATTCCTCCAAACTGAACATACTCGAATCTGTTAAGTATCATAATCGTAGAACTAAGTTACTACAGCTTGACCAAGATAAAAATGCTCCCGGTAAACTCGCGAACTAAAGTACACAGTCATTTGTTTTCTCCTCTCCCTTTCCCTGCTCTCGTGCCTTTTGACAGTTCTGCAAATTTTGTGAAGGCAGGAAAGTAGAGTATTTTTGTACATCTGACTGCAACTCTGATTTCTTGACTAAACGACCACAAAAAGTTGAAAAACTCACTTTCTCCCCCTGTTCCGCGCCTCATTTATTACGCTGACGACGTTTCGCGGGCGCAAAAAGGCAGTGATGAGTGAAAGATGAGCTCTCATCTTCTCATCTTCTCATCTTCTCATCTTCTTATCCTCCAAAATGTTTGTAGATCGTGACGTTTGTAAACCTCTCTCTCGAGAACGATGTGCCACACACACATACACGCATACACAGGCACATACACACGCACACACACGCACTTATTTTCTCTCCACGTTCCGTGCCTTATTTATTACGCTGGCGATGTTTCAGGGTGCAGAAAAGCAGTGATGAGTGAAAGATGAGCTCTCATCTTCTCATCTTCTTATTTTTTTATTTTTGAAGGACCAAAATGTTTGTAGATCGTGACCTTTGTAAACCTCTCTCTCGGGGGAAGGATGTGGCACACACATACACACGCGCGCGCTCTCATCTTCTTATTTTTTTTATTTTCTTATTCTCTTATTCTCTTATTTTTGAAAGATGAGTGTATTTTATCGTAATTTTCCAAGTCTGGGACCAAATGTTTATATATTGCGACCTACGTAAACCTCTCCTCTCATTTTCTCATCTTCTCATTTTTGAAAAATGAGTGCACCTTATCGTAATTTTCCAAGTCCGGAGCCAAATGTTTATATATTGCGACCTACGTAAACCTCTCCTCTCATTTTCTCATCTTCTCATTTTTGAAAAATGAGTGCACCTTATCGTAATTTTCCAAGTCCGGAGCCAAATGTTTATATATATATTGTGATATTTGTAAACCTCTCCTCTCATCCTCTTATTTTTGAAAGATGAGTGTATTTTATCGTAATTTCCCAAGTCCGGGGCCAAATGTTTATATATAGTGATCTTCGTAAACCTCTCTCTCGGGGAGGGAACGATGTGCCACACACATACGTGCGCGCGTGCGTATGCTTTTTATTATTTTCCGTATTGTGACGCAAACAAACAAACAAATAATAATTGTTGTTTTTTTTAGAATACCTGGCCCCTAACCTCGCCAGGATGCGTGGTGCCCAGCCAAAAATGTAAAAGTTTTCTAATGGCTGCGGTTATAGATTACCGCACCTCTGTAGAGTTTCACGTGTTTTATTTTTTTCCCCCAAACTTCCATGAAACCCTACAGAGGACCTCCGTAATGCATGCAACGTGTACTAACGACTCTAGTGTTATTTGATGTTGTGATATTTTTGGATATAAAGTTTTATTGTGAGATATAGATAAAAATAATTATGTTTATTATAATATTTTTCTTGATGAAGATGGAGAATATGTGTGTGTTACAAATAAAGTTGCATGCTTTTTTCTAGTGTGTGTGTATATGTTTTTGATGTTTCGACAGCATCTGAAACGATAAAAAAAAATTTTATTGTTAATTTTCACGTGTAAAAAACAACAACAAATTTTTTTTTGTGCAAATTTTCTGATTGTCTCGTGCTATAGTGCAAAAAGATATTGTAGCTGATAGCTAATGAAATTAACATTTGTAAGTGATCTGAACTAGTGAAATTCGTATTGTGCCATTATAACTGATTGTGCTAGTACTAAAAATTTCTTATTGTGCAAGAAAATAGATGTTAAAAAACTTGTTAAAACTGCTCTGTGACCCTCTCGTTCTTCACGTCGTAGGCGAAGGACTTCTCTGCAATCAGGATGACGCTGCATAGGGTATCCTCGGGCAAGGCATCGTGGAACTCGCAGACGACCTTGATGTTGGTTCGATCGTTGACCACAACCTTTTTTCTCTTAGATGTGTTGATGACGGTCATGGGTCTCCGTGCTTTGAACTCGCTGGGCGTGTAGTACATGTCCACACTTCCCTCGGTCACGCGTTTGTAAGCCGAAAACGCTTCGTAAAGTTTGAGGTAATTGTTTTTGGTCATGTCGAGGTTGTAATTCTCGCGCGGGAACACTTCGTTCCTGCCGTTCTTCAGATATACGTTCTTGATCTTGCAGTCGTCGAATTTGCTGGAATCTTTTTCCTGATTCTTGTCCCTCCCGGTCTGAAAAAGCACTACGACGAAATCTGGCATGTCGAACTGTATGTTGTTGAACTGCGTCGTCACGTCGAATTCCATGTGACTTCCGGACGCCATCTTCTGCACGCACTGGTAACCGTGAAAGTGAATCGGCACCTGCGGACTTTTCAAGATCTCCGCTTTGTACTTGAGGGCGTAGTTCGTTTCGTATTCCACCACCGGCATTCTCAATTCCATGCTTTGGATGACGCATTTCGCTGCTTCGGGTAGAGTGTTGGCTATCGGCGTGGTGCCGTCCGGACCTAAAGTAGAGTATCGCATCAGTGCGTCGTTGTCGTTGGCCGCTCTTCGAAACGTGACTCTCAGTCCTCCCTTCCACATGATCTCCTTGTAGTCCGAGAAGAATCCTGGAAGCAGACGCATGGGAAAGAGCACCGTGTGACTTCTCGTCGATATTTTGGTCCCGGCTTCGAATCCTCCTGCCTGATAGTACGCTGCGTCCGTTTTGGATAATTTCAACGTTCCCACTGCCGTCGACGTGATGCCTGGATAGTCTATTCTGTCGATGACGGTATTGTGTTTCCTCACCTCCACCTGCGAGAACAGGTGAGGCACGAAGTTGTCCACGAGTATCAAGTTTGCTGCTGCAGGAAACGCGTCTCCGCTTTCTTTCTTCACCACGTCGAATTGAAGGTAGAGGTCCGCTCTGTGAGGATGAATGAACCCGTCGCCTACGTCCACATCGTATTCGATCTCCCTGTTCGCTTCGTTCAGATTGGCAAACGTGCGACGGTTGGGAGGGAAAGATTGCAATTCGTAACTTTCGATTTGCTCCATTTTACATGTATGGTTATTTATTATACGTTGATCTCCACGATGGCAGTAGTTGTTGCACCTGCGAAATCCACCACGTCTCCTTTCTCGTTCGTCACCACCAACTCTATGTCGTCTATGCGGTTGCGACATACTGGAAAATAGATCGGCGAAGAGGGCGTGTAGATGATCGGTTCCATGAATTCGGAACTTGGTTTGAAAGTGGCTATGATTCCCGTCTGCTTGTGACTTCCTAACAATCCATCCGAAGATTTTGTGATCATGCCTTCCGCCACGTTACAGTGTACGTTCAGAGTCTCTATGGCCAAGAATTTAGGAATGTTGGTTGCCACGTGCTTGATGCCAGCTTCGAGTTTGGTGTCGTTCTCGAAACCTAAAAGTTCTCCCATGGTGCCCAGGTCCACGGTCTCCGTCGCGGATAGGATTTCCACTCTGTGAGTGACCGAATTTTGAGAAAGGTACGTGCCTTTGGGTAATTGAGCTTGCAAAGTGGAAAGATTGTATTGTCCTGGCGTGACGACGATGTGTTCGCTTCCGACGCTAATTTTGTTGTTGTGCTGCGTAACATTAGGTATGAGGTACATGCTGTAGAATGCACGCAGAGCCACGGATTTAGGATAGACAATGTCGTCGTGCAGCGTGAGTTTCAAGATTGAAGATTCGCTCGTGAGATGGAACACGCCCATCCTAGTGATGCTGTTTCAGGTTCCACAGTACTTTCTGGAAATCTTCGACCGTAGGGTTATTTATTTTAGAGAAAAACACGAGCACGGAGAGGCAGAGATGACCGCAGTTCACGTCTCCGAAATCTTGAATGCGTTCGTCGTTGTAGTATATAGAGGTTTCGCTCGTTTTCAGATAATGAATTAAATTTGTAGGTGGAACACCTCCGAAAGAATCGAAAACGAATGCTTTATCATCATTTTTGTGGTAACATATCCAATGCGTGCCTGGATTTTCTTGACCGTCCAAGTTGACTACTCCACATTCTCTTCTTTTCACGCTTGAAGGTAACGAGTCGGACATAAAAACTCCTCTGAAGTGTTTGATTTGTAACGGTTCGATCAGAGATTCAATGTCTCGGTTGGTGAGTGCTTCTGTTTCTTTTTTTTAAACTTCTTCAAAGCATCGAGGTTGCTTTTTTGTTTTTTGGTTATACCTTTCCCCTTCTTCTCCATGGCCAGGTTGTGACGTTTCTGTTCTTCCAACTCGGCCTTGTTCTTCTTCGAGTCGATGACGGTTTTCGCAATGGCGGCACTTCCGCCGGCCAAACTTCCAACGGCCCCCAATGCTGCTAGGATGGCCGGGATGCTGAATATGAAACCTCCGATTTTTTGCTGTTTCCGCGAACGCTGCAATCTTTTCAATTGAGGTGTGCTGAGCAGTAATTTCATTCCATGTCCTTTCGACAAGCAAGAACGTTTCTTCTCGCGTTGTTTCTTGGTGAGTAACCCATCGAGAGCACCTAGATTTTTAAGATTGGAGTATGGTATCTGGTACACGACACCCTTGGGCTTCATGTTGATGCTCTATGTGTTATTTTCACGGTATGTTATTTATATATATTCTGAGATTTTTTCTTGTGTAGTTTTTTACGGTATGTTATTTATATATTTTCAAGGCCTCGCAGTCGCTACACAAATTCTATTACGTGCTTCGTTTTCTTGCCAAGAAGTTCCTTTGTCCCCTTGTACACGATTCGAGTTTTGTTCTCGATTAAAATAGATAGCTTCTCGTCGGATAACATGTTAGCGTATCGATCTGGTAAAAATAGACTGTATTGTGCGTTGAGCAACAGACGTACCTTGGGACCATACTGGGTAGAAACAATTGAACCGGAAGTTATCGTGTAAGATTTGTCGACTTCCAATTCCCGAATTTTTACATACTCGACTGACAAATTTAGCATTTGTTTTAATGCTTGGAGATCACTCATTTTTTCAGTTGTCATATCGAAGAAGAGAAAATTTTCAATGTGTGTGTTAGAGAAATTTTTAATTGTTTTTCACGATGTGTGTTATTTATATATACCGAAGATTATTTTTTCACGATGTGTGTTATTTATATATCAAGTTTTTTTGACACGTATATATATATTATTATTTTAACAGAGGAAGAAAATCCGTGCTTCGGAGAACGCGATGATGTGCGTGATGATTTCTTCAGTTTCCTGCATAGACTTGTACCAATCATCAGTATACCATCTTCTTCCCTGCCTCGCCTCGTGCAATTCATCCGACCTATCGTTTAATTTCTCCCCTGCGGCCGAAAGCAGAATGTTGAGATCATCGCACCTCAGGCCGCTGATCTCCCGAAGATGGTCCTTGAGAACCATTTCACAAGGGATGCGAAATTCCGGCGTTGTTTTTGCTATGATCACAAGTTTATTAACATCTCCGTTAACTACCTTTTTGAATATTTTAGATAGTAGTTCGTGTGGCAAATCAGTTATGCAAGCCATGTTGTTTTTTTTACTGTATGTTATTTATATACCCCACCCCAATTTTTGTTTAGTGTTCATGGCGATGGTGGTGCCTAGTGCGGCGACCCGTTCACCCAACGATGCGTCTCTGCTCACGAACCTTTCGAAAGCTGCGTGCTCTAACTTTCTATCTGCTTCGTGACGTGCATCCAGATCCGTCTGCGTGGTGTTGTAGGCGATGTCGTGATCTTTGCATGCGGCGTCCAACGGATTCACACCCTTGTCTCCTCTCTCCAATCTTTTCTCGAGTTTGGTACCCGGTCCACAGTACTGGTAGCCAGGTAGATGCATCTCGAAAGGTAACTTGTTGATGATGTCGTTCACAAGTCCCTTTCCTTCGGCCACGTTCCAAAATTTCGGAGGCAGCGTGTTGATGATTTTGATCAGGTAACCTATGCCCTTGTCGTCGTTCACGATGAAGTTGGAAAGTTTCGTGCTGATCATGTCCACGATGCCAACCTTCTCGTTGTAGAAATTACGGTTGCCTGCATTCTCTTCGCCGGCTATCACCAACAATCGGTCCACGAGCTTCCTCACGTCGTCCACCCAAACGAATTCTTTGGGTAACGTGTTGTAGCGTTTGACGCCGCTGCCCGTTTTGACCTGGTTCCAAATCGGTTTGATGAGATTCCTGTACTTCTCGCCGCTGCTCGATTTCACCCTATTCTGCGAGGCGTCGTTGTTCTGGTACAAGGCATCCGTCATGATCAGAATTTCCTTGTAACTCTGGTAATCTTCGTCGGTGTAATCTTTCGGCTGCTTTTTGGCGACGAGTTCCCACAGTCCCACCGTGCCCGGATACCTGTTCCAACTATCCTTGTCGCCTAAATTGACTTTAATGTCGTTGCCTTCGAAGGTCACCTTCGATTTCCCAATCTTCCACACCACACCGCCGCCTTCGCTGGTTTCCATGCTGGGATACAATCCGAACACTTCATCCTTGTCGAATTTCCCCGTGCTCAGGTAGTCTCGTGCCAAAGGTCCCAACTCGATTTTATCCGAAGACGTGCTGCCTATGGCTCGACGTCGTGCCGGTGCATCCTTCAGTTCGAATGGCGTCGAAGGAATGCTCGAAATGGGCGTGGGTACGGCGTAACTTTTAGCTGCGAGCGGTACGAGTTCATTAATCAAATTTTTATTTTGTTCCGTGACACTTTTAATTTCTTTACCTAGACTGCTGATGGCATCGATCACAGGTTGATCCTGACGTTTCTTCTCTTCGTAGAATCCGCGATTTTCGGATTTCCAACCTTTGAAGCGTTTCGCGAGGTAATCGCGAAGCTTGAGATTTTCGTCTTCGATTTTTCGTTTCGTCATGACGTTATTTATATACGTCGTTTCTCACAACGTTGCAACGTTTAGAAAGTCGTTGATTTTGTTTCTGTATTTTCCGTCGTTGGGTTTCCTCGTCATGTCGATCGTCACAAATCCGAAATCGTCACCGTTCCAGCAAGTAGAGCAGCAGCGTTCCGAAAATTGATTGTAGTTCATGTCTCCCCCTACGTAGTCATCGTACGCGTGCTTGAGGTTGGTGTGATCTTGGCGAAACAAACATATGAAATTAGCGTTGTCGCGCACTAACTGTTTTGGAATTTTGGAAAACGTTTGAGCTAGGTAAAAACAATCCATTCCTTTGTGACGACCTTGCGTGAAAAAGTTGCGAATTTCATTTTGATTTTCCAGGATGGCGTCGTCGAACACAACAACTGAATTTTCACGACAATCGTCGAGAGGTTTTATTTCCGAGGCGAACGTTGCAATGTCCAGACCATCGTACAGTTTCATCAGTTGCTGGTATTTGGATTGCTCCAAACTTTTCGAGAACACGTACAGGTGCCTGTTCTTCCAATCTAACCAATTCGGTGCGAGGAGAAAATTGTCCACGAGCAGTGTTGTTTTCCCACACCCCGAAGGACCTACGATCAGACAGCGGATGCTGTCGGGGAGCAATTCGCCGTTTTTTTTCTTCGTTTGACTTTCCGAATTAGGTAAACGTTTCACAACATTCCACGTACTCATAGAATCACTTCGTTTGAATCGATCCAACTTGTTTCCGGAAGTCCCAGCCATTTCACCAAAAGTTTGTTGCCTCTCTTGCGCAAAACTTTTTCGATAAGGTACGTGTCGGGGTATTTAGTTTTAGAGAGTTCCTCCTCGTAGAAGCGCCCCAATAAAATTTCACCGCCACTGTCTTTTATTATATACGTGTGACGGTTCCCGGGTAGAACTCGAACCACGGTAAAAAGTTCAGTACTCCAGTTTCGTGTAAAACCCCTGTCGAACGTTCGCTTCAATTTACTAACCCTCACCTGTTCTCCAATTTTGTATTTAGCCTTTTTTGTCGTGGGCGTGTACTTTGGACAGTAAACGCTAGAAATTAAACGTTGCTCGTCAGACCTGGTAACGTCAGCTGGCTTCATGCCTATCGTTGCGTGCCGTGTGTGATTATAGTCGTTAACAAGTTCCGGAAGAATAGTGACCCACTTGTAGCTTCCCTGAAGCGTGAAGCGTGACCACATGCGCGATTTCAGAGTGCGATTGAATCTTTCCACGATGCTGGCCTTGACGTCACTGAAGGTCGAGTAATGTTGAACGTTGTGTTTCCGAATAAACTTTTGGAATACGGCATTGTAAAATTCCTTCCCTTTGTCCGTGTGCAGAAACCGAGGTCGTCTGCCGCCGCTTTCGCGAAAAATTGTCTTGAATGCTTCCGTGAGGCACGTTCCTGTTTTTGCCTTCAAAGGTAGAGCCCATGCGAATTTCGAAAATGTGTCTATGACGGTGAGGAGGTACTTGTTGCCCTTGTTCAATTTATGCACGTTTTTTAACTTGCCGCTACTCATTTCGACGAGGTCGCTTTCCCAGAGGTCGTCGATTCCCTTGGTTACCACAGCCAAACGTTTGTAGTTGCGGCGTGCAGGTTTATGCAATTCTTGGACGATGGCTTGCCTAGACATTTTTATTATTTTTAGAGATTACGTTTGAAGAGAAGCACCAGCGTGATGGGATTCAAAGAGGGTGGCACTTCGCTCGTGTTTTGAATGATCAGCTTATCGCCGGCACTCACGTCGAAAACTGTGAGATCTTCGTCTTCGTGTATTTCATATATGTTGCGCGTTTCGTTCCAACGTGCCAGAGGAATGTTTCCTGCTTTCTGGACACCACGATTCGATATCAAAGTCATGGTGGGAACGCTAGCTTTTCTGCCGTGAGACCAGTACGAAAATTCGTTTATCTGAATCGTGCCATCGAGGAGAAACTTGTAGTACGGATGATAAGGATGTAGCATGTACAGTTTGTTACCTTCGACGAACGTGGAGATTCTCTGTTGATTGGGTACGCTGTTGATTTCGATGGCTTGCAGAGAATGCAGTTTAGCGAATTTAGTGTCGACGCTAACGAGGTTACTGTGAAGCTGACCCAGTGTGTTTTGTACGGGCAACAAATATTCGACTATGGTATCCGTTACGGTAGAAAATGACGGTTTGATTTTCACTTCCACCTTCAACTGCTTGTAGCTTTCGTTGAGTTCTTGCAACTTGGCACCGAAAGAGGTCAGCGTTGATTCCTGCGTTGATTCCAGCACTCCAACTTGATCTCTGATGTTGACGACAATGTTCTGAAGGTTCTCGACTTGATTCAATTTCGAGCTCTTCTCGGTAAGATCGTTCACGATGCTTCGCATCTCTGTAAACTGCGTGTGAAGGTCGGCGACGCTCTGCGAAGTGGGCAGCGTCGACACCAGCGAAGCAAGTTCGTCTCGAATCTGTTCCACGTTCGCCGTTTCCGTTTCCAGTCGTTTCAGCATACGTGATATGTTCCTTTTCAAGGCATGTAATTCTTTGGAGGTGGGGAGATTGGCCACTTTACTCTCGAGATCGCTCAACGAACTTTTAATGTCACTCGAATCTGATAGTGCCGTCACCGCCGTTTTCAATTTTTCCAAATCTTCGCTCGAAGGCACGCTCGTTCGTAACGATTCCAAGTCACCCTGTATGTTGTCCAGTACGTGATGAAAATGAGTAAGATTGGATTCGACGTTCAAATTTTCCAAATATTGGATCTTCTGCTGAACCGTGCTCAACGTGTCCTGAATACTCGTCAACACACTTGCTTCAGCGTGAATATTTTTAATTTCTTCGTTGATCAATTCCAAGGACGCCTGAAGCGTAGCGATGGTGGTTTGAATGTGTTCGAAATCTTGATAGGCCTCCAATTGAATTTTTATGTTCGCGACGCTTTTACCGATGACCTGCAGTTCGTCCGACGATGGTAGGTTCGTCATGGTATCTTCCAAAGTCTGCAACTTGGATTTAATTTCTTCCAACGTGCCGGTGAATTCTTCTTGTAATTTAGAAACAACGACCTGCAAGCGTTCTATATCAATATCATTCACCACGGTTTGAAGTTCAGAGAAATTTTTTTCTATTGCGGAAGTTCGCTCTTCGATTTCGAGTTTCAATTTTTCCAAATCTTCATTTTTCGATTGAAATTGCTGTAATTTGGCCAAATCATTTTGAAGCGAATCCATGCTCAACTGTATATTTTGAATGTTGTCGTAAGAAGGTACGTCGACATAATTTTTTATCAGTGTTTTCAGTTCGGAATCGATTTTCAGAATGGGATCGAGACATTGCGTTTGGAGCGTAGCGATCTCAGACTCTAAACTTTTGTTTAAGGTCTCCTGCAAAGCGATCAAATCGGTCCTCAACTTCTTAACTCGAACGTCCAGCATGAGAATCTCTTCTGCATGGTCTACACGCTTGGTGTTGCCGAAAATGTCGTTAGGCATTTTTGGTTAACGGTTATTTATAATAGGATAGACGATTCGTAATTCTACGAAGAGAGGAATAAGTTTGTCGTAATCTCCTAGGAGTTCCACGTAAAGATAATCTCCTGCAGACACATCGTACGACATGTTAGAAAGTATCTTGTCGTGCTTCATTCGAAAAATATTCTTGCCGGTAGAAATTTTGATTTCGCCTGTGTTCTCCGGATTCACGGTGATTTGAAGTTTCCCGTCGATCGGAATTTCATAGAAATGTAAATTGTTATTAAAAACATAAAACGTCTTGCCCACATCGTTATTTATTTCCGTCCATATACTATTAAGATGTACAATTAGTAGACCATTGAGTTTAGATAACACGGAAGGTAAGAGGTTATTGGAATTTGGTAATGCAGTGTCCATGTTGCTTTGTTTGCGAAAACCAAAGAGATTCATTGTCCTTGTTAGGTATTTAACACGTGCTATTCTTCAAAACCAGACAGAGGAAAAGAATGAAAGAGGGAGCCCTCGGGCGATTAAGAGTTGCAACCTGTTATTATGTTGTTAAGCCCGCTTCAAACTGAGGCTCATTAAATTCAACTCTTATTTTTCATCGCCCGAGGCCTCCCTCTTTCATTCTTTTCCTCCGTATATTTTGAAGAGGAAAAGACACAGCGGACTTCATGGCTATGGGGTTACAGTTAACACACGTCACATTTATCGCTTCCATTGTAGTGTCCCCACTCTCGCGTGTGGATTTTACAATCGAGAACACGTAACTTATTGTCCGTTGCATCCAATGCTACTTTGGTTACGCGCGTCGTGTACAAATCATGCAATTTACTTGCAATGCGATGATCGGTGCTGAGTTGCCTTTTACCATGAAAAAGGCATTCCTTGTAGTCTTGCATGCTAAATTTGCTGGTACTTATTTTTCCCACCCCCTTCGCTTTCTTGATCTCTTTTTCTTCTGCAATCTTTACACAGTACATTTTGGCACGAAGCCCCGCAAATTCGCTGATGTACTCCCCGCCAACTTCATCTTTGAACTTTCCAATCGTCATTTTGTTTTCTGCCGAATGTAAGTGATGGCCTGATGGTAAGTTGCTAAAATCAAACAGATGCTTCATCTTAGACAGATCATGTTCGAGGCTTGGTGTTTGGATTAGAAAAATGAAGCTATCCGTGTCAATGTAACATATTTGGATGTTATCTCCATAAAAAGGTTGAAACTGATCGTAGTACGATTGGTACATGTGCAATTTTGATAGTTCAAGGACAGTGGCACCTATAGCAATCGGCTTGTTGAGCATCACTTGCTTCTTGTTCCTCTCGACGAATACTAGATTCTCGTCGAAAATGGTGAAGTTTTTGAAGTAGGGGGACGCGACGATCTTTTCAAATTTCTTTTCGTCCGTGACCAACGTTGCGTCGATGTAATTACGCACGTTCTCCATCGTCTTGCCGTAGATGGCGTTATTGAACAGTTTGTACAGATCCTTGTCTGCAGGCGATGTCGATTGCGCTCTGCGGCGCGTGTTCTCGGTTATGTAGGGTTCCAGCCACTTGCTCTGTCGGAACTTCAATCCTCTATGAACTTTCTTCAACTGCAAGCCGTGACTTATGTAAAATTGGAGGAGCCGGTAGTGCAGAACGTAATTCCGCTTGTTCTCCATGCTTAGTATGAGTTTTGGCTCCGATCCTCCAGGTGGCTTCTTTTTGGAGGGGGCCAGGGCCAATCCATGATGTTTCTCGTGAAGTGTTTCGGGATAATCGAGATCCACTTCCAAGAAACAACCCCATTCATTATCTTCGCTCCAGTTGAGAAAATCCTCGCAGGAGAGTTCCTCTTCGGTCATCCATGCGTAGTCGCTGATGGGAAGACACTGGGACATGGAGTGGCCGTACAGGTTGTTGACATCCCAGTAGACAATGTAGGTGTTGGGCTTCGATGCATCGTAACCAGGCGTATGAGGATTGTTTGCCTGAGCATGGCGTCGGGGACATTGGACGATGCCACCGCGTATCGCACTCTCCATGAAAGCATACTGTTTCTTCTCTGCGATGAGGCCCAGTTCCACGTTGGTGTATTTCATCATCGATTCCCAAGTCAATCCCGGCGTGGTGAAGAAATACGCAGGATCCAACTTGTATATCGCGATGCATCTCTTACGAAACGATTCGAAAATATCCATCAGAAGTGTCACGTCCAATTTCAGATAAAGATCGTGATAATCGCGAAAAGTTTGGCAATTGAATGCCGTCCACACACTACGAGCGTGTTCGTAGTCCTCTTCAGAACAGACGTCCTCCGTGAGAGAAGAATAAAATACCTCCCGGGGTGGAAGTTCCGTCTCATCAAATTTCTCGAAATCGTTGACGTACTCGTAGGGGTAGACGCCCTTGCGACGCAACAGATTCAAATTCTCATCTCTCCCCGAAAAACACATTTGCTTGGTGGCCACAAGATCTTCGTCGCCAAGTTGAGATGCAAGGCTTGCGAGGCTGGAGGACAGGAAATTGTAAGAGTCCAGGATTCGCACTTCCACACTTCCTCCTTCTTCGAGAGGGATCCACACTCTCACTGTAATATACTTCTCGCTCGTTCTCGGAATAATGCTGATTCGAGAAGTTATGTTGTGGAGCTCTTTGACGAAGAGATGTGTGTCGTACTTCTCCGTGTAGTGCAGAAACACGGCAACAAAATGCGACTCCTTAATTTTAAGATTGCACGAATTACAGATGGTGCTTAGAAATAATCCATTCTGATGGTTATGGTGGACGACCTTGTAATTTTCGGGGGTGAAAACCTGGTTACACTCCTCGCATCTTGTCGCCGCGTCATGTCCCTGTTGTTGTTCTGTTGTGAGAGCAGGTGGAGAAACGTAAGAGCCTTTCAGGCTGGGTGCAAGTTCTCTCGCGCATTCCGCTATCTTCTCAACAAAATGTTTTGCCGCATCGGGTCCGCAATACAAGATGACATCATTCAATTTTTCTCCGTAGATGGAGAAACTGCAAGGCTCGTGGTGAAAAATTTGGGTCGTGCTTGAGGTAGAGGGATCAGGGTTGCAAGACGTCATGGGAACTTGGAAGCTTTCAAAATCGGCATAAAGGACGACGGGATGGTGGAGAAGAGCCTGGTGTTTCTGAAATTTCATCTTGGTTCCGGGTTCCGGCATGACATCTTCAGGTTCTGCATTCACAGAGCCAAAACACTTGTGCTGTTCTCTCATCTTCTTACCCCCGCGAAAAATTTTCAAGCACCGATCGCAAATTTCGATCTTATCGTGATGTTTGCTGATCTGTCTTCCTACTAATCCTGAGAAATTCCGTATCAAACTGTAACGGCCATCTACAAGCAAGAGTCGAATTACATTATTCTGGCTTCTAGCAGGTCTTAAGACACGAATATTGCCGGAATCGTCAACCCCAAAAACAGAAATATCGATATATTCTTTTTTTCCTCCCTATAGTTTTTTAAAAATTGATTGATCTTATTCAGGGGCACAGGATAGGAAATTCCTCGCATCATATTCTCGTATCTCCCCTCGTATCCTCTGTAATTGGACAAGCGTTCGGGGTTAACATTATTAGCTGGGTGTAATGCGGCGATGACAGACCATAGGAAACTCTTCTGATCATTACTTTGTATGTTCAGCACTGCATTTTGCTTTTTTTGTTTTTTTGTTTTTTTTGAGTGCTGCGTAATGGTTTGAAATTGCAGACTCGAAGTTCTAACATGTGGTTGTGACCGCAAAGACTCCATCCACTTCCTCTACCTTCAAACTCTTCTTGTTTTTGTGTCAGCTCCTCAAATAGCCGTGTCACTATCTCGTCAAGATTCTCGTTATTGTCATCGTGTAAGCTTTCACACCCTACGTAAAAGCTGAAAGTGCTTGACTCGGACGAGACAACTTTCTCATACAGCAGGGTCAAGACGAGATGAATTTTAATTGCAACATTGACGAGGCAATCACGTAATTTATCGACTACCAGAGATTTCACATTGTTGAGGAAGATGCTCGAGTCACACTTTTCATCCCTTCCAGATTTATACGTTATGATACGTGCACTTTTATTCAAAGCACCCTCCTCATGCTCATCAATGCGAGGTTTCTTTGCCGGCGGGACTACGTCATCATGATCCGGAAGACGACATTTTTTCAAATGCCTAGCAATATTAGGTTTAGAAATCAACTTTCCACAGTTGCGACATGCCACTTTCCCGCAAAAACCGGAGGGACCTGGTTGCGGTTCCATTTTTTCCTTCTGTTATTTATATATATATACACAGAGAAATTTTTTGGGGGGTTGTGGTGATGGTAGTGGAAAGCGCACTGAAACAGAAGGAAAAAAAGTTGAAAAAAATGCTAGATATTTTTTCCTTCCACACATATATATATTAGACGCAAACAGTATGTATGTATGTATGTATGTATGTATGTATGTATGTATGTATGTGTGCGTGCACTGTTGTAGGAGGTTAAAAATATACGACATGTAAGTGTGTGTCAATTTTTTATGACTCCTCTGAATATGTGTGTGTCAGACGCAAAACAAAAAATATTAATATATCATGAAAATAAAAACTTACCTTTCAACAGAGATAGAGAGAGACTTCAAAATAAAAACTTGTAGCTCACTAAAACTTCCACGATAATATATATGTATACTGCCAGATAAACAATTAAGAATACTGAACTGCCACGATTGACGTTCACCTTTCAAGAGAGATAGAGAAACTTCAAAATAAAACTTGTAGCTCACTAAAACTTCCACGATGATATATATGTATACTGCCAGACAAACAAATTAAAAAATACTGAACTGCCACGATTGACGTTCACTATGATAATGACGTACAAAAAACTGGTAGGTTATATAAAAACTCCTCTCCTTTTTCTCCTTCTCTCCTTCCTACTCCACGCGACTCTCTTTGGTGAAAACACAATAAGCGCTATAGTCAATGTCCTAGCAAATAAAAACCCTTGTTGACTGATTTACTCATGTTATATATTTTTTTCAACAAAAATTTTGTGATGCGCACAATATCCTGTGGGGGACAAATAACAATAAACAGGACGTTGATAGTTCCACCCATGTATGTATTGTCGATCATTTCCCCCTCGGCCTGTATTCCACGCCCCCTCAGGGTGTGGTGTGTGAAACAAACGATTCCCAGTATAAAACTCAAAAAGCGGAAGATGCTGCTGTGTTTGCTTCCGCCACATCCCCCTCTGATTCTATTGTTATCGGGGATGTGATGGATTCTTTATTCAGAACCGTGGGAAAGCTAAAAAAAAAAATAGAATCTCTTCGGCGAAAGAGGATGCAAGGTGAATGGGTTCGGGGAGGGGTTGCTGTGGATAGTTTGGTCCGTGATGAAAATGTTACATTGGGCGACGAAACACAATTGCTCCACAGGGGACAGGAAAAATTCTACCGAGCGTCGCTATCCACGCGAACATTAGAAATTGCCTGAATGCCTTGGGGGCTTGGCATAGGATTATCAATTTTCGTTTTTAGAGAATAATCTATGTAAGATTCTAGCATCGAGAATAAACAACATTCATTAAATTTTTGACAACATTCGCAGTACAAATCTAAACTCGTGATGATTTCCCCGTTACCACGCACCCCGGCAAAGTTATAGGGGCCAGCCATCCTAAAAAACAACAATTATTATTTTGTTTGTTTGTTTGTGTTACAATACAAAAATAATAAAAAGCATACGCGCGCGCCCGTGTGTATGTGTGTGCCACATCCTTCCCCCGAGAGAGAGGTTTACAAAGGTCACGATCTACAAACATTTTGGTCCTTCAAAAATAAAAAAATAAGAAGATGAGAAGATGAGAGCTCATCTTTCACTCATCACTGCTTTTCTGCACCCTGAAACATCGCCAGCGTAATAAATAAGGCACGGAACGTGGAGAGAAAATAAGTGCGTGTGTGTGCGTGTGTATGTGCCTGTGTATGCGTGTATGTGTGTGTGGCACATCGTTCTCGAGAGAGAGGTTTACAAACGTCACGATCTACAAACATTTTGGAGGATAAGAAGATGAGAAGATGAGAAGATGAGAAGATGAGAGCTCATCTTTCACTCATCACTGCCTTTTTGCGCCCGCGAAACGTCGTCAGCGTAATAAATGAGGCGCGGAACAGGGGGAGAAAGTGAGTTTTTCAACTTTTTGTGGTCGTTTAGTCAAGAAATCAGAGTTGCAGTCAGATGTACAAAAATACTCTACTTTCCTGCCTTCACAAAATTTGCAGAACTGTCAAAAGGCACGAGAGCAGGGAAAGGGAGAGGAGAAAACAAATGACTGTGTACTTTAGTTCGCGAGTTTACCGGGAGCATTCTTATCTTGGATAAGCTGTAAATATTGAATCCACGTAAGAACATTTTACTGAATATCTGTGCAGTTCATGGGTGCTAGATCTGGCGAGTATAGAGGATGATTAAGAATAATACGCTTATCGCTGCTAAGACTTGCTGACAACCTTTACTCAGACCTCAAGGGGAAAAATCTATTCAGAAAACGGTGAACAAGTCTTCCATTGAATTTTAAGTTCCAGCATGACAGCTCAGCACAAATGCTTCGTGCGGTTCTGACAGTCAACTAAAAGTAAATTTCGGCAGGTGATGTAATTCTTTCTATACCAACTTTAGCCTCAATAGGCTCGCATGCAATTGTACCAAATTATAGAAGAACTATCTCACGTCCATTGTAATATGTTCCTTCACAATAATCATGATTCTGAAATAACATGGTACGAGTAGCATGGCAGTTTGCTGTCTATGCCCTACAATGTGACCTTTTTTTTACCAACTTTCAGGTACGAAGTAGTTCTAACATTTGTTGCTAGATGGTGCGCGTACACATCTCCGAAATTCCAGTCCTAGAAGTTGGTAGACGACCTTCTGCGTGACAGCTTTCCACGCCATTGGCTTCCTCCATTTAACTACAGACTGCGAACACTGGAAGTCCACGGTGTCCTTTGTATCTCGGACCCCAAAAGCTAAGAACCTTAGTCAGCAGCCTCGAGCACGATACAGGGAACTCGCCACCTTTTTCATGGTATCGGAAATAACAAACACAAACGGGTTGACGTATCTGAGCGAAATCAATCAGCAGTGGTTTGCCGTGCGGGCGGAACCCACACTTCCAGGAGGCAGCCTGTCCATTGACGTGTCAGCGATGATTAATAGAGCCTCCCGGCTC
Source organism: Lepisma saccharinum (assembly GCF_977018435.1). NCBI lineage: Eukaryota > Metazoa > Arthropoda > Insecta > Zygentoma > Lepismatidae > Lepisma > Lepisma saccharinum. The sequence goes on from NC_139253.1 coordinate 38,312,258, forward strand.
CCCCTTCCCGTCCGCATGCTATTCCAAACCGGGGAAACGGCCCTATTGTTGGGGCCCAGGAGATGCGTCAATCAACGCCAAGTATCAGGTATCATGCTCTGCTACAAGGATGCGGGAGTCGCCTGCATGGACTGAAACGCATGTCGCTGTTCAACATAAAAATCGCAAGTAACTGGAATCGTATTACACAGCATAACAATAGGCTATGTGACGCTGATATTTTGTTCGTTAAAATAGCCGAAGATTCTGGTCACGGTGTGGATGTCCGTCTCATGCTGATCGCTACGATTGCACTAGAGACACATCGGTGGTCGAATGAGTTGATTGGTTGATACACCGAAGGTTCCCGTTTCGATTCCTAACCTAGACTTCAATGTTACTTTGTAAATCGCCAGTTTCACCTTGTGCTTGAATTGCTGTTATTTAGAATCTTATTTCTGATACTTTTGGCTAATCGCGATGATCAGGGTGATAAAATGAAGGAACACTCACAAAGGACACCCATGCCCAGACTCGAGCCGATGAAAGAATGTTACAATTCGACATTGTAAACGATCAAAGAATTAACTTTTGATACGATCTTCAAATTTCAATGTCACACTGTGCCCATAACTTCCTTATCATTAAAGTTTGCATAAATCTGACTTCACCATTGAATTCCTGGTAAAATTCTAGCCCGAAACCATACCCCACATGCCCCCCTTCCCATTTAAAGAAATGAATTGATTGACCGATTGATTTGTTGGTTAAAGTACACTTTATGCACAAGAAGGCTAATCGGGAGGGTACCTACAGTTTAAAGTGGGATCCGAACCACTGTGCCATGTGCCTCCACCGGATATCGAACCCGGGACCCCTTGATTACAAGGCGACGACGTTACCACTACGCCATCGGAGAGGCTCTTAAAGAAATGAAGTTAGATCCAAGATGGTGGTCACCAAGATGGCGGACGTTGTCATGACATGCACCAAAAAGTTTCCCCCTACGCCTAACATTACTACCATGACCAATTGCTGCAATCTACACTCCCTTTCATTTTATAAGGAGTGGTCAGGAACTTTTGACTCACTCTGTATAATGATGACACATTCACCTGAAAAAACACTAGACACCTACACTCTATCCCTGGAATCTCTGGAGCAAGCAAGACCGCGCATAAAGATCGAGAGCGAGTAGGCGGAGCGAAGGAGTACACACTGCTGGAAAGGCTGCTAGCTGCAGCCGCTTCCTCCCCTCCACTCAATCCCGTTCCCTCTCACGTGTTTGTTGGTCGAGCCCACTCGAGTCACCACTTGCGCAGAGACTTGCTTTCGTTCGCTCGCTCCAGAGATTAAGGGGCAGAGTATAGTCCTGAAATTCCCACTTTCCTTTATGGTGTTACGAGTGTTGCCTAACTCTACGGCGTTTGACTAACTTGCTAATGAACACTTCCTGTTGAAGTTCACACGTCGTAGTATTTCAGGATCTGGGAGTCTCATTTTTATTGTACAATCTTTGTCAGAAAAGTTCCAGAACCGAGCTCGTAAAAAAAAATTATTCAACTTAGGAACTAATGGTCCTAGGTTTTGTCAAAATAGTCCCCTCGGCTGTCTATACACAGCTGCCACCGTTTCTGGAGGTCGTGGAAGCAAGCAGGGAAAGCTTCATCTAGAATGCTTTTTAGCACATACGTCACAAAACCGTTTGGATTGCTACCAATATCTTCATGGCGCTTCCCTTTCAGCGGTGTTTGCACAAGGGGAGACAAAAAATAATCACACGGTGACTGGTCGGGTAAATATGGGGGATGTGGTAGAGCATCCTGGATTGATAAAGCAGTATGTGGCCTTGAATTATCGTGCAATAAGAACCACTGCCTAGATGCCCACAAATCAGGACGACGCCGCAGAATTGCTTGACGCAAATGTTTCAGGACGTCAATATAAAGGTTTTTGTTTATCGTTTGTCCTTCAGGCAGATATTCATGGTGCACCAAACCTTTAGCATGAAGAAATGGGATGAACATTGTCTTTGGATCATCTTGCACTGAATCACTGTTCTTCCGAAACCTTTTGTGCGATTCAAAGATACGGCTTCTCGATAATGCCTTGTCACCAAATGCTTGCTGTATCATATTCCATGTTTCACTAGGGGTTTCCCTGCTTGACACAAAACTTAATGTTAACTCTCTGCTCGGAATGCACGTCCATCACGACACTTGTGTAACTTCCAACTAAATCCGCCAACAAGCCAAACAGTGGGCTGCTAAGCACAGCCCTGCCACCTAGTGTGTTTACATGGAAACACTTCCAAGGCCATTCCTATTCAGAACACATATCAGGTGACTGAATAATACCCATTCCTTGTGTTTGAATATCACAGGTAAGGAAAAAAAACAGTCCTGGAACTTTTCTGACAAAGGTTTATGTGACCGTACACAAAATAGTCCATGCACTAATTAGCAATGGATGTACAGAACACGCTGATGATCATATCGAATCCTAAATAGGAGCCATTAAATAGCAAAGGTAAATCTCAAATAAAGAGTTTATTTTAAAGACGGTCCTTTCTTGACTACAGTAATATCGCTGCATTTTTCTCAAATTTCCTAGTACTCCTCCATGACAGCTTATTCAACTTTGCTTCAACTCCGTCATGGTAAACATGCCCCAAAACGACAACTTTAAGACACCCCTCGAATAATTATTATAAGAGAATTAAAAACTCATGCTATGCGCAGTGCATCAGTACCGATTAAGGTAGAGGACAATTCTCTTCTTCGCAGGTTCCCAAATACCTTACATCCCGTAGCAATTTATCTCTGTCTTCTTAATGCTATCTTAATTGCAACTTCCTTCTACGATTCAGAGTGTGAACATTAGAGCCAGAGACATTGTTTTTCCTTGCTAAAATTCTCACATTGAGATTCACACCTCTGCATCTTCTGATCCACTACTTTTTTGCCATTCGACCTAATGTAAAGACAATTCAGCTTGCTCAACCTCAGATCCGGAACACGATTGACTGTTCATTTTTCCTTTTTACGAATTATTTATTTTTTACTAACTTTGAATACATTCGTCAATCGTGGCACTGATTTGCTCCAACAGATTAGAAAATGTTCACCTCATTTCATTTGTTCCCAAGCCATTATTTTTATGCAAATGCATATTATTTAAAGTAGAATTACATTTGCATATAAATTCATTCCATAACCTTTTATTTGCCAGATTACTAAACCTTCGATTATTAGGCTTGGTCAAAGTAGTTATGACAGAGCATCCATATAAAATGATTAGTGAATAAGATTATCAATAAACTGCTGTAATGTTATGAAAGTATTACATATTATAACACAACATACTGTGGAATGTCCTAGCTTTGTTTTAGTTTTGAGTTTTTTTTAAGTCCATCGGAACTGAATTTATAATTTAAACTGGGATCCAAACCACGATGTGCCTCCACTGGGTATCGAACTCGAGATCCCTTGATTACAAGATGACAACGTTTCGCTATTGAGGGGCGTCCTAGGTTCGTAATTAAGGGGTTCCTGGTTCAATTCATATCAGGTGGAGGCACATGGCACAGTGATTCTCTTCCAACTTAAACTGTAGGTCCAGTCCAGATTAAACTATCTGTACTTAAAGTGGACTCAAACAATACACACACACAAAGTATTAAGTATTTAATACATTTTTGACTGCATATCATTATTTTCGTTAGGCTACAGTAATAATATTAATAATACCGCCCACTATATTGCTTTGCAGGTACGAATAAAAATATTTTAATGAAGTACTCGCAACTGTTCCGCTATCGGCACTAGTAAGTTATCAAGTTATATTTTATTGAGTAGACAAGCAGACCTGAAGAATGTTAAGTTTGATATTAACACAATTGTCTCTACGAAATCCTAAAAATTTTTAAGTTAACTGTTTGAATTGAGAATTGAAAATACACATTGGACCTAGGACATTTGGAAGATTTCCGTTTCAGTGTTAATGAAAATACCGTCTTTTCTAAAAATTCTATACGCATAGACATGCAAAACAATTGGAAATTCCATTTTCCAACATCAGCTGCTGAACATAGATTGTTTCAGGACGCTATTCCAAGAGGGGATTTGGAGAAAGACAAAGAGGAGAGGAGGACAGAGAGACCGACACAACACCAGTCTCCTGCATCCCTCTCGTCGAAGGCAAATTATTCAGCGAGTACTAATAATGAAACGCCTGTAATCGCCCGTGCAATTAGGCAACACTCGGAAATTAGGCGTTCGCAAGGAGGACAAACGTGGATTGGGATGAGGAATGACACTTCTCGCAGCTGCATCCCGACGGGCACGTATGCACGCTTCCAAACAATGCTCAAGGGCATGAAAAAAAAAAGATATCGGCTTTTGGTTATTCACAGAGGACATAATTTACCTCAAACAATGGTTCGCATTCTCTTTCGCGACTCGTCCCAGCAGTCTTGATTTCGAAAATGGAAAAAATTCAAATTTCTCACATTTCATATTCGAATGGCTTGAATGGCGTCCCTGCACTTTTACATATAAAACATTCAGTGAGGGTATTTTTATGACCAAAACATTGTCTAGGAGCGAGTTAAGTATTTGACTTAGGGCCTCGTCCCCGAAGGTTCATTTTCGATTCCTGGCCTATATGTTTCTTTCTGAGAGACCACTTCATCAATTTCATTTTATCATAATTCATCCTCATCGTATCAATCAGCCAAGGGAAACAGAGAAGCGATGTAAAATTGGAAGAATACAAATATACATTTACGGCCGAAACTTTTTTCTTGGTAAAAAAAATCTGAAATAAATTACGAGACAAATAGCCTATATGATACTCTGTCCCAGGATTTTCTGAAGCAAGCCAGCGAAGACGAGAAATCTGCGCAAGTAGTGACAGAGAAGGCTCGACCAATGCATGTGTGATGGGAGAACAAGAAACACGGCTGCAGATACAAGTTCGTTATCAGCAGCGCGTACTGCTTTGCACGGCCCACTCGATTTCTCCCCTGCTCTACTGTTACGTGCGGTCTTGCTCCACAGATTCCTGAGACAGAGTATAAGCACTGAATAGGAAACAGAATTGGCAACTAGCGCTCCCAACTTTGGTGCACAAAAAGAGTTTGATTGTACGGAGTACCAAAAGCTTGTCCAGCATCCTGAATTGTAGTGAGAGACTACTTTAGAAAGAGCCCCAAAACTCGAAAGACGTAAAATGGGGAATGACAATAGACTGATTTACCGAGCGTAATAATTTACCAAGTTTTACTGTAACGTTTAACTTACCACTTAATTTAAGTAGAATACTGACAATATTAATACAGTAATGATGATATGAAATGTGTAGGAATCATCGAACGGTATGTTTCTTATTGCAGTCATCTTATTGTAATTCGTAGAAGACAAATTCAAGTTGGAATGAAAATATGACTTCGGTACGCCTTGTTTATTTTGAACATGTATATGTCTTATTTGTTTGTGTTAATATTGTTGTTAGTGTTATCTACTTTATACTTTCTGATTTTATTTGTTATTAAATGTGATACCAGAAGCGGAAGTATTTTCCGGTTTCTAGACATTTGTAAAACTATCCAGTCTGGTACAGATATATCTGTTGTTGATTGGGTTGCTATGACAACAGTGCACGAGAAAAAACAATGTTGATTACGATGCGTAAGAAGTTCCTATTTTAAGTAACTATTTTATACAGAAAGTTTCTTTGAATTGTGATGGTGTATGTACGTACCTAGTGATGATAAATAACTGTGAGTGTTCTTTAGTGATAGAACAACAATAAACATTAGTAAAGATAAGAAAATTATATTTTAATTCTTCCGCCATTACGTCCTGAGAAGGTTAGTTGTAACCCAAACATAAGGGAGTCTCATAACTCTGCCACACAAAGGGATTGGCTACTATCGTGAAGTAGTAATTCTGTAGCGCACACCTAAAGGAATGTTACAACATTTTATCAAAACAAATCTTCCACGTATATTGAAACCTAAGAAGAATTGTCGAACTGTAAAAGCAAAGTAATTATCTGAGAGGTATTCAAGACGTATTTTCAAACACTTTAGACGCAAGAGAGCGTGAAGTGCAAAATTTTGTAGATCTTGCTTAAGTTATCATATATTTATACCCATTTATTACGCCTTAAGGCTACTTGCATAATTTTCTTCCCATAATAATATATCTTGGAGGATAGAATATGGCAAGGTGCCCAAAAGTGCTCAAACCTTCTCAGAAACTCTTCTGATCTCATCTGTTGCAGAGAGGAAGAATAATGTACGGACCACTTTTTTTCCATGTGCCAAGAAGCAAATATGCTTTTGCAGTGATCGTTTAAGTGTAATAATAATCAAAATGCACTCCATACTTTAATTTTTAATTTTCTTTCTTCTTTTACATTTTGGTTACTTTACGTTGTTTTTCTGTCTCTAGTGTTAATTCGTTGTATGAGAACTAGAGGAACGTAACTCCAAAAATGCTGTTTGCATTTTTGTTTAAATAAATTCATCGGGAGTTTTGACTCTGGCTCTACTTTCAAGCTTTAGCTGTAAAGTTGAGTTATATATCTCCAATTTGCTGAATATGTTTAAGAGTCAGGCATATTCTTAAAAATACATTATTTCCTCTCTCCTGCAAATTTGATAAATTAGAGTTACGCCCCTCTGGTTCTCACACGACGAATTGTGACAATGAAGATTAATTTGGAAGTGATGAAATGCACAATGGGAAAATGCCTAATGCTTGGATCGAAAACTTGGAACCTTTGGCTTCAAATGTTTGCTCCCTCTAGGATATATTCCCTTTTTACAGACAAATTCTGGGAATGAGCTTGCATCGGTGACTCAAAACTGTGAAGTGAAGAGGTTTTCTCGGTATATCAACCAGGTGATTTCCGGATAGACTTCCGACCTTTCGAGAGCTAACGTCACTCTTCAATCCCTGAAGAGTGACGACTTCAATCCCTTATAACCATATGCAAGGTGTACGAGTGAAAAGAAAGAAATGTTTAGTTCGTTTGCCACCAGATGGATTTAATTTTAAAAAATGGGCGTGGCTGAAAATCCGGAGGTCGGAGGAAAGCGAGCCTCGTGTGGGAACTTTACTTCACACTGATTAGCAGACGTTAAAGCACGTTAAGTTGAGTTCTCTTTGAGTGTTGAAAGGGGTCATCTCGGAATGGAACAAAGTACAGGGAGTAGTGGTTTAGTATTTTTAGTTTCCATGTAGAGTTTTTAGTTGGGATTTTTAGTTAAAGCACTGCACACTTTGTTCTATTCAGAGATAGGCCATTTGGGGGGAAATTTAACATTTAAAACGAAATTAATATAATCTCCTTTTCGTTACATAAAGAGTAAGGAAGTCTTAATTATGTAAAGATTTAATTGTATAATTTAATTGTTTCTTTATTATTTATTGTATTTATGTTGGGGGTTTATATTCTTATATTCATCAATTCTGTAGTCTCAAGCCCTTCAGGCATTATGTTGTTAAATAAACCTCTATACTATCAAGCCTTTTATGTATAAATTCTAAACCTACAATTTTGTTAGTTTACAAAAGGTGGGAAGCCTATCCGGAAATCACCTGGTTGAGACAACGAGGAAACCTCGGCTGTGTGTGTGTGGATCAACGAAATAATAATTTCATTTAGAATGCCTAATAATGAGAAATAATAATTGCACTGAATAACTTACAGTAAGATCTCCAGTTACAGAACAATTTAACTGTAACTTTTAAATGGTTTTATTACAGTAACTTTGCTGATACTGGGAGAGAACCCTCAACGAAAGTCATCATGGCAGTTCATCATTCAGCATTGGAATTAACCTGACAGTGTATGTATATACGTGACATAAACCAAGACAGAGCGATAAATGGATAAATGCTCCTTAGTTTCGAAATATGAATGTCCACTTAATTCTTTCGAACATCGGAAATAGTTTTCCAATTACATCATGATATTTATTAATTGAATACAGTAAAACATGAATAAATTCAATAGATCTTTCAATTGTATCATAATATATACTGAATACCGTAAAACTTCAATAAATTCAATATTCAAACACCATGATCTGATTTTTATTTAGAGTCGCTTTCCTGTCACTTTTGGATAATGGCGACAATGAAGATGAGATGCGGAAATTCATGTTCCCAGGAACAGTCATAACACGTCGTGCTAACCATTCCGCCACAGAGGTCGGCAATATTCAGACGAACAATTATAAATTATTTAAGAAATACACTTAATGATATAATGGGGAAAAAAATCACCTCTGCTGGTCGCAAGAGTAACGTAACAAGTAAGCAATCACTTCATAACCATAGCATTCAAAATGCATCTACTTTTTCTGCAATCTTCATCACTTGAAAAACGAAAAAAAAAAAAGATAATGTCAGCATTGTTTCGTCAAACAGTGGCACCGTGTGGGAAAACAACAGCCCGGGAGAACTTTATCACGGATACGCTGTTATTAATCCTGGGAAAGTCTCACTTTGGTGACAAAGAACTATTGTGTTGTTTTGTGGCGCGTTGTTTTTGCAATCAACGACAAGAGAGAAAAACATCCGCGGCAGCCTTCTTCGCGCCCCCAGCAAAAAAAAAAAAAAGCCTACACCAGCCGGAATATGATGGAATGCCCATCAGGGGTGACACACTCATGACGGGGAGCCTCCGACATAAATTAACTTCAGCTGGCGGTGGTTGATGAGGGTGAGTGTTTTCGGGAACTAGCCGGGAAAGCACGGTGGAAGTTGTTTGCATGAAAACACACTAAATCAAACAAACAGAGTAGATGCGCACAAACGGACGTACATAATGCAAACATGTTTCCCCTGACTAGTTCCCACATTTGTCAATAGATGCCATACTGTTCTAACAATACTATTCTCATATTTGTTTACTTGACTACGGTTAAACGTTTCTAGATAGAAATGGCACGATTCAGAGGTAAGTTCCTATGAAAAATCATTCATTGCGTTCAGTGCAGTGGTGATATTCAAGGTAGAGGTTAGGTGGATGGACAAAAGCTCCCTAAAGAAGATGCTGGCACACTCGTATCCTCAAATTCATGAAGAAAAAAAACACTATGAACACATTGGCATCGTTACCAACATTACAGAATTATTAGAGCTCTGTATCGGTATCAGAAAGTATTGATTGGAATTCATCTACCGATACCAGCCGATATTTTTTCGGCATTTGGGTCTTTCACAGGGCACGCAAGAATGCCGCGCGACACTCCCGGAGTCTAATTATCCTGCGAAATATGCAAAATTCAAACTTCCTTTTTATTTTGCAAACATTTTCCACGAAAAACTGTATTTTTTTATTACATAACATCTATTTTCATATTCTCATGTGATTTTTGAATTTTCTAAAGCAAATTTCTTTGTAAATTGAATCATATAATTGGAGAAGAATATATACCGGGTGATTGGTAATTCGACCTATTCCTGGAAAGGGGTAATACTAGAGCACATTTGCAACAAATTTTACCCTATGCACCGGGGGTCGGAAATGAATGGGTTTCGAGTTATTGCAGTTTGTAGATTTTCGTGACATGTTCCGACTTGCGACCAAGAAACTACGAATTGTGAAAAAACTACTACACCCTGGACACTTAATCGACACGTTGCTAACAGCTGACGAATGAGTGACTACTGGGAAAAAAATTCATGCCCAAAATTCCCATACCCACAGAAAGAAACAGGTCATTATAAGCTGTTGTAAGTAAGCCTTTACTTAACAACGAGACGTCCGAACTCCAAATGATTGAAGGTAACTGATTACGGAATTGAGCGAGAGAGTGCGCATGGGTTGCATCCCCGAATATTCCCGCAGATTCCCGCAGACTCACGTAAATGAAAAAAAAACGAAAATCCGCTACTTGCTCTGTGCTTTTTATTCAGATATTTCCCCCAACCCGTGTGCCAGTTGACAACATTTGTATCTCTTTGGAGAGCTTATGAAACGAGGAAGATTTTTCCGTAATTTTCACACGCTAAGTGTGTTATCATTTTTTTGAGTAATCCTCTTCGATTTAAACAATAATTTCCAAATTTCTTCATGACGTGTGCTTCCATGACTGTTTCTTTCTGTAGGTATGGAAAATTTGGGCATTAATTTTTTTCCCAGTAGTCACTCATTCGTCAGCTGTTAGCAACGTGTCAATCAAGTGCCCAGGGAGTAGTAGCTTTTTCACAATTAGTAGTTAATTGGTCGGAAGTAGGAATATGTCACGAAAATCTACAAAGTGCAATAACTCGAAACCCATTGATTTTCGACCCCCGGTGCATAGGGTCAAATTTGTTGCAAATGTGCTCTAGTATTACCCCTTTCGAGGAATACGTCGAATTACCAATCACCCTGTATGCACAAAAATATTGAATAATATGTTGAACAAATTTTAATTATTACAATTTTCAAGTATCGGTATCGGTGGGAATCGGTATGAGTATCGGCATCGGTATCGGTTCAAAGTGGTATCGGCTCAACCCTAAAAATTATGTACTGACTTTCAAACTTCTGCATTTCTTTGCTCCCCATTTTTTTCAGGCTTCAATATGGTTCTATGCGGTCATAAATATTCGTACATTTGTTTAAACACCTGAACTTTCTTTGTTAAAATTGATATCAGTGAATACGCTCGAAAATCATGAAAGATTTCATAGCGTTTCAATAACTTCTGCAAAGTTTATTTTAATGGTTATGCACCTACGTTCCATTCTGGAGAATTGTGATGACGATGTCTGTGCATTTGGAATTGCTCAACTAATAACAATAGACCGACAATTTGGTTTCAAGTTAAACTTGTATGAAACTAACCAGAGCTTCAACGTTTCATTACTTACGAAATTTTCTTGTCGAATATTCAGAAGCCACTACACTCTGTTCCGTGAATCTTTGGAGCAAGCGAACGAAAACAAGTCTCTGCGCAAGTAGTGACGCGAGACGACTCCACCAATGAACACGTGAGAGAGAACGGGATTGCGTGGAGGGGGAAAGCGTCTACCGTTACCAACCTGCAGTCGCTTTCGAGTGGGCAGAGCGAAGCAGCCACTCGATTTCTCTTCCTTCCCTGCCGAATGCGCTGCCTTGCTCCGGAGATAACCGGGAGTATAGACACAGGAGAGTAGCTTCGTTTTGAAACTCCAATCATTTCCTTAATAAAACCTAATTCCAAGCACTCGCGTGAGACGACGTTAGAATCTCAATAGTTAAACGTCGACGGTGAAAGAAAAGGCTGCTCGAAGAGTGTTTGCTCGATCAACAATTTTTCCACCTCCTTCGCGGTGGGGGGACACAGAGCACTCTCCAGAAAAGCCACCAGCGACCGCAGCGCACCCATCGATTAAAGCAAAGTCGGTTGACAACTTACGGGACTAAATTAAATTTACCGTGGTCAACACCAGAGACGTAAACTTTCTTCGCTCATGTCTCCTCTCCACTTTCGACGACACTCCTTCCGGTGGCGGTGAATGATGGGTTTACGAGCCGGGGCCCTTGGAGAGTGAGCGAGACTTTGGTATTCCATCATCTCTGGTCGTTCCAATGAAGTTTGCCTCGCTCGAAAGTCGAGGTGGTGGGGATTTGAAGAAAAATAAAGTGCTTGGCACCAATTTGACCGTATATTGCATCACTAATTCACATTTCTTTCTCTCCCCCCCCCCCCCGCCCTCACACATTTCACTCCCGGGCTTTAGGAATCGATAATGACCTGCAAGCGGGCAAACGAAGCTTGGAGTGACACATAAAACATTTCCCTTTACAAATCCACTATTTCAATTAGGGAAAGAAATTTTCCAGCATTTTTCCCCCTAGAATTCTTAACTATTGGGCAAACAATATATTTGCAAGTAACGACATGGTATCAGCCCCATTGACACACTTTTGTCTGTTAACCAGGACACTAATTAACACAACATTTGTCACGGGAATGGCAAAATATGTATAAAATGTGAATTTTAAACGTAATTTGTCAACATTTCTCGCTTTTGCGATGTAGTGGAACATTTCCTTATTAATAATTCTTTTTCACAATCCAGCATTAGATTTACATTGCAGCGTGTCATCAAATTAATCAAGTTGAATAACGAACATTAAAGTTTTCTCAAGAGAATGGATTAATTACAAAATTTCATCATTAATTAATAAAATAAAAATCAAGAATCGAAACTCTAAATTTAACAGTGCATCCTGGATGGTGTAGTAGTATCCTCGTCGTCTTGTAATTCAAGGGTTTCCGGGTTCGATACCCGGTGGAAACTAAGTGGTTCTCATCCCAATCTCGAACATAAGTTCAGTCCCAATTAGCCTTTCTGTGCACAAAAAAAATCAATATTAATAAGAAAGCACAGCTCACAATTCTAACTGAAAATAGTAATTCGCACCTAAGAAACCAAATTAATAATGATTATTGGGAACTGCCATTATATTAAACCAAGCACTACATTGTAAACGATATCACTAAGTAATATATATTCTGTCCCAGAGCTCTTGTGGGTCAAACTCAAGAAAACAAATCTGTGCGCAATTAATGACTCGAGATGGCTCGACGAATGAATGCGTAAGGGTGGAAGTGATTGCATGAAGGGGGCAACACGACTATGTAGCAGCGCGCACACGCACTTGCTTTCTCCCCTTCTCTACAGTTGTGCGCGGGCTTGCTCCACAGACCCCCTGGAACGGAGTATAGTTTAGCAATATATACAGTATGTGCTGGCCGGAATGTCATGGAATTATTTCAACGTATTTAAACTAACTCGGATATAATAAACTCGTATATAATAACTCAAATAAATAAATAAATAAATAAAATAAATAACAAGAAGAAGACTGAATCTGTGCTCTATAGACTATGCCTACAAATATACGTTCTCAACCATTTTGTCAACATGAGTATACTGCCTGAAAATACTGATACTCTATTTGCCCTTGGCAAATACGAGGAAAATAGGTTGTCATACAATGACGGAAACCAGAGGCCGGAAACAGAGAAAAGGGGAAAACAAAGATGGAAACAGGAAGATCGGGAGATGGGAAGAATCATAGATTGTTCACGGAAATGGAAGAAGGGACTTAATGGAATGATGAACGGAAATTTCTGTTCTGATGGGCTGAGTCGCTCGGTAACAGAAATCGGAAATGGCGTTATTCATTGGATTATTGTTACTGCTCGGCGGTTTCACTCTTTGCTACAGAAACGAAAGACGGAAACTAATGCTTGATTGCTTCCAAGGAACAACAGACACATATTGGCAGAACAGCAATTCTCCGTCATGAAAATTATACGGTGTCCACTCTTCTTTCATATTTTACATCATTTTTCAGGCTTGGAAATTTCTCATTGCAAACCTGAACTACAAAGATTGTTTCTGATTTGTTCACAAATTAAAGATGGAAAAGCATAATCATTTACAGGAAGCTTTCCTCGGAAGTTTCTTGATATTTGTATAGACGGATTTCAATGAGAAATAGCCACCTTAGTGGCTGAAGCGATTACGATTTCGTCACTGGAGGTTTCATGCTCGCGTCGCGGTTTGGATATGGGCATTTCTTCGTGAGTGTCAATTCATCATTTTCATCTAATCGTCACTCATTCTCATAGTCGCGATAGCCGAAAGAGGAAGAAAAGCAACGTAAAATAAGAACACTGCAAATACAATAGGAAATCAGTTTTTAGGTACTCATTCGTATACAATAGCTAAAACAAAATAAAAACGTTTCATGCAAAATGTATTCAAAATTAGGGGCAATATCACCCTACACCCTGTCTCGGGAATCTGCAGAGCAAGGCTGCGCGTAACGGTAGGGAAGGGGAGAAAGCGAGTGAGTGAAGCAAAGCAGTGCGCGCTGCTGCAAATGACTGGTAGCTGCAGCCACGTTTTTCCCTTCACACACTGACTTCTCCTCTAACGCTTTCATTGGTCGAGCCCTCTCGAGCCACTAATTGCGCAGAGACTACTTTTCGTAACCCGGTGGAGCCACATAGTGGTTCGGATCCCACTTTAAACTGTAGGTCCAGTCCCGATTAGCCTTACTGTGAATAAAGTAGACTTAAAACACGAACTCAATCAATCAATCAACTTGTTTCAGTTCTTATGCTCTAGAGATTATCCGGAGAGAGTGTGAGTGTTACTATTTGCGCATTTCTCTTACGAGGTACGAATCGAGAAGTCTCCGGTTCGAACTGGGGTTAAGGTATGGATATATTTTGGTGTTTGCCCCACTATCGATTTCATAAGTTCTTCATTCATCTACATAGTCACGATTTATCCAAAGGTAGAAAAGAGACGTAAAATAAATAGAAGGAATGGTAGAAAATATCTTCCTTCACACCATTCCCTAAGCAATTATATAAGTACACAAAGAAGAACTTTATTATTCCATTGCTTTCCCATCTATGGAACTTATTTTACAACGTTTTTTATCTCTTGAGTTAATCGTGACAGTAAAAATGAATGATGAGCTGGTTTCATTTTGATTTAATTTTTGTTATTTATCGTCGCTCATCTGCTAATCGCGACTATGAAGATGAGTGAAGATTGATTGATTAATTGATTTGCTGTTTAAAGTCCATTTTATGCACAGTAAGACTAATCGGGACTGGGCCAACAGTTTTAAGTGAGATTCGACCCACTATGAACCTGGGACACCTTGATTACAAGGCGACGACGCTACCACTGCGCCATCGGGGAGGCCCATCAGCGATGACATGATGGAATTGGTGAAGGGACACTCGGAAAGACGGTCCATACCCAGGCCGTGTCGTAGCGTGCTGTGCCACGGAGGTCGGCGAATGAGATGGTGAAACAGATGCGGGACAAACATGTATGCATTACTCATGGTTCGAACCTGGTACCTCTTGCTTCGTAGCACCTTAATCTTACAATTCCACCCTATTATTATCACATTGAACCAGGAAGAAAACTATTATGGATGTGGTCGTTACTGTATATTTGTGAAACGTCAACGGTTATAATACACAAACAGAATATTTCCTCTCGGAGTCATAACCGAGATATGTGTTGATATCGCAGCCGGAGACAAATTTTATGCCTCCCCCTCGAAAGGCAGAAGGGGAGCGACACCACGAGATGAACAGTGATCCTGTTAACTGCCTCGATGGACCAGCAAGCACGGCACATCGGCATCCAACGTCCAAGCATATCCCCATAAAAGTTTCCTTTGATGGACCACACATACAGCGCACAATAAGCTCTCGGGGGCCTTACGTTTGCCTCGAGATCGCGCACATTCCCACCACGTCCAACAAATATTTATTTCTCCGACGAGACCGGTGCCATAAGCCGTGGAAAGGGACGGTCTCCAGCCTTCACCGCGCGGTGATATTCGCTCGATGAACGTGGTACGAATCCAACAATGGAATTCAATGTTTTGTTGCCATGGGAAGAGAAGAGATCCGATGGGGATTCCCCCTAAAGTCGAAACGAGCGACCTCTTCACTGGGAACATTGCAGTCCTCCCACTTCCTGCCAGAGATCCGGTTTTCAGCGCCCGAGCTTTCCAATATCGATCGAAAGTCGCTTTCGACTTAAACTCTGCTTTTGAAATACATCCGGCCCTCCTTGTCCCCCCCAAAAAACTCATGAAGAAACAGAAGGAAGCAGTTATGCTAGCGATTTAGATGTAAAATATGAAATTATTCCGAAAGGGATTACATTTTCGGGATTCGCACAAGGGCATCATTCATCCTAACCGCTTCTAGATCTTGGAGAAAAAGATCATTATCCTTGACAAAACTGGGCTGTAAATTCAGACATAGAGCCTTTCTAGCTCCATGATCGTCACATATGATACATAAAGTGATAGCAAAATAGTGTGAATTTTTTGAAGCTTTCATGAACAATGATATCTACTTTAAGGTCCATATAATTACAACGAAAATTACATACACAAACGCTCCTCTGTCTAGGTACCTACGACAGCAATGATCTTCGCCGAATTTCCAGTGAAAGAAATTTTATATTTTTTAAAGTTAAATTAAGTCTAGTATTATCTAAAATCTAATAACATAGATAGAATCTTGTCCATAAAAATGTAAAACATATTTCACTGCTACGTTTAGGTGGAAGTAAAAATACAGGAGACATTTTAGGGATATGGACGTCCTTTTGGACAATTTTGATAAGTTAAAATTTAATAACTTTATTTACACAGTATACTCTTTCTGTTGCAAAATTTGAACAAATACAAGGAAAAATCACGACAACGTACTGGCCTTACACTGTAGTGTGTTTACTAGTTACTTCGTAATCTCAGTGAAGTACGAGATTCCCTTAGAAATCAAAACAGAAACTGATCATGCAAAGGCGACACCTTATCTGCAAATACAGATCTTCTTCACATGATGCTAAAATCAATATTATTTTGTATTATCTTTGCGAATCGTGGTATGCAAATTCAAAAAATTCCTTTTTCATATTTTACATACACTAACTGTTAGCACATATGCTATTTATTTTTGTTAATTTTACATGTAACATCTGTATTTTCTCACATTTTTCAACATATATTTAATATTCACGCTATTATCACTTACTCCCTTCTTCTGTTAAATACCAAAGTTAAAAAACATTTTTTTTTTTTTTTTTGCATATTTGCCGTTATTTGTAACAGAAACCAACTTTTACGCTAATTCTAAAAATGAATGAAAATATTTGAACCTCTCAAATTCACTTAAGATTTAAGGTAGCTATAACAAAGAGAAACCATAATTATTTTTTAAAAAATCTCTCAATTTGGTTATCTTAACTTTTTGGGTACAATTCACCATTTTCGTGATATTTTGTTTTAGATTTTCAAGGTGAAATTTTGGCGCAATTTTTTCAATAAGGCGACGAACGTACAGATCAGAGTGTGATAAACTCTTCAAAATCGGATTCGTTATAGTTTTTACTATAGAGGCAGCTGGTTTAATTTCTGTTTCAATTGGTTTCTTAGCAGACATTATCTTTACTAGACTATAAGGTGTTTAACTGAATGTAGCATATACTACTGTCAGATTATTTTTTATTCCTGTTCCCAAAAGCCATCCCAAAATGACACTTACACTAAGAAGAGATTAAATTTTGTATAACGTATCTTAATCCCACCAAAATTCAAGATACACTATTTAGGTATTGAAGGTCAAAGGTCACATCATGTGAAGTTAGCTTCAAAACAAACCAAGATGAAAGTTACCACAATTAGAAGAAAAGTTATGATTTTTTCCTTATTGACCTTGTAAGCATAAATTTGACATTTTTTTATAAAGTTGGCAACCCTGCTTGGCATGGAATATCCCGTTCCAGCACTTAAAATAAAGTTTGGTAATTCATGTTTGGGTACAAAAAAATAACGCACATTTTGTACTTGAATTTTACATTATAATAATGCCATGTAAGCCTTTTATGTATTCTATTTAGCTAGGTTAGCAATTTCACAATTATAAGTCCGTATTTAATTCCATATTGGATAAAAGTAACTGAATATACATTTACATATCTAACACTTTTTTTAGCACATATAAATCCGTTTCCTGATAATTACAATGTATTTTACGGCGAAAATTAATTTTGGCGAAGAAAACATTTTATGGAGCAGTCACCCGATGGTGTGAACCTGCTTCTCTTCCACGGAACGGCTTGAACCGTAAACCGAAAATTTAATGAAATTCATGAAGTTCGACATTATTGTCGCAAGCACGCACATATCCACGTCTACTTTGGCAAGGGGTATTTTTCCCACCAACACATTATCTATCTTTTATTACTAGAGTTGCAGCAAAGTTTTTATTCGGCTTACGTGCGAATGTTGCTATTTCGCAATGGTTTTGATGGGCGGCATCATTATTTGCATTTCATGACCCTAGATCACAGTGTCAAAGTTTATAGCTGTCGGACACGCCATGTTTCTCCATTCTTCCTCTTTCAGACTAGCAGCTGCCTTTTTTACTTACTTCATTTCGGGATGTCTGCTGTGCGTGACTTGTCACCTTGGATCTTTATTTCCTCTTCTCTGCTTGATATTAACAAATCCAAATGACTCCAGACGGTTCATAAAGGTTTAATCTGAATAGAAAATGATGGGAAGAAAGCAATGTTTTCTAAGTTATGTAAAACCTGTACAAATCTATTGCTTTTGTAGTTGATTTGTGCTGTATTTTCATACAGAGTGTACACAAAGTGTCCGACACATTTCAGTGTTCAATTATATCAGCCTAGATGTAGGCACAAGAGACGAATTGGTATTAATCGATAGAGAAACTTAAAAAGTTTCTTTCTAGTTTACAAGTGAGTTCATAGGGGAATTTTACCATAATGACGAAACAGCAACTCCACAGGAGAAAGCAAGAAACTCCAACTGTGTGTTGGTTTCTGGAAACAAAATCGGTGATACAAACGCAGAGAAGATTCAGAATATATTACCAGAAATATTCTCCTTCTAGAAACAGTATCCTTCACTGGAGAAATAGGTTTTTAGAAACGTGTAGTGTCTTTGATAAGAAGCGTTATGGACTATCCAGCACAAGCAATGAATATGCTGAACGTGTCCGACAAGCATTCGTACGCAGTCCTAGGAAATCCGTGAGAACAGGGCAAGGTATTTAGATATGCTTGTTTCAACAGTCCACAAGATTCAACGGAAAATATTATGGCTCTGTGCATACAAGGTTCAGTTTCTGCAAATTTCTGCAAAATAATAATAATAATAATCTGCAAAAGCCGATAAGTTTAAAAGGACGAAGTTTGCAACTGAGATGATAAGGAAAATAGAGGAAAATGAGACATAACCGAATTGATATTTTTTTTCTCTGGGGATATGTGACAGACATTGCTTATAAGACAAAAGTGGTGAACATTGCTGAACTGAAAGCCAGAATGGACAACGCAAGAGCCACCGTGGATGTCGGCATGCTGACCCGAACATGGAAATAAATCGATTATCGTCTTGACATTATCCGTGTCACACAAGGTGTACTTGTACTGATACAGGACATAAAACTTTATGAGTTTATTTATCATTACCACCAGTTCATTTGTACCTTCAATAGTTTCTGATTTATTAATAATTAAAATGTTTCAGAGACTTTTTTGTCACCCGATATTTTCATGTGAAATAAATAGTATTACATAAAGATGTGAAGCTTGTGTATCTAGTATATCTATTTTGGCAAGCTTGTATATTATGTTGGTTTGTGATTTTTCATCGCATACTACAGTTACAATTTTTTCTTGGTTTTCATTGCAAGTCAATGGGGTTGTTACAAACGACAGACATCCGTGACATGCATACATCTACAGACATTCTACGAGGTAGAAGAACAAGGTCTAAGCACTTTGTACGTACCTAGGTTATCTAACGGCATATCAGTTAAATTTCACCATTTCAATATTTCTCTAGGTGTTGGATCATATTAGTCCACGGATCTACTAACTTAATTTTTCTTTTGATTAAAAGCAGGGGGAAATGAAACCATTATCAAAATTGGCATCCGATAATATATAAAAAAAGTATCGATCCGGAAAGACAATAAGAAAATCAGAAAGGCACACAGAAGGGGAGAGATCACCGGAACGAATAATAAAGCAAATGGAAAGATGGGCGGAGATGAAAAAGGGGGGAAAAGTGGAAATTGATAGGGAATAAAATTAAATGGTCGAAGAAAACAAAACGAGACTAAGGAGACATAAAAACCGATGGAAGGAAAGAAGCACAGTAAAGGGAAGGAAATGAATGAGGAGGGTGAAGCTGGAATGAAGGGAAAAATAAAGTTGATAAATGATAGATGAAAGGTGGGAGGGGGGACACAGGAGTAAAAGAAAGGCAAAAGGGGACGGGGGACAACTGCGGTGACAGTCTGGTCAGGCCAGAGTAAACATTGAAGGAAACCCAGTTAGAGATCTGGTCTGGCGGGAGTCTTTCAACTTGGTCCCCACACTCCACCCCCCCTGCCCCCTCGTACGTGAGCGCCGTGCGATATGAATGGCGGTAGGGGGTTGATTTTCTTTCCCCTTTTTTCCCGTTTTTTCTCCACCGAGCTCCTCTCTCTTCACTTGGTAGCGAGGACCTCTATCAGGCAACGGTATGACTCTGTCACAGCCCAGCAAGGGAAACATGACAAGCATATTTTTATTTTAATTGAAAGGATTTAATTCTCAACCCCAGAAGTTCCCTTATCGTGTCAGTGGAGATATTGTCGACAGTCCGCAAGACCAATGTGACATTTAATGTATCATTTCTCAGGGCTCTACAATCCAGCTTTGGAAGCTTGTTCGAATTTGCGTCGGTGTAAATAGTCTAGGGACGAACCAGTACGAGATTTATGCGGATTTCGATAAAGTACCGGTATAATATTTGCCAAAATCGACAACCAATATTATATCAATCCGATGTAAAAATACAAATGTTCCTCGAATGGCCCATTGAAGCCTGTATTCAATGCACAGAAACTGCAATATATATTTTACCTTTGATAATGAAACTGTGTATTAGACATTTAACTTTCCAAGACCAAAACATACGAATTACATAAAAATAATAACAAACTAGCAAAACGGGCAAAACTTGACAAAGCATTACAGGCTATATATACTGTTAATGGCGGGAAAATGACGTAAAATAAGACAACTGACAAATACAAAATCGGAGTATATTTTTCTTAACGAGTCCACTATCATATGCTTGTCATGTCTATTTCTTTGTTATCAAAAATACAATAGTTATTGAAAGAACTCTCAGATAATAATATCATGTTTATTTTTAAAACCTATACACGAAAGTTGAGTCATACTGACCAATTTGTTGTAACTTTCGTTAATTTGTAATTCGACTGAGAAACTAATTTGAGCTCTATTGTTGTAGGATGCCAGAAGAGAACTGCTGAACCTCGCCCGCTAAAGAAAGGAATTATTATTTTTATTGTATTCAAACCAGATTTGAAGAATAACGATACACTTAGGTTTTTTTCCCATTGTTCTGTTGTGAAGCTATGATGTGTAATTTTACTTCGTATGGGTGTGAATTTTGTATTTGTAGGTTTTCTTGTTTTGCGTCGCTTTTCCAACTGTGTAGGCCAATCCTGATAATGAGGATGAATGATGATTAGATGAAACTGGTCAATGGACGTTCACAAATACATACCCATGTGCTGACTAGAATTGAATCCAGAAACCTTCTTTAGCAATATATGCCCACCACTCACAGTGCGAGTGCAGACGTCTACGGGTATATTTGAACATGGAAATAGTTCCTAAACTTGAAATCTTTCGCAGAATATAAAAGTAAATACTTTTAGTCTGCATTACTAATTGCATTCAGCCCGTCCTGAAGATATTAAGCGCATATTAAATTAGAATTTCCACCTGATGAGTTTATGTGATCATTTGGAGAGATGAAACACAGAGATAGCCGAGCCATGATACCTACCGAGAAATTAATGCACGGAAATTTAATATGCGATTGTGGCTAGATAATCTGTTCCAGACCTGAGAGACACATGATTAATGGCGAACATGCTGTGTAAATAGTGGAAGACTTCTTTTCTCGGGGCACGTAACAACCGGTCGTGCAGGGCACATGATGGATTATTTTAAACCACGTTATATACCGTGCGTCCATTTCGATCTGCAGCCGAGAGATCGGGAGAAACGTGGCGGGCGGCGCTGACGGAGGTGCCGACATTTGCGGCCTGTAATGCCCGCATATTTTTATGGACATATGCAGACATTTATATAAATATTGCAAAACTAGCACTAACCTGTGTTATAAGAGTTGTTCAAAGTGATGTCCACCTACACACGTCTCGACACGAGTCTGTTTTCACGTAAGTGTCATACATAAAAATTCTTTGTTCTAACGTGAACCTTGCGGCTGGCATTCCAATCGTCTGACTGACACAACACACATACACACTGCAATAACACAAACAAGTAACGGCAAGTAACCAAGAATAACACTCTTACGCACAGTACGAAATTAACACGCTCTTGGTTTACATCTGCCTGCCACTATATTCACAGCTCTGTAGTCGCGAAGGAACAAAAAACTTGAGCTAGGAGATTTCGGATTGCAAGGAAGCTCACGAACACCATTAGCTTTTAACGGTTCGTCTGCAGCGTAATCTTGATACAGTGTTGCACATTCGAAACCTCCAAACGATCCCCATCGACACAAAACTCTTTCAAGGATATAAACTTAAGCAGGACGTTACTGGTCAAAACTATGATTAAAATGTTTTACAGAGTATTATCTGTGGCTCTTAATATAATTTCTAAAGCGTATTTATTTGTGTAGATAAGGGTGGAACTTGGAAGAATTACAGAAGAACTTTTGCGTGTTATAACACAGGTTAGTGCTCGTTTTGCAAGATGTCCACAAAAATAAGCGGACATTATAGGCCTCAAATGTCGGCATCTCCGTCAGCGCCGCCCGCCACGTTTCTCCCGATCTCCCGGCTGCAGATCGAAATGGACGCACGGTAGTATTTCATTTCGATTGCGAAGATAATTCCCATTTTGAGAATTTTACTATATCGAAAAGTATATTTGCTTTTGGTGTAATTTACATTTTCATACACTTTAATTATGGATATTCAGATAAGAGAATAACTTTAATGACGAATACAAACACATACACACGCACGCACGTTGCATATTTACATACTTGTAGTGCTCGTCTTGGAAAAAATACGAAAGAAATGTGATAATAACTTGAAGATAGATCATTGATACATGCGCCATAATTTGTAACCCTAAAACCTGACAACAAATAGACCCTATGAACGTTACGCCGATTTCGAACCAAAATGTTCGTAAACCTCTATTGTAATGCCCAACAATTTTTTTGATCTTTACAAACTATAGGTCTTGGAAATAGTATCTGATAAGAGAATGTTTACTTAGAGGTCCTCACTTGCCTCCACAATGACAACTACAATCATAGAACCAAAGTTAGAAGTCACGGAAAGTTTCAATTTTTGTACACCGTTAGTTTTATATTACAAGCTTAGTAATAATTGTGAATTTACGATATCAAAGATCATTACTTATATAATATCGCGACATAACCCAAATTACAACGTCTTGTGTCTTGTCAGAAAATATATGAATTCAAACAATTTTCATTATTATCCAATTAACGAAAAACAGTTAAATAGCATTACATTTTCAAAATGGTACTGGAAAAGTAACTATCATCAATTATTGACATTAAAAAGGAGTAAAGATATTGACAATAAATATCAAAAGGATGGCTTAATCTAATCCAGAAGTTTATTCATTGCATTCAGTGTGTCAATTGGACGTAAAAAGAAAAAAAAAGAATGATATTGAAATTTATGACTGATCATACTTTACAATGTCGAAAAGGTCAAAGGTACATATTGCGATTGCAGGCAAGGGCACAAAATTTTATTTCCGCGCCGTACGAAGGCTGGAAAAACCGTCCTCTTATCTTTAAAGAAGAGGATTGCAGAGTAGAAGTCGTTTCCTCGGCCCAAACACCGGAATACCAAAAGATTCAGGAGCGAGGGGGGAACCTGTTTATGTGGCCGGTATAAATATGGTAACAGCATCCATTTCTCCGTTACATTTTCCTGTGCCTTCGCGGAAACTCTGGCACGGACATCGCCCTTCCTCGCAATTCAGCCAGATCCGCGGGCTTCTTTTCCTGAAGTCCAAACTGTCGTTTGTGTCGTTTAGCCGCATACACGAGCCCTAAGTTGTGACTCTTGGTCGGCTCGCTAGTGGTTTCCAGGATTGTTGGGCGGAAATGGTAAAGGAGGGCAGGGGACCCTCTGCGCTGTGGAAGTTCTGCGGTGCAGGAAAACATCAGCTGGAGGGGAAGCACGGGGAAGTTGAGAACTGGATAATCTAAAAGTCTGAAAGTTTCTCCCTGCGAGAAAAATGAATTACTTTACCCTGTTTGAACTCTGTGTTTAGATGCTTCCTGTGATGCGGAAAAAACGTTAATGTCGACAAATTAGAACTGTTTAAGAAGAACAAGCGACATGTAATCAAATAAACAGTTACGTCCACATTAGTCAAAAACTCATCCGTTTTTTCGAAAAAAAATGATTCAGTTGAAAATATCTGCTACCCAAATTAAGCACCAAGAACACCCGTTTGATATTTTTACGGTTTTAGGGAGTCACAAACTGTGATTTTATATTGCTTTTATTTATTGATTGATTCATTGAATTGTTGTCTTAAGTCCACTTTATGTACAGAAAGACTAATCGGGACTGGACCTACAGTTTAAAGTGGGATCCGCACCACTATGTGCCTTACCGGGTATCGAACCCGGGACCCCTTGATTACAAGGCGACGACGCTACCACTTCTCCATCGGGGAAGCCCTTGCTTTCATTTATGTCACCCTGAATCAAAGAAAATATTACAATTATAATATTATGTTGGGCATGTATAAATATTCTAAACGGTGATGATCCAAAATGTACCTCCTGGCTGTAATGTTTGCTATTATAAGAATGAACATAAAGAACTGTTTGCTGTAAAATTGAATTTTTTCTCAAGTGCTTTTTCCCGAACAGCATAGACAGCAGTGTTTCTAAAGTTTTGAATTCTTGAAACACAAAAGTGTATGCATACAAGCATCTCCAAAATCGGTAAATAGATTCGTGATAGATCCTTCAATTACACAATTCTATTTGGTAGAGTTCTCGTGTTCACTATAACGAGCATCTTCTCAGTTATCTATTAATTCAGTATCATAACTGACTGCATCACAAAATAGAAGAGCCATTAAAAATACGAGTATAATAGATGGATGAGATTTTGGAAAATTTAGTGCATCAAATGAAATTTAATCTTTATTCACCTACAAGTAGTTGCAGAATCGTAGTTCATGGCAATGCATTTTATGACTGTGATGTAACTGAAAATTAAAAGAATTAAGTTTTGTTACCAAGGAAAAAACACTTTACAGAAAGTACAACAGAAATAATCCCATCATGACTGAAACCAGGTATGATCTTAATTTGTTGAATATTGAAATTTTCCAGATGGCCAGCAAATTTCCGTTTCAATTATATCTTTTAGGTGATATTGCTAATGGGCTATACAATATATATAGTATATTGAAAACTCCTTTTCATTTATATCATAAGTTAATGTAGAATTAAACGGCGAGAGGGGGACCAAGGGGCTAAAACTCCCTACCAAATATGTCAATTTTACTAGTTTTTGATATGATACATGAAAAATTGTATTTTAATAACCTTGTACTCTGGGATTTTAAGATATTATACTACGTGTCTGAATGTACTGCACGAATAACCTGTAGCAAATCCATAATCCAGAATAGCAGTAATGACTTTCATAACATATTGATTCCATGAAAGTATCGATATAAATAGACATTTGGGTTTATCAATAACTATATGAAAACAGATGAGCGATTCACATGTACTTGTTCAGTAAACATACGAGCTTACACCGTTAATATGAGACTTTTTACCCCGTGGTTTGCTTATTTTAATCAAAAGCATTAGAAGTAGCTACTTAAGCAACAAAGAAACTATTCCTGGAAATTACATCGTTCTGCAATTGCTGAAACACATTCCCTCTGTCTATTAATACCATTAAATCCCACGTCACCATCGCTACAGGGAGAATGAAAGTGGAGACCAAAGATGGAAATTTGACCTTCCCGGAGGAGAACCGAATCCTCTCTCATATGCGCGAGGGTCTCCGTTATCCGGGTCCCAGAGGAAGATCGAAAAGACCAAGAAATGAAACCTGCCGTACAATCTTCGACAGTGTCACTAATACAGGTTCCCGTCCTGCGGCGGAAACTTTGTGGAATAATTCCAATCCTTTCCCTCCACGGGAATTGTATAACGGCTGCGCGGGAGAAGGGCGAAATGGGATACAATCAGGCCGGGAAGAGGGAGATAGGGAAGGGAAAAGAGGAAAAGGGCCAGTGAATAGATCTTTCTTGCAACCACCTTCCCCTTCATTCCGCGGTTCCTGATGTGCTAGCAGAATTAGTGCCATTTTGTCCTCGGAGAAAGGCAGCAATAAGCGTTCTGCTCAAAGAATCAGGTGGCTTTTCCAAGTCTTATTCATGTCCTGAATGGCTGAATGGGGTTTGAAGGTGCAGTTCCCTTACGTCTCATTCTTCGAGGCCTGCGCATGGAAAAGTTAATCATCGTGCTCAAGGTTTCTGCTTGACCCTTTTTCCGGATGTCGGTGTTTGAACCCATTGTTCCTTCCTCGCTTCCTATGCACCTACCTATCTTCAATTTCGCATAACAGCCTCGATCTAACAATCTCAACTTCTCATCTACATCGCTTCTCTTGTTCTCGTGAAGAGTACCGTTCCTGCTTTCTATACTCTGTCCCGGGTACATTTGGAGCAAGCAAACAAAAACAAGTCTCTGCGCAAGTATTGAAGCGAGACGGCTCCATCAATGAACCTGTGAGAGGGAATGTGATTGCGTGGAGGGGGAAGCAACTGCAGTTACCAGCCTTCCCAGCAGCGTGTACTGCTTCGCTCAGCCCACTCGATTTCCCCCTTCTCTGCCGCTATGCGCTGCCTTGCACCAGAGATAGCCGAGGCAAAGTTCAAGCACTGAATACCAAATAATAGTTAATAAAGTTATGAAATCAGTTTTCAACAATTCATGATGTGTTTATCCTAAGAAATCGACTATGAACAATTCTCTATAATGCAAACAAACAGTTATCGTGCATGTGAAGCTTACTCCTTGAGTAATATTTTAAGATTACATCAGAATCAAAATTCAAGCAAAATAATCACCACACTGTGTCGGTAACTAGTTTTATTATTAACAAATCAAAAATGATAAATTTATAACCGTTTCCAATACTCAGTGTTGCGACTGCTCAAAGTAACTCTGAATATCATTTTTTGAAAGAATGATGAGAAATTTCACTTTCTCTCTCACAATCCACACAAGGCCAATGATATTTTTTGTTAGCTTGTAAATGTTTCACAGATATAGAATTGTATTGAATTGATTTGGTGTTTTAAGTCCACTTTACGCACAGAAAGACTAATCGGGACTGGACCTACAATTTAAAGTGGGATCCGAACCACTATGTGCCTCCACCGGGACATAGAATTGTAGTCTAGCACATAATTCTCGTCCAAAACCAATCCGATCGAGGGATACGATATGTTTGTGACGATATGTCATTTTCAATAGGTAATAAATAAATCGAGCTAGTCGCACATTATCTCAATATGAAACAACATTTTTGTGTTATAAATTCGTGACGTACAGACATGGTCGAATATCGTCTTCACATGTTACGTAAAGATAATTCTTACTTTTTAGAGAAGTCATCACGTCTGCACAAACATACAGTAACGAAAACAAAATACGAATTGCAGTCATACAAACAACCAAAAAATACTGACTTCACAGATCAAGGTGGAAAAAACTGCCCTTTACTGACTCTACTGACCCCTTACCCTAACAATATAAATCAAAGTAACATCGTCAAGTTAATGCATCTTACTGAAATATTCGAATAATTTCAAGAAGGCATGTAAAGTCACACACTTTATTCACATTGTATTTTGTGCTCTATTTTTAATGAAGGAGAGGCAAAACCGTTTTCAAGAATACGCTACGTCATCGTTTAGGAACAGTGGTGGCGATTTGGTTCCAAAACTAGGGGGAAAGGACAGTTACTTTCCCTTGGATGATAAGGTTTAGTATAATGCGGGAGTAAAAGTGGCATAACGTAAGGGGGGTTGAACTGACCCCTACGCTCCCCTACGCTCCGCCACTGTTTAGGAATATGGTAGCAAACATTGTTAGAGCTACGAATAGACCTCCATCAGCCCTAAACGATTTATGTTTACAGACAACTATCTCTACATACATTTCCCTTCTTTTTGCTGTCCTTGAATCGACATTTAACAATAAACAAAATATGAAATTTAGTCTACATATTCAAAAGGTATTTATTTAAAATAAGGAATAAGATAATAACCTCAATATAGCGATTGTTCTTTCATATACCCTATGCATTCCTTCGTGCGTTAACAAGACTTTTTTACAGCGTCTGACGAAATTTTATTTTGTGCAGCTCCGCCATTCTTTACCCGAACTAAAGACCTTTCTCCCAGAATTTTAAGCCTATTACATGGAGTACGTTACAAGTCTTTTGAAGTGGAATTAGCTTAACTGGGAAGTTGTCGTGCGTTTGTCTCTGCGTGTTGTTTCGAGAGAAAAGAAAACCAGCAGAGAGGAAACAACCATCTCTTCGGATGTTAAAAGTCAAGCAGAGGGATAGAGCTGGGGCGGGGTATAATTTTTTTCGGCATCTGAGCACAGAGAAAAAGCCAGTGCATGAAGTCCCTGAAAACATATATTGCGCGTCCATTCCAAGCAGAAAAATAGGTTAAAATAGTCTCTTGGACAATACGAGGAGCATACAATAAGTTCGTGCCCTGACCCACTTACGGTTGTGTCTGATGAACCAAATTCTGTAGTATTACTCATGTATTCTTTCGTTGTATGTGTTGCAAGTTTCAAGGTTGTATCTAATAAACTTCTTGTGTCAGAGCTGTAAACATAACAGAAGGTGAGGCTATATTGGAACATGGAGCCTTCAGAGAACATGGCGCTGAAATCTGATGCACAGTGAACATCATCCCGGAAAAAGGGGCATCATGCATATTGAACACTGTTGAACGACAAACTCAAATTGCTGGTTGTTCTTATTTCAGCGCCACATTTCAACCTGGTGGTACAATTTTGAACTATTTTCTACAGTATTCGCTTCCTGATGGTATCCATGGCCTCTGTACCGAGTTTTACCGAAATCCACTGCTTCGACTTAGCTCCAGAGGGCTCTGAGTAGTGGAAATTTCATTCTAAGCGCCATATTTGCACCTGGTGGTGAAAATTTGAACTATTTTGTTTTTCGTCGGCATTTGCTTTCCTATGGTTTCCATAGTCTTTATCCCAAATTTCAGCACAATCCGTTGCTTCCAACTGGCTCCAGAGGGCTCTGAGTAATTGTTGCTACAAAGGATGTCTACGATATCTTATAAAAACACTAATTTATGATTTCTCACAAGTATAAGCTCATTGACGGTGTCAAAGTAGGAGGAAACCATGGGTCCTTTCCGACAGTCACCAAGGTCACTCCTTCATACGATACGCCTCAAACCAATATGGAAAACGTGGTTACTAAACGAAGATATTTACCACAAACATGCAAATGATATGCTAGTGTTTAAAAGTAACATTTAATTTTTCTGAGTAATTTTAACTGTAAATAGCTACTTTTAAATTTAAATAGCTGTAAATAACAAGAGTTACCTTCTTGAATAGAAGTAACGTTAACAAGAATTACTTTTACAGTTCCTTTACAACACTTACATTATTAACTTGTAAATTTGTAACGTGGGGAAAAAGTTAAATTTGTCATCTTGTCTAGATGGTAAGGTGAAATAATTTGCTTGAAATCGCCTAGAAGAAAGCTACGCTTAATTAAGCTATGCTTAATTTAGAACACATTGCCATTTCTAATCGAAAACTTCTGTGTTATGGATGGATTGATGCATTCATTTGGAAGGTGGTAGTCGGGATAGAAATAAGCCTTTGTTTAATAAATGAAGGTGACGTACACAGAGCTAAGCTAACTCCTTGTTCCATTGATTTGTTGATATAATATAAATATATATAAGTGTCAGAAACATAAATAAGATTTATATAGGTCTTCATATATTAATTTTATTGCAATGAATGATCATTGATTTTGTATGAATTTCCTTTCAAGAAAAATTCCAGCAGAGAATAATTATGAAAGTAACTTAATTTTCAAGTACCAGTAACTGAAAGCGAATTAGTTTTTAAAATGTGAAACTGTAACTATACCTCGGTTACTTTTAAAAAGTAACTTTTGTGAACATGCACAATAGAAGTGAGCGTGGTTCCTTCCAGATACGCAATTTCTTCCTCTAAATTTTGATGATGTTACTGAATGATATCTCTACAACAACACTAAATATATTTACTTGCACTGTTATTGGATTTTAAGTAAAGTTATAATATGAATGACGCAATATCTATATTGATACATTGATATTTTCGATAGAAAAGGGGAAAAGGGAATGATGATATTACGATTTTAAAGCGAGAAACAAGATCTGCTGGAATTACCATAATATACATAGCCTACGAATCATTTGTGTCTCCAGAAGGCTGTGGATAATTTAGCTCTCTCTGGGCCAAAGACTCTTCCAGTTTATCGGGTGTATTTACTGTCTTAATTTAACGGTTTTACGTTTGCTCAACGATGCATGATGCCTCTGAATCTGCGACCTGGAACAGCGAATTTATCTTCCTTCCTTTCTTTTAAATTATCCTTTTAATCTTCTGCTATTTCCGTTCCTTCTACGCACAATTCAAAAAAGTAGATGCTTCTTCACTTCGGATAAAGTATGGGAAACATTTTTTTTATGATAAAGAGTAGCAAAAGAAGAAATACTGCTAGCAGTGGGATGTCTAAAGTACTTTTTATTTCTACTTGCATGTGATCTGTAGTTTTCTTATTTAATCTTGCTTTTCTGTGATAGGTGGCAATAAGAATTAATGCTGATTGGATTATATTAATGAAGGAACACAAAGGAACATTCATGCCCAGGTCGGGAATCGAACCTAGAACATTTGACGGCGAGAGCGTAAGTCGACCACTATTGTACTCTGCCACCGAGGTGGTTAGTTTCATTTGCACAGGATATATTGCATTTGTTTTGCAATATTTCTTAAACCCTAACATTTTTTAGTTTAATTTCATTATGCTACCACTGATATATCTCATTGGACAATGCAGACATATTAGTAACAAATATCATCTGAAATATGTAGTATTTGAGTTAATTTAAATGTTCTACGATGACTGCGGCATAGTGACTGAAATTTCTGAAAACCTGATTATGTTACATAAGGTAAAGTGCCCGAAATCCGTCCACTGCCCTAAATTCGTCCCCCTCTTTAACTTCCATGGAAAGTGCTGCCATTTTGCGAGAGCAGCAGGAAAATCTTCAGAACCAATCGGTTGCCTACTGGCAGTGACGTAGTTGCTTTTTTCTGTTCATTCAGGCTTTAATTTGTCAAATATAGTTTGTCTGAAAGCTTGCTACAGTGTGAAATCAACTTGAAACAGTTATATTGACGCCTCGCGGTAAGTTTTTCATCATTTTGTGATTGATAATTATAGATTAGTACTTTAATATTGAGTTCCGGTTGTCACAGCCATGTAGCTGTAGTCGTCTGGTCAGGAGCAGTCGCTATTGTTGTTATAACTGGAGTCCTAAATCTGTCCCCTTTGAGGTTCTAAAATCCGTCCCGGGGACGGATTTAGGATCCACTTTATGTATCAATCTTGTGATATATTTTATTTTATTTATGACCATTTAGACTAGTTTCGATTGATTGATCACTTGTCGACCTTTTTATAATGAGTTTAACACTTCTATGCCTTATTCTTGAAAAGACAATTAATGCTAATTAATAAAAAGTATATATTAAACTTAAAGTTCTATGAAGAAGTTGGCGCCAGGGGGGGGGGGGTCCGAGGGGGCATGTACCTTCCTCCTAACTCAACAGACAAGCTACAGCCTTTAAATTTAGCATTTATGTTTCCTCTGAAAACTCTATACGCAAAGGCTATAGAGCAATAGTTCGGCTCTAACTCAAACAAAATTGTGAGGAGACTACAAGTATCCAGCTTGTTCTGTGAAGCGTACCTTCGTGCTGCTACTCTTGAAACTGCCGTCAATGGATTTAGAAAACTGGAATTCATCCGTTTGATCCCGATGTCTTTTAAGAGCATGACTTCATAGCCAGACAACTTGAAGAGCCAGAGGTGTCTGACAATGGAGGGAATGATGACAACCAGAATGCTCAAGCTCCACCTCAAGTGGTCAGTCCAAGAGAGCTCCAGGAAGTTTCAGTAATCCAGCCTTCCACATCTTCTAGAGCCGGGAACTCGTTCTTGGTAACAGGAAGTCCACATAAGATGTATTTAAAGGCCTCTATGGAGAAGAAACAAATGGCGGAAGGACGTCAGAACAAACAATCCCAATCAAAGGCCAAGAAACATCTCATCATTGAAGATAAAGATCAGCTTGGAACATCATCGACAAAACCTCCCAAAAAAAAAACAAAGAAATATGACTCAAGTTCAAGCGACTCTGAGGATGAAACACAAGTTCCACTGGTGTCCACCGATGACGAGGATAGTTCAAGCGATGAAGATGAGTCATGTCCTATTTGTGGAAAGCGTTTTTTTCCAAGGCAAGCTAGGAGAGAAATGGACAAAATGTTTGAAATGCTTCCAGTGGTGCCACGAGATGTGTTCATTTTCAACAAAAGTCAAAAACTTCGTTTGCGATTTTTGTCTGGATGGGTAAGTATAAAAATGTATAAACATGTTTTCATCTCAATAAATTTATTATAAGAGATTTTAACACTGTTATAATCAAATTTTCTATAAATATAAATGAGTAGATAATAACTGGAAAGGGGGGACGGAATTAGGACACCTTTTTTGAAACATCAGAATTTGCGTTCTTTTGATTATTTCCTTTTTTTGGTTAAGAAAGATTTATTTAGTAGAATCACACCAGCAGCACTAGTAGGTATGGAGTTGAATTGCTTCAAACAGTTTTTGTATTATTTTTAACTTTAAACACATTTTCATAATTGAAGATTAGGCTTAGGGGGACGGTATTTGGGCACTTTACCTTTTTGGTATATTAACTATAGAGTGATGACTCGTAAAATTTAAAAACATTTTATTTCATTCACGAGCGTATATATACACAGAAATCATGGGTAGGGTTCAACTTAGCAGCCAAAGGATGGTACAGTTTTAATAGTTATAATTTAATTGTTACTGTTTATTTATTATTAATAGATATTTTCGAACTATAACAATACAATTTTCTGGCTTGATGTACATTAATTACATGTATATTTGAAGCTACCACTATTGTGTGTGTGTGATATTAATGTAACTTTAACCAATGTAATGTTATGTCCAATTTTGAGATGTTGATTATACAATAAGTGCAAAATTTTTACTAAACCAATGAGAGGGGTTTACACCAGTTAAACTCTCCCCTGATATAAGCCGCGATGCTCCACTCGATAGGGTGTCTAGTGGCCACACGGTAGACCCGGGTTCAATTCCCAGGATGGTGAGAATTTTCCCGACAATATTCGTAAATAAAGTGGTTCAAGGAACCTCTGATCGTTTGGAAACTTTGGATATAACTCAGAGTAAAAGCATCCAAAGCGTGGTGCGGATCATCACCTCAATTATAGCTCAGAGTATGCAGGGCCCCCTACATCCAAACCTACAACATTCGTGACACAGTGCAAAGCATTATTTCACAATTTGGTTATCATCTATCAGCGGTATTGTCGTCAAGTTTGTTTTAATTTGGTTATTTAATGTCTCTTCTCTATCTGTTCAAGCCAATTAGGAAGGTGGGGTGAATGATCATTAAACTAAATACACTAAAGAAGCAACAGGATATAAACTGGTCGAGATGCAAATGCAGAACAACACAACTAAACGCACTAATCCACCTAAACCTTGTCACTGATCTACATGTACTACAGATTAGTATAATTTCCACAACGGAAAAATCGACATTTTAAATATAATTGTTAATTTAGTTCTTTCCATTATATGTGTATGAAACCGCCATAACGTGTTACAAAAGTGTTTGTAGGTATGCAACAGAATGCACTCGAAGAAAAATGTGCCGCTTAATGGGAGAACATTGCATTAACTTTCGGACCAATCGTTGATTGCTAATGACTGAATTAATCAATTCAATCAACGGTTACGTCACAAATTCCCTGCCTGAAAAACGAATTGCTGTCTGTCCAGGGCGATTCAATTTTGTTGAAAAACAATTCGTCGCGTGTTTCTAATCTAGGAAATGGTTAACGGACTATATACATAAAAATTCAGATTTAGCATGTGTAGTGTTCTACAGATTATATCATGATATTCAGAATGTAAGTTAAGGCAGGTTCTAAACAAAAGTGCGCATATATTTGCCACAAATTTGTTATGTTCAGAATCCTTACAACATAATCGTCGAAGAAATTTGTTGTTTTCATGAATTCTACGTGTGCTTTAGTAAGTGTGTGACAGGTACCTTAACAAAGCTGGTGACTAAATTTATAACAAATAGGTTCAACTATTCCCGCTGAATGAAAGCAAGAAGCGACGCAAAACCAGCCTTCCCGTTACAAACTGGCACACATGTTTGACATGTGAATCCATATGTTGGAAACTGGTTAAGAAAGATACATGAAACTAACTAAACATGGATGCATCCTCAAATTTCTAGTGTACACCGCTCTAGAAGGTAGGAAGACACTGTTTAGAGGAAACCGCGTGATTGCATTTGGTTTTCCAGGACGTTGTCAGTTAATTAATTTGCGACAATTAGAAGATTGGGCTGCGGCAACTCGTCCATTAGGGCATTTCAGGCGAGGTGTATTCAGCAAATAATGTAGTTTATAAAATTTGACCTGTTATTTAATGTAAATAAATAATAAATGTTAAGCTCTCGAAAAAGGATGTGGCGATAATGCTACAATGTAATTGGTAAAAGTAGCGTTTCCGAGTCGTCTGTTGTACATCAAAATATTAGAAGTCGAACATGTGATCGATTTGACAAGCGCAGTGTAACACCCAGACAGGCATAGGGAGAGAGGCGAAGTATCTAGTATTGTTTCTTCCTTACTTAGCAAGGCCATGTTGCGCAAATGTCGGCTAATCGCGACGATGAGGACGAAAGATGATTAGAATAAACCGATACCCATACTGAAACCTATAGTATTACCGATTCCTACCGTTACCGATGCTTGATAATTGTAACAATTAAAAGTTGTTCAAAATATTGGTTTATACAGGGTGGCGAAAAGAGAAAGCATGTTTTTGGAATAAGTGTAAGGTCGTTGATTTTTCAAGATAAAAACGTTTTATTAACACCAAAACAATCGTTATGAAATGCAGTTTGGATTGGTGTACTGTGATGACTTAAGTATGGAGAGATTACGTCATTTTTACTGCACACATACGGAGGCTCTCCTCAAAGTTCTGCATTGCCCTTGCCAACATTCCTTCAGGAATGGCGACTTTCAGCTCGTCGACTGAACGAGGTTTTCGATATGAGGTAACCCCACAGAAAGAAGTAGCAAACAGACAAATCTGGGGATCGTGGGAGCCAAGAGACATCGCCGAAACGTGCGATTACGTGGCGGGGACGGCAACAATGACGTCATCTTTCCGACATCATCTTCCATACTGAAATCATCACTGTATACCTATCCAAACTACATTTACTACCGATGGTTTTGGTGTTGATAAAACGTTTGTATCTTAAAAATCAACGACGTTACACATATTCCAAAAGCATGCGTTCTTTTTGCGCCACCCTGTATTAGTGGGTGAGTAATCCACTCCAATTATAAGCATAAATTATCAGAGTTTTGGTTTAAAATATTAAAAAACTAGATCAGAATATTAAAATGCTTGTTATGAAATCAAAAAAAAGCACCGTTGTTTTCACATAATATTGGTGCAGAATCAATGTAGTGTATTGATTTTGCATAACCTCCAGGATAATTGGATCCCTCGAAAATGCCAAAGCGCCGGAAAATTATCGCCCGGCATCGGAAAATGAAATCCAACGTATACTATCCGATACCGATACCAGTAGTATCAGCATAGCTGCTGGGAAGAGTCGCTTTCCCCCACTCCACGCAATTACGTTCCTCTCACGTGTTCATTGGTGGATTTGTCTCCCGTCACTACTTGCGCAGAGACTTGATTTCGTTTCCCTGCTCTAAAGTTAGCTGGAACAGAGTATACACTCTCTCTGAATCTCTGGAGCATGCAAACGAAAACAAGTATCTGCTCAAGTAGTGTCTCAAGAGAGCTCGACCAATAAACGCGTGAGAAGGGAAAACGTTGCTGCAGCTACCAGCTGTTTGCACCTCGTGCACTGCTTTGCTCCACTCACTCACTTTGTCCCCTTCTACCGTTATGCGCGGAAATGCTCCACAGTTTCCCGGGACAGAGTATACAATTTTCGGCCAATCGCGACAATAGGACGAAATATGATTGGGAAGGGACATTCACACAGACCCAGACCGGAACTCGAACACGGAACCTTGGGTGTGGCTGATATTTACATGTGTATATA
This sequence comes from Lepisma saccharinum, assembly GCF_977018435.1. NCBI lineage: Eukaryota > Metazoa > Arthropoda > Insecta > Zygentoma > Lepismatidae > Lepisma > Lepisma saccharinum. The sequence goes on from NC_139253.1 coordinate 38,348,512, forward strand.
ACTAAATTCACGAGAATATGTTATCATATAAAACTGCTCAAATTATGGAATGATCTGGACACAGACATATTCAGAGGATGTGAAACCAAACACAGAGCTGAAACCTTTACCAGATAATGGAGAAGCTGCAGGATGCTTCTGGTAAAGACGAAAAGTGTCGACGTAAGCTGTTTTACTTTAAATTTAAACAAATTTCATTCTCGTTTCCACAATCTCTCTTTATCTGCACTGGAGCATCCTTCAGAGATAAAAGCAACACCGGCAAAGGGGAGAAAAGGGCTACTTCGTTGGCCGCATCTGGACTACAGTAAAAGGAGAAACAGTGGGTCGGTTCAACAGAGAATTGTGGGAGTGTCAGCCGTGCTGTTGAGAAGGAACGACGTCAGGGCAAAACTTTCTTTAATTGGATTTACCGTTTAATTGCCTTTAACTCCTAATGGCAACGAGGAACGCTGTCAAGGGGCGGGGACTCCTTGAGTCTTGGGAATCCCCATTTCTCTGTGACGTGGCATCAGCGGAGAGAGCGCGAGGGAGAGAGTTTCGATCGCGCCCAGGATGAAGCTAAACACTTACCTTCGTGTTGATCTTTTGAGGTTCTCGAATGCCATGGTCTCACATATCCTTGTTGTGTATTAAGGACTTACCTGAAATCAAGATTAAAACATCATTACAAATTTAGAAATTAAGGACCTGCAGCGTTCAAATTTTCATCATAAATATGAACCCACTGGAAATTCATAATTGTGTTTATTCATTATATATACTATACAATACTATACAAAACTGTAATTTTAAAATAAAAATTGAATTCGTCCTTGAATAAATAAATATATTAAATACTACACTTTGTTACTCGTGTTACAGTAACAGCGTCCACTGTGGTTTAATTGTTATTGGAGAGGTTATAGCAATAAATATTCTCAACCCCGTCCTCTTCACTATTCTGCATATTTAAAATATTCCAGCACTGATTATATGTACGAGTATAAGTAAAATAAAGTCTTGAACTTGAAACCTAAGGATGGGTAAAACTGCCCCTGAAGTCAAGGGGTGCAAAAGGGGTGACCTTGTAGAATGGCATCCAAAAGTAAACCTTCCTTCCACGTAGCACACCCCAGAAACTGTTAACAAAACATTAAAAATGCTGCACCAAGGCGCAAAATTTATTGTATAAAAAAATATACGCTAAAAACGTAACGTTTCCACCCTCTAATTTATTGTGAATCTTCGTCAGAAGAAGACTCTGTTAGAGGGTGAAAACTTTATGTTTTTAGTGTATATTTTTTATACAATAAATATTGCCTTGGCCAGCATTCTAATGTTTTGTTAACATGGAAACAAGGCTTAACAGTGCTACCCAGAAACTGTATTATCGCAGGCCAACAAGACTAAAGGTATTTTCTAATGTTACGGCGGACGGTCCTCATGTTGGCAAGGGAAGTGGGGAGTGGGGAAGTGACCAATGCAGCACGATAAGAAACGCAGCAGCCAGTAGTACGAGGTACACGTAGTACTTCCTACCGTCGCGTCGCAATTATTGGCGCCACCGCTGTTGTTGGTGTGCGGCGTAATCCCCGCTCCCCACGTCCCGTGCCAGCATGAGGACCGGCCGCCTTAAAGTAGAAACGACCTATAGCACCTGATCCCACATGCTCAGGAAAAGGTCAAAAACTGCAATTTTCTGTTGTTTTCATTGAATCAAAATTGATTTTAAAGAAAATATTAGAAGTATAATATTATATTGAGCATGTGTTTAAGTTTCAAAACGGTGATAATCCTACAAGTATTTCATGCCTGCTATGTTTGCTACTAAAAGAATTAACATAAATAACTCTTTCTTGTCAAATTGAATCATTTTGAAAGTCCTATGTGTGAGCTGTGCATTGTTCTGTATTATATCTATATGTATGCTGAGTGAACATTTACAATTTCAATGTTCATTACAATATGCAGATATTATTCCTCAGTTACATGTATTTGTCTTAATTATGACAAGGAGTTCATCTCCGTTATGTGATTTGAAGAGGATATTGGTTTCAATTTTAAATCGCTAGCAGGTCGAATATTTTATTATTGATAACGTTGTAGTTCCTGAAATATAGGATGGTTGCAAAGTAGCCTTAGTTTTGACGAACGCATTTTAAAAGTTCAATTCATCAATCAAACTGATTTGTATGTGTGTGGGGGGGAAGGTTGTAGATTAAACACTGACCCTTTCTCAAGACACCCAAATGTCACCCAGGTACTATTTTTTGCAGACTAAGGAGGCTCTGGCATCTGGAACCTTGACCAGTATAATCCTCTATGGGACTTTGTTGTCTGTTGTTCCTTCATCTTTCATCTCTCTCATTTTATCACCATTTATTCTCAATCAATCAATCAATCAATGATTTTAAGACATACAAAGTAGAATAAACCTAAGATTATAAGAAACCATATTACCGCTCGATCAAGAAAGACCACCATGGCGCTGTGGTCGAATTTTCAGTCCTAATCGAGCGGAGATGCAATCAGCAGCTTACCGTGCAATCCTGCCCTTGCGTTGCCAAAATAGCTGCGTTCTTCAACACATCGATACCATCTTTATTCAGTGTTAAATATTTGTATCAATATGAAAGAGGAAAAGTGTAGTGGATGTAATACAGGGTGTTTCACTCGTTCGTGATTACAGTACAGTAACAAAGTACTAGTGTACTGTAATCACGAACTTTCAACCGAACCCAAACAAACACGAAACCATTATCAGATGCGTCACAACAGCAGGGCCAAGAACTCAGACTGAAAGCACACGTCCGTACAATTGTCTTTTAACTGCAGAATTGTCCAGACGCACGCGCATGCCCACGCAAGGACTAGAGTGACTGTGGCGCCATCTCCAATGACGTCACCATGCTTCTCATACACCAAGGTATGTCCGTAGCAAATTTCATTACATTTTGACCAATAGTTCAATATTTATAAGCGAAAATCACGGACCGAGAGCGAGTGAAACACCCTGAATTTAACGTTGTTTAATTTTTTGACAACAAAGCAAGGTAGGGAACTTGTAAGTATGGTAACACTGGGCTAAGGAGGAGAAAATATGTGAGTGTCCACTTTAATGATGGGTTTTTTATAATATTGGCAAACTTGCATTTGCCCATATAAACACCTGTCATAAGCATATCATTCCTATTCGTACACCTACAAGAATTCCTTTTAGGCTACCAAGCGCTTGCATTCCCTACCATTCTCTCACTCGCTCTCTCACACACAGGCTCTGGTCCCAAAGTAATAGACGTCGCTCTCCTTGTGAGGAATAGGCCAGAGGTAGGCAGGTTAATGGCAGAGACTCAGGTAGAGAATCTCCTGTCATTGATCAGCGGGTGCAGAAGACTCGCTGCTGAAACTCCGGCATAAAGCAGAACGTCTTATTAGGTTTAATTCCCGCCCCCTAAACAATGACGTCAATTAATCACTGTCGCCGGGGCCCTTTCACTCGCGAGGAACCCAGACACACACTGAAATCTACACCGGAACACAAACGGAGTGAGAGAGAAACGGATGCTCTATTTTAACGGTGAGATGTAATCCAAGCTGCAGTTTCACTTAGAGAGAGTAAATTTCCTGACCGTATAAATACCTTGTATCTAAGTTAGACAGGTAATTTATATAGTTATATGATACTCTCTGAATCCAGTTTCTCTCTTGCAAATGGCGAAAAGATTCCATTTAAAGAATGAAGTATGATATGGTATTTTTGCTATTTAGTGTCGATTGTCTAATAATTAAATCTAGAAGAGTTAGACTGGCAAGCCATGTGGCACGAATGGGGTAGGAAAGAAGAGTTTACAGGATTATTGTTGAGAAACCTGATGGTAAGAGGCCTGTTAAAAGGCCAAGATGAAGATGGAGGGACAACGTTGAGATGGACCTAAAGGAAATCGGTAGGGATGGAAAAGATTGGGTTGATCTTTCCCAGGATAGGGACAGATGGATGGCTTGTGTTGCTGCAGCCTTCGGGTTTAAGAATGCTAATTATTGAGCGAGTGAGTGTCGTTTACCTACCTCTTCTGGCTACTCGCGACGATGAAGATGACTGATGATTAGACCACAAGTAACATCCATGCTCAGTCTGGGATTCGTACTAGGAACTTCGGTGACGAGATCAAATGCCAACCACTAAATGCGCTTGTCTCCGGATTGGTTTGTGGTAACTCTGTCGCTTTGTAATCAAGAGGTCCCTTGTTCGATTCACGGCACAAGCACGTAGTGATTCAGATTTCACTTTAAGAAAATTTAAGACATTCTCCATTAGTCTCTCTGTCCACAGACTTCCAACAAACTTTCACTTTGAAGTATGATTTCGAAATAATATTAATAAGGCAAGTGTTAGGAACGTAATGTTTTCCCATATAATATAACGTCACAGAGTAACCTGGAACGTTGGCTAATAATAAATGGTAATCACTGACAAAATTACGTTGGAAAATTAGCTGTAACTAAATTACACTTACTAATATTAAACTGCGTTACGTAACAGCCCTTCAAGGACCAAGGCAGACTGCAATGCACTACTACGGCTTTAAAATGGATCTCCAATTGTTGTTAAGATTTCGACAAAGATACCTCGTGTCAAAGGCAAGGGTGGATACTATAGCTAGCATTAATTATAGGAACATATTAGGAATATGCTCCCTTGTACAAAAAGTACAAAATAGCTATGTGTTTTCATTCGATTGTTCTTTCTGTAGACGCTTTTCTTTTTGCAAATTGTTTCGAAAGTTACGAAGAGCGCTCGTACATATTTACATATTATACAATAATTTGCGATGTGAAAAATAATTAATAGTTGACAAAATTGTTTCTATTTAAATATGTGCACGTTGCTGTGCTTTTTTGAGTATTTTAATTTGAACAACTTATGTCTTTAAAATTACGTTGAATATGTTCAAATAAAATAAATATCTAGCAGAATTCTTGAAATTACTTGGATACTCGATTATTATTACATATTCTATGATACTACATATTTAGCTACATATTCTTTTGATAATACACATTTAGGTACATATTATATCAATTAATATTACATATTTATGTACACATTTTGCACTTTGATATTACATAAAATTCCGGGCTTCAGTGAGTACATATAAAATAGTGGAGCAATATTTTATGAGAAACGCGAATGGTTGTTTTCTTATGAACAACATTTATTTTCTTAGTAACGTTGCCTATCCATAGTACAGTACCAGGAAATATCAACATATTGTGTTCACACCCAGAATGTCTGGTTCCACAAAGAAGCCAAGCGTGCAGAATATTTCATGAATAAAGCCAGTATATAAAAAAAAATACTTCTCGTCTCTTCGGAAGAAACTGTACTCTTATCTGTGACCCGGTTGCACTGAACATGCAGACGTAGCGGAGATCTGAAGCATCTAAACCATTTGTGGAAGTCATGTACTCAGCACCACTCTCCAGCAGCCTGTACCTCCCAGGGTTGTTGCAAGGTATTAATTTGTTAGAGGCTGGGTGAACGTCAGAGCAGCTCCATGTATGGGCAGTGCTAGAACAGTTTCCACCGGAAATCATCCACGTCTGGGATCGAACATGGGACCCCCGCGTTACAGTCAGTGGCCCTACTGACAGGATCATCACAGCTCACCTTTTACTTACTAGAAAGTATAATATCATCTTAATCAGGCACATAAACACACGCACAAGGAATATAATAATCGTTTACATTCCTTTGAGGTTCAAAGTATTCTACGTACAAGAAAAAGAACCGGCATATCGTTATGTTTCCTAGCTGAACCCGTATGATAATTGAGAGCGGGAACTTCTACGGAAACTAGAGATGCAGGTGAAGAGGAACTTTCCGAACTTCGCGCAACTGTTGCAACTTCCTTTGAACGTTACTGCATTGTCAAGTTTGCTCGTTAACTTTCCGGTGTAGATGGAAAACCACAACAGCCGAAAGAACTTTTCCAGTCGCGTCAGATACAGAAATTCCGTTCTGCGATTTCGTGTCGTCAGCATAAGCAAGCAGATTGATCTGCTGCTGGTAAGTTTCGACGACATCATCCTGTTAGTTTCGCGCCTCGCTGACAATACATTGTCCTCACCCTGACTCTATTCCAAGTTTCTGGATTAACACTTGAGGGGAGGGACCAAGAAATAGAGAAAAGATGCAGTGATGCTAACTCCAAGGAGAAATGTCTAAACTTTCAAACCAATTTGGAGAAACTTCTTAGCGTTCTTGTCAGACAAGGGAATTGCAACTTAACGGCGTCAGGGACGAAATCTTTGCTTCTAAGTTTCTTTAAGATAAAATCAGCGAGAGCAAGATTTATCAAATCGAATTATTGGCGAATACAGGACGTTTCGCAAGGTTATTTGGAGTTTCAAAGATGGCGGCAGAGAGAAAGAGTTCAAAACGTTGTTTCACAATTACAAATGTTCAGTGTGTGCAACACAGGGACACATCGATACGATATTCACATCCTTGCCACACCGTACAGATACAGCAGAGGATTCGATTTTCCGTTGCACAGCAGACCAGCTTCCATAAATTATACCATACACGAATGGAACCGTTACTAGGCGAGTGCTTCTAGCATTTTGCATCAAATACATGTTGCACAGTAATTAGGAATTTGGTCGTCCCATATTATACAGCAGAACTATTAAGTTGTCATCTGCGTATATCTATAGTGAATTCGTTAGGGTGTCTGACTACTATGCGAGAGACCCAGGTTCGATCCCCGGTGGGGAAAACCTCGATTTTTTTTACTTGTTCAAGCTGCTCTGGCATCCACCCAGCGTCGCTTAAAGTGTGTATCTGGAGGAAACTGTGGGGGTAAAGGCGACTAGGGGCGTGGTGCTGATCACATCACCCCGACCTTCGGCCGTGATCAAGAAAATGTGGGGCCCCTAACTCCACACCGTCTATACCAGTGTTGCCACATGAAGGGAAATTTCCCTTTTTGAAGGGAAATTTGGAGCTAATTTTAAGTGAAAAGGGAAAAGGGAAATTCGATTAAAAACAGCGAATTTTCAGGGAAATTTTAAGACAGACTAAACATTAATTATATTAAACATTATAACAGATTCCAGTTTTGAAAATGAGAACTTATTATTTTTTTATTTTGTCGTACACTTTGTTTTGAGAGGAAGGGTGGAATTTGGGTTGACCCACATCTGGCTACCGTTTGGGGCCGGAGGTCTTTGGCCATTCACCCTTATGGGAGTGGGAGTCCGAGGGTATTCTTTATTTAAGCTTTCGCCGGTTCTCTGAATTTTGCCTCAAACACTACACGTGCAAACCATAAAGTTATCTTTGTCGCAAACCTATCTTTACTTCAGTCTTCATTGGACACTGGGTGGGTTATTCGTCGTGTGCGAGTGTTTGGTGGAAGGCTGTGCCCGTCTTGGACGACGGGAGAACAAGGGAAGCAAAGGAAACTATCTGCAACTCCAGAATATATTAGAAAACGTCGTGGAGAATTATCGGAAGATGAAAAAACATCGCGGAAACAAGTTAAAAAATTCCGTGCAGAGTGGCAAGAAGTGACCAACAATGGATTAAATTTTAATAAAAAACTTGCTGTGTTTTAGAAGTTTCCACCTAATATGCGAAATTTACCAGAATAGAACATTTTCTCAGGTATGTACTATATATCTTTTTTAATAAAACGCCTATATCCATGCGCCGAACTTAACATTTTTATGGGGTGGCAAAAATGTTATTTTTCACACAAACTCTTCATATGTGCGCCTTACTAGAACAGCATTTTGTATAGAATATTTTTAATTTTCTTCTGATGGTGTGATGAAGACAAGGGGCATTGGCCTCCCTAAATCCAATCTCTGTTTGTGTTTTGCTTGTTACTGATGAAAATCTTCAGTTGCCAACTATAACATAATTTTAGCTTTCATCTCAAAACAAAAAAATTAGCTTGGTTTAGAAATAAAATCTAAATCTTCCAAAAAAAAAAACATTTAAAAGTTATTGATTTTATTGTTTATTGATTTGGTTTATTTTACTTCGCTTTTCTGCCACTTTTGGGTAATTGCAAAGATGGGGATGAATAATGATATGATGAAATTTATGAATGGACACTCACAAACAGCCATGCCCAGGCCGGGATTCAAACCCGGTACCCCTGGCGTTGTAGCATTTAAAAGTTAAATTGATTAACATTTTATACATACATACGAACATGGGTCAACGATAATATTTAATTATTATTATTATTATTATTATTATTAATAATAATAATAATTCTTTAGATGAAGGGAAAAAATGGGCGAAAAAGGGAAATTTTACCCCTTGGAAAGGGAAATTGTGCTTACAGATTGTGGCAACACTGGTCTATACGCCTTCATGGCATGGTGCAAAACAGAGGGGAGCATATGGCATTTTTTTTTATACGTTGACCAGTTAGGTTAAATATTGAAGTAAATATTCGGATGCATTGCTGTTACATAGGATACAAGTGCACTGGCTTCAGCGAAAAGAAGAAACTTCATTGGCATAAAGTTATACGAGTTTCCTTGGCTCAGATGAAGGCATCTTTCCTCCTCACAAGAGATAGGAAATTACGCATAAGCAAGGTTTCTAATTAATGTGTAAAAACACTAAAATACGTAAAGAACATTAAATTCAATACATTTCAAGGTGCAGCATAAAAAAATATAACAATCTAGATATCCTTCATAAGCAATGACTATATATATTATTTAACTATCTATAATTAAAAAAGAAATGAAGCAAATCGCAGTTTGCAGATACAATACATTACGTATATATTCACCACTTCCTCTTTTTGCCACTTGTCAGGTTAGAAGTTTTCACTTACCTAACTTGCTTTACAATACTAATATTAAATGCAATAAAAGTATATTTTTTTAATTTTTTTGGTTTCTGCATATGATATCAATTATTAATCTTGTTGCACGTACACAGAATACCATTGAATTATGTGTTTGAATTCATCCGCATGTTTTAAGTACAATATTTGTTTAATTAAATTCAGAAAAACAGTTTATTACACAGACGTAACAATATCGGTTATCTATGCTACGTAATTTTACTAGCGTAAATTTTCTGTCCAAACCTAGTCGTCATCAACACAAAGTTAACACTGCGTAGAGAACTGGCACTAGTGCTTGTACAATGCACGCGAATGTAATCAATATATCCAACAGCAAGAGTTGCAAGACTATCCATTCAAGAGTTGGAACTAGGGAGATTAAAACCGAAGGAGGTGGCATCACTGCGTGAACGTCAGCTCTTGACTCCTGTCTTCTGAACATTGTGGTTATGGGCCGCACAGGCAGGAGCCGACACGGTGAACGCCTTTTCTTACAACGCGGAAACCATGGCAACCGACTCCACAATATTTTTAAAACTAGAGCCAAAGTTCGAATGAACTGCCATCGACGTTATGTGACAACCAAAATGGTTCTTCTTCCCTAAGCTTCCGCCCACTTTTTAACTGCCAACCACGCTCTGTTCCTTCTTTATTTCACGTAGCAGAAGATCCTTGAGCCATTTTGTTTGTGAGGCAGAGCTTCTTGGAAACGTTAAGGAAGATTCGTGTGGTAAAGGAACTTGCATAGAAATGTCGGAGTTTGTCTTTTTTTTCAGTTTTTTTAATGCAAAGTCCTGACAGCTATGTGGTGAAACTGAGACGATGAACATTCCCTCCAAAGAACACCGTATTTATTATTGTTAAGTTGTTAACTAACTGTAAAATTAAACCACATGTCCTTGAATAAATCAAGCAACGACATACGAAATTGCCTGTGTGTGTGTGTGTGTGTGTGTGTGTGTGTGTGTGTGTATGTATGTATGTATGTTCATCCTTCTGACAATTTTTCAAATCACCAATACTTACAAGCATATAACATATTCGAAAAAATGCATTATCGTAGGGATATCCATGAGTATGCTACCCGCAAGCGGAACAATTTAGATTTACCCCATCATTCAATCACGCCCTTCAAATCATCCTTCTCCTTTTCGGCTCCCAAAACATAGAATGCATTGTCTGCGAATATTGCATGTATATAAACAACCCCGTAAGTTTCAGAAGTAAAGTAAAATATTTACTGTTAATGAAACAATTGCCGAGTCGTGGAACATAGTGAAAGTATCAAGTCACTACATGAAATTGTATTTTCATTATTACGTATTACTTTTGTCCTTTATTATTATTTATTATTTTGTCTTTTGTATTTGAAGTTAATCACTGTGCATTCATTTAATTTTGTTGATTGATTGATTGATTTGGTGTTTTAAGTCCACTTTATGCGCAGTAAGGCTAATCGGGATTGAACCTACAGTTTATAGTGGGATCCGAACCACTAAGTACCTCCACCGGGATAATTTAATTTTGTGTATCTCTTACAAGTATATAGTATTATTTAATTTGTAGCTTACTGCTCCACATACAGTTTATTATATATTATACATGTAACATTACATTGACAAGGGTTAGGTGGCAGAGCAGCCTATAGGCTGAACCTCGCCCGCTTAATAAAGAAATTTATTATTATTATTATAATTACTATTAATATTGATAAGTCCACAGAATATAAACCTCTTTGCGGAAAATTTGTCTCGCTTACTTGAATATTTAGCCATCTTTAGTCATGACATTCAATAAACTTTGTTAAAAAATCTTTTGTGAAACTGAAATAAATCTGCTGTTTTCCACTTAAAGACAATAATCGAACATTTCCTTTCCCATTTAATATTTATTACTGCAAAACATGACGACTGCGACTATTAATTAGATAATATTATAGTAACTTTTATACATTAATTTTGTTGTGTAATCATCTTTCAAGTTATATACTCATTAATGTGTAAACATAAAAATTAAGAAAATAAAAATGCTGAAACTTACTTTTGTGCAAAACAAGTAATATGCTCAATCAACTTTCATGTTGGAAAGGAAACTAATTGAAGAACATAGAAAATGGTGTTATTTGTAAAAGAATAATAGTGAACAAACGCTCAACGAATAAGTTGGCACAATACATTCAGCAGATTTAGGAGAACCTCTTGCAACTTTCATAGTCCTGATAAATTATTTGCAAACCAGAAATGCACACATTGGCACAAATGGCTATTAATGTTACATCGTTACGATGTATATGCTCGACAGAAATATTATTTAAAATTTTTAACGAATGCCATAATAACTATCGATTAGTTGCAACAATGAGGACCGATGATGATTACATGAAAATGATGAAAAGAACATATACAAGAGACCATGTCTTGACTTGTTCGAAATTCGAATGCTGGATAGAATACTCAAGAAGCTCGGGCATAATGACTTAATAAAGTCTTCAATGGGATACGGCCTTTTATGACCAGAGCAGATAATTTATCAATTACATAATTACATTTACTACTTGAATGCAAACAAACGTGAATTAATTTTACTTTTAATATGTATAGAATCATCTGAATGTTTGGAACAGTACAAGTTTTATTTTATTTAAGTAGTAATTTTTTGCTTTAATTGAGAAAAACTCGTATAATTTCTTATAGATACTGTGCGAATGATAAGGTTGTTATTGCACAAATAAATTAAGAAGAAGACGTATCATTCTACTAAATGATGAGATCGAAAACTACCACTCCCACAATAAATCAATGGGTGATGTAGCTTATTCATCATTCATTCTCATAAATGATGAGAGCACTTGTCATTAAGATGACAAGTCTAAATGCTTGGCTGCGAAAGGCAAATCTGAAATAAAATCTCTAAACAACTAGAAAAGAAAATGGTCACTCATTCGGTTTTATGAACCTTCAAACCTGAATCATGCATGTTGGTTGGATAAATACCTGTCAATCTGAAGAATCATAATGACGAATTTAAAATGACGTAGAATACAATAAATCTCTAAACTCTTTTTGGACTTCGTTGCTTGTTGACCAGGGACACTCTCGCCTCTGCAATATTGAAATACCACAGAGGGTAGACGACTGGTGTAAACAAGTGAATGCCCTGGTCAATATGAAGCTTCCAGAGAGAGTTTAAATAAAATGCAATCTTATGGATTAATACGAAGATAGGAACTGTAGAACACGCTATGTGGTACATACTTCATTTGGATTGTTTCGATAGTATAAAGTTTAAAAAAATCATGTTAGTATGACATCAGTATTTTTATAACCATTACTAAAATGAAATGTTTTTGATAACGATATTCATAAGATTGGAATATGATTTATGCAAGTATGCCCTTATTCAATCTGCAAATAAGTTTGAAATTCTCTGAAGAATTCTAACTTTGAATTTAGGTTTAACATCCATGCCGCCTTCGAGAGGAATAAAAAGAACAAGCTTAACAAATTGCATCCTTCAAGCCTTACGCCGAGTAGAAATCGTTCGGGTTCCTTAAGCGTTATTTACCTTCCAAGTTTTTGAAGAAGATAACGGCTACAGTTGTAAATGACGCGTATTTGTTCCTTTCATCCCTGGAATGAACCCCTTTAGCCGTGGAGAAGTTTGTGTGTTGCCGCACGGTGCACCTCTTCCATCAGGGGCAAACGGAGCAGTTACCAGAAAATGGAGAAGGAAGGATTTGCTGTTAGGGTCATCTCTGAACAGAAAAGCGATAGGGTTCTGTTCGCACGAAATACGTACGACTCCTGAAAGAGGTATTTATTTATTTATTGAAATTTCCAGTACAACAAAAGCCATTTTAAAACGAAAAGAAGCAACAGTAAAACCGTAGACTAGTGTTAAAAATAAATAAGAAAACAAACAAGACAAGACAGTACCAAGATAAACAGAGATCAGATTCACAGTAGCGTTTCTTATGTACATAACAGGTAGTGATTGCCGCTACAACTGTTTTAAGCGTTGCCATTTGTTGGTAGCTTTGTGGGGTGTCACTTATCGTACACAACATAAACACCATTGGTCTTTTCACGTCAGTATGGAATGCGTTCGTTGTTAGGTTAGGCTTGGTGGGTTTTGGTTCTCTTAGCACAGGCTAAAAGAAGTGTTTTTGGGTGTTAGAAGAAGAACATGAAAAATAGTTGTAGCAGTAATACCAACTATTTTTTGTTACATGGTGATAAAATACGAATATGAGCTAAAGATATCTACTTGGTTAGACATGTTGTTGAACTGATTCGGTAGCCTGTGGAATAAGGAACGTTGTACAGTGGGATCCATGAATATTACCGTGCAAATTGTCCATCACCATGTTCGTTCACTTTATTTGACCCAATAAGAACTTCAAGAATTAAAATGAAAACTCAAGACAAGCTGCTGACAACTTCTGCACCAGCATATATAAAAATCCATCGCTTAGAAACACACATGATGTAACAGAAAAATTAATAAAAATAGTCATGCACAATTTGCACGGTAATACTCATGGATCCCACTGTACGAGTGAGAGCCTTAGAGTTGCAGTATGGAATGTTACCTTGCTTCGTGTTTTATCTACACGCACTCTGAAGGCGAGTTCGTGAAGTGGGATGCTACATCTCAAGTCTTCATTTATGACCTTATGTAGAAATTTCATATCTGAAATGTGTCTGGGGTACTAATATGTACATTTGTGAGCAGATCTCTCTTTTGGAAGAATGTCTTAAGACCGGTACTCTAAATAGAACGATGAAGAGGAAAAAGCTTAGAACACGGTCGAGCAAATAGTAAATTGAATTTTTGACTACCGTCGCCACTGTGTAAGATGTATTATTTGCCAGTATGAAACACTTCAACGGTGAAACTGAAACCTGAGATTTCTGAAACAAAATTGTTCCTACCTGCTACGCTATCTTATATATAGTCTTTGATGAATTCAGTAGCGATAAAATAATTTTATGTAAGCGTGATTTGTAAAAAAGTGGTGCCGGATGATACTGAATCATTGCTTGAAGTATGGAATTCAATACAGATCATCCACAGCTTATGGAAATGTCAAGCGAGGGCTGCGCTACATTTCCATCAGAATCGGGACAGAACCGTTGCTAACTCAATTTAAGCTTCGATGCGGACCATCAGAAAGGAATAAAAGCTCCAAGCACGTACTAATCTAACAACATCAATCGGGATAGTAGAAGAAAATGATCTCTTAAGCTTGGGTATGCTTGAAGTCCTTGGCGCATATACTCTCGTTAGAATTCGCTGTCTTCCAACTCTTTCCACGCAATGCTCTCTCATACTCTTACCGTTACTGCCAAATCTATTGAGTGATGGAGCATTTGACTGTTCGACACGTTTACAGCCCACGGGAGGAAGTTGGAAAGAAACGCGAGCTCATTTCATCATCGATTGGCCATTACCACATCCTTTCGTCCTCTTTGTTTCCGTCTGTATACCCATTTCATGCCTCTTCGGGCATTTGGAATGCGGAAGATTTTCTGATTTGAACCCCGGACTCGCTGTATAAAACTAAACTTGTCCGTAAAAAGTATAAGGTTTATTTATGCTCGCAATAAACAGTTGGAAGGACCGAAACACTTCCGATGTTAAATAAAGTCTCTTGAATTCTTTGTATTTTACTGAAGAAATAAAATGATTTTCTAGATATTTCCTCTTGATTCCATTATATATTTCCTATCGGTGTACAATGGAGTTGATCAAAAAAATATCACTTCTTGACTTAAAAATTATTTCGTAAAGCACTATACATTGCTATTGCATAACTACAATAAAATCATGGAGTGTAACGACTGGAAACGCATTAAAATTTGAACAGCTTAAATACACCATCTTCTATCCAAGATAAATTCCTAAAATAGTTATATTGTAATAAAGTCTGATTAATTAATTAATTAATTTAAATATTGAATTACACTGCTGAAAAACATCATACAAGCCTTACACAGCAGTTTATTGCAATAGATAAATGACATTAACATAATATACACAATAAAAATGAGTATACTATGTACATGAAAAAAACATACCAAGAAGACCAATTTACGTTGAAATAAGAGAATTAGAAACGGAAAAATTTAAAAATAAATACAACACATACACTTCTAATAAAACAAACGTATTAAACTTACACGTAATTTTATTAAAAAGAGTCATTAGCCTCTAGCGGATTATGACGCTATTGTGTGACAAGACAATTAAAATACTTATTATTTCCAAAACGAGAAATGGCAGAAATTGCAGATCTGTTATTTCCAAGTGCATAGTGACGAGCCTTTAGAGTAATTTTAGATAATAAGTAGGGAATATCAAGTTTTACATTAATTAATTTACAAATAAAATTGTAATCATTAGCATTTCTTCCATCCAAGAGGCACGAAATGTTAAGTTTAACTCACAAATTATAATAGTCATAATAAAATGTATGTTTCTCAAACAAAACTCACTGAATTTGGATTTATATTTCTGATTTTAAGAAACCTTTCTGTTTTTTACGGTTAATCGCAAAAATAATAAAGGAAGGGCCACTCGCTAAAGAGCTTGCTCACGACAGAACTGGAACCTGGTTTCGTCCAACGGTGCTGAGATGTTGACTGTACAACTGGCTCGGCAACTAAGCTGGCAACTGATTATATCATTGATTTTAAGACACCGCTGTACCATTGTATCACTAGCTTATGTGTATTATTTCGAAACACGCAAAGATATTAGAAGCTTTTTCTTTTTTTTTTAGTTTTAAGCATTTTGTTAAGTGTTGTTCAAAAACATTTTTTCATAAGATTTTCCAAACATAATGTGTCCCGGAAAAAGTCAAAGAAAATATAATACCCTAATTATGGTAAAATTGTTTCCCAAAAAATAAAAATTGAGATTGAATTTATAACTTTTCTAAAGTTGATGGATGGAACTTTAGAGCTTTGTACTATTCTAGTGTGTCGGGTATATATTTTGCTGGTGAACATTAAATGTATCCAGTCTAAATGAGAGATAATGTAATCCAATCAGGACATCTCTTTATGCTAACTTAGTTTTATCTAAATCTAATTAGACTACTGCTTTCAAGATTTAGTTTACTGTAAATCAACTAAATTTGATTTTTTGTTGAAACTATATGTGCTCGTTACACCAAAAAATTAAGTATCACGCAAGCCAGCTTATATGAAATCAATAATGAATCGCATAATTCACTTTTCACGTTCTGCAATTAAAATCGAAAAAAGGAACACACACGCATAAAATAAGGCGTAAGAGAACATAACGCTTGAAAATGCAAAATAAAAGATTGAGTTAATGGCTATTTTGTTATAAATGAGGCCTTTAACAGAGCACGTTCATTTCTAAAATCCGGCCGTTTTTATTGAAGGCCCAGGATTTGCCTCCTGTGTTCCCCGTGTAATAATTTCCGGATTTTGCAACACTTAAATTTTTTTATGTGACGCGAAATGATGTCACCAACTGCGCAGACGAATCATTTTAAAAATAGCAGATAGAGGGTAAAAACGCGACGGTGGAGAACAACAAAGGGGGGAAGGGGGGCTCCCCAAACACTGGCACACATTAAATGCACGTGCCGGAAGTGTAGGAAAGTTAAAAGTACTTCCAGGTTTAAACGAGGGAAGAATTTCTAATGAAATTCAGTAGTTGGCAAGAAGGTTTGGTTTGAGTTGGTGTTTTAAGTCCACTTTATGCACAGTAAGGCTAATCGGGACTGGACCTACGGTTTAAAGTGGGATCCGAACCACTGTGCCATGTGCCTCCACCGGGTATCGAACCCGGGACCCCTTGACTACAAGGCGACGACGCTACCACTGCGCCATCGGCGAGGCCCTTAGTTGGCAAGAAGGGATACGTCCCTTGTTTATTTAAGTAAACGGTCGCTTCCATAACATAATTATATACGTAGAACAAAATAATAGGAAATACACGATGCCCAAAAAAGAACTCTGCGAATTTTGAATTCAAGTTACTTTATTACGTTCTGAATCATAAGTGTGACGTATGTAACGCATTTTATGGAAGGAATAGTCACAAGGAACACACACGTCCAGTGCGAGATTCTAACCCGGATCCTATGCTGTCGTAGCCCGTTGTGATAAACACTCCGTCACGAGGCCGTCTTTGTACCTTCATCAAAGTCATTCCCATTGTCACGATTAGCCAAAAGTGGTATAAAAGCGACGTAAAATAAACAAAATCATATGAAACTGGATTTTATTTTTCAGATTATAGGAACTGCGTGACCACAATAAAGGTTGCTCTGGAACTCGGTTGAAGGATTGCGGTGAAACTTGGTACAGAACCTATGGAGACCTAGAGAAAACAAATGCTGAAAAAATAGTTCCAATTTTCACCACCAGGTTGAAATGTGGCGCTGAAGTAATAAACCAGTCACGTCATGAGTCCAAGCAAATCTTTCCTATCCCGATCCATTGAAATTTCCATCGGAAGTGTTAGCGTTAAGAATTGTGACAGCAGTTATGAAACAAAATTGTGATACGTATCCTACATCAATGTAAAGATGAGATTTTGGAGAATACGTCTATATATAACACATACCTTACAGATGAGAATGTAAATAATAAATGGAGTAGGAAATCGAGTAATGCGAATGCTCCCAACGGCGTCCGATCCGGAATCGCAACCAATGGGCGCCGCCGCTTCAGTCACGTGAGGCTGCTGGTTTCCCAAGCGTGACCGACTTGAGATCGGGTGAGCTTCGGGCCTGCTTCGGCTTTGCTATGAACTGGAATGTCTTGATTTTGTATAAAAATGCATGATTTTCTTACTCCGGTTATTCTCTATCTTATTCTCTGTAAGGTAGGTGTTATATATAGACATATTCTTCTACGAAATCTCATGTATACATTGATGTACGATACCCATCACAATTTTGTTTTATAACTGCTGTCACAAAAATTATAGCTAACCCTTCCGATGGAAATTTCAATGGCTCGGGATAGGAAAAAAACACGTTTCCACTTTGTTTAGATTCAACACGTCCTCCGTCGTCTGCGAATACGGTCAATTTGAGTTTATGTTCGGTACAGCGGTGTTCAATATGCGCCCTGTCAACGTGAATGACCCTTTGGAAGGGTAAGGCATTGTGATCAATGGTCGGCCGAAGCGTCTTCCAGGATGTTGTTCACTGTGCATCAGATTTGAACGCCACATTTCCATCTGGTGGTGATAATGTGAACTAATTTTCTCGTCAGCATTCTCTTCCACACGGTCTCCATAGCCTTTATACCAAGTTTCAACGCAATCCATTGCTTGGAACTGGCTCTGAGTTGGGGGGGGGGGGGGGGCAACCAGTATATTTTCTTAAACCGAAACGTTATGATGTAGAATAAAAGGCTTGAACACGTTAACTACTAAATGCTTAATTACTTAAAAACGAAAGAAGACCATGAACAATGCGACAAATTCTGTACTATCCTAACACTAGACTATCTCTGTATTATGAGAGCAGGAAGACTTCAGCGCAAAACTACACAGAGGCTCGAAATGCCTTAAACCAGATGATATTGGAGGCAGGTGCGCGAATTCTCGATTAAGAATCCCGAAGCTTTAGTAGCTTGCGCATCAGGCTTACACAGGGCATCCCCACTTGACAGTTCCCAACGTGGAGTCTCCGGAGTACACAACCTTGTTATCCACCGTGATTCAAGACAAACACAAAGCCCGTAGATTGTGTGCTTGTGTTTGTGTGCACTTCTCGGCAAAGAGGTAGTTCAAAAGAGATGATCTAGGTCCCGAATGGCAGCGGAACTTCAAACATAAACAAAATACAAGGAGGAAGCTGTTGCACGCAAACCATGGCAGGAGGACTGTGTTATTAATATCTCCGTAAAGATAAGCCTCAATGTGTACATTGACAAAGCACCTTTCAGTTGAGGCCACGTAGCTTGTGTGGAAGTCCCTTAAAGTTTAAGGATGTGTTGTTCTCCACGAGAAAGGAGACGCGCTCAGAGTTCCTTCAAAAGAAAGTGTATGTAGGTCAAAAGTTCCCAAGAGAGTGGGTATACGTGTGGAATAAAGCACGTGTCTGACACACAACGAGTGTGTGTGTTGTATAAATATGTCGCACTGCGTTCTTTTAGCCTGTTATTCACAGCTTACACGTTTTTTATGGTTAATTAGGGCTGTTGGCAGCGGCTGGCTGGGTAACTAGTCCTTTATTTTATTTTTGTAATTTAACGCCGCTCTTCTGTCACTTTCGGCTAATCGCGACGATGAAGTTAAGTAATGATCAGGGTGGGATTCGAATCTGGAGCTCCTAGCTTCTTTGCGCGCTGTGCTAACCACTACGCCACGGAGATCGGCTTGACTAATCAAAAAAACGTTCTTGCCCACCCCAAATATCTGCATTAGAAATTTTCAGAATCAATTAGTATGCAGCAAGAATCAGACACAGGCAGAGAAATTAATAAAGTTAGAAATAGAAAGAGTAAAAACAAAAATTGGATAGATTTTGCCACGGACGTTCCTGGGTTCGAATCCTTGCCTGGGAACGGATATTTTTTGCTATTGTTCGCTCATCAATTTCATAAATCACTGATCTTCATCGTCGCGATTAGGCACAAGTGGCAGAAAGAGACATTAAATAACAAAAAATCAAATACAGGAAGAAACGTTGACAGAAATAGAATGAGAGGCACAGAAGAAAAAAAGAAACATTTATAGAAAGAAAAAAATAGTAGAGAGAGAGAGAAAACGATATGTAAGAAAAAGACACAGCGGGAGCTACTCAGAAAGAACGAAAGAAATGGAGATAGAGAAAGAAATATAGAAATAAAGAGAAAAATCAAATAGAGGCTTCCCGATGGCGCAGCGGTAGCGTAGTCGCCTTGTAATCAAGGGGACCCGGGTTCGATACCTAGTAAAAACACATACTGGTTCGGATATCACTTTAAACTGCAGGTTCATTCTCGATTACCCTGTCTGTGCATAAACTGAACTGAAAACAAACATACATTCATCTCAAAGATAGCAATATGGAGAGTAAGAGAGACGGGGGAAGAGTAGCCATGACCAGCGAAGCAAATTCCACCTGATAATATTTCATCCTGCTCTTGAGCCTACTGAAACGAAATTGTGACGACGTCACTCTGGTTAGCTGGGCAATGCAACACGTCATTGAGTAGAATAATGCATTTCCAGGTAATCTTCCAATATTTTTCTTTTCCGGTGTTGTGAACAATTTTGAACGTATAAAAATAGATTTTAAAAATCTAAAGAAAATAGGACTCCACCCACACAAAACTAGATAATTTGAAGCCTACAAATGTATGTAGTTGAGAAATAATTAAACTAATTTAACATACATGATAATGCTTGTCTTTCATCCATTGTCATACGTCGTGAGAATGAATGGGTTAAGGAACAAGCACAAAAGGTAATCATGTAGTATAATTCAATTATAATATTTTTCCAACACTTCACGCGTGTAAATTATCTTTATATGCATGCTTGCTTGTATGCCAGATAAATAGAGTTTTCAAGTGTAGAAGGAGTGAATATTTGTACGTTTAATTTAATTGATTTGGCTTATTTTTCATCTCTTTTCTGCCACTTCTGGCTAATCCCGAAGATGAGGATGAGTGATGATATGATGAAATTGATGAACGGCCACTCCCAAACAACACCCATTCCCAGTTCGGGTTGCAACTCGAGGACCTTGGCGCCATAGCGCGTTGCGCTAACCACTCCGCGACGGAGGTGGACACCATGATCCATAGGCAAGAACCAATAGAAAAGAAAGTCATAAAGTTCTTGAATTAATCCGTCCAACAAGGTAGCACAGGTAGAAAATACACAAGTTATTTCAAACGATGCCACACCTGGAACTTGGAGTCAGGAATCACTGCCCCTTGGAGCAAGTTCTCTTTAAAATAACATTCCATAATGTAAAGCAGGAGATCGCTAAGCCGCTTAGCACCTTTATCTACTTTTCCCTAAAGTAAACTTCAAGTAAGAGAGAGGAAAGAGGAGGAGGGGGAGGTGCGAGAGAAAGGAAAGATCCCTTTCGACAACAATGCAAATGCTGTGGCTTTTCTCACATCGACACTTTTCTATGATACAGCCTCGTCCAATCCCCCACCATCGACAGCTTCCTCAGAGTTTCCTTCTAGTCAACGAGCCATTCGCCCTGTTTAGGAACAGAGCACTGTAACGATGTAAATTATGCATGCAATATGCAAACTTTCACCTTCGCCGACGACTTCAAGACTCTCCGAACTGTAATTATCATGTCTTTGGTTCCGAAAATCACAACTGCCCTTCAAAATGTTCTCATGAAGCATGTCTGTAGCCATGGTAACGTTGTCTTAAAGTTACTCGATATCAGCGTACCGTGATACGAGGAAATATTTCAGGTGTAACATTAAATGCGACAATGCCACGTGTCAACATATTACCATCACAACAGTCGATCACCTTTCTCAAAGTTTCACCACATCTCGACGTGACTGGGGAAACTTATTTTGTTATTCCTAACTTTTTTAACATAAAGATTCCCTATGGTTGCAATAGTCAGTCAGTCAGTCAGTCAGTCATTGTATCTGTCGGTTTTGTAATTTGAAGAATTTCCGTCTTTTGGACTATGCCCCTGTATTTATTTTGTCATTTGTCATTTCTTCTTGTCGGTTTTTCTAGAGTCGATTGTCATACCCTACAACTGTCGAGGGATTTAGGTTTGGACAGGTTAATATGAGTGTTGTATGGGCATGGTGAGTTCTATTCAGGTATACTTTTGAAGTGTGGTTGGTTGGTGGGTTTTGTTCAGGTATACTTTTGAAGTGTGGTGGGTTGGTGGGTATTGTTCAGGTATACTTTTGAAATATTCATTGAAGTCTTGGCATCTTGCTGGTGGGACTTGTCCAATGATGTGGATGGTTGGATTGAAGTGATGTGGCAGCATCTCCCAAACTTTGATGGAGAGAACTTTAGGCGCTTAACAGGGGTAAAAAAGGGAACATTTAAGCGAATGGTGGAAGTTTTGAGCTTTTCGTTTAGCTTGAGTAAAAAGATTTAGATCAGCATCACGATCTTGAATGCTTGCATTCTCGTGCGTTGCATGAACTCGAACAGCGTTTCAATATCTAGGTCTTCGTGTGGTTGTACGATGACCTGTCTACGCCAGCAATAATTCTGAGCGCCCGGTTCTGAACGCATTGTAGTCTTCGCAGTGTGCTAGGAGCAGCACTCACAATTTTTCCAGAGCTAATGTCACTTCGTGTAGTAGAAAACGAGCCCTGTGCTTGAATTGTACGTGGCGGGCCAATCGCGTTGGGCGTCTTCTCTGCAGTCCGCGCTCATCATTACACTTCAATCTTTATGGAGTAGCGTTAGCTCTCGCAAGCCTGAAAGTCCATCCAAAACTCACCTAGTCGATATTCCGATAGATTATACCTCAGATCACATTTCCCCGCTACAAAATGTACATTTAAAATTTGTGATCTGATGTCCAATATTAATGAACAAGCCAGATGATTTGCTAGAACCTTCAGAAACAACAAATTTAGATAAGTGATTGATATTAGTTCTTACGATAAACGTTTCTTTTATACAATTTAAACCTGTGGGAGGTTTCTTAAGTTCGAAAAGAATAACTAAAATTCGCAAATGCAAGATAAACGACTGTACGTGTGCCTTCGGAATGTTATTTTTTTTTAACTCAGTTACAGTTATAGGCAGTCATTTTGAAAACAACTCATTTCCAGCTACCTTTACAGTTGCTTACTTATAGTTTTCAATGATTGATTGAATAGTCTATTTGACCATTTTTCTGCCATTTGTAACTAATCGAGAAGATGAGTGATGATATTGTTGAAGGGACACTGACAAAGAATACTCATGGCCAGGGTGGAATTCTATCCCGTGACCTTTGCTTAATTATATATAAGTAATAACTCGTACAACTATATATGTATACTATTTTAAGCAGACTTTTTGCAACTGATGACCATCTAAAAATTCAAATTAATTATCATTACAGTAAACTTCATATGTTTAAATGTAAGAAGGTAAGAAAATTTTAAACTTTCTTCCATTCGAAAACGTAAGCCGTAAGAGAGATTAATTTCGTTACATTACTTGACAAAAGTAAGTGACTTATAGTTGCAGTTGTTCACTTAAGAGTAACTGTGTAATAAGTAATTCGTTACTATTAAAGATGGCCATGTAGGAGGGCGATTAGGGGTGTATGATGAGAAAACTTGGTGGCACGTATAAAAATAATAGTTTTTCTAGATTCGAATGATTCAAATGATGCAGTTAATTCTGCACATGCAAGAGGTCCTCAGTTCTATCCTACGAGAGAGATTGGTCGCCTGTCAGCCACAAGCAAAAAGGAAAAAGAAAAGAGCCAATAAGTTTCTGCTAAACGATTGAACTTTCCTGAACTTCCAGCTTGTAAAAGGAAAACAGGAAACTTTTACAGTTTTCGCCGTTGCAAAAAGTGCACTACTGCATCGAACGACGAGCATCTCCCAAACCATGTTCATGGATATACGCCATAATATTCAAGGGAGTTACGACGGTCCAGCATTTTATGTGTGTGTAGAGGAAACAAGAATAAAAGTAAAAAGAACTCCTCCTGGACTTTTACTCGGAGTACAACTAGTATACGGCAGGAGCATCTATTGGTAGTACATAAAAGTACGCTCCACTGCAGCACATAAATTTATGTCTCACTTTTCAAAGGTGGACAATAACAGATCTGTGCGTCCTTTTCTCCGCCTACGGATTTCGAAGGAAAATACCTTTCTGGCGCCATCCAAGGGAGGGAAGTTGCGTTCTCCGCCTTAATATACTAAAAGACAAATCTGAAAATGTGGATATTTATGCGGGAATTAACGTACAGTGCCAGAAGTTTGTACATTTCATAATGACCAGTCGCTGGCACAGAGTCAAAAAGGATAAAATTCGGTAGTATTCTTTCTTCAGATGTTCCAATTAGAAAATACCGCACATTTGTAAGAGATTTAGTTGTGTTCTATATTTAGTTGTGTATACGAATAAACCAATATTTCTGTGTGCATAACTTGTTATAATAGTTGTATCCGAAATAGGGTGCATATACCCTCATTTATCTGAATCAGCATTCACGATCTTTAATATTTACTTTTTGAAAACATTTTCTAATTCAAGAAGTAAGGTCTCGTAACAGGCAATTCTAATTTGGGAGCGAAACAGCGACTTTGCACAGGAACCTAAAGATACTGGTAAGAAAATTCGCAGATAAAACTTGAACGTCAACGATTTTATGTAGAACATATCTGAATTATTAACAATACAAGGCAATTTTTACAAACTCTTGCAGGCTATTGTATTTACTTAAAAGATTTGAGTAACTTTAATTACTCTGATCATGTACCATCATCGAAAGCGAATTCGAGATATATCATAATCGCTAGATAAACGGTTCAAAAATGATTAGCCGCAAATACATACACCTAGTCTTTCTATATTCAACCATATGTGCACTAGATGTTCAGAAAGAGTGTTAAACAAATTTAACCTTTGCCAAAGGATCTGAAGAAAAATTACACAGCAGATGCCTGTCAATTTCCTTGAAAAGATGACAAGTATCCTGAGCAGTTTCAGTTTGGGTGAACGATGCCAAATGAAGAAATGTCGATTAATATCAATTACGTACAAATCTGAATTGAATTCTAACCCCAAGAAAGCCATTCCATACATATGTGGCATACATCTCCAGCACTAAAAATGATATACAAGGAATTACTGCGAGCAAATATACCGGGTGGGTCACCTAAAAGTACCACCAAAAATATTTCGTGAACAACAATAAATATTAAAAAACTGCTTTCGCAGATATATAGCTATGAGAGGGGCTCATGAAATTAGTGGAAACAATACGTTCAACTACGTAAGGAAATATGGTTTTCAACACAATCTAATTTTTTTAAATGGAAACATCATTTTATTTTTAGCTCATTTGAAATTACGGAAACAAATAATTAAGAATGGCGTTTGTTACATTGTAATACGTCAAGTGGTTCTCAAGTAATTGTAACGTGAAGTTGACGCTTGAAACAAACATTCTCACAAGTTGATGTGTATGTCGTAACATACATATCCCCCTTTTGGCGCCTTTCGGGTATCGTAACAAACATGTTACTCTTCTGCAAACAATGCGTTGTGCTTAGGAAAATTGTTAGGTTCCAACAACTGCGGGTTAGAATAAAATGTGTAGTTTATACATGAGTAAGCTTTGACAAATTATCTAAAAGGTTCTGATACATCTTTCTGAGCTAACAAATATTTTTTAATTAAAAAGTATACATTTTAAACATTGTGCCATCAGTTACATACATAAATGTTAGTACATTAACGTCTTTCTAATTTTTCATTGACGTTCATTCATTTACGTCATAATTTTTAGTACATCGGAAGAATAAACTTTTCTAGTTTGGTCATGACAAATCTTTAAGTTTTCAACTATTAAACTTTGCACCTTATACATTTTTCCTTTCTTTCTTTCTTTCAAATTGATTTATCAAATTTATCAAATGAAGCAAGGACGTAACAAAGTACACTGATTAACCAGACGTTTGTGATAGTGTATTTACGTCAGAACTGTTGCTGAGAAAATAGTATTTTCAAACTATGAAAAGGCCGAGATGATACCTATCTATGGCGGGTGTAGGGAAAATGCAGCACAAGCGTGCGGGCTGTATGCACGACGGTATTTACGCTCGGCTCTGCCGACAGGCATAGTGGGGATGTCCATTCACGCTCAACTTCACGTTACAATTACGTGAGAACTACTTGACGTAGTATTACAATGTAACAAACGCCATTCTTAATGAATGTTTCCGTATTTTCAAATGAAGTAAAAATAAAATGGAGTTTCCATTTTTAAAAAAAACAGTTTGTGTTGAAAACCATATTTTCTTACGTAGTTGAACGTATTGTGTCCACTAATTTCATGAGCCCCTCTCATAGCTATATATCTGCGAAAGCAGTTTTTCAATATTTATTGTTGTTCCGGCAGTAGTTTTAGGTTCCCCACCCCGTGCGCACATGTATTTGGAGAAATACACATTTTGCAGATACTGTTTACCATTATTTGTAACAGTGAAGTGCCTTCCTCCCACATTATTTGTTCTTGCCGAATCTGCCTCTAACCTGATATTGCAAACACATTTATAGAATTTTTTGCTTTCATGTGTAGTGCAATACAACTCAATGGACTCTTTTGAGAAATCATCTGTACAGATACTGACAGGTTCCTATGCGGTGAGGTAGAAAGTATTACAGTTTCTCAGTAAGACTGCCTCTTGGATCTCGCAAATATTGTAGTTTTCCACGGAAGTTTGAATTTCGAGATCATACAGTTCCTTTTTTCAATCTCGCAGAAAGCATTCAAAAGTTCAGAAGTATAATGAACGTACACCACTTCGTCATGTCCATTGAATGAAATATATTTTTTAATTCGTTATGGTGGCTTGTGTTGGAAGAGATTCTTTACGCGAAATTTTAAACGCTTTCAGGAGTATGTTACTTTTAGAGATATTTGTGTTGTACAATGAAATTGTACAGAGTGGTCCACGAAATAGTATCTCCAGACTAAAACAACGGAAAAGTTGATAATGTGTAACTACTAGTTTATTATTATCATTATTACAGTCATCACAATAATCGTTTTTAATAAAAGTTTGGAAACGTTCTCACTTGTCATAAGAGGTGCTAGAAATTATTCCAGTTTAAATGAACTGTCGAGGCGGGTTACTTATTCATGGCTCGTATTTATCAACATAGACACCAGGAAAGTCAAAATCAAAATTAAATTCGAGGAGAAACCTAAAATGAATTGACTGTACTACGAAACATCTCTTAAGAATAACACAAAATAAACTTAAGTTCCCTAGCGTCAAGTATTTTTTTAAAAAAGAAAACGTCGAAAGTTCACAATTTCACACGTAAAAGAAAATGACATACATTTGACAAGTCGAATATCGAACTAATTATGGTGTTTGAAACTCGAATAAAATACATATGATGAGATTTTTTTTAAAAACATTTAAAGTTACTTTCCATACGAAAGCATTAAATGACATTTCTTATTTTCTCGTGTACTGGTTCAGAAAATAGGTAAGTACTACTAAATTAGAAGGCATTGGTAAATCTACATGTATACATGATCACGTGTGCCCTGTTATAGTAAAGATACTGACTCCTATCCTTAGTGTGAAACCTTTTCTAATAAATACGTTCTGCGATCTGAAAAATCTAGATTTTCGCTATCCTTTTCTTATACCTTAACAATTGTTAACGGCAATCTTAAAAGATTATACTTGCAAAGGGGCAACTGGGGAAAACATTACATAAAATGCACAGTTCAAAATCAATCAACAAAGTCTCCGATTTCTCCCCCTCTTCCTGGTAAATACAGAGTTAATTTGGTTGAAGGGAACGGCTCGACGCTCAGAGCCCGAAGGGAAGTGGTATGCAGGTGCTCCTGACGAGAGCTGGGGGCATCAAAAGAAACTTTGACCGTTAAGAAAAGCGATTCTCACAGAGAAAGAGCCTTCTTAAAGTCGTTACCCCGAGAAAAGTATAAGGAAAGAAAGATACCCAAAGGTGGGGTTCCATCCACCTAGCTAATAACACCATATCCAAGCCAGGATCCGAGGAAAGGAATGTCCTTTGAAATTTGCAGTTAGAAGTTTTCAAAAGGCGAAAAAGTAAACGTATATCCGACATTTTGGAGCCATGACAACACGTATGCGAGTCGCGTATGTGTTTGTAGTTTATCACATTGTGATGTGACTCAGAGAACAATGGTATAGCAAGTAATAGGTCACGTTTAAGTAATGTCTGCAAATAGTAATAAAGTTATTCGAGCATGTACACTCTGTCTCTGTTATCTCTGGAGCAGGAAAACGGAAACAAGTCTCTGCGCAAGTAGTGACTCGAGACGGCTCCACCAATGGACACGTGAGAGGAACGGGATTGTGTGGCCTTGCTCCACAGAGTATAGATGCTCTTCTATAATTGTTAAATACAATGCAAATCATTCCACAGAAGGAAAGCACAACCAATATGAGTTATTTGATGTCTTTGCAGCTTTTTAAAGATCAATATTAGTTGACTGATAAATATAACAAAAATCATGTAGAATTAAAGTTTGACTTTTCTCTAATGTTTTCATTTCTCCATTTAAGGGTATTGTGAACGAAACACTCCATACTTAAGAGAAACATTACAATGAGCAGAGTCAACCAATGTATTTCCTTTTTCAACCACCTTCTTGTGTACTTTGCCTTTAATTAGAAGCCATATAATTTCATTGACAATCTACTTTCGGTATTGCAAATCTAAAATTGTCAGTAAAGCATTGTTTGAGTTTGGCCAGTACAAAACAAAAGGGATGGACAACTTTAATATTTTGCTGTTTTTACGCATTGATAGCTTTACTCGCCAAACCGGTACAGGATATAATTTTGGATGAAGTTGTCAGGTGCAAAATTCCATATTATTTGTTACCTTTGTCACCTTTAGCAAGCACCAGAATATTGATCTCTTCGCTGATGACACATTTCCTCTTTATTCCATATTGAGCAAATTAATTTATGAGTTCGGACTGGGAATAATTTTTCCGTCATGTTTAATTAACCCAGTTGATGCTTCATCAATGATGGTGATTTTATTAGTCTCCGAACCTCAATTACACAAGACCCCGGGAATGAGGATTCTGCGGTACCAATATGTCAGTGGCCTCCGATTTAGGTAATTTAAAACATCAACAGTCGGAATTTCTTTACGTGTGTTTGATATATTTTTCCTGTATTTATTTTACACATCTCCAGTTTCTTTACGCTCTTTTCTTTCAATATGTTTTTATTTTCACTATTTCCAGGTTTTTCTTCTTGTAAAATGTAAAGTGAAACTGTAAATTCACGGAGAGATACTTTAAACCTTACTAAGTGACATACTAAAAGTATCCTGAAAGCCTATGTCTACTTCGACGGCCATGTTGAATTCAATTATGGAGGTCAACAAACTGTATTCAACAACTAACTTTAAACCAATGCGTAACAGAAAGGGAAATTGATCATACTGCCTAACTGAAGGAAATTAGATAATTGCCATTTTCCCGCAATTTGTTGAAAGAAATTAGATATCATTGTAAGTAGTTTCAAAGTTAAACGATGAAATTATGTTTTGAAAATGTGTAAGTTAGGTATTAACACACACACTCTCTTTTACTTCCCATTTCCTCTGCGGGAGGAAGAGAATTGAATTGCTTTATTTTACTTAGCTTTTTGTGCCACTTTTGGCTAATTTGCGAAGATGGGGATGAGTGATGATGTTATGAAATTGATGAATGGACACTCACAAACATCCATGCCCAGGCCAGGATTGGAACCCGGGACCCCTGGCGTCGTGGCGCGATGTGCTAATCACTTCGCCACGGGGGCCGGCGGGTGAGAGAAATAAAGTTTATATTTATTTGTAAGAATTGAATTATATTCATGCGGATACTGAAACTCTTTCAAGACTGGAAAGTCGGTCTAAGGGTTTCAGTTCGAGCGAGGTCCACTCTCTATACGCCATTCCTCACCTCTTCGGAGCGTGCAGGTTTCTGCCCTATATTATTCTACACTAAACACTTTGTGTGTGAACGGGAACTTAGTTCTCTCTCTCTCTCTTCCTCTCTCCTTTCTGCTCAGAGAGAGGGAGAGAGAAAGAAAGACACAGAGAGAGAGAGAGAGAGAATAAATATATTAAGACAACGGAATTATATGCAATCATAAATATAGATTGCTGGTGACTCATGAGGCTTGTGGTTTGTAATCTATCGACCAACCGCCGCTCTTAAACCTTCCATGAACAAATGGATTGCTAGATTTATTTGGTTTATTTTAATTTGAAGATATGGTAAAATCCATGAAGAGAGACTCGCAAAGAACAACAATGCAGTAGTCGGGATTCGAAACAGGAACCTCTAACCTTGTAGCAGACTGTGATAACCACTCAGCCATTGAATTGATTTGATTTCTGTTACTTAGCGTCGTTTTCTGTCATTTTGGCTAATCGCCACGATGAGGATGAGTGGTGAGATGATGAATTTGATGAAGCGACACTCACCGGGATTCGAACCCTGGACCTCTCGCGTCGTAGCGCGCTGTGATAACCACTCTGCCACGGCGGTCGGTCACTCTGCAATTGAAGTCGACCGTAAATAACGTGGTTATTGACCAACGACTTCCTCCATTACGCATTTTATTTCCAATATTCGACGTATACCTCGTATAAATGTGGACGGTATATTTGGAGAGTCCGTTTCATAATTGAACATTTTGAGAGCATAATATGAGAATTACGTCGTCCGTTTTCCCCTTTCCTACAATAAGCAGGATCCTATTCATTTCCTGTGCGTTTCATTTTTTCTTTCTTTCTTTCTGGAAAAAAAAGTTTCACTTCTTTGCTTCCTTCCTCCCTTTGTCCTCCTCTCTCTTTTTTTTTTTTTACTAAATCTAAGATTTCTTTTCTTTCCCTTCGGCATGGGCAGAAAGTTACATTCGACTGGCGTCTTTCGCCGCGGGGAAGACGTCTCTACTTGAAGAACAAAAGAAAAATCCATATTAGAGTAAAACCACCTTAATCTCCAGCACTCCAGTGAGTTTAGCGAGCCACAGTTTTGAGGGGGGGAGGGTGTTTCTGAGAGGGGAAAATTTTCAACCCTCCCTTCTTCATAGCGTCCTACTTTTCCTCCCCCGTACGCATAAAGGATTCGAAATCCCATTTCATCCGCACCATCAGTTCCTTTCTCGAAATATGCCGGTCGCTTGTGGGAGTTGGAGCAGGCCAAAAGATGTTCCCTCCCACCTCCGGCTTGATCTCCATTCTGCTAACTCGCATTTCTACCCTTCTTAACTCCTACCGTTCCGATCAGGGGACTTCGCCCCCCTAGCCCCCCGCCCCCGCAAGACCTTATCCGTACATGTCTTTATACGCACGAAGTCTCAGCTAGGGCTGATAATAGAAACTGCAAGAGGAAACTTAACGTGAGGTTGTTCCCACACAATTTTGTAAATCTTTCCTGTCTGCAACAATAAGAGCACAAGCTAGATTTTAGCTTGAAAAAGCTACTGAGATCCCATATAAAAATGCACAGAATGCACTATGTACTTTCGCGACTTTCAAATGTTAGTCTCCATGATGTCTTGCAGGGTCCTGCGTTCGATTCGCATGAGAGATAGAATTCTCTGTGCTACTTCTCTTATCTAGAGGACGTTTGATTTCTTACGCAACCGCCGAGAGGTCGTTCTGAGCATCTACGCCGGACCTTACGGAGGCTTACGCGTAGAGTTCACAGTTGCGCGGTAAATCGAACGCCCAGTATATCATCATATCATAAGAAAATTGGCGTTCATTTCACTTCATTCTCATTCTTGTTACGAACCGATATGTCGAAAATTGTGCTATAGAGTAGAGCATACCGTTTCGTGACTGATTTATTTACATATTTTGTGGTAAATAAACTGGAGAAATAAATATTTCGAACTTATGTGCAAGTGAATGTGGGCTATGAATCGTTTGCAGCTTAAATAGGCTCTAGTGGCTAGATCCATAGCCAGTACAATTCCCTGTGGAGGTTTGTGTTGTGTTGTCCACATGTGTTTGTGATTGTCCCTTCATCCATTACATCATACCACCATTCATACCAGAGGTACCAAATTAAAACAAATTTTGGAGGGGCAAGGTTGGCATAAACAATATTTTATACATTGTTTGATTTGGTGTTTTAAGTCCACTTTGTGCACAGTAAGGCTAATCGAGACTGGACCTACAGTTTAAAGTGGGATCCGAACAACTTGTGCTTCCACTGGGTATCGAACCCGGGACCCCTTGATTACAAGGCAATGACGCTACCACTGCGCCATGGGGAGGCCCCTACATACTCTTATGAATTTTAATGTAGATGGAAGGTGCAAGGTTTGTAGAGAAGTGCGTATATACCTTTCTTTTCTTGAATAATATGCAACGAATATTTTCTACACGCAATCTAAGAATGCATAGTTTCGTTTCACATAGAAATGGACATTGCAGATAGTATAGAGCAACCGTGCCAAATAATAGAATGTAAATCCGTACGAAATGAAAATAATTAATTTAGGTTGGTGCATAGATATTTATTTTGTTTAAATACTACAAATATTAATACTACATAATTATAATAGTAAATCAAATAATATTAGTGACAGTTGTTTACATTCTCAACATCCACAATTAAATTTCTCAGTATGGTTCTGTTCGCATTATACCACTTTCAATTATGCAGCACAATCTGAATTTTCATAAATAAGTAAAAACGGTTTATGTACGAAATCCACAAAACATACAGTGAGTACACATAGCTAAAACCCAGCAGTGGTGCTTGCACAGAAAACAGAAATGTATATCCGAACCACTAAGTAAACCAAGGAACGAAAACAAATGGAGATTACGGTTGGCTTTTCAGTAAAGTCAGCATGGCCCAATGGAACAACAAGGGAAAGAGGGAAAGAGGATTTCAGGTGTTCGAATGCACTGTCAGTAAATATGGTAACACGGAGCACATAAATAAATCATGCTCGCTAAACCTCAACTTTGATATTGCGAGATCAAAGGTGGTGGTAAGCTTCCGGATGTGCAAATTTCGGACTAGCGCAAATGACCATGTACGTTTTGTAATACCTGCTGAAACGTGGGTACAGAGAAGGAAAAAGTTCTATACAGAATGAAAGACACGACTGTGAACCGAAATGCTTTCCCAGTATGGAACCAAATATCTATCCGACACGACCAAAAATGTGTCTGTACTTGAGGACGGCAGGCTATTTTCTCTGGTCGAGACTCGAACCCAGAACCTTCGGAGAATAATCCCTCAGTATCCTCGGTTGTCGAAGAATCGCTTAGTTCGGTGTGTACTATGTCCCAGGAATCTGTGGAGCAAGGCCGTGCATATCGGTATAGAAGGGGAGACTGCGAGTTGACGGAGCGAAGCAGTGTGCTCTTCTGGAAATGACTGGTAGCCGCACTCACTTCCCCTCTCACGAGTTCATTTTTTCAACCATCTGGAGTCACTACTTGCTCAGACACTTATTTTCGTTCGCTCGCTCAAGAGATTCCCGGGATAGAGTTATATGATCCATATTTTGTGACGTCACAACTTGAAAATATGTCACTGATATATTATTTTGTGAAAGCACACGTAATTTTTGTGTTATTGTATGTAAATTGCACGTTGTTTGTAATGTATATCTCTTGTTTAATATTTATTGTGTTCGGTAATGGCTTTTAAAAAGTGTTTTACATAATCTGTAATAGAAACCCGTGTAGATGGCAGTTTCGTTTGTAGCATCTTTTTGTAATTAGCAAGTGATTCATCTGTATTTGATCTGTGATCTTGAAATAGTATAAAAACGAGGATTTCGCATAATAAATTAACATTCGCCGCAGATCGTCGACAGAATTTAAACTCAAAAGAACTGCTACATACGTCTTGGTGTGGTAGTTCGGGGCGCAAGCTAGGCCTATGCGACCATAGGTACGCCGATATCCACGCATTGAGGTTATGTTATAATCGAGTCAAGACACGTTAAAGCGAAATCCTCACATTCGTTCCAAGTATATTTGCTTTATAATTGTAATAAATAAAGAATAACTCTTTTAATTTAATCTACGGCAGTGATGTGATTTTATTCCTCTGTGCTGTGTTGCCTAACACTATCCCTGTACCTGAGAGGAGTCTGTGTACTTCTGCAAGTCTCATCGTTCACCGCAGAGCATTATTCAGTTTTTATTAGTAGTGTAAAATACAATAATATAAACTCGAGAAAGTATGAGCCCCCCCTCAGGCAGATTTGGCTACACTTAAAACTAGCTCAAGATGTGCATATGAGCTTATTGCTCAAGTGTGATACTCTGTCTAACCCAAGATTTTTGTAAAAATGCCCTCGGGAATTTCCCGTGAAAGTATGAGCCCCCTCAGATTGATTTACCTACACTTACAAAAGCTACATCTGTGAGATTGTTGTCCATAAGCTTGTTAAAAATATGGCCCTTTTTGATATTGTTTTTGCTACACTTAAAACTAAGCCAAGATGCTCATATGAGCTTATTGCTTTTAGTGTAATACCCTGTAAAATGTAATCTTATTAGCTACATCTATAGCCATGCACACCCACACCCACACCCACCCACACCCACACATATTTACCTCCGGTTTATTTCCGGTCCACTTCCGGTTTAAGTTTAATTGGACACCAGGCCCAACTTGTGCAATATGCAGAGGCCTTCTAGAATTGCTCTGTGACTCTCTCATTTCTTACATCATAAATATATGATTTTTCACCTATAAGAATAACACTACATATGGTGTCATCAGGGAGTGTATCGTGGAATTCACAGATAATTTTAATGTTTGTCCTGTCATTAACCACAACTTGTTTCCTTTTTGAGGTGTTGATAACAAACATGGGTCTCTGTGCTTTGCATTCATCTGGTGTGTAATACATGTCAGTATTGCCAGTAGTGACCCTTTTGTATGATGTAAATGAATCATATAATTTAAGAAAATCATCCTTGGACATGTTTAAATTATAATTTTCTCTGGGGAACACCTCATTTCTGCCATTTTTAAGATATATGTTCTTGATGTTGCAGTTATCAAATCTACTTGAATTTTTTTCCTGATTATTGTGTCTTCCAGTCTGAAACAGTACCACCACAAAATCTGGCATGTCATATTGTATACTGGAGAATGAATTTGTAGCATCAAATTCATAATAGGTACCAGTGGCAGGCTTCTGCACACATTGATATGTATAAAATTGTAAAGGCACCTGTGGATTTTTTAGGATATCTGCTTTGTATTTAAGAGCATAACTGGCTTCATATTCAACAACTGGAATTCTTAGCTCCATAGTCTGAATAAGGCACTTGCCTTCATCAGGTAGGGTATTAGGCAGAGCTTCGCCTGTAGAGTTTAATGTACTGTACCTCATCAAAGCATTATTATCATTGGCAGCTCTTCTAAATGTGATTCTTAAACCACCCTTCCACATAATATCTTTGTGATCTGAGAAGAATCCTGGCAACAGGCGCATGGGAAACAGCACTGTGTGGCTCTTGGATAATATTTTATCACCAGCCTCAAACCCACCTATTTTGTAGTATGATGCCTCGGTTTTGGATAATTTTAGTGTGGCCAAAGCTGTAGAGGTAATACCAGGGTAATCTACTCTGTTTATAACAACACCATGTTTTCTGATCTCAATTTCAGAGAACAGATATGGCACAAAATTGTCTACCAATCTTATATTTGAATTTGCCGGATAATCTGTACCATCGAGCTTTACAACATCAAATTTGATGTATAGATCTGCTCTGTGGGGGTGTATAAGGCCATCCCCTACATCAAGATCAATCTCAATCTCTGTGTTGGGTTGATTTAAATTTGCAAAGGTCCTCCTGTTTTGGGGGAATGATTGTAGCTCATAACTCTCAATATTTTCCATTTTTTTGTATGTATTTTTATTTAAATATTAATCTCTATGATAGCAGTTGTTGTGACTCCAGCAAAATCAACTAATTCTTCTTTTTCATTAGTGACCATCAACTCAATATAATCTATTCTATTATGGCACACAGGAAAATATAATGTTGGGGATGGAGTGTAGATGATTGGCTCCATAAATTCAGAGTTAGGTTTGAATGTTGCAATGATGCCAGTTTGTTTGTGAGTGCCTATGCCATTTGATTTGGTGATCATACCCTCGGCCACATTACAGTGAATATTTAGAGTTTCTATGGCTAAGAATTTAGGTATATTAATAGCAGTGTGTTTAATGGTTGGTTCAAGTTTTGTGTTGTTCTCAAAGCCTAACAGCTCTCCTATAGTACCCAGATCCACTGTTTCTGTAGCAGACACAATCTCTACTCTGTGAGTGACAGAATTTTGAGTTAACACTATACCTCTAGGTAACTGAGCATTTAGAGTAGACAGATTATATTGCCCTGGAGTGATAACAATTTTTTGATCACCAACTGCAATTGTGTTGTTGTGGTGTGTAATATTAGGTATCAAGTACATGCCATAAAATGCTCTGAGAGCTATTGTTTTGGGATACACTATATCATCATGTAATCTAAGTTTCAATATTGAATTTTGGCTGGTGAGATGGAATACTCCCATGATGTTTCAGATACCACAGGGCCTTTTGAAAATCTTCAATTGATGGTTTATTTATTTGAGACAGATATCTAAGAACAGATAAACACAGATGTCCACAATTAACATCTTTGAAATTTTGAACACGGGCATTATTGTAATAAAGATTAGTTGATTTTAGATTTTTTACTAAATTTTCAGGTGGAATACCTCCAAATGAATCAAACACAAATGCCTCATCTTTTAAATATTTAAGATAACAGATCCAGTGAGTGCCCTGATTTTTGTACTTATCCAAATTAACTATGCCACACTCTTTGTTGAGTGGTTGTTCTGGTAAAGAATCAGACATGTACACACCTCTAAAATTTTTGATGCCCAGTGGCTTGATTAAAGCTTCAATATCTTGGTTTGTAAGAGGCTCTTGTTTTTTTTAAACTTATTCATGGCTCTCTTAACACCTTTGCCTTGTTTTTCCATGGCCAGGTTATGGCGCTTCATTTCATCTAATTCTGCCTTATTCTTCTTGGCATCTATTACTGTTTTTGCTATAGCAGCCGATCCCCCTGCCAAGCTGCCAACAGCCCCAAGTGCTGCTAAGATGGCCGGGATAGTAAATATGAAGCCACCTGTATGCAATTTTTTTCTAGATTGCTGTAATTTTTTTAATTGGGGGGTACTAAGTAATAATTTCATACCATGGCTCTTGGCAAGACAAGAATTTTTTTTCTTGCGCTGCTTTTTGGTTAAAAGACTATCAATAGTTTTAAGAGATTTAAGACCTGCATAAGGTATCTGATACATAACACCCTTGGCCTTCATCCTAGGTTTAGTATATACATATTCACAACCCCCACCCCAGTTTTTGTTTTGTGTTCATAGCTATGGAGGTCCCCAATGCTGCTATTCTCTCACTTAAAGAAGCATCTTTGCTTACAAATCTACCAAATGCAGCCTCTTCTAATTTCTTGTCTGCAACATGTCTCTTGTCAAGATCAGAATGTGTGTTGTATGCTATGTCATGGTCTCTACAAGCAGCATCTAGGGGATTAACACCAGGATCACCTCTGTTTAATCTATGGTCCAATTTTGTACCGGGACCACAATACTGATAGCCTGGAATGTGTAGTTCAAATGGCAGCTTGTTTATAATGTCATTAACCAGCCCCCGACCCTCAGAGATATTCCAAAATTTAGGTGGTAGAGTATTAATAATTTTTATAAGATATCCAATCCCCTTACTGTCATTCACTATAAAATTAGACAATTTTGTGCTTATCATGTCCATAATTCCAACCTTTTCATTGTAAAAATTGTGGTTGCCAGCATTTTCTTCCCCAGCTATCACCAGCAACCTATCTACAAGTTTCCTGACATCATCAACCCACACAAATTCTTTAGGCAGGGTGTTGTATTGTTTGATTCCACTACCAGTTTTGATCTGTGACCATATGGGCTTGATTAAGTTGTTGTATTTTGCTCCACTGCTAGACTTGACTCTTTTTTGTGTAGGATCATTGTTCTGGTATAGAGCATCTGATTTTATTAATATTTCTTTGTAATGCTCATAATCTTGATCTGTATAGCTGCCAGGTCTCTTCCTAGTCATCAGTTCCCACAATCCAGGTGTGCCAGGGAACTTAACAAAAGCACCTCTTTCTCCAAGATGAGATTCTGAATATACAATCAGATCATCTCCCATAAATGTTACTCTGAAATTGCCAATTCTATGTATGATGCTACCATCACTCTCTGTGTCAGCATATAAGCCAAAGACCTCATCTTTGTTGTCTTTAGGTGTGCTTAAATATTTTTGAGCAAGAAGACCCAATTCAATAGGATCCTGAGTAGCTTCAATTCTTCGAGGAGGAACAGGACTAGGTGTATGAATACTAGAAGGTGGGGTGATTGGATAATCTAATATGTTCCTAGCAGCTACAGGTACAAGCTCTGTGATCAAATTTTGATTTTGCTCTGTAACAGTTTTGATATTTTTACCTAATTCACTAATAGCATCAATAATAGGCTGTTCTGTTTGCTTGTGTTGTTCATAGATTCCTCGGTTCTCTGATTTCCATCCCTTAAATCTTTTTACAAGATAATCTCTTAATTTAAGATCATCAATAATAGGCCTTTTCATGGTTATTTATATATGTTTCAATGTCTAGAAAATTGTTGATTTTATTTCTGTATTTGCCACTATTGGGTTTCCTTGTCATATCAATTGTGACAAACCCATAGCTGTCCTGGTTCCAGCACCTACTGCAAAACTTGGAAAAATCATTGTAGCTCAAGTCCCCACCTACATATTCATCATGTATGTGTTTGAGGTTGGTATGATCTTGATGAAACACACATATAAAATTGCTGTTGTCTCGGATCAGCTGCTTCGGTATTTTTGAAAAAGTCTGTGCCAGGTAGAAACAATCTATGTTTTTGTGTCGGCCCTGTGTAAAGAAATTTC
Source organism: Lepisma saccharinum (assembly GCF_977018435.1). Classification (NCBI taxonomy): domain Eukaryota; kingdom Metazoa; phylum Arthropoda; class Insecta; order Zygentoma; family Lepismatidae; genus Lepisma; species Lepisma saccharinum. Next base: position 38,387,078 of record NC_139253.1, read on the forward strand.
TAACCTTGTTTTGATTATCCAGTATAATGTCATCAAACACAACAACAGAATTATCGAGACAGTCATGGAGTGGCTTAACATCTGATTCAAAAGTGGCAATATCCAGTCCATCATATAACTTCATCAGCTGCTGATATTTTAATTGTTCCAAGCTCTTAGGGAAGACATACAAGTGCCTGTTTTTCCAATCTAACCAGTTGGGTGCCAATAAAAAAATTATCAATCATTAGTGTAGTTTTACCACAAGCCGATGGCCCAACAATAAGACATCTAATATTATCAGGCAGCAGCTTGCCATTTCTCTTAATCTGCTGTTCAGGCTCTGGCAGTCTCTTTATAACATCCCAGGTGTTCATAGTATCACTTTGTCTGCCTCGATCCAGCTGTGTTCTGGGAGTTCTAGCCATTTCACCAGTATCTTTTTGCCTTTTCTGCGGATGATTTTTTCTATAAGATATGTGTCAGGCTGCTTAGTTTTGTTGAGTTCTTCTTCATAGAACCTGCCTTTGAGAATTTCTCCTCGATGGTCTTTTATTATATATGTGTTACGGGTCCCAGGTTTAACTTGATCCACTGTAAATAATTCAGTGCTCCAGTTTCTGGTAAAGCCTCTTTTGAATATGTGCTTATATTTGCTGATTCTTACTTGATCACCTACCTTGTATTTGGCTTTTCTTGTTGTTGGCTGGTATCTAGGATAATAAACAGTGCTGATCAATTTTTGCTCATCAGATGAAGTTACCTCAGAGTGTTTCATGTTGATTGTGGAATGGACCGAGTTGTTATATCTGTCTAAAAGTTCTGGTAGAATACTGAGCCATTTATAAATACCTTGAAGTGTGAATTGTTTATACATATGATTTTTTAGGGTTTTGTTGAATCTTTCAACAATAGAGGCCTTGAGATCACTGTAACTCGAGTAATGTTGTATTGACTGGCTTTTAATAAATTGTTGGAACACCGAATTGTAGAATTCTTTGCCATTATCTGTTTGCAAATAGCGCGGTTGTCTTCCACTCTGATTGATGATTGTCCTGAAGGCTTCTGTAACAAATTTTCCAGTCTTGGATTTGAGTGGCACAGCCCAGGCAAATTTTGAAAATGTATCTATGACAGTGAGTAGATACTTGTAGCCCTTGTTGATCTTGTCTAAGTTTTTCAGCTGTCCACTTGCCATCTCAACCAAGTCACACTGCCATAAATCATCTATGCCTTTTGTAACCACTGGCAGTCTCTTATAATTATGTCTGGCTTGTCTGTGTAATTCATCAACAATAATTTGTCTAGACATAGTATGTAAACAAGAATATTGGAACTATGGGGTGTTCAGCAGCTGATACTACAGGATTTTCTAAATACAGTTTGTCTCCTATTTGTATATTAAATTCCAGAGAGCCATCATCTTCAGCATAAGATGTTTCTAATGTATTGGGATCTGTAAAATCCTCTAACTCTACACTGGTGATTTTTGCTTTGTTATCAGCATTTGTTATTGATAAGGTAGGGTAGTGGTGTGCCTGTGGTTGAAGCCAATATTTGATCTTGATTGGTCTAAGTGTGCCCCCAACACAAAATTGGTAATAAAATTGTGCAGGGGACAGCATATATATTTTGCCACCTGGTGTAAATGGTGAATCATATTCTTTGTTGGGGATACTGTACAATTCAAGAATTACTGTATGTTTAGGATTCTCGATTAGGCCAGTTATTTCTTTTTCTGCTGTAAGCAATCTACTTGTTACAGATTCAAGGTGCTCATTGATAGTCCTAACAACATCATCATGGCCTGGCTTGATTTTTATGTCCACAACAAGTTTCTTGTATTGTTGCACAATTTCTTGTAGCTGGGTGGCAAAAACAGACAAAGCATTTGCTTGATTGGATTCCATGGTCCCTAGCTGTTGCTTGATATTAGCTACAATTTGCTGTAAATTTTCAACAACTGCCAATTTTGAATTTTGAGCAGTAAGATCATGGACTTGTCTTCTGATATCCTCAAACAGGGCATGCAGTTCATTAATATGTTGATTAGTTGGTAGAGTGGCCACTGTCTGAGTAAGTTGTTTGATCTCTGTCTGGATATTCTTGATATCTTCTGATTTCAATATGCGCTTCACTGCTCTCTTTATATTTTTAAGTTCCTGTGATGTAGGCAGATTTGATACAGTATTCTGCAAAGATTCAAGTGCCAATTTCACATCATTTAATTCAGAAGCATCAACCACACTACGCATAGCATCTTGGAGCAGGGTTATGTCTGTCTGAGTGGGTGTTGATTGTTGTAAAATTTCAAGCTTTGTTTGGATATCATCGATCAAGTGATGAAAATGAGATAGCTCAGATTCAGTGTTGAGGTTTTCAAGTTTTGTGATCTGTTGCTGGACACTGACAAGGTTGTCTACAATACCAGGCAAGCGGGATTCTAGAGATTCTTGTACATTTGTCAAATCACTTTGTATTGCTGCTATTGTACCCTCAAGATGGGTTATGGTACTTTGAATTTTTCCAAAATCTTCATATGTTTCAAGTTGCAGCTTAATGTTGGCAACACTCCGAGTTATTGCACTCAAAGCATCAGAAGATGGCAAGTTGTTCATAAAATTTTCAAGTGTCTCAATTTTTTCTTTAACCTCGGCTATTGCATTGTTTAGAGGGCCCAGATTAGGTATCTGTAGTGATTGAATCTGTTCTTTTAGAGTGGAAATCACTAGATCAAAATCTTCTTGTGATTTTATGCTTTTGACAATTGTTTGGAGCTGTGTCTGGACATTATTTATCTGCTCTTCCAATTGTTGTTTCAATTGCTCAGAGTTGGTGGCCTGTGTCTTAAATTTGGCTTGAAGAGCTGCTACAGCCTCCTCTAAACTTTGAAAATTATCCAATGTAGCCAAGTCAGTATATTTTTGAAGCAGCAATTTGAGTTCAGAATCAATTTTAAGAAGAGGGTCCATGCATTGTGATTGTAAATTTGTAATTTCTAGTTGAAGACTGGCATTGAGTGTGGTTTGTAAAGCTTGTATATCACTTCTCAATTTTTTGACACTGACATCAAGCATCAGAATCTCATCACTGTGATCTTCATGTCTTGTATGGCCAAATATATCATTAGGCATTTTGATTTAGTGGTTATTTATTATTGAATATCTAATTCTTAATTCTATAAAAAAAGGTATAAGCTTGTCATAGGATCCCGGGACCTCAATATATAAGCAGTCACCAGCAGAAACAGTATATACAGTGCCAGAAACCATGTTTGAGTGCTTAATTCTATAAATATTTCTCCCTACTGAAATCTTGACATTACCCTCGGGGGTTGTAATAAATTGTAATTGACCACCTACAGGTAATTGGTAATAATTTAAATTATTGTTAAATATGTACAATGTTTAACCTGTTTCATCATCAACATCTGTAAGTATGCTGTTCAGATGAATAATTAACAAAGCACTTAGTTTAGATATTATATCAGAAGAGGGTGCTGGTGTTGGCAGGTCCATAATAGCCTGTTTTTTGAGTTCATATTCAGGACTTGAGTGGGTTGAAGATTTCAATATTGAAGATCTTCAGGATTTTGATGACAGTAACTATGGCCTGTTCTTAGAGGTTGATCTGACAATTCCTGATAATTTACACAACACATTCATAATTCATATTCACAAGTTCATAGGCATGTTTATTTATTTCAAATCATTCTCTGTAATTAGGCATTGATTACCACTTTTCAAATCACAATGACCCCATGGTAGAGTATGTATGCCACATGACAAAATGCATCTCTTATCATCATGTCGGTCCAGAGCCACTTTTCTTACAATATTTGTAGTCAACAAGTGATCCTCACTCTGAATTCTGCATTCTGATGTTCTGATTGAACTCTGTGATTTGAGACAAATTTTGTAATCTTTAAATTGGAGCTCTTTGTCTACAGTTAAACTGCCAATGCCGTTGGCTTTTTTTTGCAACAGCACCACTACATGTTTCAAAGCTGTACATCTTGGCCCTTAACCCAGCAAATGCCACAATAACATCACCAAGTGTCTCATCTTTTAACTTGCCCGGCACCTTTTTGTTGTGGGGTTGAATCTTTGTATGTTCACTGGTATCAAAATATTCAAGCAATGCAGGCTGTGATATATCTTGATAAACATCTTCTGTCTGAATATCAAGAATAAAGCTATCTGTGTCCATGTACATCACTTTTACACGAACATCATAAAAAGGCTTGAGCACATCATAATAGAGCTCCAGCATGTGTAATTTGGCCAATTCCAATATCACAGCCCCTACATAAATAGGCTTATCAAACTTAATCTTTGTTTTTTCATGTTGAAGAGTGCATATTTTCATCATAAATTCTTCTATAATTGAAATTAGGCTTTGCAATCAATTTTTTGCTCAGGCTGGGGTCAGTAATTAATTTAACATCAGTAGGTTTTCTGACATTTTCAATTGTTTTGCCATACACTGAATTTACCATCAATTTAAACAAAGTCTTATCAAATTGGCTCATTGCAGATGTTCGAAGCTCTGTGTTTGTATCAATATATGGCTTCAACCATCTTGAGTGCCTGAACCTCAAAACTTTGCCAACTTTGGTCACTTGAACACCATGATCCATTAGGAACTGGAGGTTTTTGTAATATATGACATAACCCTGTTTTGGCTCTAGAGTCATCATGAGCTTCTTCTGTTTAGATCCAGGTAAACACTTAACCTCAGGAATTGGGGGCAGATCAGAAAATGTGTTGTGTAAATTATCAGGAATTGTCAGATCAACCTCTAAGAACAGGCCATAGTTACTGTCATCGAAATCATTAAGATCTTCAATATTGAAATCTTCAACCCACTCAAGCCCTGCATATGGCAGTTTATCCATCATAGCATAACCATAGAGGCTATTGGCATCTACATACAGTATATAATTTGATTGCAGTGCTGGATCATAATCATTAATATACTTGTTATTTGCTCTGGCATATCTCTGAGAACATTGCACCATGTCTCCTCTTATACATTGTTCCATAAACAGATACATATCTTGATCCTGGATCAGATCCAATTGCATTTTAGTGTTTAAAAACATTGCAGACCATGCTAGGCCTGGAGCACTGTAGAAATAGAGTGGATCCAGCTTATAATTTTCCATGGAAGATTTTCTAAATGCCTGAAGTATATCAGTTAAGAGAGTCACATCAAGTTTTAAATATGCATTGTGATAATCACCAAATGCCTGGCGTTTTAAATTGTTCCACATCAACTGGGCATGGTGATAATCATCATCAGTGATTCCAGATGCTCTGAGTTTGCTGTAGAACTCTTGTTGTGGTGGCAGAGCACACTCATCAAATTTAGAAAAATCTGTAACATAATCATATGGGTATACACCCTTCCGCCTAATTAATTACAGGTCCTGATTTGGAAACAAAGCACATGTGATTTTGAATTGATCATCAGATAATTGACTGGCCAGTGTAGCCAGGCTAGCGGACAGAATTCTGTAGGAATCAAGAAATCTTAAGTGAATAGGAACACCATTAACTTTAATTATCTTGCTAATGGCAATATATTTCTCATTATTTTCTGCTCAAATATTTAAATTATGCTTGTCAAACCCCTCGTACCTGATCAAATGATGAAAATCATAATTGGATGCACCATCGCAAAATATAGGGACAAATTTTGGTCTCTGGATCTTAATATTACAGCTATTACACAGGGCCATTTTGAATTTACCATCTGTATGAGAATGGTGTTTCACCTTGATATTTGTATCTGAAAATTCAGAATCACATACCGGGCATTTTTCTGCATTGTTGAAATCTTCAATCTGTTTCTCTGTTAAAGGCAACATAGGTTTTGATTTTAATAAGACATTAGATGCTATGTTATGGCACTCATTTTCTATTCTATGTGCAAATTTTTTGATGGCATCTGCTCCCATGTATAAATATTCTTTACTAACCACACCATCCTGTACAACAACATAATAAAAACTAGAAGGTTCATGTAACTGGTATGATGTAATTGAAGATTCATCAGGATCTGGGCTGCAGAATGCAAGGGGTTTGAGGTTTGATTCAAAATCACAGACTATATATGCTGGGTGTTCCAACAAGGCTTCACATTTTTTGAATTTGGCATTTTCACTTGGATTAGGCATCACCATATGAACAGGTTTATGGTTGCCACAGTATTTCAGATGCTCAATTAACTTGATTTTAGCAATTTCTGTATTCACTTCACGAACCCCATTTATTATTTTTTGACCATCAAATACAGTTAAACATCTTCTACACAACTTGAATATTGTCTTAGATTTGTCTAGTTGTGTTCTAACTAAAGCTTCAAGATTATGTATCAGAGTGTAATGGTGTGTGCCATCCTCTTCAATTAAGAGCAGATCAATCGGGACAGCAGAATCATCATCAAGTGTACTGATTCTGAGAGGTGCTATCAAGCAATTGCCACGGCCAGTAGAACAAATAAATACATTAATAGATAATTTGTTTACCATTGATATCCCTGGGCTTTTTTTTCAAATTTATCAATATTCTGAACTGACATTGGATATTCTAAGCCCTCCATTGCATCATCAAAATCATGTTCATGTTGTTTATAATAAGTTAATCTCTGAGGATTCCTTAAAACTGGATACAAAGCAGCTAAAATACACCACAGAAAGCATTTCTGGTCATTATTTTCTATGTTAACCACGGCTCTTTTGTTTTTAATATTGGCAGGTAATAGCAGATATGTAGATCCTTGTAATGGGCTGAATTCAGAAATATTAATATATAACTTGTGTGGAGTTCCGCATAGGCTCCATCCTGATTCTTTTGCTGCAAATTCAGAGTGTTTAATATTCAATTGCTCTATCAAACTGCTTATTATTTTGTCTAAATTTGCATTTGAATATACAGCTACAGTTTCTGTTATGTGGGGCTGTGTAAATTTTGTGCCATTTGATTTCTTATATTGTGTAAACAATTTGAGGGACAGCTTATAAGAGCCATTTTGTGCATTTAGAATTGCCTGCACATCAGGATTTATACTGTTTAAAAAATTCTTAATGTCACATCTTGGCTCTGATATAAAACGGTGATCCCTAAGTTGGCCAGCAAAACTGCTATGGATGGGTTCATAGCGTGGCTGCTTTGCTGCTCTAGCATTAACAAGTGTTTCAAGCTTCCTTTTCAGACCAGATGAAGATGGTTGTGGGGGCAATGTTGATGGCTGTGCAGAACAAGTATCTATATGTTTATATGTGAAATATTCCATGCTATATTTTCTATGGCATTTAGGGCATATTTTTGTGGGTGTTCTGCATTTGTCTGGATTTGGTATTTATATAAAATTTCTTGGGGTTCAAATCAAAACTCTATACTTAATAAACCTATGACAGGTTGTATAAAGCTGATAGCCTACATGCACAAAAATAGAATAAGTACAGAAGCACTGCCCTAGCACAAATGCATGTTTACACAGGCATGTCCTAGAAAAACAATAACCTAATACCATGTGTCATGTATAACAAACTGGGGCAGATATAAACCCTTTGTTCAATATATTACAAATATGTTTGATATGAATAATAAAAAATTCTGTCTATTAAATCAAATAGATTTGTAATTCAATTTATATAAATTTGCAATATTTTTGTGTTTAAAAAATATGAGGAGCACTGCAACAACATACCCTTACTCTTCAACAACTCTCACAATACTGGCTGATATGCAATGCAAAATCTCTTTATATAGCCTAAGCACGGACCGCATTGAAAACATCTGAAACAATAAGCCAATCAGAATATAACACATCATCACATTATGTCATAACCAACCAATCAGAAAACAACACATGCCTAATAATTTATTGCATAATATTGGATAATAATTTGTTGCACAACATGATGCAATAGAAATAAACCAGAAGTAGGCCACAAGTGGACCGGAAGTGGACCGGAAGTAAACCGGAAGTGGGCCGGTCGTGGACCGGAAGTAAATATGTGTGGGGGTGGGTGGGTGTGGGTGTATGTGGGTAGCTCTTATGAGCATTTTTGGCTTAGTTTTACGTGTAGCAAAAACAATATCAAAAAGGGCCATATTTTTAACAAGCTTATGGACAACAATCTCACAGATGTGACTTTTGTAAGTGTAGGCAAATCAATCTGAGGGGGCTCATACTTTCACGGGAAATTCCCGAGGGCATTTTTACAAAAATCTTGGATTAGACAGAGTACCACACTTGAACAATAAGCTCATATGCACATCTTGAGCTAGTTTTAAGTGTAGCCAAATCTGCCTGAGGGGGGCTCATACTTTCTCGAGTTTATATTATTGTATTTTACACTACTTTTATTAGTAAATATAATACAACCACTGAATATCTCGTTAATAATAACAAAATACAAGTAAACGTAGCCGCTATAGTAAAGCGTTTCGATTTGTCGTAATATGGACAAACGAAACACACCGGAATATGTTGAAGTTTTGGAATTAGCTCAAATCCAGAGTCACGCATTAATTTAATTGCAAATTTACAATTTCGGACGTAGAAAGTTTCGGCGACATGTAGTCTAACATATTCAGAATGGGACCATAAAGATGGGTGAAAATTGTCTGGAAAGCACGAAAACCAAAATTTTACAAACTACAAGGACTCCATAAGAAACATATAACTGTACCACCACACACTATTCTGTTTTACCCTGACATCCATGAGGAGGACGTAAGTTGAGCCTAGGTACAGTTCGAACACAGTACACAGGATATAACATCTTTGTCTCTGGAGATGGAACTTCTATCCGGTTATCCAAGAGGAGGTCAGACACAAAGCTTATCAAAGCGACATGTACAGTCACGGACACTTCTTGATTGTAACGATTCCATTGAAAGTCAAGGTATTTATTAAAACCCAGACGTGTCTGTGACTGTACGAGAGTACTTCATTAAGTTCGTATGTGCATGCATGTTCTATCATTATAAAAGTTTCCACTTTGGCTAAGACCTGTATTCGGTGAAGAAGTGAGAATTTACTAGGGTCAAAGTGAAGACGTCTACAACTATGGCATCTTGCAAGTCGTCCATCTTTGGGGAACATATTCGTGAACTGTGAACAGGTAGATGTGGAATAATACAAACAAACAGTTAATCGTCTGTCTCATCATCTTCTGCCGAAAGGAATGAACACTAGGGTTCTCGTCACGAAAACAGTTAAGTCAAGGTCACGCAACCACCTACAGTGTTGTCAATTAGCAAAAAATTCAACCGACGAAATCAACGCAAGAAGTGTCGACTGAACAGCTTAGAAGAAGTGTAGCAATCCTGGAGGGTTATGGGTGTGGATGAGGCAAGGGTAGGTTCCGATCTTGACTGGACTGTTTTCGTGGCGAGAGCTATATTAACGTCTCTCTAATGCTTGAAAGAACAAGAAACCTATGCTCTGGAAATTTCAGTGAGTACGAAGAAAACGAGACATTACAACAGTCATATCAGAAACTATCGCTCGATTTCGGTTATTAATAATTTTAACTGTACAGTACGTCCCCTACAAAGTTTCAATTCAATCGATTTGCAATTAATCTTAGGTGGTAATATTTGCATAATCCAAAGCGCCTTTCACTAAAAACCGTATTGACCAATCACAAGTACACAATACACGGGAGAATGTGTTTATAGAAAGAACAGTGCTTTGACGTTTTTGTTCATGGCTTGAGCAGAGACCAGCCATAAGAATTTTCAAACGCTATTATCGTTCCTGGGCCAGCGAACTTTGCATCCAATAGCTGACACACGTATAAATCTAAGCCTTACCGAACAGTATTTGCTCTCAATTCTTTTTTTTGCAGAAAAATGAAAGAGCTCTCGATTGATTTTCTATGCATCAAAGAGCAATACAAACAAACAAAGCACCAAAAAGGAAAGGCAAATAATAGTGCTCGCCGATCACTGTAAGCTTTGAGTGCAGAGTGTAATTAATTTAATCGATTTTCCTGAAGCAGTGCCATTTCTCCCTGTACCTTTTTACATGGCCATTTCTGACTGGATTCTGTTACAAGGATACTTGCACGTTAACAGCGGCATAAACAGCACTCAAACCATGTGAAAAGACAAAGAATGTTCACTACACGTTGACTGGAATTTCAAGGGAGACGGGAATATTTTTGTAAGGGACAGAGCAGGTAATGAATCTTGCATGTTAGAATCATACCCCAGAAAACAATAACTTCTGGTTGAGTTTTGTTGGGAAACATCAATGATATTTTCCATGAGAAAATTAAGGACAGGCCATGCTACAAAAGCAATTCTTGGTGCATTCCAAGGGCCCCAATCAGTAACTAAACAATTGAGGGGTCTAGTGAGAGAGGGAGCTATGCCACTTTGACAAGAAATGGAAATAAATTGTGTTTTCTAAAGCATTGCATTGAGTCATAATTTGTATAACGAAGGGTAATTTTTTTTTCTGAACATATTGTTAGGTAAATTATTCAAAAGGGAAAATATGAATTTCAATATAAATACCATTTATTATGAACATGTATGGTATATTGTTGTAGTATATCCATGTGGAAAAAGCAATTTAGCACATCAAATACTTTGAACAATGCTTAAATACTTTTGCCTGAGTGTAAATCATGTTCACAGGGTTACATATGATCTACATAAAGACAACTTCATATGTCTTCTGGAGGATCTTCACTGTCCATTGTTTCTGTGGATTTTAGTTTTTGGTAAACACCATGAAAAACTGGAGGAATATAAGGCATTATTGCCATGAGATCTTTTAACTTCAGGGCTGACATTAAATCTAGCACCGGTTACTGCAACCCAACCTCTGCCACTCCTATTGGAGACACCATCAGTAAGCGGCATAGCTCCTTCTCTCACTCAAAATTCTGATGAGGTTCAAGAACTCAGAAAATCTGCTGCAGAACAAGCGGGAGCTATGCCACATGGTTGTAGTTCACATGATAGATGACAGATGGTAGGAGAAGACTGAAAATGGCAAAAAATAAAATTTTAAAGATTTGTGGCATAGCTCCCTCTCTCATTAGACCCCTCAATTGTCAAGAGAGTCTAGGTTTCTCTTGTAACTGTATTGACAGAGGTTAATGGGATCTGATTCTACGTGATCCTGAATTTCTAGTCTTCAAGCAAGTAAGTTGGATCCTTACGGCACTGAAAAAGGGCAGAGTAATCTAAAGATAACTTGTTTTTGTTGTTGATTTGGCGTTTTAAGTCCACTTTATGCACAGTAAGTTAATCGGGACTGGACCTACAGTTTAAAGTGGAATCCGAACCACTATGTGCCACCATCGGGTATCGAACCTGGGATCCCTTGACTACAAGGCGACGACGCTACCACTGCACCATCGGGGAGGCCTCTAAAGATAACTAAGTAATAAAAACATATCACGAGAATTTTAAAACTGCAAAATCCAGATCGATATAATTAATTAATTGTGCAAATACATTCAATTGCTACTTGGATCAATCCATGACAAAGTGACCCTACCACTCAAAAAGTAAAATTAGTCCAAATACTATTTAAACATCATTAAACTTAAACTTTAGCTTTAACTTAGTGCGGGACACTAAATAGTTACTAATTTGATATTTACATGTTCTTGAATGGCTTTAAGAATTCAGATTAACGAAGAGAAGTGGAAAATGTGATAAAGGTTGTCTCTTTACTTTAAGAATAGAGTGTATAAGCAATGCTCAATAAATTTGATTATTATTAAGATTTATGAGTTGATGAGATTCTTTTCCCCTTTGATATTGTTCAGTTAACGTATTAGGTGAGTAAAATTGTATTAAATGGAGTTAATTAATGAGATATTCACATAGGTCAAACCCGGATCTTTGAGTGGTCTCACCCGGAAGTGTTTCTTAAACATTAATAACAGTAAAAATAAAAATCTTTTCACTGGAATAAAAGACATGAGATGTAAAGTTGCAATCTAGATTTCCCCGACAAAAATATGATGGTAGGTGAAGCATTTACCGCCGTCTGAGTCACACCCGGAACTCCAATTATTCTTGTATTGCCCAAAAACAACGTTGTTCACAGACCTCACTCTTCAGGACAGTAACAATGTCATTATTCTGAATACTGTAATGATGATATGGATGAGCTCAATGTCTTTGTTCACAAAATATTTAGATTTGAAGCATGTGATTATCACACCCGGAACTCATGGATTGGCCCACTTTATTTTTTGCAATTCTTTCGATCTCCGTGAGGGAGCTGTTATCACTGCACGCTACGACGCCATGGTCCCGTGTTCAAATCACGCCCTGGGTACCGGTGTTCCTTATGAGTATTCCTTCATCGATTTCATAATATCGTCACTCATCCCCATCGTCGCGATTAGCAAAAACTGGCAGAAGGCAACGCTAAATAACAACAAAATATATGAAATCTTCAACAAGTCTTGGATATATTCAACGATTAATACTTAAGTGCAGTAGAGGCGGTTTGGTGCTAAAACTGGGGGGACAAGGACAGTTTGAATTCTCTTGTTAGGCAAGATTTGTCATTAACAGTGCAGGGGCAAAAGTGGAGAACGCCGCCACTGCTTAAGTGAAACAGAAATGGATTGTCTTGTTACGGCCTTACACGTTATTCAATGTATGCATCCGTTGTGTGTTTCAGGCTGCATAACTGTGAGGATTGGATTGTTTCAAATCCAATGCCCCTCTTTATATACTGCTATGCTTCTGTAGCTACTCGAACCCATTCTTGCTCCAGATTGTACACTGCGTTGTAAAACTCTCTCTGACAGATCTCTCGTCTCATCCAGCAATCACCATTCTGTTATTCACATCCACCATTACACGTTCCCCAGTTAAGCTTCGGAGCATAAACGTCACATAAACATTTAAGAGCCCCATCTCGACTTAAAAGAGCCATGTTAACGAGTTTTCCCCCATTCTTCAAACATGGAATATTTTAAAAGCACATCGTCGCGGAACGGATACATATTTGACACGAAGGATCCTTGCCTTGCTCAGTGCGGAAGGACCATGGATGCGGTTGATTGAGAGAGTCCAATAACCGCGAGGCAGAAAGACCTTCAAGTTGCGTGTCCAAAGGGCATCGCGGCTGACACTTGGTCCTTCGGGGCTCGGGGGAGAGTAATAACTGGAGAACAAGTATTGATCGAGAGATTCAAAAGCTGAGGAGGGGTGTTATTCAGAAAGCAAGAGCGTATTCAACTACGGTACGCTGCATAACTCTGACTCCTCCTTATGCCACGGGACCTCGTGTGCCCCTTGATGCCAATGCGGAGTTTGAAATCATTTTACATCCATGCGTATAGGATGGTGGTTTATGATGACTGCTAAGATGAAATTACAATCCGTGTGTTGTCATATCTGAATCATCTCTCACCGCTAGAAGTTTTTCTTCGTGGACATGAGATAACCAGGACTAGTTCTCAGTTCCTGAGGGTCAAGGGTGTTTCTTAAGGAGGACAGATGGGGACTCAAGCCCCTATATCCATGAGCGGCAAAAAAAGAGGGAAATGATGAATGTGATATATAATATAAGAGACAACCCTACAGAATGATATTTTGTTGTGATTCATGCACATTTGTATTTGAATTTGATTTAATTTTCTTCGCGTTTCTGCCACTTCTGGCTAATTGCGGAGATATGGATGATTGATGATATGATGAAATTGATGAATGGACACTCGCAAACATCCATGCTCAGGCCGGGATTCGAACTCGAGATACCTGGCTTCGTAGCGCGATGTGCTAACCACTCCGCCACGAGGTCCGGCACACACACATATGGACAGCACATACGTCACTCAGAGTATTGTACTCGCCCTTGGTACAAACATCAGAGCCTCGCAAGTCTGTAAAATACAGTCCAGGATGTTGGTTGTTTGGTTGATTTGATGTTTTAAGTCCACTTTATGCACAGTAAGGCTAATCGGGACTGGACCTACAGTTTAAAGTGGTATCCGAACCACTTGTACCTCCACCGGGTATCGAACCCGAGGATGTACTACGTGGAAGTAACATTTGGGTGTCGTCAGAAACGGTTACCCCTTTCAAAAACACACTTGCATTTGAAAATCAAACTTTACTCTATAGGATATATCATATCCGAAAGACCACTGCTGAGGGCAAGCGGAGGGAACGCAGAAAGAATAGAACCTTTTATGTACAGTGCTATTGTATGTTGATTTTTTTTACTTTTGCACGGAGGCATTGGACGTTCTAATTGCAATCATAAAACAGCCATGGATGTCAGCAGATTTTTTTCATGGAGGTGCCAGCAAGATAAATTTATTCACAAAGGGTAGAAAATAAGGCATGTTTCCCCCCCCCCCCCATAATCGTGTCGTCCCCTCAAACAACACTCCCTCGGTTTGAAGTTATCATGCATGACATAAATTACTGTTACTGAACTCAAATTATAGATGTGAAATATATAATTTTAGCTTGACACTCGTTTTCCAGGAGGGAGCCATGGCCCCCTTGCTACCCCTTCAGGACGCCCATTAAACATATCTTCTGCAAGATTAGCCAACTCAGAATACCGACACAGATAACACGTCTTGACGTAGAGGAACAATAGTGACTTTTAATCCAAAGTAAGGCCATTCATGTTATGGTTTAGTATAAACCAAGATTTAACAAAACGCCTTTCATTATGATTTTGTAGTTTTGAACATCGCAAAATCACATTCTCACTCTAAAGCATCCTGTTTCTTTGCAGCTGATACTCAAGGATGTAGTTCAATATTTCTCAATAGGTCTCCCCGATTACGCAGTGGTATCGTAGTAGCCTCGTAATCAAGGGATCTCGGGTTCGAATTCCGGTGGAGGCACATGGCACAGTGGTTCGGATCCCACTTTAAATTGTAGGTCCAGTCCCGATTAGCCTTACTGTGCATAAAGTGGACTTTATATACCAAATCAAATCAAATATTTCTCAATAAGGCCACGAAAATCAAATATACAAAACAAATTTTAAAGGAGCATTGCCAATAAGTAAAAATATTTCGGGGAAATGGTGCAGTACAATTAGTAAAAAAGAAAACTTGCTTAAGTTCCAATTTCTTTGTACATTGGAGTAATAAGGATATTAATTTATTAAAAGTAGGTAGCGTTTGGTCTCTAGTAAATAACCTAATTGCATCAGCAAGGGGTTGGAAAATACCACAATCTGAACGAAAACGTGTTCTTCTTTTAATCACCACATGCTCGTGATAATATTGAACAATTAACTCAACGAAGCGAATTTGATCAGTGAAATTCGAGCCATAGGTGATTATACCATATTACATCAATTATTTGCAATTACTGCTGATTTAACTGATGGAAACAATTGTGTTTAGAGTTTATTTGTATCTTGATATCTAACCGGCTAACATGATACCGAATGCAATACTAAATTTGATATTAGTGTGAGCAGTTCAATCCATTAGTGCAGTGACGGACGATTTTATATATATATATATATATATATATATATATATATATAGTTCTGCGTAGAGTGTTATTGGTTTATATAATAAGTTGTTGGGTTCGTATCCACTGTTTAAAATTGAGTTACTGTATGCATATAAATGCATCAAAATAATGGCATAACTTGTCAATTATTTACTTTCGGTATTTAAACCGTGTGACGCAATTAATTTGTGTTGACATTTCCCAAGCGGGGTAACAAAAAATCCGAAACGAATTATAATTGCATTTGGTTCAAAATTCTTCCCCTTATGTACATCCGATTTAATTCCGTGGATTTACTTACACGAGTCGCTTCTATTTTGGGGTATCCGTCACGCTGTGTTGCGGACGCCAGAGACGAGTTTCATTACGCCGATGCTCTCTGCAATTGAGTCCGCATGTGGTCCAAGCAGAGGGGGGGGGGGAATAAAGCACGAAACCTTTTTCGCTGCAAATAAACCTGTGTTCTCGCAGAAATTGCTACGGATGCCTGCGGGGTCTATTATCCAGCCTCTGCCTCATACTGTGTATTAATTACATGGACTTTGCCACGAGGCAAAAGTCCTTACTTTTCCCGTTTTATAAATAGTCCTCTTGTTTCTTCTTCTGCGAGTTCATCTCGGGGTCAAAAGATGTCCCCCTTTTGGCATCCGGCAAACAATGGAGACTCTAATCAGACTTCCAATTACATTCGAAATGGCGATACTTTGGTTTGTCTTTTGGCTCAAAAGGCAGCAATAAAGGCATGAAAGAAAATGGTCGCAAGTGTATTTGTTGTGCCTTTGATTTCTCTTGACGAGGAACGATGCACGAATTGCGAATTACAAATCCTTGATTGATCTACTCTTGTCTCCATATCAGGATGATGTTTGCAGAACCCCAGCGGCGAACTATGCCGAAACGTAAATACATTTTCCGAAACTCTCAGAAGGACTAAATGCGTCGAAAATGTTGAGTATATTGAGGGAAATACTGATGATCTGAACTTGGGAAAGAGTAGACGCACCAAGTCCTGGTAAAATATTTTCTGGTAATTCTGACACAGGTACGTGTGCACAATCGTAACTGAAAACGCTCTATATTCTGCAATAGCCACTGCCCAAAATACTATTTCGCACCATAGCAGGCTTTGCCCTATGTTTCTTTGGGTTAAAAAGCAGGAGTAGCAAAAAACGGAGGTAGTAGGAAAATTCACTTGATTCAAAGCACGGGTATTGTTAACTGGGAGAACGTTCTCACACTAATCCGGAAAAATACATTCCGACCACCTTTACCGACTGGATAGATCCCAGAGCCCATCCACATTGATTGGAACATTCTCACCTGTAATCAAACGCGGTCTCGTACCGACTAAATCACCTCAGCCCTTATTAAACACAGTAGTAGCCGCGTTCAGGGTGGATAAAAATCATGATTTATATTTTAAAAAAATCATTTTCGTTTATTTTTTTTATTTAAATAGGATTCTTTTTTATTTTTTAAAAAAAACACGCTTAAAAATGCTGGTGTGGTTTTTGGCAGCATGCTTATAGATATGTATATTTTATAAGAAAGGCATTTTCTAATAAACACCCCTGCTTCATTAAAGCAAATAAAAAAAGTCTGCAAATATACATTTTTCTGTTTCTAATACTGTATGTGAACCTACTATGGAAATGTTTTTTGAGTGTGCTTATGAGACATATGCATAATTATGCATTATGCATAATTTCTGTAACTTTTTTCCAGTGAAAATAAAAACATTCGGAATGCACTCTATAATTGTAACTAAAAATATTTTTTTAAAGTCTTTGTAGTTAATTTTGGCACTTTTTTAATGATAGTATGCAAGATATCAGCTACCATGTTTATTTACAGTTTATTGATAATGACACTATTTACAGTTTAAGATGATTAGTATTTTTTATATTTTTCTGTTTGCTATTTTTGCCTATAAAAGTTATTGACTTTTAAATCAAGAGAAATTTAAGTGTGTTTACAGTTTATATACTGCATTTCCTTTCGTATGAGCTTCACCCCATCAGTACATATATTTTGTTTCCCTTCTTTTTCCTTCTTAGAACCTAATAAACACTATTAAATGATTACGAGATTAATGTACTTTTATCAAAAGTGATTGCGATATCTACAAAATCCTTATGTACATTATTCTACAAATTACGTATTAAAAGTGATTTAAATCAGTGATTTTTTTAAAAAAAATCACGTGATTTAATTCAAACTGATTTAAACCAATCCACCTTGATAGTGATCCACTCGTATATTTTCACGTGCTACTGCAGTTTGACAACACTCACGACCTTGGCTCACAGTGTACCTTCCTGGAACAGTCCAGGAACTATGTTCGTTCAGACGTCCATTCACTTTTAATTAGATCTCATATTTCAGTGGAGCACCTTAGTGATCATTGACGGGAATGTTTTAGGATACGTAGTATTTCTAAAATCTGTTATAAATATATGAAACGTGTCTGTCCAGACCACCAAGAAAGAACCTTTTCTTTGAAGATTTTGGGAAAGAAAATAACAAAAGTAATATTTTAAGATATGCACGTAATTTGTTTGGTTTCATCGCATACAAATGTAATGCACTAAATTTAGAACATCTTCCCTACTGTAATGTGTTGAGTAAAACAAATTATGACTTTTTGTTAAGTGATCCAGAATACTTAAAAAAAACAAAAACATTCTCGCTATAAGAGAAGAAAGTTTGACAAATAATGGGTAAAAACGATAATTTTCTATGGATCAAAAGAGTGATCTACGCGATCAAAGACGGGAGATTTTTTCACGCGACCACTGCAGTGCTAAACAAAAATAAGAAAACTTAATAAATAGGCAGTATTTGCAATAATCTATATGGTCTATTAACACAATTTTAAACATTGTTTCTGCTCTCAATATCTGCTTCTGATGTCACAGCCTGAACGTTGTACCTTGCTTGTGCCAGAGTGGAGAGGCAAATTCTACTAAGATACACAAATCGAGTTTGTGATGCGGCTTTTAATCCAGGCAAACTTTACACAAGCAGATTCCTTTTGGGCACGTTAGGTAAACACCCATGCCTACATAACAAGCGATATAGCTACCGCAGCCTTCCAATCACACGACATAAAAAATAACTTAATTAAGATTGTGTTGACACATGGGTGAACCCTAGAATGAACGACATTTCGTGTTAGAATACACCTGGATGACGATATGTAGAACGAAAATGGACTGAAAGTCGTGATATATATATATATATATATTATGTGTGTGAGTGTGTACAATGATGATGTGATGAAAAATAGGCTTACGTAGCCACGAAACTATTTTGAATATCTAGACCAGAAGGAAAGCAAACCGCACCGAGATTCCTTAAAATCTAGGTGTCATAAAAAAACATAAAATGGTAAACACTCCCCTCTGCATTGCAGGCACATAGGAGAATGTGGGTGTGGAGCTCTACTTATACTCGAAATCAGTAATTGTGGAGGTGACGTGACCAGCATCAAGTTCCGGTCGTCCTTTAGCCCCAATTGATGAGAGGCAAGATGAGTCCAAGAATTGATTTTGTAGTGGTATTATCGAGGAAAATTCTCATCTGAAAACATCTAGTCTGGGAATCGAACCTGGGTCTTCCGTGTGGCAGTCAGATGCTATACACTTTTAAAACGATTTCGTCAAAACAATAAAAAAGAATCATTTTGACTAAATCAGTCAGAAGTAACAATCAGCATTTAGTTATTTCACGAAACAATCTATATCCTTCCGCTACCATTAGTACAATAGTACTGGTGTTTCGTAAGAAGAATTCCTAATTTATTTCACGTTTGGAACCATGAAAAGCGGGTAGTTTTAAAGCTCAAAACAGGTTTCATGCTTTTTGTGTGCACGTTTAACAAATACATGTTCCATACTATAATCAGAAGAAAATAATTAATCCGAATTACTGAACTTTGAGAATGCTGTTGGTTTTTCCAATTAAAACCTACGAGCCTGAGTGAATAGAACGTGAATATGTTGATGTAGTTACTTCTATTGACTACCATTTTAAACATTGTGTAGTGACTGAATCACAGTGGCTCTGGCATGATACAAATTCACAGGTTAATTTTACTAGGGATAGTGTCACTGAAGGGTAATTGCTGCAGAAGCGGTGTCAAGCTCTTAGGAAGAACGTCTACAGGTACATGTATAAAATAAACTAAATCAACTTCTCTAGCTTGTCTTATGAAACAAAGAAGCTTATAAATACTAAGCTCCGCAAGCAAATCTTTGATTTTTACGATAAACCTTCTTGTTTTCCGACAATTCTTACTTATCCGGGTTTAATGTCTGGGAGCTATTTCCTTGGAATAAAGGCTCTTAAAAATGCTTCCTACACTCTCTTCGGAAGGGAGAAAGGAAAGGCGATGCATCTTCCTGGCTGGATGTTCCCCCTCGAAAACAGGGGTTCAAAGAGGAACTAAGGGTAGCAGGGAAGGCCATAGTTCTCCCACAGGATCCATGAGGCTGTCAGTGCTGAGAAATGGGGCTGCAACTGACTCCTTGGGGACAGCGCCATTGCCTGCCAGCTGATGCTCAAAGACTAAGTGACCTCTATTCAGGCCAAACTTGCAACACTGCTTCTCTTACGCACGGTGTTTTCGTTTTGTGGGTAGACAAAATACCTTGTTATTAGATATGACATTCTTAAGGGTCTTGAGTGGTAGAAAATTCCTTGAATTTTCGAAGATATCCTTCCTCTTCATATATCTTATACCTGAATGAAATGTTCATCTTCACGATGCTTTAGCTGTAAATTATATATATATGTTCGTAGTAAGTATTCGATCCCTCGATCTCTATTGTTCATTGTAACGATGGAGATCAATCAGTGGCGACGTTATACCTTCTGGTGCGGGTTGACGATTGGATAACTGCCAAAGATTTGGGTGGGATACATATTAAAAGAATGCATTTGGATATTCACAATGTTACTACTTGATCCAAACGAGAATTCATTAGCCAATATTAGAAGGTTTAAATATTATAGTATAAATTCATTGTAGAATTTCAAATGTTGCATTCAAAATGTTTAACGTTTAAAATTCGATATAACAACATGATATAGTAATTATAATAATGATGATTAAAATTATAAACTAATTAACAGCATAATATGCTTATAGGAAATATAAAGTAGTATTGTTCTAATATAAACCTCCAAGGGTTAGTGAAACGCAAACCTTGATATCATTTTTATATTCATTTTATTTTTATGACCAGCTTTGCCCTATTACATTTTAACAAAAGTGAGCCAACCTGATTCCAGTCGCTAAGCGGGTCGCACAATAACCAAATAAAGGCATTGTGTATTTGTTTCAAGGAAAATAAATGTCATCTGCCAATAGAGAATCAACAAAACCTTTGACAGATCCTAAAATTGGCAGCGTGAATCATAAAATGTATTCCCACTTGAAATGGTATCCAGTATTTCAATCAAGAGCATTTAATATATTATCTGGGAAGTTCCTAGAATGATAACAAGGGACACACACTACGTAAACGACACAAGATATTGTGTTGCAATTACAGTACGCCTTCATGGAAAATATTCGTAGATGAAAAGCATTTTCACATTTGGATATCAGTGGAATTTGAATAGCAATGACCAAGCATGGATTAAGCACACACACTGCTGCAAATGTAAGATTACAGCTTTATCAGTGCAGCATGCACGTTAATATGAATATGATGTGTAATATATCAAAGTTGAGCATCCGTATGTCCTCCTTGGCTTCATTAAATCATACTTTTAGCAATCCAAATTCAAGAAAAATCATCACGCCACGGACAAAATTGCATCCTCAAACATAAATTTGCAAACTGAACCAGAGATGACCTGGCTGATGCTTTTGTCTTACGTAAAGCAGAGACTTTAGTTGGGAGAGCCTCACAAGAAGCAGTTTCTGAAGTAAGTAAAGGATAAAGTAATGAGATAAAAGACAAGTTCCTTGCACACAGAAAGCTCGGTGGCTTTATCGAGGACGTCGTGCGCTCCCAACAAAGCTGATATTCGCATATTTTGCGCAAAAGTTTACTTTCATATAATCCCCTAGAACCTAAGTTATCGCAACACGCAAGAAGTTCGAGTATGTTCGGAGTGCTTTCATGGAAATTGCACGAACGTCGTTTGTTCTGCGGGGGAACACGCTAGTACGGTGGTAACTGCGAGGGCATTTCCATAGTAATTCTATGAGTCCTTTGTGGCCATACCCAGGAAGAGGCTCGCGCAAACGCCAGCGGTCTTGTTAGCCAAAGAAAGAAAGAAAACATTTTCCTCCCTTTCCTTTTATGGATCACGGAGACTGTTCCAGACCGTCAAATGATTTTGAACCACGCAATGTCGCAAATTTGGTGCCTAAACAAAAGTGATAATCATCACTTTATGAATAATCCCTCAACGACAGCTCCATCGTACCATTGTCTCTATATTTAAACACTGCATCTTGCGCTGTGAATTTTGTCAGAATACATTGTGCTTAATATAGTAATTAGTTAATTGATAGAGTCACTCAGGGGAATATGCCCATCGGGGTTAAATGCCCAGCCCTCGTATCTCGCGCAACGTTAATGTTGTGACAATTATGCGACTCTTGTTTGAAAGCGCCCTCCGTGGTGAGTCGAGGTTTGGAGCTTGTGAGAAGAATCTGAACCCATTCAAGGTTAATTTCATGAGGTAAGAAGACAATTTTTGAGGTGGTAATTTTTTGGACGTTGCTGTATTAACAGTGTGCAATAATATTCCCAAGAGAGAAAGAAACTGAATTACATTTGGTGTAAAGATCAAGAGTGAGGGAAACATATCTGCAGAGTGAAACTGCCAGATGGTGCTCAGAGTTGCCAACCCAGTGATTCAATTTTCTGCTTGTAGCTGTAGGGTGATATGCCCACACATTTTTTTTTGATTGATTTAGTGTATTTTAATTCGCGTTTTGTGCCTGTTGGCTAATTTGCGAAGATGGAGATGAGTGATGAAATGATGAAATTGATGAATGGACATTCACAAACAACCAAGCCCGAGCGGGATTCGAACTCGGTACCCTTGGCGTCGCAGCGTGATGTGCTAACCACTCGGCCACAGGGTCCGGCTTATACCTATAGAAATTAAGTACAATATGCCCATTGGCATTATTATGAGAAGAAAGGACCACAATGTGACTGGATCCAGTGTAATCGTTGTAGTATGTGGATGCATGAAATATGTATCAAATTCACGTCCATGTGTCCAAAGTGCAATGCAATTTCTCACAAATGTAAACAGTAAAACAGGCTATGGTAAATTCAAAATAATTGTTGTTGGAAATGCTATGCTTATCTGGTTCTGTTTACAAAACAAACGTTAATAATATTCCAGTTAATGCTGTGTATTATTTTCCTTTAAATATGTCATGTCAAGTATTACAACAATTGTTTCTTGTATTGGGCATTTTACCCCTAATGGGTGGGCATTTTACCCTGAACACGGGGTGATTTGCCCAAATTGACGTTCATCTGTTTATTTTTCTATGGTTCTTTCGCTATAAGACATACAGTAATGAAACTTATAGGTAACAATAACAAAACATGTAGCTTTCATTTGACATCCTTTTTATTGCGCCACTCCTTCATTAAGCGAAGCTATAAACCGCCAAAAAATAAAGTTGGGCGTATTCCCCCGAGTGACTCTATAGTGCGCACAACCGCCATGTGTTGCGAAATGATTGAGTTTAACTTTCATTAACTCTTCACAGAATGCCAGAATTGCACGAAGGCAACCAGAAAGTGCGCCAAAGTGAAAAAAAAAATCCGTCTCTGGAAACTTCCGGACTTCTGGCGTGGAAGTTCTGTAAGTCGTTTCGGCGCTACGGACTGTACACCCTGTCCCAGGAATCTCTGGAGCAAGCGAACAAAAGGAAACCTTCTGCGCAAGTAGGACTCGAGAGGGCTCGACCAATGAACGCGTGAGAGGGTAAGCGAGTGCAGCTGTGCACATTGCTTTGCTCCGCCCACTAGCTTTCTCCCCTTTTTTGCCGTTATGTGTGTCCTTGCTGCACAGATTCAGTGTTTAGCAGGTATTGCGGTATTTGATTTTACAAGAAGCAGACAGTGGAAATTTATGCCCGGCTACTCGGCTGACGAGGCCTTACTGGACGATGAGTTTAAAACTGAGATATAAGTCCATCAAGAAAAAAAAGAGAATTAACGTAGATTTTGTGAGTTAACAAATATTGTGGAGAAGTGCTTATCATGAACAAATTAGAGCACATCGAAAAAACCATGCCACTGATAAAAGATGAAGCTCTAAAATGGCAAGCAGCACACAGAAAAGACACGAGGAAGCATACGAAACCTACAAAGGATTGTACTGGTTGTGAGTACAGCTGCTAGAGTATCATTTACCTGCAAGAATACCATATCTAGAGTGTGGAAGAGGTGACTGATATTTCAGTGCCTCCCGAAACATGCCCTTTACACGTCAATATTGTACATGAATAACACTTAACAATAACAATTAACAAGTCCTGAGTCCATTTTCCACGGAGACAAGTAATGGCAATAATAATACTTTGTTAGAAATATGAGAATATTTCTAAATGAGAGAAACTATAATAAACCACAATTGTGTGGATATCACCAAATATTGAAGGATAGCCAATAAAGAGATAGGGAAAGAAGAAAAAGAGAGAAGAAATTATTATGTGCATTATGAATAATAAATACTGATTCGTTACTTTTAGAATAACTCAGTCTTAGAATAAATTTTCCTTAAAGTTGCAGAGATCTTAAACGATAGAAAACACAGTGTAAGTTTGTAAATGTTGCAAGTAAACATTTTTATAATACTCATGAAACTGTATTAAATACAGGAACATGAAGACCACTACTTTTCTAAAGGGAATATCTCACATGTTCTATGAATAGCTAGTAAAAATAAGTTCCAGACAAGAATGATAAGTTTAATATGAGAATATATGCTATGAAGGGGGCGACAGGAATCAGATAAGAAATAAATGCACCATTAACAAACCAAATAATATGAAACGAAAGCAATTTCCTTAACGTGTTACAATTGTAACACTAATGAGGAGGAAATTGATTATAGATTGTAGTTTATAACATAAAGTACATTGTCAAAAAACTGTGCGAGGTTATTGCTTTCAAACTTCCTTTGATATCACTCTTTATGAAGATAAAACCAGTTTTTATCTAGACTGCATACACAGAACTAAATCGAAAATGTGCCTGACAGTTGACAGAAAGAATAACACAAGGACACATTTCGTAGATTCTCTGCAGTTGGCAATTAACGGGGTTATAGACTTCAGAAACAAGGAACAACGAAAAGCCATTCTTTCTACAGAAGAAAATAACGTCTGGCTGCTCAGGCTGTGGCTTGTGAAAGGTGCCTTATAACGCAGCAAATTGTTTCTAGAGGAAAGCAACTTCGTTGACGATGACAGGTTACAAGGAACTCCATCGCAGCTAATAATAAGCCATTACAGTGAACACACTCGATAGTTTTCGAGAACAGGCAAACCTTCGTCACGAAAACAACTGCGTCCGATACAGGACTTTCGCTCAAAGAGAAACTTTCGACATTTTCAGTTTGTAAGCAACCAATATAAGAAACTTCTGTATCAATTGCACTTTATTCACTACGTAAGAATGTCATAATGTTCGACATTTTCTCAGTTACATATAAATAGAATGTTACTATTAAAGCTTTCTAGTTTCAATGTTTGATATTCTACAGGACTAAATACTTCTACAAGTATTCACTGTTCAATAAGATCTTGCTGGTATGGAACATTTAAATCTAAGCATGTGTGCAACAGAGCAATTGTTTATTTATTTTTTTGCAGTGAATGTATTGAAATCGGTAAACCGAAGTATATCATAATTCCAGAAACTTGGTATGTACGTGAAAATAAATAACACTTTGAGAAATTAAAAATTCCCAGTTTCCTTCGTTTTCATCAGATCAGTTACAATGGAACATTTATAAGAAGACTTCCAGCAAAATGTTCATGCTCTAAGAAAATACTGGAAAGACTTACGGATAGAACTTTGCGTAATTCTTGCAAGTATGTAAAGCTAACCAATTACTTCCAACTTAATTTCCTTTTCAAGCATTTCACTTTATGCTGTCAGTGATATTCAACTACAATTTTTCTATGTAATGAGCATAAAACATTAAAAAATCAAACAAGGTAAATTGTACCCTTAATATTGATTTCAGTGTTGTAAAATTACAACTTGCCTGGCTTACGATAAAAAAATGATAGCTATAAAAACTTAACAAATATTCCCATGAAATACCGGGTGATCCGTTTGAGATGTCAGAAAAGTAAACCTTTATACACAAGAGATTAATGTACGTATCTCCGAGCAGCTTGTGGTAATACGTATAAGTAGAAACTATGTAAGTTTCGAATGAGTGGAGGTTTACTGACTTCAGCTGCGTGGCGGCAGTAGCATGAATGGAAAACTCGAAAATTTCGCATACCATACGACATACTGTGTGCGTTGTGACGTGATCACTACCTTTGTTACCATGCACAGTAGCGCCACCATGTGGCTAAAGTCAGTAAACCTCCACTCATTCGAAACTTACATCCTTTCTGCTTATATTACAACAAGCTGCTCGGACATACATACATTAACCTCTTGTGTATAAAGGTTTACTTTTCTGACATCTTAAACGGATCACCCGGTACTTCTTAAACAGAGAAAAGGGAATAAATTGACATGTTTAGTGAAAGAAAGTCCTTGCAGGTTCTTCTGAAAGTTCTCTCATAAAATGCACAGGTTTCTTTCTGAGTAATATCTATTAGGTATTAACGAACAGATGTAGTGTGCAGCTGTTCTATCAAAACCAGGAAAGGCAACGCACGAATGGATATCAAATGAAATCATCAACGGCATACGATTTTGAATACCAACCATGGTTTAAAACAATTATATTGACGTGGAAAGGTAAACAAAAACGCATACGGACATATTTAATTATGCTGCAATGCAGTTGTTTAAGAAACAAGCAATAAATGAAAGTAAACAAGACCATTAGTTTCTGTTCGCTCTCATTTCCAACTTCATTACACAAGTTATTATTTGATTCCTTTTTTATGCGATTTCTCATTAACTAAACAAACATCCGGGCTCTTTTTCGTTGAGAAAATATCCAGAAAAACGAGTTGGGCATGATGAACTTTGAAAGGGAACTGTGTATTCTTCAATATCAACTGCTACAAAAGCTGGGGTAGCCTTGATTTTAAAAAAAAAACACGTGCTGATTACAATATTAATTTGATACGGTGTATTTCGTTACAACTGCATCAGTACGATGTAGAGTTGGAAGTGGTCGGGGAAAAAACAACTTTTTTGAAAAAAAACCTGAGTTTTTTCCGCGGCTTTTTTGGTTGGGCTGTTTTCGGCTTTTTTCACAAAAGTGTTTCAAATCAATGAAAATACAGGAGTTCGCAGTATTTTTCCTTTCCATGGTTTTCGATTATCTCGCTACTGTAAAATAGACATTCATTTCTAAATATGAAATACAATTTACAATATGAAATTCGTAGCTAGACGTAAACAGTGTTTTTTAAAAAACTGGCTTTTTTCAACGGGCGGTTCTTTTCGACTGTTATCTTCATATTTCGGTAGGCTTATTAGATATATCCATGTAGTATAAACATATTCACATAACTAGAGTAGTTTGTAAATGTGTTTTTAGTAGAACCTTATAGTATGATATGATTTTCAATATTTGAATTTGTAATACGAACAAGTACATGAAGCAAGAAAAATACCGCTCTACCTTTTGAAAATATAGTATCAAATCTCTTTACATTAAAGTTTGTGTTCAGTAAACTATATTTGTATTTAGGCTTTCCAGTGCATCATGTATAATTTGGTTAAATGGCCGCTAAACCTGGTCATGGAGCAACTAGCGATGTATTTTGGCTGCTTGTTGCAGTGGTTCTCAACCTTTTAGAGACAACAGACCAAGACATTTATTTCTTACAAGTAGATGCCCCAACAATTTCACTTATAAATACGTTTTTGATCTTTAAAGTTTATATGGGAATTAATATGCACCCTCAATTAATATTTATATATCAATTATGGCATAATCATAGTTCAATTTGGTATAGACTTGCTGTCAAATATAAAATTAGATTTAAATTAGTCGTCAACCCCTGGGTGCAACGGACCTTTTGACCCGGCGGTTGAAAAGCACTGAAACTGAAGCAGAAGTAAATACGACTGGCTGAAAAAAAATCTGAACTGTACCTATAGTTTGAAATGAGATCCGAAGCACTCTGCCTCCACTGAGGATTGAACCTTAGACCTCTTTTTATTACAAGGCAACAGCATTACTTTATTCCACTCCAGAGGCCCATTCATGATTACAAAAGCATGCCTTTTTCCAACAACAGTACTTCCAATTTGTTCTCTGTGATTTACAGATTAAATTAAATCTTAATCTCTGATAAAGTACCTACAAAGTACAGAGAGCATTCAGACCGAAGCGACACATGACAGTGGGGGGTGTCACAATGAAGTGACAAGTGACATGGGTCCCTTCAGTCTGTAAGCAAACATCCACCATGCATGCACAAACACGACCGAGGCGACATAATGTGCGCCATTGAAGGAGCTTTCAGACGTAAGTACCAGACAACAAGATACACAGTCTCCTTCAGTATAAAGCAAAACATTCACCGTGCATGCAAGAACAACAGACCAAAGCGGCACGATGCACGCCATTGAGAAAACAATATAGTCCGAGCAACATGCAAGTGACATGTTTAACTTGTCGTCGCACTTTGGTTCAAAAGATTGAATGGATTACTGAGGGTCTGCTTCCAAGTGACACATGCCACTTGCTGCTTCGGTCTGAAAGTTCCCTGAGAAAACGGTACAGGCCAAGTGACAAGCGACACTTGCAGCTTATGTAGCTTCGGTTCGAAAAGTTGCATTTACTTCTAAGGGTTGGTTTCAAAGAGCCATGTGTCGCTTGTCACCCCTCGATTCGGTCTCAAAGCTCTGTTAAACAGGATATATACACACATTTACATAATACATATATTTCTGCACGTGTTGTGAACAGTAAAGATTTTTAATTGTCCCGAAACATCGAATATTTTGGTATTAACATTTGTTTAATACTTTATAACATCAACATTAAAATTGAGACACAAATATGTAAAAGCTTGTTTTAACTCCATTTCATGGTCAGATGCGCTCATCAGGACTACACGTTTAGTTTTAACCCTAGCTGACGCATGCCGTACTAGAAATTGATTGATTGATTGATTGATTTGGTATTTTAAGTCCACTTTATGCACAGTAAGACTAATTCAGACTGGACCTACAGTTTAAAGTGGAATCCGAACCACTATGTGAATCCACCGGGTATCGAACACGGGACCCCTTGATTACAAGGCTCCGACTGCGCAATCGAGGAGGCCCGTACAAGAAACTTACTTAGGGAGGGAGCTGCTCATAGGCCCACGCTTTCTTTTTATCACTAAAATTCAAGAAACCATTTCATTATTGAATCACTGTTTCCTTTGCTGATTACATATGTGCAGTTATTTATTAATTATAATAATCACAAAAATTACGATTAATAAAAATAATAAACAATTATTGCATAAATGTCTCACATATATTTTATCATTTACTAAAACTCACAAAATCCATTATAATTTCTTTTTAATGCTATTTTTGTTTCTAGAAGTGCAGTTGTTTATTAAATATTAATAATAATTATCATTACCAACCAATTGTACACTGTCACTGGCATGAGTGTCTCAAATGAGACGCATTCAAAAATGGCACCTGATATGCCCACCAAGTGCATTTTGCCTTCTAATTACACTACACTTATGTTTTTATGAACGAAAGTAATACAGAAATATTGCGAACTTCCTAGGGAACAATGCAATTTATTTTCATACAGTTGAA
This sequence comes from Lepisma saccharinum, assembly GCF_977018435.1. Lineage (NCBI taxonomy): Eukaryota > Metazoa > Arthropoda > Insecta > Zygentoma > Lepismatidae > Lepisma > Lepisma saccharinum. The sequence goes on from NC_139253.1 coordinate 38,416,527, forward strand.
AAATCATCTAATATATAGAAGTGGTAGGCCTGCAAGCTCCCCTTTCCCTCGGTAAGCTACTGTTAAAATTGTATCTGAACCACTATGCAATATGTGTCCATTGGGACTGGCCAATATCTTCATCTTGGCTGCTACATCATGTATTTTTTTAGCTAGTTGTAAAATATGTCACTACAAACCTGTAAACTCAGAACAGTAACTTCAAGTGAAATAGGTTAGCTGTAATGCCAAAAAAAGCCAAAAAGTCAAAATTTACTTTTATTTTTTAAAAAAAACGGCTTTTTATCGAAAAAGTACCACCAATTCAAAAAAGCCGGCTTCTTTGCAACTCTAGCACGAAGTAACCTGTTATATTAACACACTTATATAGGAGCGGACAGAATATTCGTATTTGTATACTTTACAAGTTTCTTACTTTACGTGTATATTGTTCTACTTTAATCGTAACAATGACATGATAACACCGCTCTGCAATTTGAAATTTTTTTCTTGATGTTTTGGTTTTGAATGTCGTTTCCCCCTAATTTTGGGTCGCTGATTCCAAATATGTAAGCAGTTTTCTTGTATCACGTCCAGATTGTTGAAAAAAATGAAAACAAAATTGCATATTGAACCATTACCGACATATATTTACACCCTTCTACAAAGTCATTGCCACGCTTAAAAACGTGGTGTATATTATAATTATGTAATTGTAAACACAGTGTACGTACAGTTCACAAGAACTACCAACAAGTGATATTATTTACAGGGACCTCACTTATTTTACAGGCAGGAATTTTCGTCTTTTTGAACTTCTTCCATATGCATGAGAAGAACTTTCCCTTTTCAGGGACCAACAGTAGTCTGCCATCATGTTCACAGTCCAATTACCATGGTATCTTCTTTCCTTGTCTTTCAAATCCTGATGGAAACGTTCACCCTGTTCCTCGCTGTAAAGTCCAAGACAGGTATCTGGAAAATTGTCAGTGTGAGCATGTAGGAAGTGTAACTTCAAACTCATGTTACAACCTACTTTTCTCAAATTTTCCAACATGGTGTTCACAATGGTTTTGTAAGCTGGACTCCTCCTGTTTCCTAGGAAGTTTTTTACATCTTTGTAGCTCTCCCAGGCTTGCTTTTCCGTTTGGCTCATTGTATCCTCAAAATTGGTGTCACACATTAATTTCCTGATCTGAGGTCCAGTAAAAAGACCGCTTTCAGCTTATCTAGGGTCATTCTCTGATAAACACTACTGTACATATGTACTTATCTAGGGCACGTACAAACTGGCTCATGATACCCAATTTAATGTGTAGAGGAGGGAGAAGAACTTTCGTGGGTTCCACAAGGGGCACACGCATAACATTCTTTGTTCCGGGTGTCAAGGGTTCTCTGGTTGGCCACTCCCGCCTTTGCCAGTGATTTTGTCTGTCTTGACTATCCCACTCGCACAGGAAACAGGTCATTTTTGTGTATCCCATTTGTAGTCCCAGTAAAAGGTTCATAACTTTGAAGTCACCACATACAACCCACCCATACTCGGAGTACTTCACACACTGCAATAAAAACTGCAAACTTTCATATGATTCTTTCAAAGTAATAGAATAAGCAACTGGTACAGATCCAAGAACATTACCATTGTGGAGTAAAACACCTTTCAGGCTGGTTACAGAAGAATCTATGAAAAGCCTCCATTCAGAAGTTACATACTTCACACCAAGCCACCTTACAAGTTTCGGTATGTCATTGCAGAAGATCATAGACCCTTCTTCTGAAAATCAAGAAACTATTTCTTGTTCCCGGGATCTGTAACATGAAATTTTAATGCCAGGTAACAATAAACGTCTGTCCTTCAGTTCAGAAGCTAACAGTTCAGAACTTTCCTTTGGTAACGCAAGATCACGTACCAACTCATTCAGTGCTGTCTGACTAAATAAGTGTGGGGTATTATCACTTGTACTGATCCACTGATGTACGTTGTATCGCTTACAACTTCCTTTTGAGGCGATGTACAGCTTGAAGATGGACGAGAAGGAATAGGTAGACTTTCATCATGTTTGATTGGTCTCATTACAGATCGCAAATGTGGATACACTATGTCACTTTTGTTCTTGGCACTAAAACCTTGCACTTGAACTTGACAAAAATAACAGTCATCCGTATGGTTTAATTGTTCCCTCCATACCATTGGCAGAGCAAAATAGAATTTCTCTATTTGTCCTTTCATCGAGAACCTCAAACCTTCCACACAAGTCTTGCATACTTTCTGGGGTACCCATGGTTTATTTTCATCGCCAAGCACGAGTTAAAAATATGCAAGGTAGGCTTCTTTGGCGAATGGCGTTATCTTTAGTCTTTGTTTACACAACATGTACTTCCCACATACTTAAGAGAAATTGTTCGGGTCGTTTTTGCAGCCACGTCAAGACATTGTTGTCTGAATATACACAATTTGTCACTTCATGCAACCGTTCAGCACTAGGAATACAAATCACTCGACCAGCTGTGAAACAAAAAACAGTTAAATTAGTGTTTCCAGAACCACATACTCTCCATGCCATCCTATGGTATATAAACGGGACTTTTATGAAACACAAATTCCTGATTTTCTCGAAAACCTGACGTGATAGGAAAAAACGGATTGCACCGTTGATCTCAGCGTGAAAATTCCATTTAGGAACACTCATTCATTTGAAAACCTCATTTTTGCTGCAGAGCAGTGTAATATATGATACGTATTTGAATGAAATTCGTGAACGGGCGGTTTGTTAGGAACACTTATGTCTAAGCAAGGAACAGAACTCATAACCTCCTGTATAATGAGAACGTAAGTGAACCATTCAACACCCTCGGCCACTGACGTGGCTTGACCTACAGCAATTCTCTGAACAACGAGATTACCACATTTGTAAACTCGTCAAACATCTTGCGTTTAGTTTGTTTTCATCAGCATACGTTTTTATCATCACTTCCTTTCCAAAAATGTTATCCTCAAATGTGAGTCTCGCGTCCATAACGCAGTTTGAGGTTGTTGATTTTTAGATTTTTTGATTTACCACTTTATGTACAGATCGACTAATCGGATCTGAACCCCCAGTTTAAAGTGAAATCCAAACCACTGTATTCCTTCACCGAGTATCGAACCCGGTACATCCGTAACTTCGTAAATACGCGTATAGTAAAATTAATACACAAACTTCTCTCACGCTTATCAAGTGTACTACTAGAAATCCTGAAATTATCAGTAATCAATGTATATATTACACCCTGCAGCCTTTATGAAAACACCTCTTCAGAAAGCCGAAAATCGTAGGTACAAAGCAGTCTTCATAAACTGAATAAATTTTAATTCAGGCTTGTAAGAAAAAATCCCAAACTCTACTTCAGTTGGCGCCACATTTCTATTTGTTCAAAAAATAAATTAGAAACAATCTTTATCAAACTCTATACTTGAGAAAACGAAAGGCAAAGCAAAACTAATTATTTGGTTTATGCCAGTTTTGAAATTATATTTTCTTAAACTTGCAATAGTCTCAGTGATAAATTAGCTTGAATTAACGGCAAGCAGGTATACAATAAACTGAAGCCAAGTGTGTCCGAATTCATTTAATGTTCTGACATTTGGAGCTGTAGCTAAACTTTGAGGTAAAATATGAAACACTGAAACGTAACTCGCTAAAACCCCAGAATAAATATAAGGGAAGGTCTCATAAATGGTACCGGCATGTAACTTGTACCGGTCGCATATCTGGCGACCTATCCAAGCAGTAGCGCTGCCTATTGGAAGGATTGTGTATTAGAAGAAGTTGAAAAGCTCTTGTGAAGACGGGTCAGTTAGAAGCAGTATTGCCTTGGAAGCAGCAGCTTGTTCAATTTTGTGGTCCACGAAGTAAATAATTCCTCGAACATCTGAGCCTTTACACACGCACAGGTAAGTCTGAATCCAGTCTCATGTCAAATATAAATAACTTAACGTATGTTAATATTTAAGGGCAGGGTTATTTGAAATGACTTTACTTCGTTGTAAAATGGGCCTGTGCTGGAAAGAAAATGGTCGTGTCGTTTAAATTGTACTACTAGCTTTCTTCTAATTTGTACCGGTACATTTTAAAGGAACTTTTTAAAAATAATTAGAGAGGAACATTTATACAAGTTTAATCAGCAGAATAGTAAAGAAGGAATTCCGTAATTCTAATTATTAACAAGAATAATTATTTTTTATAATAATAATAATACTGATTATTAGTATTCTTCATCATCATTATTATTATTATTCGTATTATTATTGTTATTATTATTATTGTTAGTATGGTTAATATTATTATTATTTACTGTTGTAGATGGCGAAACCGAAGAAATATGGTTTTTGGTCACAAGAAGATATGATGAGAGCACTAGATGCCTTCGGAAATGGTGATGCTGGTATTAATGAAATATGCAGAACTTACGGCGTTCCGAAGCCCACATTGAAGAGGAGGTTGGAGAACAAAAAACAGGAAGCCTGCGAAGAAATCCAAGAGTTTTCGAAGTGGAACCAACCTCCCTAGTGAACTGGAGAATGAGCTGGTAAGTGATGTTCTTCGGATGGAATCCCATGTGTTTGAATTCTCTCGACAAGATCTTCAGAAATTAGCATATGATTTAGCTGAAGCCAGTGGTATCACACATAGGTTCCAAAACGGGAAAGCTCGAAAACAGTGGTACTACAGTTTCATATCTCGCCACCCGAGTCTGTCCCTCCGTCAACCAGAGGCTACTTCAGCAGCAAGGACTTAGTCTCTCAACTGTTCAAAAACAGCATAAAGTCCTTGCTCGGAAAGGGAAGCACCAAGTGGGCGCTGCAATCGAACGAGGAATAAATACCACCTGCGTTTGCTGTTTCAGTGCTGCCGGCATGTGTGCCCCCAATGCTTATTTTTAAGAGGAAGAGGTTCTGTGATGATCTTAAGCCTGGGGCTCCACCTGGAACACACTATTTGCTATTTCTGATAGTGGAAGGATCACAAGTGAGTTGTTTGTCCAGTGGATGCAGCACTTCATCAAAATCGTAAGGCCCTCTGTCGATAGGAATGTGCTGTTGATTCTAGATGAACGTGCCACACAAACAAAAAATCTCCAAGCAATAGATCTAGCCAGAGATAATGGTGTGATAATGATCTGCCTTCCACCACTGGACACACATTATAACCAAGCAGCTGACAAATGGCTTCGCACAAACAGAGATAGTAACATTACTCCGGCACGAGTTGAAACGCTCCTGGGAGAAGCATATGGTAGAGCTGCAACTGTGAAGAATGCCATAAGTGGCTTTTCACATACCGAAATTTGGCTATTGGATCCTAATGTTTTCCAGGATTCAGACTTTGTGCCCACAGCTTCTCGCTTGGAGCCAGATTGTAGGGATGAAATACAAGCTGAGCAACAAATTTCAGAAGCAGCGTCAGCTACACCAGAACGTCGCAGCCAGGAATCTCCTAACCAAATGCCAAAAGTGACCCCAGAGCAAATATCAACAGTTCCAGTTCTGCAGAAAAGAAAGAGAAGCCAAGCTGCTTCTTCAACTGTGGTGCTTACCAGTAGTCCTTACAAAAAACATCTCTCGGACAACTGCACACCTTCACGGGGTAGTGCAATTAAATCACTAACATTGCCAGAAGCTGACAACTCGACTAGCTGGTATTCCAAAATCTGTGACGCAAACAAGGAAGAAGATATGATCAAAGGTTTGAAGTGTAGTGTCTGGTTTCATACAAAGTGTGCGAGAGTAAGTGCAAAGAAGAAAGTACTTTCCTGTTATAAATGTGGACCAAAATAACCTGGACCGATGATTACATAAACTTAATTAACAATTTGTTATTGTCAAGTAATTTTATGGGAGCTTACTTATTTTCTTTTTACAATATATTAATATGTAACAAGCATTTATTGCATTCTATGTCGTAAATATAGTCCCATTACTGAATCACACTTAACGGCCCTGCATGTTATTAATGGTACGATTTATAAGACTGGTGGTACAATTTATAGTACATGCTCATAAATTGTACCACTTTGCCTCTTCACACTTTTTCCGTCACAGCCTTTAAACCCAAAACATATTATTTGTTAACAATTTATATATACAAATGCCTACATGACCGGGCTACTGTATGGTATCATTGCATTTTGTTAAGCTGTTATATTCTCCATGAAAATTTGAAAAATTCTGAAAGTGGTACAATTTATGAGACCTTAGCCTAAGGAACGTAAGGACTGGCATATACAGTGGGTCCAAAAAGTCACGCAAGCGAGATTTTGAACGTACGTAACTGTTGTATAAAAACAGTAATGACATTAAACTTGTACTGAGTACTAACTTTCTGTATGTGGATATTTTTGAAACATTAAACAAGAAAATGATACTCTACGTGGACGTTCAGCATATGAAAAAAGTTACTAAGTTGAAAACAAGTTTTGTACGTAGTAAAAAAAAATCAATGATTTCATTTTCTTGTTTAATATTTCAAAAATATCCGCATATGGAAAGTTCGTACTCAGTATAAGTTTAATGTCACTACTGATTTGTGTACAAAAGTTCAAAGTTCGGGTTGCGTGACTTTTCATGCACTCTGTATTTTATATTCGTTGTGTATGGCGCATTGATTGGAAAATTATCCTAAAATGTAAACTTTGTGACTTTAATATAAACAACATATGTAGCTAAATGCTCGTTTGCATTGCATAGCCTAATAACACAGTGATTACGGGTTGACGTGAGATTAGAAGGAATTTGTTCGTTTGTTTACCTTTAATTTGAGTATCACGTAAGAAGTGAACTACACGTATTATAGAAAGTAGATTGAACTGTAGAGTCGTTTCAGAAAATGTTCAACAATAACCGAAAGTGTCAAGGGAATAGCATAAATAATGATCATACGGCACTAACGTTCTACCTGAAGTCCTTTATGATCGCAAGCTGAAATGGAAGAACGGAAGGCGACAAGAGACAGTTCCCATAAGTTGAAACGTCTTGATGGCATTATCGAGCCTCAGCATTATCCCGCTCCCCCTGCATTACTTACCCTTAATCCTCCACGCTCTATTCAGCCACTCCCTTACATTTTCTCTTTCCTCCGACGGATCCCCTCTGCTGATATCTAACCAATTATGGTAATTGGTGGAAGAAGTATTGGTCGTCGATCCTCAAACTCAATTGGGGAAAGACACCGGGCGATCGGGAGGAACGAAGTTAGGGAATGCAAAATGTGAGCGGACGAAGGAAATAAAAATATTTTTTTGTGAGAACTATAGTCTCCTTCCTAAATTTAGCATCGTCAGCAGCAGCAGCTCAGTTGAATTCACATTTTGACTCTCGTGTAAAGGTATCCCCTATACGTAGGTATATGGAGAGAGATTGCATAATCAATCTGAAATCTTCCATAAGCATTTATATGGTTACCATGTAAGATATACAAACAAGGATGAAGACTGTTATCACAAACTCATGATGTGTTACGCAAGATGCATTTAACTGAACTCACAACATAGGTTTAGTAAACTATATTGCATAAATAGTAAAAAATTACAAAATTACTGCTTTGCAGCTCTAAGAACTTTAGAACTTTGGTTCTTAGCTAGGACATTGAATCATTTACACGTAATTTAGTATATGTTTTAAAAAGAGTCATTGAACTAGTAACATTGAGAAAACTTGCCCTTTCAACTGAATGAAGTCGTGCGGCGAAAAATGCCATCTACATCCAACGAATGAAGCTAACGAAATAAAAACTATTTGCCACGCGGTAGGTTTTCACAGTTAACTTAACATGGACAGAGTAACGGCGTTCATCCGGGTGCTCTTTGTAAAACCTCTGCATCCGACGACAATGTAAGCAGTAAACAATGTACTATTTAAAAATACAACTTCAGACGCGGAGTAGGATTCAATTTGTATTAAAGATTAAACAATTATTTTCTCGAATGATTTTCCAGTGGTGTTTGTTCCGTAGTTAAAAGTGGTACACTATATGCTGTCAATTCCATTTTCTTTGTGGGGCATAAAAACATCTCTCGCAGGGATTATATTTCTTTTCTTCTGCCGGGGATGAAACGTTTTGTGTGGGGTGAGAGGGGTGACCGGCGTACTCCCGTTAACTCGCACACTGTGCATAATCCATTGATATGGCTGAAATATTAGGTAGAACACGGTTTTAAATTCCAGAAACACCTGGGAGATGGCATAAGTGTAGGTGGCTATGAAGATGATCTAGTTATGTGTGGGACAGTAGAAAGTGGAGAAATTGGTAGAGCTATTATATTATATATTTTTTCCTGATTGATAAATCAGCTGATCGATATGAAAATAGCATGTAAACACATTCAGAAGGAGAGCATATGTCTTAAGCTGCGAGCGTGAGGAATACATTGGGCAAGAAACCAGTCAATATGTAAATAAAGTACGGTCTTTTGCAATGCTCAATTGGAAATCAAAAACCAAGTAACATCAAAAGATACATTTCGATAAGATAAGAGACATTAATACACAAAACAGCGATACGCCAAAACGAAAAAAAGGTTACGCCTCCCCGGAGAAGGCAAAGGATAACACTGCAAGGACTCGACCCAGGAACCAACCGAATTTAACCCAGATTTTACTTTTTCGTTTCTTTCTTAAACTGTAATCTTACACCCCCTTCTTTATTCTCGTTACTAAACACACTGCAAACTTCTCTCACTGATTCTTGACAATTCTCTATATTTCCACTACCGAACGTACTACTGTACCCAATACTTCCCAGGAAATCCCTCCCCACTTCTTTCCTTCCTGATGATGTCCCGGGTACCAACCGTCGTACCGATGTTCATCCCAGTCCGACCAACTCTTGCTGGTCTCCCGCAAGTCTCCTTGCATCAGGTACAACTCGTTCTTTCATATCTCTTCCTACTATTAATACGTACATCTCAAAGCCAATAATACTCTCACTATCTCAAACATAACATACTAGAACATAGACCCTGCTTAACATTCATAGTATCGTGTTAATGTCTATTCCTCATCTCATCCATCAACACTAATGCACACGACATACAATAAAACTTATCCTAAGAAAACATTACCCACCCAATTACACACTTATGTAATTTCGTATCTGTGATCATATATGATATTAATGTTAAACACTAACACTTATTTACTTCCTACTATTTCTAACCTTTATCTTAATCTTCTTACCTTGTGGAATGATGTGAAACCAACTTTGTTCAGGAAAACCGAACAAATTTGGTTCTTCACACTGGGACATTCTTGCCAATGTCACAGTGAATTATTGTAATTAAAAAAAATGGAAATCAAGGATGAATCAAAGAAAAGCGGGGGAATCCGTAAAAAATTCACGGAACTGACGCTCTGGGTTAATTTTCAGGTACGAGGGCATAAGCACATACCTCCGAAAGTAGGTTGACTACTTTTGTCCATATACATAAAATAATAATGGTTCTCTGTATCCATATCTTGTATACTGTTTAGGAAATAAAATTCCTTATATATTTAGTCCATTTCGATAAGAATAAAGAAACTAAATGACATAAAGACTTGCTTGCTTCATTCCAGGAACATTTCAGGTACGTATCTTGTGTTTTCCATTTATACAAGGTCCTCCCATAAAGAAACTGAACTGTCAAAAAAAAGCTAACCAAACCAAATAAAAGGTACCGTATTCTGGCAACAATGCAAAGAGCTATATCTAAACTTCCCGTCAATTCATGTTTCAACCTGTTACAGGCAGTCGGTATCGGGGCAAGCGTGCGTCAGATGCAGGTCGTGTGCAGGCGGCGTACAAAATACGCGCACCAAGATGGAACAACGTTACAGCATAAAGTTTTGTTACAAATTTGGTAAATCGTTTACCGAAACGTTACATGTGGAGAAAGTTCGTGCACTGGTGAGTGGTGATAGACGTTTAACCACGCAACAACTGTCAGACATGCTTCATATCAGCAAAGAGCTGTAGGTTAATTTTAACGGAGGACCTGCAAATGAGGAAAGTGTGTGCTCGCTTTGTGCTTCGCATTTTGACAGAACGGGAAAAATACAATAACGAAAGAGTGCTGTGAGGATTTGGTGGCAACGGCGAACAGGACAACAACTTCCTAAATTGCATCGTGGCGAGAGATGAAACCTGGTGTTTACAATATGACCCAGAAAAAAAAGACAGAGTGCGCAGTGGAAAGAACAGTTCTCGTCCATAAAGCAAAAAGCACGAGTGTCGAAATCGAAGACAAAGGTGCTGCTGATGGCATTTTTTGATTCCCAAGGACTGATCCATCATGAATATGTCCCTGAAAACCACACAACCAATCAGTGGTATTACAAGGAAGTGCTTCGTCGACTCAGAAACAGGATGAAGCGGGTTAGGAAGGCCTTCTGTGATTCTGACCAATGTTGTCTGTTACAAGATAATGCTCAGCCTCATACCGCATTGTCTGTACAACAATACCTTGCTAAGCATTCAGTGACAGTGATCAATCACCCTTCATATTCTCCGGACTTATCGCCTACTGATTTTTCCCTTTTTCCAAGCTTAAGATGGCTATGAAAGGGCGAAGATTTGACGACGTCGCCGACATTAAAGTAAATGTTACGCGTATTTCTCGAACACTTACTGTCAATGAGTATCAACAGTGTTTCCAAGACCTGTACAAAATCGGTCAAAGTGTATTGCCTCCTCTGGAGATTATTTTGAAGGTGATAAAGTCATTTGAAGGTAATTACTTGTTTTCTATTATAAAAAAAAGTTAGGGTTTTATATGGGTGAACCTTGTATTTTTGTTTTGTATTCAACTTCCTTGACAACAGTTTCTCGCGTCCATGACTCCGTAAATAAGCACAACGAAAAAATATATGTAGAAAAGCATACAGATTTTTTTAACTGTTATCTTGAAAATATCCAGTAGTGTTACATCCCTGCATTCTTTATAAGATACCTCCCTTCTATAAAATATGCACCCATTGATATATGATTTGAAGAAGGCGTTTGTTTTATTACATCGCGGAGGGAGAAACGTTTAAACAATTTTAGAATAAAGTGTATTATTACAAATTATGGAACAACAACTTAGGCTCCAAATGAACGTCATATGACAATGCGCCACTTCGGATAGAGTCACAATGTAACTATAGTCTTCACTATCAAACTTCTGATCTCTTGAAAACATGTCTACGTAAAATGACTAGTACAATAAAAGTGTAATGTGTGGTTACAAATACAAGCAACAAAACATTTCCAATAGTGAAAACACAGTTGGAGACTAAGAAATAACTTCGACACGAGGACAGAACATGATTTGGCTGACTACGGGTGAAAGAAACAAGTTTATCGACAGCTCAACTACTAAAGAGTCTTCCACTTTAGTTTCAATTGAAACAAAACGCTGTAGATTTTGTAAAGATATTCACCCAGAAATACATTGAAGGTTCCTCGAGGTAACCACTATATATATTGTGATGATTGCGTTTTAACCAATATCAAAATCTGGTATGATGATTGTTAAGACACAGAGGCATGCCCACTGATGGTGTCCCACTCACGAATTGCGACTGTTTCGTCATAGCGAATTGGTGCGTAAATTCTAATTGAGATGGTTGGTTTGTGAAAGGTCACACACTTTTAGGAAGAAGACTGTAGTTGCTATGCACAGAATTTTCCTCCGAACAACAGATCAGATCTGGCACATTTGCTCCCCTTCCAGCATCACGTTGGGCGGAACAAGAGTTCAAATTAAGGAAAGTGAAAATTTCTGGCTTGATGAATTGTGATCTTCAGTTCCAAATCAGTCGCAAATGAGCAATTTCTCTCCCAACACTAAAAATAACCCGCTGGCCTTCTCCAGGAATTCCAGTTCCAGTACTCCCGAATTTCATTCCCTTTTTTTCCTCTCCATTCCTGCACCATCCACACATAATGGCCATCGAGGCCAAAAATAAGAAAACGCTTCCCGAAGCAACTCTCGGAATGAGATCATGTGTCAGGATTAAAAGGATCTTAAATCTGCTTTAATGAATCTTTTTTGCTTAAAAACTTTGAAACGACCCTCTTCAGGAAGCGTGAAGCCACTTCCCTCCAGTTATCACGTTCCGTAATGTCCCACAAGAGATAAGAAAGTATAACATCCTTTTCTTTGCCTTTTATTTTTTTAAGGGAAACCGTTCAAAAATTGTTTTTCTTCTTTCTCTTTCACTTAGATGGATTTTGCATTTTCCCCCAGAATTTTTCTCATCAGAACAAAACGTGTTTGTCACTCACTGTTTACTTTTTTCTCTGTCGCTCGCTCGGGGCAAAATCCCAAGAGTCAAGAAAGGAGAGTTTAAATGACCATAAGAATGAATGAGTTGTTTAAGTGCTAATATTTCAATGTTTGCGGAAAGAGAACAGAATAATCATTAACATAAATTAAATTTACAAAGACATATAACAGAATGTTAGTGTCATTTTCCTTCTAACAATATCCCTTCCACATCCAAGAAAAACATTCCATACTGTTGGCTAGTGTAACGGTCCTATTAAAAGCCATTAGGATTGGTACAACCCAGAAATATCCGTGACTATACCCTGTCCTAGCTAACTGTGGAGCAAGGCTGCGCATAGCGACAGAGAAGCGAGAGAAATCTAGTGGCCAGAGCGAATCAGTAGACGCTAATGTGCAGGCTGATAACTTAAGTCGCTTTCCCCCACTCCACGGAATTCCGTTCCTCTCACGTGTTCATTGGTGGAGCCGTCTCGCGTCACTACCTGCGCAGAGACTTGTTTTGGTTTGCCTGGTCCACAGTTAGCTGGGACGGAGTATATACAAAAATAGACAATAGAGAATGAACAACTAAAACTGCTTCATAACACAACCAGTCAATAAAATATGTATTAAAATTGAGTTATTTTAACAATTAATGATGTGATTTGTGAAGCAATCGCAGGTGGATCTAGAATGTTAGAAAGTTTTTCTTGGATGGCACACGTATACTGGAAGATTCCTCTGGAAATATAATGTGCAAAATTTTCGAAATATTATATATATTTACATCGAGACAAATACAAGGGTTCGTTTTGAGTCCAGTTTGTGATAAGATAAACTAATCGGGACTGGACCTTGAAATTGGAATCCGAGCCACTGCACATACCATGCTGCTGCCTCAAACCTAAAGTGGTGGGTTGGTGAAAAATGACAAAATATGTTGGGCTAGGCAGACCCCATGTAATGTTGATCCAATAATAACATGTAGTCCGTGGAATCCTGTTGCGATTCATCATTGAATTATTGTTAAAACTATTGAGATTGTTCCCATAATTAATAGTAGGATCCTTTGTAAATGAAATTAATGGTGTGCAATGTACCTCCACCAGCAAACGAACCCAAGGACCATTTAATTATAAGGATAGTATTAGTAGATTTTTGGGAAATACAAGTAGTTCTGCTATTAACAATCATACACTTTCCTCTGGTGAATCTGTCACAAATATTGGAAATATTTGACCTAGAATGTCTTCCTTTGTGTCCCCTAGTAAATCTTATTGCCTTGTAACCAACAAGCCACAGATTTAATTTTGAGTGTCGGCATATTTAAGTGTCTTTTAAATCTAGTCTATATTAATGCATTGTCTTATCTGGTGAAGATTGCTCGAACATTTTTGTTTGATGTAATATAATGTTGTCTGCACTTTTTACAATGGTTAGCCATCCCATTTGGGAGGGGCACTTGCCCTCGTCCTCCTCCCGAAACATCCGCCAATGGAAGTAATGGTGTACATGCTGTACACGTGTAACAAATGGTTATTTTAAAATGAAGTGTCAAAAGGATAAAAGGATAAATTGGAATAATGGGTACATATACGATCTTACGGCGTTGTCTGATTTATTAAAGAACTAGCTGATTGCCCGGCTTTGCCCGGGAATTTATTTATCCCAATCTTCTATTAGACAGGAATATAATTAATTCTAACAATAGTGTAAAATGAACTTTGAGTTGAACTGCATTGGGAGTGTCACTATTCATCTCAGCTGCCCCCAAAAACTATGGATTCCACACTAATATCGGTCGTTTTACATGTCACCCCTTTCCCACCCCCACCCCTAGGGCTGCCAGGGATGTCTTGGGAGTTGAATGGCATTGGAAGTGTCACTATTCATCTTAGCGACCCCGAAAACTATGGATTACACACTAATATCGGTCGTTTTCGATTATTTTTACATGTTACCCATAACCACCCCCACTCTAGGGGTGCCAGGGGTGTCTTACTCCCACAGTATTTCTTTCGAGATTGCAAGTGATACGTGTACCAAGTTTGGTTGAAATTGCTCCAGGCGTTCGAGAGTTATGCCTGAACAAACACACATATATACACACACATACATCCATTTTTATATATAGAGAAGATAGAAGAAGAAGATTATAACTGCCCACAAATCACATGAACAAAGCCACAGAATATAAACCTCTGTTAAAATATGAGCTCGCTTCCTGGAACATTTAACACTCTTTAATCCTGAAAACTTCCTAGAAAATTATCACGGCCAAGGTCCTGCTTTTGGCTAAATCAAGCGAGAACCAACTTCCTGCTCTCAACCTTCGCATGTGGAGGAAGGTTAGTTCTATTTTTACTCCACGTGCCGAACGGCAGGCGTCATTACCTATAAGCTACGTGACTGCTTTTTCCTCATCTATTGTTACTTCCTGCCTAGCCCATGAATTGTAGTATGCACGTTACAGTCATCATTTTGCTTAATTCTAGCGATTAGCTAATGATATAATTGCAGCGATGTTCCATACAGGATGGCTATTATAGAACCATGATAAAATTCCAAGTATAATTCCCGGTTTTCAAAGTGAACTTTCCAAGTGTACAAACAAATGTTTTCTCTATTTCAACCTTAGGAATTACCACCACTCACGCACTTACTTTCACAAATATATTAACAATATAAAGGGTCTGTGTGATTCCAATATATCCAAAATTTCTAATTAAATTAAATTAAATGGTATATGTTTTAAAAATAATTATTTTAAGTGTGGAGTTTTTCTTTTGCCTGTAGTATTATATGAGTGTGAAACTTGGTCCCTTACATTGAAAGAGGAACATAAATTGAGAGTATTTGAAAATAAGATCCTTAGGAAAATATTTGGACCTAAAAGGGATGAGGAGACAGGTGAGTGGAGAAGGTTACATAATTTAGAACTCCATAATTTGTATTCATGTCCAGATATTATTAGAATAATTAAATCAAGAAGACTTAGGTGAGCAGGCCACGTGGCACGAATGGGAGAGGAAAGAGGAGTTTACAGGATTCTTGTTGGGAAACCTGATGGTAAGAGACCTGTAGGAAGGCCAAGACGAAGATGGAGGGACAACGTTGAGATGGACCTAAGGGAAATCGTTAAGGATGGAAAAGAGTATATAGATCTTGCTCAAGATAGGGACAGATGGAAGGCCTGTGTTGCTGCAGCCATGAACCTTCGGGTTTAAGAAGGCTAGAGAGTTAGTTAGTTAGTTAAAGTTTTCATTTGCCATTTCACATACTTAGACTAGAATTACATCTACAAACACAAGTCATAAATGTTACGGGATATACTAATTTACGAAAAATTGTTAATTGAATAAGAATTTAAACTCAAATTGCAATAATATTCCGTCTATCAGATTGATTTCTCCAAAGGGCACTAACAAGTAAATGGATTCAGAGAATTCTGTTTATTTTCCACTCAGCTTTGTTTTCGTTCCTCGATAAAAGTAAAACCTAAACTGTGAAAAACCTGCCTTGGGGCATTTATAAATATGTATAAATTCAATTGGATTTGGATTAATAACAGTTGTAATATTTCACGTTAACGGAGAAAAATTCAGAATTCCCGGCGAGTACCCACCAAGCCATACTTTTTATTTTGATACATCACTGTCCCGCTTCACTACACTTTGATTTCATTCTAGGAACCTAACAATAAATTTTGGATGATGGTCACTACCGATTGAAATGCGATGAACCACTTCGCAGCTCACAAGTAGATACCATTAAGAAAGGAAGTTTTCTGCGCGAAATGAAAAATTGTTCAATTCCTCTGTTGGAAATCAAAAAGATTGTTGGAAAGTTTTCGGAAACGCTGCTGGCTCCCATTGTTTTCCCTTGGCAGAGAGCCACTCGACGGAACCCGCTAAACCCGCAATTAACGTTGAAATTGAAAACAACCTCACTGAATGAAATCGCCCAGAATATCAAAGTAGCCCATTATAGGCGAATGAGTTTGATGTGATCAATTCTAATTTCAATTCAGCCGAACCATGCCTCGGTTAAATGCTACCTTTTGTAACCCGGTGGATTACAGGGCGGTGGGAATTAAATCGGAATGACACTTGATCTCTTAAGTGGGTTTTTCCCGTGATTCTCAATTTGCTTACTTATGTGTCCGTTACAATTATGTAAACATGCTACGTTACCAGCATCAGCCGTTGCTGATAATGTTGTTATTCAGATTTTCATATTCAAGCAAGTGCATTTTGTGGTATACTGAAATTAACTGGTGAAATTTGAAACATCCATTTGTAAAAAAAGAAAAAACATATAGATAGTAATCTTGCTCGTGTCTTGCTCGTGTCTTGCTCGTTGCGTCGACATTATTTAAAAACACTATTTGTCCCGTTTTATAAATGTCTAGGAGTTAGCTTGAAAACCAAGTTTAAATTTCAGACACATTTCGTGCTAAAAAATATTGATGGAATTTAGTCTGCGCTTCAAGAACTTCATAACAATGAAAATGTTACATTATCGTCGAGAACGTTCGAGCATACAACAGTTTACTGTTTAAGTTAACTCGCGTCGCTGGTTGTATTTTTTGTGTGTGTTCCTTTCTAGAGCAGTGAATAAGCATGCCCAAGAAGCATACATGTAGTTTCAATACGAACCTGCAACTATCATTTAAATTCCTGCACCGTGACACAAACTCAATAGACAAATCTCTCGTTGTGTGTCAGATATGTGGGGAGTTTTCTGAGCGGTTGATGAATACTTCTGGCAGAAGGGAGCAGAAACACTATGTAAGTCTCACTGATACCGAGATTATAATAATATATTTTGAGAAAGGAAGATCATATTCATTTATTGTTTATGATTTATCATTTATGTGATTAATTGAATAAATAATAATACGTTAATTGCTAAGCAACGGTGGTCAAGTAGGTAGGCCGTCTGACTTCCACACGGGAGACCTGGGTTCGAATCCCGGTTGATCTAAGGTTGACATTTTTCCGGCCTTCTCACCACATAAAGCGACTCTGGTGTTCACCCAGCCTCAAATAAAAGGTACAGCTCACCGCTCACGAGAAGATCCCCAAACGAGGAAAGACGGGGAGCGGGTGTGAAAGGAAGGACCGGTCCATTTGCAGATTTTAGGGGTAGCAGAAAGCCTTCCGCTGCGGTTTTTCGAAGTGCGTGGGAGTTGATTCGCGTCAATCACGCAGATCGTGTGTCCGCAGCAACAGTTTGCTACTTTTCTCTCAGTGGCCAGAATATTTATGTATTGCTTATCCTGTGCATTATTTAGACTGCATTTCAAAGAATTTTGAAGGAATATACGGCAACAACTTTAGGGTTATCAGATGGCAAACTTTAAAAAAGAAGGGTATTTTTAGATTGCAAAATGTTGTTAACTTTAGACGAAGACACACGTTTTGTGCTTACTGGTATTTTGGTGGGCTTATAGATCACAAAATAATTTTACACCGTTTCCGTAGAACTAATAATAGGCCTCATTGTAGGCAAATGTCTTAATATTCTAATATTTATTCGCTATCCTCCTAATATTATACGGTTGTGAAGCTTGGTCTCTTACTTTAAGAGATTAACATAAATTGACATTCTGCCTCGGAGTTTTTTTCTTCCAGGCCTAAAGTCAGGAAACCGTTTTTGTAAGACGTTACTAAAAACACATTTGCATTTTGGCATGGTTCAGATCGCTGATCGACAGAATTTTACTTCTCCACTGGAATGTAACAACTAAGAGTACGGCAGTTAAAAAATACTGTTTATTTCTGAATTCCGTCATGAAACTCAAACCAAAGTAAGCCGCGGCGAATTGCATATTCTTACCTATTGTCAGAAACTTGCTGCTCACCAAGAGTCGCGGTAGATGTCACAAATGCTTTGAAATCAAAACGTCAGGCGGCGCGCCGGTGACAACAGAAGAGACGCAAAGGTCCAACAATTTTTCTTTGTTGCAAGAAAAGTTTATTTTCTTTGCGCTTGCAACTGAGAGTGTTGTATTTCTTCACTTTGAAATTGAAAACGGAAACAATATTAACAATTGTTTACAAATAACATTTTGTTACTAATCTTGAAGTTATTCAGCTGTCTATACCCAAAATATAGGATATTTCCAAATTTTCCTAACAACCCGCCCGGAGCATTTTTAGTACCCGAAAAACAGGATTTGTCCGGGTAAAAGAGAACTTCTGGTAACCCTAAACGACTTGCGTCGCTGAACCGGTTACAGGGAGCCCACATGTGTTTTTCACTTAGGGTGCACACCCCCGACCCTAATAGTGGAGTCGCCTGCTGCTACGTCACTTCACTTCCGTTAGGGATCTTCTCCTGAGCGGTCAGTTGTACCTTGGGGCAACCCTGGGAGGTAAAAACGGCCGGAGAGTGGTGCTGATTAGATCAGCTCCAAAATGGGCGAGATAGGGAATATGCCATCATGGCATAGTGCTACATGCACGGGAAACTTCACCTAATAATAACAATTATTTTATAATTATGCCTAACCGATTTTTCAGGAAAGGAAGGTAACCTAACCTCCTTGGGATGTCCCGTTTTGGAGCCATGTTTATGGTCACCCTACACTTTGGGCTATAGGAAACACGCACAATTTTAAGAGTTGATCTTGTCTGTCTGCCAATAACGGACTCGCCACCGAAGTTCCCGGGTTCGAATCCCAGCCTCTGCACTGTGGTGGTAATTGTGACCGTATTTCATCAACTTCATCTATCCATTATCTCTGGAGCAAGGTCGCGCAGAGGAGGGGAAATCGAGTGGGCAGAGCCGTACACGCTGCTGGGAAGGCTGCTAACTGCAGTTGCTTTCCTCCCATCCACGCAATCCCATTCCCTCTCACGTGTTCATTGGTGGAACTGTCTCGTATCACTGCTTGCACAGAGACCAGTTTTGGTTAGATTGTTTCAGAGATAGCCGGGACAGAGTATACCCTTCATCCTCATAGTCAGTGGCGTGCGCAGGATTTTCGTATGCTTCTTTTAGTAGTCAGCCCTCATTTTGCCATCTATTCATGCCTTTGACGTTCCTTTTTCTTTTAGGAATATTGGGACAAATGAAGGTTATGAGCCCCATGAGCCTCCCCATGGATACGCCACTGCTCATCGTCACCATTAGCAAAAAGTGGCAGACATGGAACGTGAAAGAACAAAAATATAGTATATACCAATAAAATCCTAGATGCTGCAATAGGACAATGACTGTCGGAAGTATTAAGAAGTAACTTGACATTTTTTCTGATTTAAACAGCAGAATCGATGTACCATTGTAGTTAAAGCCATTGCTTTAAAGTTCTTAAGAATGTTCTTAATTTAAAATGTAGCCATATTTTTCGTGTGACATTTATGACAATAAATCAAACAAGTTTAATATTTCTCCCTGAAATAAAGATAACTTTAGAATTTTAATCAAAACTAGAACTGTATGACATGGTGTTGAGAATATCTCAAGTATGTTGTACAAACTTTTATGGGAATATGTCGAGTAGGAGAACATGTAATTCCTATAAGAATATGAACGGAGTTGAAAGTTATTTCTTGCAATCTTCCATATCTCGGAAGTTTCTTGTCCGATAAAATCATTGTGTGACCAAAAACTTTGACGTGATCGATGGAGATACCAAACTATTACAAATGAATAAAAAAATATGGAGGTTAGATTGAATGCACGTAACATCCACCTTTGCATAAGCAACCAGAAACACAAAATTAGTTTGCTGTTTGGTATTCGAATACATCATAATATACATGAGTTATAGAAAAGTTTCTTCTGAGGTTTAGTTTGTATACAGAGCACATTTGGAATTGAACAAGCATGGGAAGCACGCAAATTTGTGTTTCCAACTGGGAAACTAACAAATCTCATTGTATTTGTATGTGTGTGTGTGCGATTTCACATGCAACACTGCTTTAGTAATAATGAAAAATTATATTTTGAAATCCATAAGCTTTGGAAATACAGTGTGTTTCAGCAGGAATCGGCAATATTTCGTCAGATTGTTGATTCTAAGGTTGGAAAAGGTTATATGAACACGGGTGCCAAGATAATGTATGTGAAACGTACATACGTCAACATGCGTAAGGTAGGGTAGATGACAGGAAAGACGACTAACTTGAAAACTCCGTTGACCGGATTACTTCAGAAGTTCTACAGCAGCAGCCTATTCTTCCACCATATCCTCAAAAGTCCTCCTTTGTCTGCTCCTGGGCCTTCTTCCTTCTGGTCTTGCCTCCAAGAACTGCTTGGGTTTTTCCTCCTACATTCTCATTACATGGCCAAATCATTTCTTTTGATGATATGGTTTTCCAGTGATGTTTGAACCATCTCTTCCCTTGTCCTTTTGTTTCTTACTCTGTCTTGTGGTTTTTCCTACTATCTCTTGGTAGCACTTCATTTCTACAGTTGTTATCTTACTACGTTCCTTTCCTTTCGTTTGGCTAAGCTCTCCCTTCCATGCAATAGTATTGGTTCTATTACTGATTTATGTATTTATAGCTTGGTCCTCGTACATAATTCTCGTTTTCCCAATATTGTCTGATGCAATTGATAATATGCATTATTTGTTTTTATTACAACAAGTTTTAAAAATGCCACCGTTTTCAGTAACGTACGTTTGAACGCTTGTCCAAACACGCCTGGGTGTTCAGCGTAAGTCACCTCGGCGTTTTCGGTTCAGCTCTAAACCTCACACTTCATCCAATTCCATGAAAATAAATCCAATAGCACAAATCGGGCGACCGTGCTGGCCAGAAAACTACACCGTCACGACCGATCCACCGGTTAGGAAACCTACGATCGAGAAGCCAGATCATTGTACTGGTACAGTGGGGCGCTACACTATCATGCTACAGGTGCATACGACGCCTGTCACCAAGGGTTGCATCTTCAAGCTGCTGTGGTAAGTCACGTTGGAGTAGGTGTACGCATGCTTGTCCTGTAGCAAGTTATGAATCAAACCCATGTTGATGTAACGTTCTTGCTTAGAATGGCCAATACTCTCACCTAACAAAATATTGCCGACTCCTCGCGAAACACCCTGTGTAATAGTGCAACAATCCAAACTAAAACTTAACTCCGTGGCGAAGCACCCCTTTAAAGTTCTAAGAATGCCGAGTAGCTTTTCATGGGGTGGCTCGTGGTCAGCGCATCGAGTTCCATCGTCGGCGTATTCTGGCTTTCGAGACCGCAGTCCGCTTATATTGCTTTCAAATAGCTCCACGACTATTGTCGTGTCAATATCGAAATTGTGGAGCTGTCTACGGGGATTATGTATATAAGAACTTTTTATTTGTCTATATTTTGGTATCAATTAAATATATATAAAAAAATATTTCGATTTCTGACTGTAACTAAACATTGTTCTCTATAAGTATTTTATTAAATTCACAGAAAAAGTTAAATCTTCCAACTATACCAAATATTTGAAATGCACTAATGGATAAACACTAACACCGTATAATAACACATACGTGACTTTACAACAAAATTTGTTCAATGAATTTTGAATCATACTTTTCACCAATATACAATGTGTTGTACGCATTATTATCATTATATGCATGTGTTCGCAGACCAAATCAACGGGCAAGTAAAGAAATATGAAATATATTCTAGATGCCAATGTAAGCCACATGAAAGTATTATTCATTTCATTTTCAATTCCACACCTTTTTCATGAAATAATGGGCAAGCATACTGCTTTGCGTTCGCTGCGTACACATCCCGGAAATGTGAAATGTAATGATTATGAATGACTGTGAGCAGAAAGACATCTTTTAAAAAATAAACGCAACGGAATTCCATACAAAAAGGGGAGAAAACACAATTCACGTCAAAAATAACCTCGCCTAACAACTTTTTATCACAGCACTATGTTTTCCCCAAAAGTCCAAAGTTAAATAAAGAATTATTGCGAAAGAACAAAAATTAAGACTTATGTGACAGTCTGACTTCGTTGCCCCTTTACCAACTAAAACGTTTTCAGGATATAACGGCTTTAATAAATTACGTTACATATTCGCCTACAAAGAATGCATAATTTTTGCGTTTGGTTCAAATGGGCTTCAGTTGAGAAAAGTCTTTCACCGAGTTTTAAATAAATCAACAAAGCGTGAGGAAGGAAATCGTGAGTTTTTTTCAAAAGAAAAAAAGAAATCAGATATCAACCGAGAACTTCACTGAATTTCTTCTCAGAGAACATGTATATGCTCACGCGATGTTCATAGTCACTTAATGCGATTGCCTCATGGTAAGATTATGTAATGGAGAAGGATGGAATCTTTGAAGAACGATTTCCGAGTGTGGATATGGATTCGGATTCAGAGTCACAAATTTAATTCGCTTCATTTTAGAAAAACAATTTATCTATTAATTGATATAATATTATAAGCTTGAAATGACTGTCGTCATCAGCCGACCACCGTGGCGGAGTGGTTAGCACAGCACGCTATGACGCCAGGTGTCCCGGACTGAAATCCCGGCCTGGGGAAGGAAATTATTTTTGAGTGTCGCTTCGCCAATTTCATCACTCATCCTTGGGATTAACAAAAAACTGGCCGAAAATCGAAGTAAAATAAACCAAATGAATGAATCAACCAATCATCATCGTAGGATTATGTTGAATATCCTAGCTACTTGTCTTAAAAATTGTTATGGTTATACCCTGTCCCAGATATCTTTCGAACAAGGCCGCGCATAGCGGCAAAGAAGGGAAGAAAGCGAGTGGGCACAACGAAGTATAGTGGAACCACAAGCAAAACAACCTGCGAAGACCTGCGACTCCTGTGCACCGTACTCCCGCGAGTAGGGGAGGGGAAGAGTGGACCACGCTTCCTTATGGCCCGAGTTGAACGGAAGAAGGAAAAGCTGCGCGGGGACTTTTCGTCCAAGGTTTTCTTCCTTGTAATCGCTCTATAGCACACGTTGGTGCGAAGGCTGGTAACTGCAGTTACCCCTCCACGCAATTCCGTTCTTCTCACGTGTTCATTGGTGGAACCGTCTCGCGTCCTTACTTGCGCACAGACTTGTTTCCGTTCGCCTGTTCCAGAGATAGCTGAGACAGAGTGTAGGGTCCTCACGCCATAATCTACTTCCCGATATAGTCACCACCATTGTTAAAGCGTTTATCGTACAGGGAAACAATAGTAGATTCTAGTCGAAGAAATCTGCCGCCGAATTATTTTAGTTTCCATTCGCGTCGCACATTTCACTATTGTTTGACTTAGCATGCTCAGAAGCAAGACACTTCAAGCGCGCGGCAGATTTCTGCAATGATAGTATACAAAAGCTTGTTTTCCAGTATGACAAGAGCTTTAACAGTGATGGTGACCATATGGGAGTGTAGATTATGATGGACGGACTCTGACCATAATAAATTTTGGACAAATACGGATGCAGTATTTCTTACAAGTCTAACGGAACCTACCTTCTGAGTATCCACATACTTTTCTTTTATTGAAAAAAATAGATGATCGTTTTGTTTGACCTTACTACTAATCTTGGTTTACATACATAATTTACCAATGAAAATTGAAGTAAATCACATGAAATCTAACACAAAAATAGCTTATCACGAATAAATAAACTCCTTTCTTCTCCCATCACTTTCATTACCTTTACCAAATATCATAAAACCTTTTGTTACTAGGGACCATGTTCGAAGTATTAGACACAGAGGATTTGCATTCAAGCGTTTGATGGAAGCACATCAAACAGTTTTATCCGCTTGTCTGTCAACAAAGATATTTGTCTATCCATGTTGTGCACATCAATTGTTCATTAATGCAACAGTGCGCTCTTACATTCAGTTTCACTAAAGCACACTGACGCTTTCCATCGACCAATTCGCTTTTGCCGTAAGAGCACATTAATTTCGAGGCCATTGGTTGCAAAACAGGAAGAGATCTACAAAATATCTGTCACTGCTAATTGTGATAACAAGATGTAACTGTATTTTCACCAGAGTAAAACAGAACACAACAGAATTGTATTAGAAAGTCCACAAAAGTTATTGCGAATGAGTACAAGGTTCTCTAAACATGTATGTACTGTGTATATTACAGTCCTTCTGTCCCTCTGTTTCACTCCCATACCCTTCCTCTCTCTCTCTCTCTCTCTCTCTCTCTCTCTCTCTCTCTCCCTCTCTCTCTCTCTTTGTGTATATGTGTGCGTTGTGGTTCTATTTAAAATAAATGAGTGGTAATAAATGACGAAATCGCCTTGTAATTAAAGATTCCGTGTTCTACTCCCGGTGGGGCACATTTCACTAGCTCGAAAACAACTTCAAATTGCAAGTCCTGCCCGGTTATCCTACCTGCCCGAAAGTGTAACGAAACAAGCATATATTTAATTACAATCAAATATCATGCAGATATGAACATAAAATCTATATAAATATTCGAAATATAGCTAATATATAAATAGAATATAGCCTAAATGTAGGATCAAATGTTAAATGTGTTAAACTACAGGGTTATTAAAAAGTCCCTTAATGCCCCCGATAAAATGTAAATGAGTTAGGCTGGGAACAAATAGTCATGATAGAAATAGGTTAGGCCTAGGGGGAACCATATTGGTGTATTCCAAGCAGACGTCCGCCATATTGAATTCAACTCAAATGGAAGGGGTGATGTGACATATCAAATGAGGCTAGATTATCACCAGAAATGCAATGGTGAAGATATTTTGAACTTTAATCAGGAAAAAGTTATGACTGCATGATTGAAAGAAATGTCTCATTTTCGAGGTGCGAGAAAACAGGATCTTACAATGTTAATTATGGGAACGGCATCACGAATGTGATACATTAAACGTCGGGAACTAAATCATATATTCGAAGAAACATACCATAAATCAGCGTTCCCTTTCGCGAAAGTCGAAAGTGTTGTTCCTAA
Source organism: Lepisma saccharinum (assembly GCF_977018435.1). Taxonomy (NCBI): domain Eukaryota; kingdom Metazoa; phylum Arthropoda; class Insecta; order Zygentoma; family Lepismatidae; genus Lepisma; species Lepisma saccharinum. The sequence continues at coordinate 38,441,687 of NC_139253.1, forward strand.
CTGCATATCAGCAGTGCATAACAAGCGCCATACACAATTCCCCTCCTGCTTACGGAATGCCGTTGTGACGGCTCTTAAGATGCGGCCAGCGAGTACCATAAAACGAGAGAATACCGCTGCAGCATCTTCAAGAACTCCGGCAGTTATTTCCCCACAGCCATAACAATATTAACATCGGTAAGAGGAGAATATTCCGCACAAGGCGACGGTGAAACATTCTGAAGTGTTTTGTTTATCATTAGCCCCTCAGGAGCGCCCTTAATGGTCAGGGCCAAAGAGGCAAGTCTTGGATGTGATTAGCCCCGCGGACAGGGGCATTAGTAGTATCCCGTTTGTTTGTCTTGTAACGGTAATTTAACCCTCCCCTGCGCTCAGTAAGCAAGTTCTTCTTACTGCCGCTGCGAGACCGAGGTAACTTAAACTTAAACCATATTCTAACTTGAACCGAAGCTAATCCTCGTATAAGTACTCGAAGGTTGAGGGAGTACCTCAGGAGGAAACGAAATGCGGTGGTATGCTTTTGTGCTTGCCACGACAAAGCAAAAGCGGCGATACTATGCGGCCAGATGCTCCTTGCTAAAGGAGATTAGATCCGAAATCGACTTAATAAACGCCGCGAACAGAGACCTCCGCTGGTCCCCTTGTGATCACTGAACCGTGCACCATAATTCATTGTGACAAGGAGAATTCTGGTGAAACAGGTTTTTCAAAATTTGCCCCTAATGCGATCATCACTAGTCCAGAAATTACAATTTGAGAGAGTTTCCATTTTTTCCTTGTGAGAAAGTTATACTAATCTATATGTAAATGTAATATTAGCTTGCCAGGTAGGGACGTGCATGTGACTTTGATCACACTGACATAATATTTTGATTTGTTGCTGGTAAAGTTTGTATTTACTTGCACAAGACCAGTGATATCTAATTGACTTTATGATCAGGAAATGAATATTTCACATAATGTGTATATATTATATATTATATCACACATCACAAACTATAAATAATGTAAATTTGATTCGATTATGCCATACACAGCACACACTTTCAACTTAGAGAAGAAAAACGTAGGCAATAGCAACTATTTTTCTTATCGGTATTTTTTTCTCAGGATGCAAATTCCTCTGGGTTGTCCCTAATTCTAGTTTCTACAATGAACAGTACACCTGCACAGACGCAACATAAGTTAACGTCACATTAAATAACCAAAATTAAAAAAAATATATATAACACAACCACTCTCCTACATAGATATATTATTTCATTTTCAGCAAAATAATGTACATAAGTGTATTGTTCTATTATGGTAATGAACGTTGTTTGGTGAAAAAGTATGGCTATACATAGAGAAAAAAGTTTATTTCAAGTAACCAGAAATTGTCTCTCGTAACCAATGCTCGCGACAAAACATATTCTTTTAACCAAAAACAAATACTTTTCACAATCGTATACATATGTTTAGAATTACCAAAACAATTGGTCACAGTTACCAACTTTTTTTTTGTTTGCAGTTGTAAAAATGATTAATCAAACTCGTTTTGTTAATTGAAACAAACCGTTTTCTTTCTGTGTAATAATCACATAAAAGTAAGCTAAAGTTGCGATTACGAGTATTATAGTAATTAACTTATTCCTTATCACTTCGTTCCCATCCTCATACTTCGAACATGATTTTCACTTTCGTTTTTTTTTCGCAATCGATCTGCAGTGGCTTTCGTTTTAGCAGTTATGTCAATTACTACAGAAATCCAAAGCAAAGTTATTTCTTCACAGTTCTCTCCAATTTTGATATCTGATCTCCGTTTCGACTTGCTCTGCTCATCCACACACGTATTCGTTAATTCTAGTTTCTTTCCAACAAATTTACCTACAGACCTAATATCTTCGAATTTCTTATTAGTAAATCAGTTCTCTCTCACTCCATAACATTAACGTTCATTCCAAATCATCTCTTCTGTACATAATAGGAGAAAAATTATTGCCATAACAATGCATTGGGGGATGTTAATCAGGCGGCCATCTTGAGTCCGCCATTTTCCTCAGAAACCTATCATGTAACTTCTTGTCCGGTTACTAATATATTTACCATAAAAGCGTTTTTCACTACGACAGATAATACCAAATAGTCAATTGATTTATTGATTTGCTTTATTTTACTTAGTTTTTTGTGCAACCTTTGGCTAATTTGATTTGATTTATTTTACTTCGCTTCTTGTGCCACTTTTGGCTAATTTATGAAGATGGGGATGAGTGATGATTTGATGAAATTGATGCATGAACACTCGCAAACATCCATACCCAAGCCTGGATTCGAACCCGAGAAAACTGGGGTTATAGCGCGAAGTGCTAATCCCTCCGCCACGGTGCCGGCAAATGGTTAATTGCTTCAGACATTTAGGTGGGTCTGTGGAATACAATATAAGCGGCGCCTAACCAAAAATGTCTGAAAAACTCAGAGATTTTTGTCACTTAGTATGAGGAACAGGTATTATATGTAAGCACAATGTAAATATAGTTCGTATTATTAAGAAGCAGAAAGTGTTGAAGGTTAATCCAAGAATTATGGGAGACTATACTCTATCCCGGGAATCTCTGGAGCAAGGTCGCGCAAAAGGATAGAAAGGAGGTGGGCCGAGCAAAGCAGTACACGCTGATATAAATAACCCCCTCATGCAATCCTGTTCCCTCGTACGTGTTAATTGGTCGAGCCCCCTCGAGTTACTACTTGCGCAGAGACTTGCTTTCCTTCGCTCGCTCCAGAGATTCCCGGGACAAAGTATAATCAAAGTTTCTAAACTATTGTCTATTTTCATTTCCGATGTGCCACTGGTGTGACGACCTGTATGATTAATTACACAACTGGGCGTGTTCCATATCAAACTATTAATCTACCTATCAAAGTGGCATTTTATAATAATATCCAGTAACATTCTCTATCATATTTCTCTTTTCTTGACTTTTCACTGAATTTTGATGCTTTAGTGAATTTACATTTTTGCATACAAAATAAAACTTTCACTCCATGATCTCATTCTATAATTGAACAACGTCGTCGACTTGTAATCAAGGGGTTCTGGGTTCGATACCCGGTGGAGGCACATAGTGGTTCGGATCCCACTTTAAACTGTAGGTCCAGTCCCTCTTAGCCTTACTGTGCATAAAGTGGACTTAAAAACACCAAATCAATCAATCATAATTAAACAAGTAGTGTATATTAGTTATTTTTATTGAAATATTTAAACACGATTTATATGTAGTCATTTATTGAGAATATGATTTCAGCACTTTTAGATACTTTTAGGTATGTCAAAGAATTTCAGGTCAGGAAAAATCTGGTTAGTTGCTTAATTGGATTCACCATCGTCCAAAAAATTGGTACACAAATGATAATTATTTTATCTCGCCCTAACCCCTTTGAAGTGATGTGCACAAATTGCCCCTCCATAGGTCCGGCTCTGGACTCATGGGCTATTAATGTTGCGGAAGACAAACTATATTACTATATAACTTTAACACGAAAGGCAAAAGAACAGAAAATGCGGATCAGATATATTTAAATATAAATCCAAGAACGAAGAAAGTTATGAGCACAAAACATTAGGATAATCCACTAGATGCTGTAGTAGTACTTAATCATCTGTTAATAAACCAACCACGCTTTCCCTGAAGTTACTAATTAGCATTTTGTTCCATGTACAGCTCGTGGTAATGGCTTTAAGATAATTGCCAGATGGGCTTCCTATGTAACTGTCTCTTTTTATGTTATTTTATTTCCCTTGACTATCGGAAACAGCCTGCAAGCACGCCCAGAGTCCAAAATGTGTATTTCTCATTAGAAAACCAAACGCGTGCCTTATATATGGTGTTAATTAACTAATTAGTGCCAGTGGCAGGGCAATGTTTGCTTAATGGGGTTGATTGTGCGTACCGTCCCCGAATTGACTTCGTCCTTTCCTATGATCATTATAACTTGTGTTCAATGTATGCCTTTCGACACAGGTAAGAACATACAGATATGACCGAAAATGCTAATGATCAGGAACGGATTGGTATTTACTCAAAAGTGTTAGCACTGGCGGCGATTGGGGGCGCGGGGGACAGTTGCCCCCCATTTTCTGCCACTTTTGCCCCCGCACTATGCTAAACTTTATCTAAGAAGGGAAAGTAAACTATCTTTGCCCCCCCATCCCCCCAGTTTTGTCAACTTACACCCTAGTTTTGGAACCCAATCGCCGACACTGAGAGTTAGATATGTAAATATTTATTTAGTTAATTTAATCAAAAATATAATATTAAATACGGATTTACAATCATTAAAATGGTAATTATCATTAGGCAAGCGGCTCACCTTTCTCAATAAAATGCATTAGCTTGCTTTGTTTGAATTGTTTTTTAAAGTTTTATGCACAGATAGGTTAATCGAGTTTGGATCTACTGTTTAAAGTGGGATCCACTATGTGCCTCACCGGGTATCGAATCTTTGATTACAAAGCGACGAAGTTACCACTGCGGCATCGGGGAAGCCTCTTTAGTTTGCATCATTAATTGTAATGCAAAATTCAAAGACAAAATATGCAATGGATTTCATCGTGAACACTTGTTTCCTTTCTTGGCAAGAATGTGAGAATGACAGATGCATTGTACATTGTCAAGATCTAAAATAAAATAGAATAGAAAATATAACAGAATACAGACGAATGAAAAACCTTTGGTGTTTAACACAAGAAGGGGAAATTGTAGGAATAACATGAATATACGAGATGTTGGGAAATGTTTGAAAATGTCTAAATTATGTGTAAAAATGACAAGAATATATTTGTGCTAACTGTTAATACGAACATGTAAAAAAACATTTTCGAGCTTATATACCACGATTTGCAAAATTAATACAAAATAATATTTTAGGACCATATGAAGATGTATACAATGTATATGTATCTATTGTATTTACATTTACATCAGTTCATTGATAATGATCAACCAAAAAGTTAAGTAGGATTTTTCTCAATCAAAGAATTACATGTTACCGGCCTATCCGTAGCGGCTATTGACTTTGCCTTATAATCAAGGGTCCTGAGTTCAATTTCCAGTCCTACTTAACCTATAGGAGCATAAAGACGATCTGAAACATAGTGGAAACATATACATCCATTCGAAATATCCTGCAGAGGTTTGATTGATTGCAAGTTCTGCAACGAAGCTTCTCTGTGTAGGACTGCAGACAATCGAATTTGTCTTGCTACGAAGTATGAAAAATAATTTCCTACGCAGCCAGCAATTTAAAATTGCATTAGCATGGCAGAAAATAATTTTAAAGCCTTTTTATGCAAAATTGAGCAACGAAACAAGCGTTAAATGGAAATATAAATAGACTAACTAGAAAATTCTGCAATTTAATTAAGTAATGTGGCTTCAGATAATTGTATTAGGCTAATTTTCAGTGAAGACTACCTTGACAAAATTTGAACCTTCTATTCTGTTCGAATTTCACTTCGAGACCCGTTTGATCCATGTTTTGTCACGTTAAACATGCTTCAGATAGTCAATGATATTTTTTGATTCTACAACCCAAGGAAAGACTTATGTATACCCTGTCGCAGATAACTCTGGAGCAAGGTCGCACATAGCGTCAGAGTAGTGGGGAAAATCGAGTGGGCAGAGGGGAGCAGTACACGCTGCTGGGAAGGCTGGTAACTTCAGTCGCTCCCCCCCTCCACGTAATTCCGTTCCTCTCACGTGTTCATTGGTGGAGACGTCTCGCGTCACTACTTGCGCAGAGACTTGTTTTCGTTCGCCTGCTCCATTGTTAGCTGGAACAGAGTGTAGTTTCCTTTGTGCGTGTTGACAAAAATGTTGAAATTTTAGAAAAAAAATTTAATAAATTCATTCATTCATCAAATTAAGCTTCAAATTAACCTTTCCAATTAGAATGTCGCGAATGAACTGGGTTAATAGTTAAGATGTTAATTACTTGCGCACCCTGTAGGATATACAATGTATCGAATATTCTGACAAGGTTATTCTTGGAATTTTACCGTATAATATCTACAACAGCATGTTTATATTATTGTCCCACTGACATCACTGGTGTATATGAAACCTTATATAACCATAGTAAGCTGAACTTTAAACAAAACTCTCACAAAAACTAAATACATAACTTAATAGTTTATTGTTTACACACTCCATTTCCTTTACTTTGGAAGATTTAACAATAAGGCCTTCGCTGGTGAAAATAGCGCCGATTGCATACAGAAAAGAGTACCTAATGACAACGTTAGTGGAGATTCAAAAATATTCACATTCTAACATGATAGAATAAAGTAAAACAATAAAACGTATCTTAAAAGTACGTTTCTCGAAAGAATATTCAATTCATTTACTAACTTCCTTGAGATAAAATCGTCTTGCATCAGTTATTTTTATCACAAACTTCTTGAAACTGAATCTTATTAAGATTGTCTACTTCATGAATGGATGCGTATATTCCTTTTCCAGAATGTCTGGAGTAAGAGAACGCGAACTCGTCCTGGGCGCACGTTGCGGGTGTGTGCCTCGTCCATTGAACGCGCCGAAGGTTGGGGACGCGCGGGAGGGGACGATTCGACTAGCCAATCGCATCCTTGTCTACCTAGTCTGGCCCCGCCCACAAGCTTTCTCCTCTGCGCGTCGCTACTCCAAACATTCCGGAAAAGTTGTATAGTACCTTTTTCTCTGTCCCTTTAAAATCCAAAAATTTGGAATTGTGGGTAGGTAAAGGGGAGAGGCAGAAAAGTACTTTGGTGTGTGAGGATGAAAGTGCCTCCCCCAAAATCCATCACTTATGGCTGAGGATGGTTCTTTTAAGTACCTACATGTATACGAAACCCCGTACGCTTAGTTTAAAGTCGTAGTTGAACCATGACATATATTTAAATTCAAACTGATGTCGATTTTGTTTTCAACAATCCTTCCGGCATTGTAGGGTCGTTAGGTACTTTGTATTCCATTATATGATCCATCTCTTTAGCATTCGGGTTGCAGAAGCTGTAACGCCTCTCACGCCGCTCTATTTGCATAATTACCAATTACGTTATCATCAGAGTCAGATGGTACGGTAACGCGTCCGTTATGGCGGGATGGATGTGTCAAGAAACTTAGGCTAAGACTGACACACGGTGTACTCAAACTTAATATCACACTTAGCACGGAAACTTAGCGACGACCTGTTTTTATATAGTTTATTTGAAGAGTTATCCCCTAATATTCTCCTCTACGTTAGTTGGTCGACTTTTGGTTCATCGGGGCGATGAGGATGAGTGATGATGTCATGAAACTGATGAAGCGACACTCACAAAGAACACCCATACCAAGGCAGGATTCGAAACCGGAACCCTTCGCGTTCTAGCGTGCTGTGATAACCACTCCGCCAAGAACATGACCAATAACATTTTGGTCGCCAATTGAACTCTCTACTATTCGAACATGAGAATGAAAAATGAGTACAAGTCCAACTATGTATATCGTGTAATAACAAGTCACCCAAAAATTCCTTAAACATTTTTAAAAAAAGACATTAGTTTATCATTAGTGATAGTTAACCCCATTTAGTAAAAAAATATTCAAATTTCATTCTTCAAGGAGTTAAAGCATCCAAAGTAGATTAAAATATTAACAGTATACAATTAAAACTTCAGTAATGTAAAACATTTTTACATTGCAATAGGACAAACTAAAAATTGAAGAGTAACACCTCCAGCAACATGTCACTTTCAAATAAACTAAAATTCACACCACCATGTAACTTGAATTTCCGAAAATAAACATATTCTCCAAAATTAGAATATAAATGAGATATTTATGAAAAAAGAGATAGAAAATACAGGAAAGACAAGTTACAAAACAATTAATGCTTAGAGTACACTCGCTCACTACTCCGGCATATTATTCGTTTATACAGCGTATTTCCAATTAAGCAATTCAACCTACATTACTGGACAGCAATGAAACCATAATTTCCACACTGTCCTGAAGTATATTTATTAGCATTAATGAATATGAAAAAGCTTCTGTGCACAAAGAGTGAAAAATAAGTGTATCAATATACAGCGTATAAATCACACCGTATTAATAAATTCGTTGACCCTGTACACTGTATTTAGTTTGGAGTGTCAATACCACGTTGTCTGGAGCCTACTGCTAGGAATTTACTTTGACTTATGATCTTGTGTTGCAATAATTGCCTGTGCAGCTGCATTCTATTTTCTTCTCTTCCTTAACGCATTGATATAATACACATATCACCATATGATATATTCATCAAGATATACACATACATTTATGCATGCAATGTACAACACGAGGACGCTAGATTCACACGACAGAAGTTACGTTAAAATATGCACCAACTCTTTAAATATCCATTTGTGAAAGTGGTCCAGATACAATGAACTGAATTTATTAAGAAAAAATCATCTCCATACTTTTAATTTTTCCTATCCATTGATGATAGTCTCTCAAGGAAAATGGCCTTTTAAATATTTTAGCATTTCAAAAAATGTAATATTGTAACCGCAACGGGTTGAAAAATACAAAAAGCAAAACAAAATTCTATTTAATACACTCCCACAAATGAACTTCAATCTCACAGCAATAAATGCAAAAATATCAAATACCTTAAATCTAATATTCATAATGAAAAAATAGATATTCACTTACGTAGGTTTCATATTGAGAAATCACTAATCTGATTTGTATTTGTGCTTCTGGATATTTTAAGTCGCTTTCCCTTTCCTCTTTTGGTTAACTGTGGAGATGAATTCATGAAACAGATTAAACTAAAGAGAATCCAACATCTTTACCTTATCTATGATTCGAAATTATGATCTCTGGTTTCATAGAGCGCTAGCTAATCTTACAGAGGACTGGAATGATATTACATAGACAATTCAATAGTGGTCGACGACATCCGTGGCAGGGTGGTTAGCGCGGTGCGCTACAACGCTAGGGATCCTTGGTTCGAGTCCCGGTCTGGGCATATCATCACTCATCTTCATCTTCGCGATTAGTCAGAAACGCGAATAAAACAAACAAAATCAGTAAAATTGATTTAATAGCGCTGTGACATTGTACTTGGCTGGACCTACTCTAAACCATGGATCATTTTTCTGTGACTGGTTCCATTCCCGGTGGAGGCACATTCTACGTAGATGGGTTCGAATTTCTACTCCAAACAGTGGGGTTTGCTTCCCAGTACATTTTCCGAGCATAAATTTGACTTAAACTTTTATCAAAAACTTTCCTCTCCATGGTCAATCCCCGTGGTGGAATGACTATACTCTGTATACCCTGTCCCAGCTAACTGTGGAGCAAGGCTGCGCATAACGGCAGAGAAGCGAGGGAAATCTATTGGCCAGAGCAAAGCAGTAGACACTGTTGGGAAGGCTGGTAACTGCAGTCGCTTTCCCTCCACTCCACGCAATTCCGTTCCTCTCACGTGTTCGTGAAGCCGTCTCGCGTCACTACTTGCGCAGAGACTTGTTTTCGTTTGCCTGCTCCACAGTTAGCTGGGAAGGAGTATAGTGACGCGAGACGACTACTGCTTCGCTCTGCCCACTCGATTTCTTCCCCTTCTCTGCCGCTATGCGCAGTCTTGGTCCACAGATTTAGGGGACAGAGTATAGCATAGGGGAAAAGGAGTCAAATGTCCCAGGTTCCAATCCCTGGCAAGACTTGGGCGTTTCGTTCTTCTTGTTCCTGCATCTATCACATCCTTAGCGTTGCATATGGCCGATAGTACGTAGTACATAAGTGAGATAAAATAACGAAACTTATACATATATTTAAAAGGGTTGAACGACGCTCTATACAACAAAGAAAAGACCAGTGGATGCTGTCCGTAAAGCCAATGTTGGTCACATCGAGGTGTACACCTGAGGGGGGAAAAACTTTATGAGACTCTGCATCATGTACGACACACAGCATGTAAATATGTGACGTAGAATTGGAGTTATTAAAACTTGAAGTTGTAAAGATAATTCTTGGACACTCTGTATGTATACAATATATCTTCCATTTATGGCATTGTATGAGACGTCGATGGGCCAGAGTGACAGACACACTGTTACGCTTACGGGTTCGTACTGGGAGTCAAAACCTCTCACAGTTTTATTTTCAATGGATTCCCAATGAAACCTATTGCGTGTGTTTGTGTCGACTTGTTCAATGTGTGATGTTGAGGGCAAGAGAGAAAAATGAGGGGGAAGAAATTCGATTTTGGCTCTAATTGAAAAAGAGAAAATTCCTCTTTCTGATGGACGGATATTTCCTCCTGTCTGGAGTACAGAAGCGTTTTTCCTTACTGTTTGCTAATTGATTGATTGGCATGCGTTACGCATGTAATTAAAGCTGTTTAATTTGACGACAGAAGGCGCACTGGAATTATTGCAGTCAGGAAACTGAATCCAACGGTGGTGTTTGCAAAAGAAAATTCGGAAGCGAAAAAAATGCCAGAGGGACATTTAACACTGCACACTAAATCTATTCTCATTTACCATTTGCCCTAAATAATTAAAATGTACATTAAAAAGTTCCTCACTCCATACATTTGCAAAATTTTTTCTACTTATCACCGAGAAAGAAGATCACAGTTTTTTTTTAAAAAAAGTTTAATATTTTTGTGTGTGGGTGTGTCCAACACATATTGTAGTTCTGTCAAAAAGAAATGGCTTTTTTATTATTTATTCAAAACGCCGATCTCAGTAGCGAAGTGGTTAGCATAGGGAGCTACGACGCCAGGGGTCAACGGTTTAAATATCGGCCTGGGTATGTGTGTCCTTTGTGAGTGTCCCTTCGTCAATTTAATCATATCATCACTCATCCTCATCTTCGCGATTATCTAAAGTGTCAGACAAGCTAAGTAAAATAAATCAAATCAATCCATAAATCAATATTTATTCAAAAACAACTAATTATAGTACTCTAGTAGATATTCTGTTTTCACATTCTCGATACATTTGTAATCTTTCAGACAGTTCACAGTGTGGTAACCTTTAATATACATTAGACCTATTCACTTACAAAAGTTTTATGTTTTACCCTGTAGAGAGTAAATTATAAAGAGATGCACAAGATAACTAACTTACAAAACACTTGTATGGTTGAGCAAATTACACTGGTTGTCGTCAATAGATCCGCATACAAACAGGAAACTAAATGCAACAAATTTCTTTGATGCACCATAAATACATAGACTGAGCACTAAGTATGTTTCTTGGCCTTTCCAAAGAGGTTTAGAGTTTGGTGCATTCTTCTATATCGTTTGTAAAGGTAATGCCAAAGTTCATCATATTATGGATAATGAGTATAATTCTATGTCGAGCTTCACTTTAATGCATCAGTAGATGAGTTTTTTATGCACCTTCTTCTCGATGATGCCCTAAACATATGACCTGAGCAACATACTTATGCACTTTCTTTTCTGTGTGTAGTTATAAGCTGTTATATGCGTAGAATTTCTTAATAGTTATAAAGAATTTTTACCTCTGAACACAAGATTCGCACTTGAAAATTATATTGAATATATTTGTTGACTGATTCGCACTTGAAAATTTTATTGAATATATTTGTTGACATGATTTGCACTTGAAAATTCTATTGAATATATTTGTTGGCATGATTCGCACTTGAAAATTCTATTGAATATATTTGTTGGCATGATTCGCACTTGAAAATTCTATTGAATATATTTGTTGGCATGATGCGCACTTGTAAATTGTATTGAATATATTTGTTGACATGATTCGCACTTGAAAATTCCATTGAATATATTTGTTGGCATGATTCGCACTTGAAAATTCTATTGAATATATTTGTTGGCATGATGCACACTTGTAAATTCTATTGAATATATTTGTTGGCAAAATTAACGAAAATGAAACAAAACAGCAAAAATAAAAATATCAGAGATTTATATAAAGGTGTAAATGAGTTTAGAAAGGGGTGGCAACCTAAAGTAAACTTGATAAAAGATAAAGACGGTGATTTTCTAGCTGACCCAAGCGATATTCTAAATAGATGGAAGAACTGCTTTAATGATCTTTTAAATGTCCATGTAGGAGATAAATCAGAAGTAAATGAAGTCCACACAGCAGAACCTTTAGTTCCAGAACCTAACTTGACTGAAGTTAAAGATGCCATTAAAAGGCTAAAGAATAACAAATCACCTGGCATTGATTTAATACCAGCTGAGTTAATTAAATATGGTGGAAATTCATTAATATGTCAAATTCATAAATTAATTTGTTTAATATCGAATAAAGAAGAAATCCCTCAACAGTGGAAAGAATCCATAATTGTTCCTGTGTTTAAAAAAGGTGATAAAATGAACTGCAATAATTACCGTGGAATTTCTCTACTCTCAGCAACATAAAAAATATTTTCCAACATTCTTTTAACAAGACTAACCCCATATGCTAATGAAATTATAGGTGATTATCAATGTGGATTTAAACGTAACAGATCAACTATAGATCAAATTTTTCACATCAAACAGACACTTGAAAAAAAAGTGGGAATATAATCAAAATGTCCATCAGCTATTCATTGATTTCAAAAAAGCATATGATTCGGTCAAAAGAGATAAATTATATAATATATTAGTAGAGTTTGGAATACCTAAGAAGCTTGTTAGTATGATAAAAATATGCACCAGTGAAACAGAAAGTAAAATTCGTGTGTTATTGGGTATTAATATGTCTGACAAATTTACAATTCATGATGGGTTAAAACAAGGAGATGCATTATCTCCATTGCTCTTTAATTTTGCCTTAGAATAGCTATGCTGTTAGGAAACTAAAGAAGGACTAAAATTAAATTGTGTGACTCAGTTGTTAGCATATGCAGATGATGTAGACTTACTGGGGGATGATGTGAATACAATTAAGAATAATGCTAAAATATTTTTCAAAACTGCTAAAGAGATAGGTTTGGAAGTTAACAAAGATAAATCTAAATATATGCTTACAGGCCAAAACCAAGTGTTAGGTAATAATCAAAATCTAATTATTGATAACAACTCGTTTGAACCAGTTTCCAAATTCAAATACTTAGGAGTAATATTAACAAATGAAAATTATATTAAAGAGGAAATAAAAAGTAGGCTCAATTCAGAAAATGCATGTTACTTCTCTCTTCATAAACTTTTGTCTTCTCGTTTAATATCTGAGAAATTAAAAGTTAAAATATACAAAACAGTAATTTTGCCTGTAGTATTATATGGGTGTGAAACTTGGTCCCTTACATTGAAAGAAGAACACAAATTGAGAGTATTTGAAAATAAGATCCTTCGGAAAATCTTTGGACCTAAAAGGGATGAGGAGACAGGTGAGTGGAGAAGGTTACATAATTTAGAACTACATAATTTGTATTCATGTCCAGATATTATTAGAATAATTAAATCAAGAATACTTAGGTAGGCAGGCCATGCGGCACGAATGGGAGAGGAAAGAGGAGTTTACAGGATTCTTGTTGGGAAACCTGATGGTAAGAGACCTGTAGGAAGGCCAAGACGAAGATGGAGGGACAACGTTGAGATGGACCTAAGGGAAATCGGTAGGGATTGAAAAGAGTATATAGAACGTGCTCAAGATAGGGAAAGATGGAAGGCCTGTGTTGCTGCAGCCATGAATCTTCGGGTTTAAGAAGGCTAGGGAGTTAGTTATTTAGTTATATTTGTTGGCATGATTCGAACTTGAAAATTCTATTGAATATATTTGTTGGCATGATTCGCACTTGAAAATTCTATTAAATATATTTGTTGGCATCATTCGCACTTGAAAATTCTATTGAATATATTTGTTGGCATGATGCGCACTTGTAAATTCTATTGAATATATTTGTGGGCATGATTCGCACTTGAAAATTCTATTGAATATATTTGTTGGCATGATTCGCACTTGAAAGTTCTATTGAATATATTTGTTGGCATGATGCGCACTTGTAAATTCTATTGAATATATTTGTTGGCATGATTCGCACTTGAAAATTCTATTGAATATATTTGTTGGCATGATTCGCACTTGAAAATTCTATCGAATATATTTGTTGACATGATTCGCACTTGAAAATTCTATTGAATATATTTGTTGACATGATTCGCACTTGAAAATTCCATTGAATATATTTGTTGACTTGATTCGCACTTGAAAATTCTATTGAATATATTTGTTGGCAATGTTTCTTAACAGACACAGTCTATAATTTGCTTAACAATGTTTCTTTTTTTGACGCATTATAAAATTTCACTATGTAAACCTCGGTGCTTCACAGGCAGTGAAGAAAGCCTTGAACTGCAAGAGTACTCAAGTTTCCTCAGCCTCTTCAAGGCCTTGTGCTCTCCTGTGGAAAGAGAATACTGACAAGTACCACGCTTAATCGAGTTCTTCCAGAGAGAATTCCCTTCGAACTTCATGGAAAACAAAAGCTAAGCAGCAAAGATAGCATCAGCCTCGAGTATATAGAGGACTTGGAACAATGACAGACGAAACAACGAACCACTCCTTTTGAAACTCAAGACCGGGATGAGATTAGGCCCCGACTGACGACTGAGATAACTGATTGGCCACTGGAGAAGAAAGAAGTCAGGAAGTTTTGGATAGGTCAGAAGAGGAAACGAATGTGAGAACCGAAGTAAGAAAGTTGTCAATAGTTGGATCTCTTCTATCTCTAAATTCTGCCAATGTGGTGATCCTGAAAGGAATTTGGAAACTCGGCAGCAAGGAGCCGAATGATATATTTGGTTCTTAAGTTCTTTCTTCACGAATTTATGGGTGCCTTTATTTGGCTCATGAAATAATACAATAAAAATGACTTCACATAAAGATGAAGTAATTACAGTTCATATGTATGAATATTTGAAAAATACTGTCATATTTAAGAATTATATTCGTAACTATCTTCAATATATCCTTCCGTCTAAGTCGTGTAGCCTCATTGTTTATTCAATATATATATATATATATATATATATATATATATATATATATATATTTATATATATATATTCTTGTAGGTACATAAGGATAAGCCATACCGGCATCCTTCAATGCGTTAAAAGAAGCTAATAACACTTTCTGACAAAATAAATCGTGCATATGTGTATTTGTTTGTTTGTGTGTGTGTGTGTTTGTGTGTGCGCGTTCCTACATGGATGCAAATTCATTTGTGAACATACCACAATTATTACACCATTAAGTCTTGTTTCCATGATATAAAAACTAAATATGCTGACCAAGGCAGAAATTTATTTTATTATAAAACATAATATAAACGTAACGTTTCAACCTTCTAGCAAGGTCTTCTTCAGACTCTGTACCAGGAGAAACGAAAAAGAGGCTGAAGGACAGGTTGAAACAACATAGGGATGATGTACGACTTAAGAGAGATAGAAATGCGATATTTAAACACAGGAGAGAAACAGTACATGACGTAGAGTGGGATGAGGCTAAGCATATAGGAAGGGAGAAGAGAACATTAGTGAGAAAATGAAAAGAGTCCAAGGAAATAGAGAAAAAAGGTGAAGAAGACACAATGAACTGGAATGGGGGACTGAAGTTAAACAAAGAATGGAAGAAGGTGTTAGAAAGAGTGGAAAGGACAAGAGAGAAAGAGGAGAGAAGAAGGAAGAAGAATGAAGGAAAAAGAGCGTGAGATAAAGAGTCCAGCGACATTCTCTTTCAGGTGAAAGTACAGTTGACAAGGGAAAGCCACCTGCTAGATTGTTCCAGAACTACTTTCTAATAGTCTGGAGGGGAGTATCTCACCATGTAGCGTGACGTCGGGTAAGGTACGGGATCGAGTCACGCCGGGACGTAGCTCAGATAAATACGATAGGTCTTAAGTTTGACTTGGCTAACCACCTCTACCCTTAAGGAGGCTGATGAAGGATTGTTGGGAGCCTGTGTTGTTGAACGCTACTCACCCCTTGCTGTAGGTCTGGCCCTCGGCTTCTGGCGTCGGCGACGGCGACGGTGACAGGTGCCCGCTGAAGAGATCGAAGATGACGATAAGAGACGGCAGGCAATTCGGCGACTTGTTTTATGGCTTGCAGATTCTTCGGCTGGCTTAATCCGGACTGCTTATGGACTTCTCGCTTGTTGCCGTCTCGTAGTGTCGCGATCTCTCAGCAGGCCGTCGTCCTCTTCTCGTCGATCAGTTTGGTGGTGATATTGGAGCGAAGTGAGAGATCGATTTACTGTCTCCAGCGGTTTTATACATTGGATTTGAGTCATAGGTTGGTGGACTTTGCACCTCCACTGTGCACCTGGGGTATCCCTGGATGCAGATGGAAATTTACAGTGGAGGTGCACTCACCGCTGGCGAGGACCGTTGCCTTGCTGACTGTGCAGAGCCAAGTGGAAAGTTCTTGTTGCTCGGCTCTGCATCCGGTGGAATGTGGGGTGAATGAGCGTTCAACTTGCGAGCTTCAGAGCGATGTTTGAGGCAAATTAATGTTTCTAACTTTATGCTCCCAATTCCTTCATCAATATATCGTCCTGTTGTGTACCTGGTTACATTTGTACTTGGTACAGAGTCTGAAGAAGACCTTGTTAGAAGGTTGAAACGTTACGTTTAGTTTATGTTTTATAATAAAATAAATTTCTGCATCCAAATAATGGTTTCTTATTGATCTTAAGCTCTATATATAATGTAAACGATATATTTGAAGATCTCTATGTCTACTCCCCCCCACCACCTCTTCTCTCTCTCTGGCTATGATTGCTCTCAAAATTTGAAAATGAAGCTTAGTTCCTCCCCCTTCAATTTCACATCTAAGATCTTGAATGGGAATAGAATGTCCCAAAATGCCAGGTGAAATATTTCCCTCATTTTTCATCTGAGACGTGTTGATTGCGAATCCGCATAGGACCACTCGTCGAACAATCTATCCATAAAATTACCTCTCACACCACACACACTTACCATATTCTGCCATCTACGAAAACCAGAAATGCTAAGCATTATGATTTAAATGTTTCAGAAACATTGCGAATGAAAATTCATATTGATAACATTGCTTCAAATTTTCAAAATATCAATCATGCTTATACACAAAAAATAAACGAGGGAATATCCAATCACAATTCGGTAACCACTCGTATACGACATACAATAATTTCTAGTCATTTTATGTTATTTGAGCTCTTCTAAATGACAAACATTCTTCACTTTTAGAAATTAAAATATGTGTGTTTGATTTGTGAGAAGGTTTTCAGTATACTCTGTCCTGGGAATCTCTGGAGCGAGTGAGCGAAAACAAGTCTCTTCGCAAGTAGTGATTGGAGAGAGTTCAACCGATGAACACTTGAGAGGGAACAGGATTGGGAGGAGGGGAAATGGCTGCAGTTACCAGCCTTTGTAGCAGCGTGTACTGCTTCGCTCCGTCCACTTGCTTTCTCTCCTTCTGTTACGGACGGCCTAGCTCTAAAGTTTCTCGGGATAGAGTGTAATTTCGGTTATAACAATGTAATATTTATTCTTAATACAATATCTGTACAAGTAGATTTCTAGTTCTAGTTCATACACGTGCAGGGCGGTCATAAAAATGAGGGCATTACATACCAATGCTCTTTTTCTATGTTCTTATGTAGCTTGTTTGACACTTTTGTATAAACGAGATGATAAGGATGAATTGTAATTAGATGAAACTGTTGAAGGGACACACCAGGGCTCGAAACCGGAACCTGCAGTGTTTGTACCATTAGTTAGCCACTGAAGCGGCTAGAATGCTATTAGTTTGATTATGGGTTTCTTTGGAGCTGGATTGAGAGAAAGACTGGTGTGGAATGAGCACCATGGTCACCTGACCTAAATATAATGGACTTAGTCGTACGGTAAATATCCGGTATTGATATCATCTCTGGGAGAGGATAACCAATGCAAGTCATGCTCTGGACTGAAGAGAATTCAAGGAAACGTGTTGAGACGTCTGAAGAAGTGTATTGAGAACGATGATGAACTTGTGGAGCACACTTTAGAATAGATGCATGCTTGCTTTTCATCAGTTCTCTCACGGGTTACAGAGTTTACTGTGTATTTGCATATTGTTCAGTTTATGTCACTTTTCTACCTTTTTATGTTATTCCCAACGGTACAGATGAATGATGATAATGGATGAAAACACTCTTGCCGAGCCTAAATTATAGTCCACAACCGTGGAAATTTACTGCTGCGTAAGTGCTACAGATTATGTTAAGGTTGCATTTTGTGTATTTACTCACCACAGACAAAGATGCTATTGTCCCTATTAAGCACATAGACTAATTTCCTCAACATCGAATTTGTATAATGTTTTTAGTGCAATTTAGAGGTATCGTAACTGCAATTTGTACATTAAATATTGGTAATAAATTATTACAAATAATATTACTAATAATTTAATAATCGTGTAAACGACAAAATTAAATATATATAATTTTAATTATAACACCATTAAGTCTTGTTTCCATGATACAAAAATTCAATATGCTGCCCAAGGCAGTAATTTATTTTTATTATAAAACATAAACTAAACGTAACGTTTCAACCTTATAGCAAGATCTTCTTGGTGCAGAGTGTGAAGAAGACCTTGCTGTAAGGTTGAAACGTTACGTTTAGTTTATGTTTTATAATACAATTAAATTACTGCCTTGGTCAGCATATTGAAGTTTTTATAATTTTAATGTGTAGTTAGCGCAACACGCTTCTTGGAGAACATAGTATGAGATTTCAAGAACAGATTTATGGCTTTTCCTTAACAAAGAATTGAAAAGTAAATCTTTCCCACCAGCAAAGTGGAGACTGTCCACAGAATAATCTCGGGGGAGACTTTTCTCAAAGTCAACAGTGATTTTTCACATCCGTGCTTACATTATTCACGTTCTACCGGATATTAAATGTCAGTGCGCCATCAACCCTAAGATTACCTCCATCGTCTAAGCCGATTTTTCGGAATAGAACGAATGTCCAAACTCTTTAGGCCACCAGAGTGGCATTTAGAGAGTCAGCATTCATTGTGCCTTGACATTTTCTACCCTTTATTTATCTCGATTGACGCGAAACAATCATTCAGTTCCATCACATGCCCTTAAGGGATGTACAAGAGGATTCTAATGAAATGAAAAGCAAAGAAAATAACTGATCGTACCTTAAAATAGACACAAGAGCATTAG
Organism: Lepisma saccharinum; assembly: GCF_977018435.1. Taxonomy (NCBI): domain Eukaryota; kingdom Metazoa; phylum Arthropoda; class Insecta; order Zygentoma; family Lepismatidae; genus Lepisma; species Lepisma saccharinum. Next base: position 38,460,873 of record NC_139253.1, read on the forward strand.
AGGGATTGAAATATCGGAAACAGGATCGTGTGGGGTAATTGGAAAATAATCCCAGGTTCAGGTAATATTTCAGAAGCTGACGGGTAAGTTCCTTACAATCGCGTTGAAGTTTCTTCCCATATCAATTAGCTCCAGGGTTATTCGGGGGCTCTGGTTGATGTTAAGCACATCAATTCGAAATTTACTTCAACATTATAATCGTTACTTAAAAAAGGCTTCTTTGAAAAGAACATATACCGAATTTCCGTTGAGTTACATGGTATTGTTACTGAATTTGTACTTTTGTGTGCATATGCTATTTTAGGAATAATTGATTGATTCATTGATTTGTTAATTTTACTTCGCATTTTTGTTACGTTTGGCTAATCGCGAAGATGAGGTTGAGTGATGATATGATGAAATTTGTGAAGGTCTGAAGTACATTTCTCTAGGTTTATCAATTGGTCAAATATTGATGAATTAACGCTTCCTCGATGAAAGACCATGATGAAAACAAAATAAAAATTACAAGGAGTAATGAAACATTATACATCCCAAGAAATAAGCGAATGCCTTGCCCGAAGTAATAAAATGTTGCAGTTATTTACTTTCCTGCAAAATTCGTTACATTCATCGAAAGTATCAAGAAATGGTAAGGTAATACAAACTAATTCTCGAAAGGACAAAGAAGACGCGGCAAGAACAGGTTTTCAACTGATGAATAATATCCTATTCTGTTTCTGATTTCAATCCATGAATATTTTCTAAAACATATTTTTAATTTATTGCAGAAATAGTCAGCCCACGTTAATTTTATCCACTCTAATTTTAGTCTCGTCATCAACTGTAAACTGTTTGCGTGTCGTATGTTATAGTATTAATTCGTACATTAAATAAGAGTTCAAAATTCTTATAAGTGTTTACATATATCATCAGCATCGTAACTTGAAACCTACCTTGAGGGGCAGAACATGAACATCAGGTCCTAGGAAGTTAACGAAAAAACCTTAACTTGTAAATTTTAATAAATATAAACATTTTGGAGAGGAGCGTGCGAGCCTTGCCCTCAAATTACGCTTATGTATTTCATTAGTAATAATAATTCTTACTTTCAGTACATTACATGGATCACATTAACTTTTTCCATGATTTTCATGTATTTATGTGTATAATGAATGTTTTTCAGACTACTAATATATAATGTGTGGCTGGGAGATTTTATTAACATGTGTTTTTAAAGTTTAAAATTGTAGTAACTTCCTTGCTCTGCATAGTTTCTATTTAAATTCTTGGATCGACTGGAAATTGTCGAAATCAAGAATTACATTTTCTTCCACTAGACCCCATAAGGATGATTGAAATAGTCTGCTTTGAGATATACTTTAAACATCAATTCTGAGGTAATGATTTCCGCTTGTGCAAGAACAACGTCTCAAGTAAACACGAGGCTTTGAATTGGTTCTTCAAGGAGGACAGAAAACATCACGTATTGATTCGACGCTTCACAAAGAGACTGCTTGAGTATTTACGTTCCTCATTTTTCTTGTGGGGACTTTCAAAAAAACAGGCAATGAAATAATAAACATTTGAAACATACCTCCAAACCCAAAATAATATCGATCACATCTCGTGATCTAGTTAATTCCAAATGGCACTACACTCTATTCACTATTGAATGATAGTTTACGCCAAATAATAGCAATAACAAAGGTTAGTTTGTTAAAGCACCAGTAAAACAAAGACATTTTTCCTCTTAACCTAACGATGACTTACACAAGTTCACATTTAAAAAAATGTGTCAAGCTACATCTCACAATTTCTGGCCAGAAAATCTGTTATATTTGGTTCTTTAATAAATGTATTAAACAATTTGCTATTTTTGACGGTTTTTTTTTACTACTTACCGTCAAACTTCGTCTTTGAGGGTAACTTCGTCATGAGTATTACACCTGTGAGGCATGTGAAGATGACTGATTGTGTTGTCTATGTTTTGTACCGAAACACCTTGCTCTTTGTTTCCTTATGATACATGGGCTGAACACGTTTACAACCAATAAAAAATTAAAATAAAATAAGGATAAAAGACACACAAAATTCACTACTTTGATAAGAGGATATATTTTGCAACTCATACCATTTTGCCTGACGATCTTACCTCTTCATGGGGTTAATTTTGACCTGCTAGTAACATAAGCAGAGATGACGAAGTTGCCTCATTTTCTGGGATAACTTCGTCACGAAAATACTGACGTATTTGCCCCCACTAATATTTTGGAATTTCTTTGGTATTCCTTCAGTACATTTGTAAAGGACAAAGTGTTATTCGCGTATACGAGGGTGGTTCAGCATGCTCCGCCCCTGACCCATTTCCAGTGATAGTAGAGACCTGTAATTTTATATGTAACATTGTTCAAACTTTAGACTAATATCCACAAAGTTTCAAGAATTTACAACAATTTCTCTTTTTGTTACACGTTGATGATCAGTAAGAAATGTAGCCACATGTGAAACGATGGAAAAATCTGATGTCCGAGCAGTGATAAAATATTTACTCAAGAAAAATCTAACACCGAAAGACATACATGCAGATATGGTGGGAACTCTTGGAGACTCTAGCCCCTCATATGATCTAGTGAAGAGATGGTGCCGTGAATTTAAATGTGGTCGGCAGACTTCTGAAGATGAGCATGGTGGTGGCCCACCTGCAACGGAGACCACACCAGTAATGATTACAAAAGTGCATGACATGATTTTCGCAGACCAGCGAGTGACTGTCCACCATATAGCAGACACGTGTGGCATTTTAACTGGCAGTGTGCATTCAATTATTCATAATCATTTGTTAATGAAAAAATCTCTGCACATTGGGTCCCGAGAATGCTGACGGTCAACCAAAAGAGGACACGTTGTGTGAGAAGTCAGAATCTGTTGCGGACAATAAAGGCAGACAAGCCAAAGTTTTTGAAGAGATTTGTTACAATGGATGAAGCGTGGGTTCACCACTTCGATCCCGAAAGTAAACGCCAAAGCATGCAATGGAAACACCCCCATTTTCCACCCCCAAAGAAATTCAAGGTTCAACCATCAAAGGGCAAAGTGATGGCATCTGTGTTCTGAGATGCAGAAGGAATCCTTTTGATAGATTATCTCCAACAGGGAAAGACAATCACAGGTGTTTATTTCGCAACCCAAATTGAATTACGTACCGCCATCAAGGAGAAACGCCGCGGAATGTTGGCCCGTGGTGTGTTGTTACGTTGTTACAATGCTCCCGCCCACACCTCCCAAGTTGCTGTGGCTGCAATTCATGCAGCAGGGTTCGAAATTGTCCCTCATGCCCCTTATTCTCCAGATCTGGCCCCCAGTGACTTCCACCTGTTCCCGAACATGAAGAAACACCTTCGTGGAAATCATTTTGTCAGTGATTCCGAGGTTATGGATGTTGTGAATGCTTGGTTGCAGGACCAACCAAAATATTCTTTTTCTGCTGGGATTGAAGCACTGGAAGGCCGATTGGAAAAGTGTGTTAATGTTGCAGGTGACTATGTTGAAAAGTGACAGTGATTTGGTTTTCCTACGAGGATTCCTTCTATGTCAGGGGCGGAGCATGCTGAACCACCCTCGTAATTTTCGTGTTGTCACTCGCCACGGATTTTGCAGGGCACATTAAAACATGCCTAAATCTGTACGAAGTTACGGTATAGATACAGCAATTACAGATTCAGTTTGTACCAAAAGGCACTTTAATGGTTGTCACTCGTCAAATTTTAGTTTAGATATTTTTGAAATTACCAACAAATGAAAATGCGAACGACCTGTTTCTCACAGACACTGATATTATTACATATTTTAACAAACTTTGAATGTGCTACACGTGTATATACAATTTTTACTTCTATTGACAGGGCGGTTGAATGGTTGGACATGGTGTTTGAGTCTCGGTTTCGGGGTGGATGTTATTTCCCAACAAAGTGTCTGGTACCAACCCTTATCATTACACTGCAACAAAGAATAGGTGATGTATATTTCTTACGGCCACGCTCTGGTGTTATTGTGGTGTAGTTTTAAAACATTTTTTAGTGTAGCTTTCCATGTTTGATTTGGTTTGGTTTGATTTGGGGTTTTAAGTCCACTTTATGCGCAGTAAGGCTAATCGGGACTGGACCTACAGTTTAAAGTGGGATCCGAACCACTTGTGCCTCCACCGGGTATCGAACCCGGGACCCCTTGATTACAAGGCAATGACGCTAGCACTGCGCCATGGGGAGGCCCATAGCTTTCCATGTAACCTGTATGAAATTGCCTTGTAATCAACAAAATTTTCGATAAACTTAGAACTTAGAATTCCGTAGTTAGATTCTGAATTTGAACAGCAAGTCGAGACAATTAACTGCGGGCAAAATTAGATTTTAATCAACCTTCGCACCGTACTCTGAATTTTGATATTTTTAATTATTTCACCTTACAAGCAGAAATTATATTATTCAGAAAACACGCTCTGGTATTCCATAGTCCCCACCGTGTCTGTTGTTGACGACGCTCAATAAATAAAGACAGGGAAATGGTTATCTTGCTCAGGCCACGGACATGTTCCTTCGTACCTCGAGGCACGCATGCAATAAAGGCCCCAAAGGGTAATGAAACAAAGGCAGAATCTGGAAGATATGGTCCAATTGACATCATGAATGCGTGCCGAACGCGGTAACCATGGTAACGTAAGTATTCCCTTCAAAAACCGCTGCGTATGACATTTTTTTGTTCCCTTGTCCGAGCTGGTTTTATGATGGATATAAGGGACAAAAAAATTCATATTAAGCAGGCCTATAACAAAGGAAAGATGGCTTATCATTAATAGCTAAATGAAAGATATCAAAGGGATAGGTGAAATATTAGAGATATTTTGGTTAATCAGAACAATTCAGTTTTGTAAATTGCATTCTTTAATATTTCCAGCGTTCAGTGTATAGGTAGACATAATATGGAAATATTATTATTATCATATTTGTGATGGTTCATTACGTAAAATATTTTAGTCTAGAGTGTGTTCCGTTACAGGAAAACATGTTCTAATATCGATAAAAAAATATTTTCTATGAGGTATAAATTAAGACGTGTAACGGTATTCGCCGATAAATATAATTCAAATACGATAAAACAGTATCATCTTTATGACTCGAAATTCACAGCTGGATTTTGAAACGCAAAAAAGCATGCGTGTTAAATATGAAAATACATTACTAACTTGATCCTATTATCTTCATCACGTGTTACAATTATTATGCTTATAGTAATAATTATTATATGTAGAGAATATGTATAAAATAGAACTTGGTTATAGTATTCTGCGTCGAAATTTTAAGCTCGTTACATACAATGACAAAATGAAACGTGTAGCTATTCTACCTTTTAGAGCTATGACACAAATCAATGCAATGTTTTCTAATTTTAAAAAAAAGTAAACAGTAAATAACGTTACAGCAGGAGCACAGATAAACGTAATACGTGTATCTGTGGTAGAATGATAAGAAATTGTAACTTGTCGAGATCAAAATCTCAGATTAAACTGCAGTGGCGTCTCGTCCCTTGGGGCTTCCGGGGCTTAGCCCCTAAAGAAAAACGGACGTATTCACGTAATTATCAATCACCATAACGCATAACTATCACACAGTCTTTTAAAAGGCGATTTTTACCCACGTAAGTTTATCGTCTGTTGCAATGGATACGACAGCGCTTCTAGCGGCATTGATGTCAATTATCGTTTTCCGGGGCACGTCGCAAAGGAAGTCGTGGCCTACACCCACCTACGCTACAGTAAATGTCACATGTTAGGAGGGAGAGGAGGGGAGAGTGCATTGGATTTGAGTGCTGATTCTGGGCTACTTCCGTTGCGTCGCGTTCGATCTCGCGTGTTGTTCTGTAGTGCTTTGGTGGCTTTCATTCGCTATGTTTGAGTGAGTTTGGCAGGGTTGATGTTCGAACACAAATTGATGAAGGACATAGGCTGTCAATTACAAGACACAATGAATTTGTCCGGAAAAATAGGCATATATTAAATAGAATTATCGATTGCTTAAATTTCTGTGGTCGACATGAACTTGCTCTAGGAAGACATAATGAAAGAGAACAATCTTTAAACAGAGGCATCTTCCCAGATTTATTATCCCTTCATAGAAGAGGTAACTTCGTGTTCTTTATTGTAGTGAAGAGTTGAAAAACATAAACTTCATCAGTAGATTGTATTCATTTTTTTATTTAAAATTATTTAGAGGGTACCTTTTCAGAAACAGTAAAAATGACAAACGTAGTTTTAATAACTCCAGTGGCAACAGCTGAATCTGAACGATGTTTCAGCATATTGAAGCGTATTAAAACCTGCTTAAGAAATGCAATGGGACAAGACAGACCAAATGCCTTGGCACTTGCTTACAATAGAGATACAATACATTTCAAACATAGAGGGCTTCAACGAAAAAGTAATAACAAAATTTGCTGAGCAGAAGAACAGGAGTCAATGTTCGTAGAAAGGTATGTTTCACAACAATACCTGTTTCTTTTGTAATCATGTGAATTGTCATTACATTTTAAATTCTTTCAAAAAAGTAAGTCCAGTTTTGTAGTCTAGAAGAAAAAAATACCTATTTTTTGTAATTCATGTGAATTGTCATTATATTTTAATTTCTTTTAAATATAAGCCCCGGCCAAATTTGAGGGCACGAGACGCCACTGTTAAACTGTATACAAAACATCGATATCACCTTATCTGTATGTTAAGTTGGCACAAGCTTTGGCTCTTTATATCTCAAAGTAAAGTAAAGGTTAACTGAAACGTTATGTGCAATTTACATTTTTTAAAAAAATAAAAAAAGATAACAAGCTAGAATGGTAACAATAATGAACTTGTTACAGTAAAAAGCCACACACAATACATGGTTCAAGTTTGTTTTTCAGCATAGGCTGGCTGTAAGCTGTAGGAATTGCAACACACTGTACAAATCTAGTATGATGTAAACTATTAAATTCCGATTCATGACCATGAGAGCGCGTACGCTTTTTTCCATGGAGGATCAAACAGGGGGAGTATTTTCGAAACGGTGCTGGCCCCACTCCCACAAACGCTGCTTAAAATTGAAATTTTACTGTTTCGATTAACTTGGAAGCTTTTTCTCTGCAATCATTAATGCAATGCATGTCATTGGAATGAAAGTACATGTAGAGTATTTACTTTGTATGGACGCTCATGAGCAGATGTTGCTTACGTATTATTGACTGTAGTTATCACAACAGATCCAAGGTGCTACTATTGTGGAACATATTTTAGAGGACGGCTCCAAAACTTCACGTGCTGATCGTCATTCGCATGAGCCTCTCCTACGGCCGTTTTGAGGCGAATTCGCAGGCGGCCCTGTGTAAGCGGAACACAGGCCAGGAGACCGTTAATGATCGTACGACATGGAGCCGTGCCGACCGAGGACCGCAGCAATAAAACCTCCCTTTCGGCAGTGTGTGTCTGCGTGTGCGTGTGACTGCCAGGGCAAGAACATGTGAGGTTTGGCATTGCTGCGTGGCGCGAGCTCCTATCTCTCTCTCCCCTCCTCTCTCTCTCTCTCTCTCTCTTCTCCACCGATCCTAAACTTTAATTATGCCAGGCGAAAATATACAATTACGGGCGTCCAATGAGGATATAAAACCTTTCCATTCAAACGGGAATGAAAGGAAATGCAGGTCTTAAAATGTGAGCGGCGCCACCACGGATGGGAAAACGTCGATATTCTGACCCGAGATTATATGTGAAAGTACACACATGATGCTATATACACACATATCATTCTATAACCTCGCCGTTAAAATAATTTTGTAATTACTCTTATTGCCTTTACAACAACTGCTTCTTTACGCTGGAATTAGCGGGACAATTTGGACCTTTCAGCGCATACCATGCTTTGAAAACAGTAAAGCAAGTCAGGAATATATCTGCGTAGTAATTGATTTACATTCTGAGCTAACTATTTGGAACTTAGCTCATTTAACAGCACAAAAGAATTGTAAATGTGCGTGAGTACCTAATCTTGACATATAATCAATTTACAATAAATTTGTAAAAGTGGCTGCCATAAGCGCAAGCATTCTAACAAGATTATCTTCTCTATCGCTGTTTACATTTATAGTCTGGGGGCAAATTTACATTGTTATGATATCAATAACCCCCCTAAAATCCTTTTATTTATTGGAATTATTTGGAATACGGTGGCTCAGTCGGTAACGCGTCTGACTACCATGCTCAAGGACCCGGGTTCGATCCCCGGCCGGTTCAAATCCGGGAACTTTTCTAACGGTGGAAGCGGCCCCGGCGCCTACCCAGCGTCGAATAACATGGGTACCTGGGGGAAACCCTGGGGGGTAAAGGCGGTCAGGGGCGTGATGCTGATCACATCACCCCCACTCACGACCGGATCAAGAAAGTGTGGGGCGTTACCCCCGCACCCCCTATACGCCTTCATGGCGTGGTGCTATGCACAGGGGAACACTTTACCTTTTTTTACCTTTTTTACGGTAAATACAGTACGCGATGTAAAGTTGTTATGCAGGATGTAAATTGCATAAATTTCTACGTATTTTTAAATAAGCTCATCACAAGAGCAATTTACTGCTGACTGTACAATTAAGAGCAGAGGTGAGTTGGAGTACAGATAGAAATAAGTAAGTAAAAGCGAAATTCAAATATGAATCCCATCATCAAACTTCCAGACAACTCAATTATGGAACAAAATACCGATTTCTTGTGTTTTGTTGGCCTGGCTGTCATCATAAGAGGATACATTAATTTCAACTCATATTTACTCGCGACAGTACATCAGGCCACATACAAACATCGTCAACTACTCCGAAAAGAATTCTGAAAGTGAAAAAAAATCTGCACTCGTATGGGTTATCACGCCTAGAAGTCACCAATCTTTTATTAAAATAAAATGTCAAAGTTTTGAAAGCCTTTCATATTGTGAAGACATTTTTCAATTATAAATTTTGATTCTAAATCATACATTCGATATCCTTGCAGCAACTGAAAATCTCACGGAACACTTAAGAAATGTAGTTACCAAATATTTAAATATTTGAAAATGTAAAGTTTTGAATTGACTTACTTTACTACGAGCCATCTTCACAAATATCTCGGAGTAATGTTTCTTACCTGTAAAATAAGAAAAGAATGATTCATTAGAAGATAAAAATGCATTAAAAAAATATTATCATAATCCCAATAATAAATTTCAAAACATAATATATTTTTACCAAACTTATATTACTATGGTCTGTAGAGAATTAGTTAATACAGAAATAACTCATTTCACCTTACAAGTACTTATGGACTCTTATCTTGGTTTCTGCAAAAACCTTCTAAAGGACTTAGGATTCAATATATCTATGAGACACACTCTGGTAGTTTTTGTGCTTGACATGTATGTTAACAGAAACTTTGCTACTATTATATATTGTGTACCGATGATCACCAGACTGCCACATACAAGTCATTTGAGTCGAAATTAAACTGTCTTGTGTTTCTGAAAGTTCCAGCTGTCGTGAGGTAATACGAAAATTTGATCGAAGTTATGCAGAATTTAATACAAAGAGACTGACCATTGCGTTAATTGATTGGTCGAGAAATAGTAGTAATAAGTATTTTTGCGAGGACTATCTATTTCGAAAATCAGATTAAAAGAGTTTCTTCTCACCGTACATAAAAGAAAATGAGTGAAATTATATTTAATGTCATAAAGGAGTGTACAGTTCACATTTAATATGGACCTTTGACACTGGAACGCGCTTGGGCTTGTAATCAAAAGGTCCCGAATTCGATTCCCGGTCGGACATTACCGTTGTTCGGACCTCACTTAAAACTATAGATCCAGTCTCGATTAGCCAATATGAGGACAAAGTGATCTTCAAACAAACTTCGTTTAACTATGTAATTCGATTGAGGCTTTATATTATACTCTACTTATGAGTTGTTTCCGGATTCGAGACCTGGCATGGATGTTTTCCTTGTGACTGTCCCTTCATCAATTTTGATTTACACACTCTGTTCAGGGAATCTCTGGAGCAAGCGAACGAAAACAAGTCCTCTGCGCAAGTAGTGACTCGAGAGGGTTCGACCAATGAGCGCGTGAGCGGGGAAGTGAATGCATGGAGGTGAAAACGCAGCTACTACTACCAACAGTTTGCAGTAGCGCGCAGTGATTTTCTCCACCCTCTCACCTTTGTCCCTTCTTTATCGTTATGCGTGGCCTTGCTCCACAGATTCCCAAGACAGTGTGTAAGCATAATTCATCATCATCGTGACTGTTAACATAAGAGCAGAAAAGCAATGCACATTGTCATGAGAACGCATTTGTATGACAGTAAAGGAATGTAAGGTGAATAACCGATATGCCAGTAGACTGATCACATTTCAGAGATGCAACACAATACAGAGAACTGTCTCACCGAATGTCAATTTGACGCTGCAATTTCAGCGCAAGAGCTCATATCCATGTGAGAACATCCGTCTGCTCCCTCACACGGAAACAGGTTTCGGGATTCAAATGAAACGGACTTCATAAGCGACCGAGATGCGGAAGAAGCACCACAGGAGAGGCAATTTGTTCAATGCAAATAAGACGTAGATTTACAAAGAATCTCGGGATAAGAAAATGAAAATAGTGAAAGGGAAGGGAGGGTGGAAGAACAAGCAATCCTGCAATCTCGTCTGCGAATCCTCCTGTATTCCGGAGCCCAAAAGGAAATCTGTGCGCTCGGGAGAGAGAGAGGAAAGAAGTGACGCCGCTATCGGAGAGTTACAAAGAACAGTACACACACGACAAGCCCGGGCCTCGGGTAACAAGAGCGAGACGCGAGAATATGGGAAATAAAATTGAGAGTCAAATTGGGTTGTGAGGAGAAGGCTGGCTCCCTGGGGAAGAGACGGGATAAGAGCCTCGTATGAGATTATTCCCTTCTCCGACGAAACTCAGCGCGAATTCCAGAAGATGGTTTCCGGATAGCGGGTTTTTGAAAACCAGCGCAATTCCGCTAAGCAGGAACACTGCGCGTGTCACAGAATTAGGAGATAAGGAAAAACGGATAAGTTATCTCGTATAAAAAGATGCGGCCCCTCATCCCTCTCGCGTGAGAACAAGATCGCAATAAAAACAACAAAACACCATCGTGTTTGTTTACCGCGGTGGAATCATGGAAAAGAATGGTTCAGCCCGGAGAAAGAATTATCGAAGATTTATCCGTGAAGGAAAACGCTCCCAACCCCTAACCTCATCCGTTATTCCGAGCGGCACATACACGCTAGCAGGATTCACGTCAGAGAATATCTTAACGGTCTCCCCAGTTGAAATACATATCCTGTGTATTCATGGACGAACAAACCACAATTTCAGTCCTTCGCGAACAAAACTATAAATTTCTTCGTTTTTAATGCAAATGAGCAACTCGCTACGTTCGCGAACGTGTTTCAGTGCGAATTTATACTGACAGAATGTTAATATGCAAGTTTAAGCCGAAGCACCTACATTTCACGCCGCGCACAGAGCAAATGTATTGCGACACTAATGTTTCGCCCTTAATACAGTTGATAGAAATCTCAAGAGAAACAAAATTACTGAAAGCTTGGATACAGAATAGTATAAATAACAGGGGATAACAGCATTTACTGGATACTTGAATTTTCGATAAGGTTCAATACACAAGTATATAAAATCATATTAAAGAATTAGCCATACAATGGAAAGAACATGCTAAAATCCAATTCATTAAGTAGACGTTTGTAATTGTTAATTATAAATCCTCATGGAAAGATGTATCAGTGTTTGCGGTAAGTTGCAGGATTAAAATAAAAGAAATAATATCTGTTACAAAGAGTATTAAAATTAGAGAACTGAAAATTTGCAAATGTTATTTAAAACACCAACTGTAGTAACACGATTAAGCTGTTTTCATGTTACAAAATATATTAATGACGCTGATAAGGTATTACAATAAAACACTTTACACGTCATGTTTCAACCCTATATCAATGTCCTCTTCAGATCAAGAACTGAACACAACAATAGTCTGAAAAAGACCCTGATAAAGGATTGAAAAGTTACGTGTGAAGCGTTTTATTACATAATAAAGACTGCTTTGGTCAGGAACTGTAATTTACAGGTTTCCATACACTTGACTCAAAGATTTTCAAAGTTTCAACAATACTTTTCTTCATATTTGTTACAAAAGATATGATTGATTTTTTCAAATGTCACTTTTATTAAGATCTCTTATCCCTCTCATTATTGTGGCAGATAAATTTACATTCAAAGTCCACACGAATTTTTAACTGAGCAACTTCAATTACAATATTATACACTTACTGTTTCCGAAGTCAATGATACAAAGTTGATACAGTCTAAAGGAATACTCGGAGAAAGTAAATATAAAAGTTTAATGGTTGCTTAAAGATCTCGCATAAAACAGCCTACAAGTATGACTTTCTGCAATAGCTGATTGGATAGTACTGACTCCACCAAAAAAATATAAACATGATGCTTTTCATAGGTGCACATGAATCCACAAGTCAATCTTTTCGGGTAATGAACATCTACCCTCAAGAGCGCTTGGCCACTGAGGTATCTGAGCACATTCATTGATAATACTAATTTCAGAGACGCCAACCTTTGAAAAACATTGGATGGGTTCAAAAATTTGAGTTAGAAGTTCACAAGGACATCTCCTACATTTTCCCTCCATGTATCATGATATAAATGCACACCAACAATTCACCCTTACTTTTTCATATAAATCTGTTTATATTGTTTTCAATAAACAATCGAACAAGAATAACAGTAACAGGTATATAATAATATATTATTATTATTTTTATAACACGACGAATTATTGGGTGGGCTCTAGCTCCATGGGTTCATATAAGTTGGCGCCAGTGGAATCACTAATTCATGAGCTGGTTTGCAAAGAAGTTTCAGTAAATGTTTTAAAAGAGCTCTCCGAGATAGTTTCTTTAGTTCGTTATCATCTTATTAACAAAAATTAAATTAATCGCGCCGAGGAAGAGAGGAAATATGTACACAGCGGCAAATATAATTGCCAGAAGTCGTTCTCTTCTTCACACTAAATTAATACCCAGAAAGTGTCTATCTTTTTACGCTCAAAATGGAAGAGGGGGGGTCCCCTTGGAAAGCCGGGAGACGACACCCCAGATTGAGAGCAGGCACTCAAGGTTGATTCAATGTCTAAGGGTCCACATGACAAGTTGATTCTGCAGGGATTTTTCTTGGGGGATTTTTGTTCAGTTCAGCCTCATCCATTTTAATGAGAAGGAGCGGCGAAATGGTCTAAGGCAGTGTCTGGTCGTCAGCAACACCTTCTCCTCCTCCCAGCCTCCTACTTACCCAACCCCTTAATGCAAACACTGTCTCATCTCCTTCCCTCCTCTTCTTCCCAGCTTTATGACACTTTCTCGATACAGCCAGACTTCTTACAACGCTCCAGCGAACAAGATTTAACTGCAGTCGTTATTAAGAATTCCCCGCAGTCCATCACGGTAACGCGTTTAGGCAACGAACTGCAATATTTATAAACTTTTACTTTACGATGCTGCGACACTTGTGACACTGTATCGTTTTTTACTGTCTCGCTCGCGTAGGTCGCGGTCATTACAAATTTAATGTTGGCAAGTACATGACTTAATTAGCTACCATGCTTGCGTAAGCTGCTGAGACGTAAACATATTCCTATTGCCACTGCAACACAATAAACTGAAACTAAAATAAGCAGATAAATAGCGATGAATCTAAATAAATCGTAGCGGACATGAAATCTAAAAGGACAAAGAAAGACAAGAAAGAAGGTTGCTTTAAGCTAACGTCATACCTGACGGACAGTGGTAGGAGCTTGGTTGACTAAAATAACATGAAGCACTAAGCAAACTTTGCTTCCAGTTTTTATAAAAAAAAAATACAATACGAGGGACGTTCGTGAAGTTTGTACGGTATGCGCCAAAATATACAGTACTGAAACTCGCGCATCTCGAACACGTGGTTGCGTTTGTCGACGGGGCATAGCTCCAGCTGCACGTGTTTGTAGTAGTGAAAAGGAAGTTGTGTTGTGCAGTTGTTCTTGGAAATGGGTCTCTCAACGGAGGAAAAGTATTCATAATTGAGCATTATTTCCGCTCATACGGAAGCGGTCGTGAAGGTGGACCGAGTTTGAAAAAGGCGACTGGTCTATATGCAACCCAAATGACAATCGTCCACTCCACATGCCCTAACCTAACCTAACCTTAGGTTTCCTGACAGTTATGCAACCCAAAAGGCACGATTGTTATTTGGGTTGCATATAGCCCAGTCACTATATTGTAACATGTCTTATACTTTTGTTCATCTTTTCATTTCAGTACTGTATATTTTGGCGCATACTGTACTTTTCGGTCCGCCGTAACAAAAACTAATCGCTCATGTGGTGCAACAGCAGATGATATTCATCAAATAATTGAACACAATTAAGAACGACACAAATGATAAATAGGCTGTTAAGTTATTATCAAAATATTCAAATACATTTTATCCATTGTATTGGCCCATGAAAGTTACCAATGCTACATCACAGCTCTTTACCACTTCGGAATTTCAAATCAGAGAACAATATAAATATGTAAAAGCTTACATTCCATACTTCCACACTGTCAAAGATTACAAAGAATAACAGGTGATTACACGTGTTGAAAACCAATTCCAATTTCCATTCTGATAGTTATGCTTTAAAGCTCGTTGCTTTCAAAAATATTTTTTGGAAGGGTGGGGTGTGGAGGGTAGATGAATAAAGAGGGTAAGAAATGTGATCGACCTATCAACAGCGCTTTGCATGTTCCGCGTACAAGAGATCAGGCCCTATTCTGAGTTCGGAATACAAGCTTTTGAATGCGATATTGGGTTCATATTGATCGGGCAACGGCATTCAGAGAAGCATGACTCCGTGGATGAATATATGCATCCGCCTATGATTTGAATATGTGCTTGTGTGTCTGCAAGTCGGTGAATGTGCATGTACGCGCTTGCATGAACGGTAGGAGGGGAAGGAGAGAGAGAGAGAGAGAAAAAGAGAAAATGAGAGAGAGAGAGAGGCGCACGAAAAATCGAAATTAATTGTACCGATATAAATAGGAGCTTTTTTTAAAACTTTCATTTGCAAGTGAGGGGGGGGGGGGATCGAACCTTCCATTCTGCACAGATTTGAAAAAAAAGTACGAGTTTGATATTACCATGACAAACGAGGTATTCAATGCTGGTCAAATTTGCTCTGTAAAAACAAGAAAAATCTGGTTGGGTATGTTTGTGAAATACGCAGAAATTACGGGACGATTTGTAGACGATGGAATAATGAACGTGGTAGTGATATACTCACTACGCAACTTTCAAAGGGAATGCTTGATACTCGTAAGTGATTTAATTCTGGCCAAAAATTTAACATTAAGTGGCAGTGGGTAATGTAGAACACTAAAGAGAAATGCGCGTTATGGGGTTACTTTTTAACAACTAAAATTCTTCGAGTTATGGTTAACTTATTCAGTATTTTGTGATGAATAATGTTATTGCTCCCAGACAATGTTACATTGAATTCTGGTTTAAGAATATTACATTGTATGAAATGTGGCAATGTTCGTCATTACCGAGAGTGGTGTGTAAGAGGTTAACACATTTGATATTGTGTAAAAATTATGTTAATGAAATTAACATATAACATAATTAAATGACATTTGGTTACTCCTTAAGAGGTCGTTTTAACTTAAAGACCAAGAAAACTTATACAGTATACCATTTCTAAAGAACAGTTTTGTAACCTTAAAAATGAAAAGCCAAAATATAAACTCTATCGGGAAATAGAACAAAAAAAAAACTAACAGTTCAAACAATTCAATTTACATCTTGTCAATCAATAAACATGCTGTACAATTATGGTATATTTTTAATAGAGAAATTGAGGGAGAACCTTCATTTAAAAGCGCCAGATATGGATTTCATCGGATTCCCATGTTCGATTCTCCATGGAACACGTGGCAATATGTACGGCCCCCGACTTAAACTATGTAACCAGTTCTTATTTCGCGTAGCTTCTCTGCTTATTTTGACTAACCACGACTGCTAGAATGGGTTACTATAAGATTAAATTGAGTGGATACACTCAGAAATGAAGTCAAGCCAGGACACGATTCCGGGTCCTTCGCTGGAGAGATCGTGAGTCTGCCGCTCAATGCGCTCGCAATTCTTCTAGAATTATTAATAGAATTATTCTCAATTAGCTTTAGTTTGAACTAAAAACAAACTTTGCTTCCAGTTTTTATAATAATTTTATAATACGAGGGACTTTCGTGAAGTTCGTATCTTTCGGTAGAAGAAGAAGAAGCATTCCCTTCACGATTTGAACGGAGACACACTTTTAGTAGCGATGAACGACTTCAACGTTATCATCATCGTAGAAGACTAATTCCTTAGTCTTTAAATTGGGAAAAGAGGAGGAAATCCCTTAAGCATCATGTCCGTGGAACGTAATTGTAATATCTATTATAATTCAGAAATTATTTACGTTAGGTTACGTTACGTTATGTTCAAATAGTAGGTTCTGTTCGTTAATAATTGCACGTCTACATAGGCGGTCTCCTTATACCGGCGCGGTCAGCATCAGCAAAGAGTCAGAGATCCTAAGGTTACACCTTAGTACGGGTGTTTCAATGTGAGGGTCTCATCGATTATTTATATCAATTTTGAGTTTGAATTAATAAGTCCACTTTGTACACAGTTAGGCTAATATACAATTTACAGTTGGATCCGAACTACTACGTGAATTGTTGTTTTAAATCCTCCCTATGCACAGCTAGGCTAATCGTGACAGGATCAATGGCTTAAAGTTGGATTGTAGCGACTGTGCAATGTGCCTCCACCGGGTATCGAACTAGGAACTCTTGGATTACAAGGTGACCACGTTACCACGACACCAGGAGGCAATTGGCATTTATTCCACGCATCTTTGCGATTAAGGCAATTCATTTATTTATTTATCACCTACGACAAAACTCTGGCTCCAATAGGTGTACAGTGGTGGAAAAAAGTTCTTCCCCATAAGACTTTAATGGCAAGAAATAATGCCGGAAGGGTAGGCAACACACATTGCACCATTAGGTGATCGGGTGATTCTGTCTGTCTCAAGAGCAACTCGTCTTTCATGCAAAAGCCAAGAGGCACAGGAAATGTAGGAAAGTCACGTGACTTGTCAGGTGGAATGTTGTTCGTCAGAAAATCGCCTTTTCTGAAGCCAGGTCGCAGAACCGACAAGAGCTAAACGTTATATCTCCGAAAATGATTCCCCTAAAAACGTTGAACGAAACGCTAAAACAATTCTTGCCTTAATTACTGTATGTGCCGCAGCAGCACAGTCGTTAGGGTGTTTTATTACCATGCGAGAGATCTAGGTTCGATCCCTGACGGGGGGTAATCGGGATTTTCTCCACCTGTTCAAGCTGCTTCGGTGCCCACCCAGCGTCGTATAAAGTGGGTACCTGGAGGAAACTCTGGGGAAGGGGGGTAAGGCTGCCAGGGGCGTGGTGCTGATCACATCATTCCCACCTTCGGCCTGATGAAGAAAGCGTGGGGCCCTAACTCCACTAACTCCACACCCCCTATACGCCTTCATGGCTTGGTGCAAAGCACAAGGTAGAACTTTGCATTTTAATTTACTATACATCCCAATTTTGTCGTAACGAAACTTCCCAATCTCTACGTGGGCTTTCTTCCAAGTTCCGTAGGGATGTGAATAGGCTCCAATATTTCTTGACATAATTCATACATGTTATATTTCCTTATAAGAACAACAGCCGATATATATTTTGTGCCCTTTTGGCGGGGAGGTATAATCCAAACATGTGAGGTGAACCTTTTCCCACTACTCACTCCATTCTCAGAAATAAATCGCAATTCCAAACACTGAAAATGCAGCACTTTCTACATCTTAGCATGCAAATATCTACATAGTAGCAAAGTAATGTATGGAAAGAGAAAAATTAACGATTTGTAACGGCACTCTGGAAATCATTTAGTTTATTTCTTTTCAATTTGAAATGACATTCATAACATTCATTAACAATCCCAATATTCACAAAAGAATAGCTTAGGCGTTCTGCTACTTTCAATTCTTCATCATCGTAGTCACCGTAACTTTCTCTCTCTCTCTCTCTCTCCCTCTCTCTCTCTCTCTCTCTTTCTCTCTCTCTCTCATCCTCCCCGATGGCGCTGTGGTAGAGGAGTCGCCTTGTAATCAAGGAGTCCCCGGTTCGATACCCGGTGGAGACACAGTGGTTAGGATCCCACTTTAAACTGTAGATGCAGTCTCGATTAGCCTTTGTGTGCAAAAAGTGGACTTAAAATACCAAATGAAACTAAAAATAAAAATAAAAATCACCGTAACTCTCTACAAAGCCAGAGGATCCATTTTTGAAACCTGTTGAGGCTTAGATGTAGCATTGCATTCGTATCATTACCCATCATCTTCGTCCTCGCGATTATCGCAAGAGGTAAAAATGCGACACAAAATAACCCAAACAGAAGCTTGGAATCAATCTGAATATTGGTTACGTTGGATACGTGGTAGAATTGTTTTAAATATCACTTCCTGTAATGTAAAACGGTTTTTGATTAAGGACCATTTGTATAATACATATCGCTGTTGCGAACAATAAGTAGTTTCACGTTCCCACACTCTTCGGTTGTTTAGAAATCGTAAGGAAGAAGGATCTCTAAATTTCCGCTTTCACATCTCAATGAAACTTTAAAATAAGTTCTGTGTAGGTCACAAAAGAGATTTACATATTGTTATGATATCTTTTAAACACCACGAAATCTAATTCCAATAGAATACGATACTACTCCTTACGTTCCTGTAAATGTTCACCATTAGTCTGGCGAAAGAAAGTAACTAAGATTTCCGTGTTTCCTTGAGGAAAGATAAGGGGCCTGCTTGTAGTAAGCAAGCACTAACTGCTTCGATCAGTGACCTTCACTCCCAGAGTGACTCACAGCTGGCCTGCGCTCGTTCCAGTGTGCGTATAAAACAGGTATTTTATTTCGTTCGTTCCAATCCACAGTTATATCAAGCTAACATTCTAATATTTTCGTAAAATATGTAGTAAACAAGTTGTATACATTATGGTCTTCCAGAGTGTTGTTGCCTGCTATTTACACACGGGAGATGGGGGTGTTGTAAACATTTCTGAACCCAAAGGTCGAGCACAAAGGAAAAGCCGTGTAAGCATTGGAGGTAATAACAAGGTAATGGAGGTTGAAGGAAATGTTGGAATATATTATATCAGAAATTGAGTATAAACAGTTCTCATCACACATAGGGCTATCAGATCACTCTTCAGCGGAAAGTAGGACAAATTGTCTCAAAATGTTGGACATGAACGCATTTGCAGTAAATATAATAGGTTACTAGGACATCTTAGCATATAACGAGAATATGACACATCTTCAGCTGAAAAATTAATGTTGAAGTGAACGGTTGAGTTCAAAATTCCTCAACTGCTAAATAATAGCACGGCTGTATGTGATTTCAACTTGTGTATGTAAGACAGAACGTTTTTCATCGATGTGGGGCCAGGAAGAGAAAACAATCCATGAATTCGGGAAGGAAAAAATTCACAATTTCGTAAACAAAGTCTGGAAGTTCTTGTTTATTAATATGTAAAAAAACTACTATACACTGGGAAAAAACAGAATTGTGTGCCTTCTTTCTTCAATAAAGAGAATAATTACTTGTTACTTCGAACAAATTACCGACACTTATATCGATAAAACTTCACAAAGTAAGCATTTTTATACATATATCCGGACTTATCCGGATCTAGAAAATCGTGAAGTAATTTCTGAGCTGGAATTGTAATTGTTTTTCCGAACATCCAGTAGCAACCATGCACACTCTTTGATTTAAGCATACTTCTCCAAGGAACCACGTTATCTTAGACTCCCCTCAGTTTTTCTATCTAATTTGAAGTTACGTGATGCCCAAAATACGTATAAGACATTTGAGATTTATTTCAAATTCCTTCCGGAGGCCAGACACAACTATAAAATGTAGGACACGTTAGGAAATAATAATTCTTATAAGTATTTTTATTTTCTTATTTAGCGTCGTTTTTCCTTCACCTCTTGCTAATCGCGACGACGAGGATGAGTGATATGATGAAATTGATGAAGGGGCACTCACATAGAACACCCATACGCACGACGGGATTCAAACCCAGGACATCAGACATCGTAGAGCACTGTGCTAACCACTCCCGTCACGGACGGAATTCTTATAGCCCTAATCGTTCCTCAAGCATTTTTCCTATCTTTAACTACACACGAGACATAAAGAACAATCTAAATAAACAGGTGCCAGTTTACACTCTAACCGTAAGAAAACATATACATGTGAAAATGCAAAATAATATTTATTTTTAGGTAGTTGTGATTTATTATTGTATATTAAAAAAATATATTAGTGATAAAATGACGGAAGTAGAGGAACATCTCCAATGAAACACTCATGCCATAAGGATATTTTTATTTCTTGCCGAACAAGGTTCCGAGTTCGAGTTCCGACCAAAATGGATTCATTGTGTATGTTCATTCATGTCTTTAATGTAATCATAAATCGTCGTCATGAATAATATAACTACAGAGGAAGAAAACTGAGGTAATTACTAATAAAAACAATTACAAAACAAATTTGATCTTAAAGCCCTGGATTTGCGCTATATATTCCATCACGGGGATCATAGGCGTGCACCCATGGGGCAAGGGGGAGGGCAAATGCACCCCTAATCATGGACGTCTGCAGATTTTTTCCACGAAGAGACAAGCAAGGTATTTTTCCATGGGGCATATTACCCCGATAATAGTGTTGCATTATCGCATTCCTGCAATATCATTATAATAATTAATGTAAATTATTATGACTGAAATCAAATTATACATGTGAAAACGTACTTTTTGGTTGACATTCGTTTTCTAAGGGGAAGATGTGGCAATCCTTGCCTCCCTTTCAGACTTCTATGCCCCTATATTATTATATTTTCACCTAGAAATTTAGGATAGATGAATCCTATCGCCGTTATTAAACTGTATTATACTCTTAAAGAAAATTAAGTATTTTCTAGCCTTGAACGGAAATCAATTTTAGGGCCAAACATGGAAGTAAAGGAAAGCAAGAGTAGCAGAATCTAAGAGTAGCAGGACAAAAGGATACTCAAGATGGATTTTGTTTTCGCGTCTTTCCTGCATTATTTCTTACAGACTGCCAAGAGTACCTGCGGGGGGGGGGGGGGAGGGACAGAGCTGCAATTGCCCCCTTGATTGCAAATTTTATACAAATATAAATACCTTTTGTAAAATGTTCTTGCTCGCTTCGCTCGCAATGTCTGCTTTTCTTGCAGTCTAGTGAAGTTCAGAGCCGTAGCTAGGGGTCGGCGGGAGTTAACCCTGGACGCCAAACGATCTAAATGAAAAAAATTGTAAAAGAGAATATTATGGCGCTCCATGATTTTTTTCCCCATATTAAATCGACATTGTTTTCATTTTGCAAAAATTTGGATCTGAAAATTTATTGGTCGCTTCGCTCGCAATTTGTTTTCTGTAATGCATTTTATATTACCGAGGAGAGAAGTACTGCTGCTAAAAGGTTTTCTCTTAAGTGCATGAACAATTGTTAGGAGGAAAAGGGACGCGCAGATTTGAGAGACAATTTATATGATTTTTACTGTTGGTATATTTGTATATGTGTGTGTGGGGGGGGGGTGTTGTATATATATATATATATGTGTGTGTGGGGCGGGGGAGGGGTGTATATATAAACACACCCATCAATGCAATAAAATTTAAACAAGTGAGATGAAATTACGTTATTCTTTTCCGGCCTGAAATATCATCAAGGCTATCCCCCCTAATCAGAGGGTCTGCGCACGACTATGACGGGGACTGACACTTTACGTAGGTGTAGACACGCTTCGTACAATTTGATGATATCGCGATTACGTAATGGATGTGCAGCCACTTAACTGAAGCCCCCTAAATTCACATTTTATTACTAAATTCTAAATTAGCATAATATCACATAGTTTACCTATTCGTAATATGCGCCGCTTTGGTGCACTTTGTGGATTGTGCATTAATCAACATCAGGTTAATCGCGCCAGGCAAAGTGGAGGGAAAATGCAATGAAGCATAACGAGGGGGGCCCTTGGTTCCCGATTAATGAAACTTTGTCTACATGCAACTGAGTCGCTGCGTGAAATCGCTGATAATGTCATTTATTAATTTCTTAATTTTGCTTATTTTATATTGCTTTTCTAGCACTTGGCGTCAACAAAGGCGATGAGGATGATTAATGAAGTTATGAAAAGGATGATAGGACATGATGATCCATGTCTTACACAAAATTCTAAGTTGGGACTAATGAATATCGATTCGTCTTATCATTTGTCAAGACGTTGTTTTTAACTCCAATCTTTTTCATGGTCTTCTGGGTTGACAGCATGTGTGTTGCGCGATGATGATTCGACTAAAACCGCCATTTCAGTGAACTTTCTTGACAATGACTCTAATATCAATAAAGAGAACATTTTCTTACGAATAGCTGTAGTTAAGAAACCAATTCCTGAAACTTTTTCTGGTGGTCTCACGGTACCCAGCTGTTGTTTGTTATGGCTGGGATTGGGGGTATGACTCACGCTGCTGTCAATACTCAATCATTCCCGAGCATCCAGGTCCGCCAGGCAAACCCAACCCACAATTTTGTTATTTGGGTTGCATAGACAACAGGCTTTAAGATGTTACGATATCGTAGGTCTCGTGGCCCAAGAACTACTTTCCATGACTGTACATAGAGTAATAACAATTCAAAAATACCAATCATAACAATAAAATGCAACAGATGAAAGAGAAAACACAACTACACTAATATTTGCATAAAGAATACTAGTACAAATTTTATACAATTATCACCCCCCCCCACCATTTCATAGCTGTAGGATAAACGTGGCAACACTACATCACATGCTCTGACGTCACGCTACGTAATCTCGAGGCCTCGCGTCCGGGCAAGGAGAATAGTTCGACCACTTGGTCTCGGGTAGCGAAGCTACAAACACACTGGGAAAAATTCTGCAGTTAAGTATTATAACTAAACTATCAATTAATCAATTACCTAATCAGTGTTGGTCTACTTATCGGCCATTAGGACTAATAATAACCTACTTAAATTGGGGGTTTATTATTTTTTTTCAAGTTAAACTTCCATAGCTTTCTTTAATGGCCGATAATGTTACGTGTGGTAAAGTAAAGAATGAAGATCGTCCTATGACTGTTAACATATACAAGGGGGGAAAGGACAATTTACATGCCAAGTCAAGGTTATCAACTGGTAATTTATCGAAATGTTAGTGATATTAGAATTATTGCTATTAGTAGTTACTTGTTACTGCTTTGATTGTAATAAACTTGAAATTGAAAATAAACGTTTGCTTGTAACTTATAATTATTTACTGAGATCTATCGATCGCACTACTAAGGTACGTAGTTCTATGGCTTTAGGAAAATGGGGACCAGTTCGCCAGTCCAGTGCACGTAACTTGTTTCCCACATAGAGGCAAATTACATGAGGAAGTCAAAAGTGCTTAAATCTAGTAAATGATATATACAGAAGTATAACCAGATACATATCTATATACAGACACGATTTATAATCACGCAAATACTCAAGAGATGTAAAGTGACATAAGAAAACAGAAATACGAAAAATTAAAAATATAGTTCCTTACCTTACTTAACATGACAACAAATCAAATTAGTTAAGAAAGGAGAAATGGGCATTTTACCAAGGATAGGAGAACAACACTTGAATATTGTTTCCCACCAATGTACAATGTTATCCTTGCAACCATCTTCTCCCCGACCCCACAACCAGCCCATCTCTTAACGTTGTTACCCTGTTTTCGAAACCTCCCCATCTCAAAATCTGAACATCGAAGCGAATGGTAATTGCATCTGGGAGGTTACGAGAATCTGTTGCGAAAGGGGAGAAGGGGGGGGGGGCAGAAATTAGAGCTAAGAAGGACGGGATGATGCAAATTGTCCCGCCAACTCCTTTGTTCTAGTCTTGTTTCCGCATCAGTTTGAAAAGGACAAGTGCTACAATTGAACTGGGAGAGATTCATAACTAATTAAACCATTATTTATGCCCCTTTATGCAAGCCTAATTGAATTAAGGTGCGCCAGTAGTTTGTGAACGCGGGTCTTATTCAAACAATACTGTTAACGCTGTGCAGAAACTGTTTCCCAGAGATTGTTGGAAGTGAGTCGATAGAAAGATTTGAAGCGAAAGGTATCGAGCTTTTTCTTAGAAACTGGCATGGAGAGAAAGCCATTGAGGAAAATATACAGCAGCCAAACCTTGTTGTTTTTAAGTCCTCTGTATTCTCAGACAGGCTAATCTTCACTGGACCTACAGTTTAAAGTGAGATCCGAAGCCACCACAAATTACCGGTAAGGATATGTTTTAATGTATATTTTGACAAGACGACACACATCCTCTTTGAGCTTAGCAAGGACGACTTTAAACAACATAACCAATTCGCCATATATCAAATACCCTTACCAACGTATATTTTAGTTCTAAACTGAGTGTCCTTTTCTTAATCCTCATAAATAGTGTACTTATACTCCTTCGCTGATTTAAAATACGCATAAATATCATTATCCTTAAAAAGGAACGCAATATATTCTCTAAAACAATCTTCGGGTTCAAGGGGTTAAATTTTCTGAAGACACCAAAATGTTCATTACACTTACACGTAGTACACCTTAGACTGCATTTTGCAGACTTACGACCCCCTTGGCGTTTGGACTCACAGCCAGTATAATCTTCTGTGGCGCTTATGTTGTGTCCAAAACATGTGTGTTTGTTATTGTCCCTTCATCTTATTACCATTCATTCTGATCTTCGTAATTAGCCAAAAATGACAGAAGAGTGAAGTAAAATAAGGCAATTAATCCAAGACGCAGAGAATACATTCTTCTCCTGAAGTATTTTTACAACCTAGAATTAAACACAAGGTTTCTTTTAAACCATTTATATGTATTATTAGGATGCTGGGCAAGGATAAGTGTGCTAGAGACGGATAAGTACACGATACTAAAACATATCAATTGCAGAACACAACATACTTGTGGATCGATTAACCTTTGAGTAGAAAGACATATGAAATAACTACCAAGGTACAATACAGACACAATAATTAAATGCTATGTTTATATCTTGCCTAAGAATTGGATTCACTACAATTATCATATGCCACATTTCTGTGTCTTGGAGTGATCTAATGATATTCTTCTGACGGAGATTCAAACCAATAAAATTCTTATTACTTTCCCAGCACTTAAATTTCGAGCATTAACACAAACGTTGTGGCTTCCAGGTAAGTCAGGAACAAAGATGAACGAAAAGATCCATGTCGGAGTGGTTAACAGCAAGCACTTTGAAGGCAGAGGGTCCAGGTTCGAACCTTGGTTAAGGCATTACCCATTTCCTCAGTTCATCTATAATCCTCATCGTCGAGGTTGACCAAACAGGTGAAAACGAGACGTAAAATAACAAACAGAATGAAAGATTGAGACATGCGTTAACAGAAAGTCCAGATTAGTGATAACTGAAACACGAGGACATAATGCCATGTTTACGATAATCAGCTAACAGTGAAAAATCTTCTTTTTAACATTGCTTAGCAGCACTCATCATCACCTTTATGTTCACATCCTTTCCTGTAGAAGAACGATCTATTTCAATCCATTCTGGGTAAAGGTTTCGCAAGGAAAACTCCGAGTTCGTGAGCAATAGTAGCTAATTTATTCATAACAGGAAAAAGAGGTTATGCAGGGAAGCCCAAGTGGCGTGGCATTGTTATGTTTAGCAATTCACCTGCTTGCTCTGTGTGCGCCACTGAAATTTGCATATCCTTCCGTGCATTCATTAGCTACTCAGCCATATTCATTACAGTCACTTGTTTGAGAAAATCATTACCGGCGAGTCTCCATCGCAACAAAGACGGGATAATTAGTTATATGAAAGACGAAAGGGCACAAAGGATCTGTAGGAACCTTCATCTTGGCCTTTCGTGTAGTCAAAAGTGCTTTGATCAATCACCAATGAAATGAATGGATCGTTATTGCTTGTAACCTATCAGATCGAGTCGTCTTCACCTCCGACGGTCCTGAGTTCAGTACCCAGCCAGGGATTGTTCATTCGTCGTCTTCAACTACCAACGCTTGAATTCAGACGAGAACATGCGATCTTGCAAACAAATTCATCAGGCATTTCGCTCAAACAATCACTTACCAAACCCGGGTTTGAATTCCGACCCGACCATGGGTGTTCTTTGTGAGTGTTCCTTCATCAATCTCATCATTTCATCACTCATCCTCATCGTTGCGATTAGTCAGAAGTGGTAGAAAAGCGACACTAAATTACAAAATCAAACTTAATACATGACAATGTCTATCTATAACAATGCTACCAACTTACGATCTAATAACACCAATAGTACAGTGCCCAAATGTGAGAAGTAAGATACGGATCAAAATCCCTTTCATCTCTGGCAAGTAAGTTGAGAAATCAACTACCTATAACTACATAAGTGAAATAATTTTGACACAATTTAAACAACCTATGTCAGTATTCATAATTTAGGAGACTAAACTATGAATACTAACACTATGTGCATAGCTTTCTTTTACGGCAATCCAGAATTGGACATAGGCGAATTTACCAATATCATATCCTCACTCCTCCCATGGTCGCGATTAGTCAAAAGTGGAAGAAAATAGACGTTAAATAAGAATAATCAAATCAAAAATCAAATTTACTTATTTTAGAAAGTGACTAAGTAACTAAAGTAACCTAGTCCTTTCACTTAGCATCTACAGAACACACACAGTTGGAAACAGAATTGCCAAATTCTTTCCCACGATACAAGTTTTGAAGTTAAGAATTTATACTCTGTTCTGGGAATCTCTAGAGCAGGCGAACGAAAACGAGTCCCTGCGCAAGTAGTGACTCGAGAGGGCTCGGCCAATGAAAGCGCGAGAGGGAAAGTGAATGCATGGAGGGGGAAACCCAGCTGCAGCTACAGTTCTTGTCTAATCTTCCTGCGGACGGCTTACATGCTGGCAAGTGAAGTGGGGAGCGGAAAATACGCAGCAGACCAACCAGACAACAGCGGTGGCGCCAAGAGTTAGGACGTCGCGGGAAGAGGTACTGCCCGCACCTCGTTCTACAAGCTGCTGTGTTTCTTATCGCGTTAGATTGGTCGCTTGCCCTCTCCCCACTTCCCTTGCCGCCCGCCGTAAGACTGGACAAGATGTATACGAACCGTTTGCAGCAACGCGCTCTACTTTGCTCCATCCGCTCGCTTTCTCCACTTCTCTGCCGTTATGCTTAGCCTTGCTCCACAGATTCCCGAGACAGGTTATAGTTACAGTTAGAATTCTTCAATATAAGCCGGCTTTCGTGGCGTAGTGGTAAGAGGGGTCCGGGGTTCGAATCCAGGAATGGGCATCAGTGTTCTTGGTGTGTCCCTTCACCAGTGCCATCATATCATCATTCAGCATCATCTTCATCATTAACCAGAAGTGGCAGATGTGCGTAGGAAAATAATCCAAATGAATGAATCAATCAATCTAACTGTTACTTGTAACTAGTTACTTCGAAACACTGACACGCAACGTTAAGGAAAACGCACGAGACTGTCAGTGCTTTATTACCTGAGAAAAGACTTAGATGAGAGAAAGTAAAAGGCAGGAATGCAGAGACAAGATTCTAACTCAAGTTCTGTAATTGAATTACAACAGATTTCCAATGTTTTACTTCCCTCTCCACTCTGGCGCTGAAGTGCAAAACCTGGTCCTCTCAGGCATTGACCTTACCGGGTGAGTTTCTGGTCGAGGCCGGATCCTTGGCGGGAACAAGGGAACGATTTTTCTGCTGGGCAGACACCAGGTGCTCTCATGGGAAAAATGGGAGCGTAATGTTTTCTCCTTTCCAACGAAAACTCGATCCCCTTCCCAGAACTCACTGGCAAATAATTAAAGCATTCAGTGCGCCTGTTCTTTACGTTTCCAAACGCTCGCTTGGCTCACAACTTTCAGTGTCTAACAACCGTCGCACAGCTGCTTTGGCTAAGAGGATCCGAGTTTGAGATGAACAAAATAAAAGTATGTAACAAATTTAATAAAACCTGCAATTAGTTAGCTATATTGGACGATCATGGGCGGAGGGGGTTAAACCTTTTGTTGCTTGCTTGCTCGCTTTGGGCTATATTGCTTCGCTTTTCTACCATTTTTTAATAATAGAGAAGATGAGGATGAGTGATGATATGATGAAATCGATAAAGGAACACTCACATTGAACACCCATGCCGGGATTCGAACCCGGGACCTCTGGCGTCGTAGCGCGCTGGAGATCGGCAATAATAAATTTTATTATTATTATTAAGTAATTAAAAATATATTACGTATTATTATTATTATTAGGGGAGACTCTTCTACTCGATCCACAAGATGAGTGAATATCCACCAAAACAGTTTTTAAATACAGCGTGTCCATAAATATAGTGTCATAATTTAAAGTGGTATTACGTCGCTTTGGATAATCGTATTTAAATGAAATGGGTGACATTTGTAAGAAAAACTCAAATATTTTTGTGCATGTCAACAATGGACAACAATGAACGAGATCAAACATAGAAACTGAAATAAATTCACTCCTGACAACAATGGACGATGCGGGTAAATTGTTGGATATTTAGTAGGCAGGCAGGTTACATGTGAATGTTTTCCTTT
This sequence comes from Lepisma saccharinum, assembly GCF_977018435.1. Classification (NCBI taxonomy): domain Eukaryota; kingdom Metazoa; phylum Arthropoda; class Insecta; order Zygentoma; family Lepismatidae; genus Lepisma; species Lepisma saccharinum. The sequence continues at coordinate 38,489,810 of NC_139253.1, forward strand.
AAAATTGTGTTGTTATTACAGAAGATTTAAGAACGTAGTTGGTGTGTTTTAGAATATCATTACACGCAGAGTTTGGTGAACGTGTTGGTGTGTTTTATGGGAATATCGCCTTGATGTCTGCAGAACCACTCGTGGGGGCCACATTCAATGTCTATGAGTTGTAAAATAAAATATTTGAGTTTTTCTTTCAAATGTCAACAATTTCATTTAAATACGATTATCCAGAGCGACGTAATACCACTTTAAAGTATGACAGTATATTTATGGACACGCTGTATATTTTTCCATTGTATACGGTTAGTGTACTGAAATGCTTAATTGTTCTATTAACTTTAGACAACTCGTACAAGAGATACGTATCTTTAAAAGTTTGGGGATTAAATGGAAGATTATGAAAATATAAACTGGTTCCTTCATTTTACATTCACTTTTTAATTGGGTTATTCTTTTCGAATACTGACTGTACTTTATTTATGTTATTATAAAGGTAACGTGATTTCTGCTCTTTTGTAACTTGAAACTAACGATGTCAATTTCCAGGGGCGGTCGATGTACTCGTTCGATTCCCTCATCTCCCGAAGCCCATGTGGACAAAAACAACAAATTATGAAAATGCCTTAAGCAGAAAACATACCGACCTATAAACGTAAACAACAAGTGTAGAATAGGAACGAATGAAGAGGTCAATGAAATATTAGAAAATCAATAGTATATAAATACATATGTGTGAGGTCGCATAATTATATAGATAGCACACTTGGAAGGAATGGGGGAGGGTAGTTTACCAAGGAGGAGGTTACATGCGCTGCTAAGAAGACTCAAACTGAAGTGATTAGGTGAAGTAACAAAGGATTTGGAAATATGAGAATCAAAGGTTGGCAGAGAAAATGAAAACAGCACAAGATTAAAGTTTCAAAGCTGGTTTTAAAGTCCAATTTATGCACAGGGGAGCTATTTATACAGGACCTACAGTTTAAAGTGGACCTACAGTTTCCCTTCACCGGGTATCGAACCCGGGATATCTTAATTACAAGGCGACAACGTTACCACTACGCCATAAGGGAGGCCTAAATACTTATTCGAGACCGAAGTGCCGAATGGTATGACAAGGCAAGTAAGGGATTTCAATAAGGGGACATTTCAGTTGTTGAAGTAAGAGTTTTTCTTGGAAGTTCAATTTTGATTAGACTGCTACAAAGTAAGATTGACTGAGTGCAAAATGTATAAATTGTTCTCAACATACGTACAAAATTATTAAATTACTTAACCCTACAGTATTAACAAGTTTCACAATATATCAATACTTACTCGAATGATGCATCCATTTAACGTACATTATTGATTTATTTATTCTCATTCAATTCCAAAATTTATGACATCCATCTTTTATTTCGAAAAGTATTTTATCTTTAGTTGGATTTTATGCAAAGGGAGTAAATGTTATCGTATCTGGAGTTTACAGTGGGGTACGAACCCTATCTCTTGAATAGTATAGAAACTCGTCGATTGATGCAGTCAAGTGTGTTTCTTGGCCTTAGCCACAATCACGTTTACCGCCTGATGCATTTTTGTGTATAGTTTGTGAAGCTGACGCCAAAGTACATCATATGGTACAAGAAAGTATTTTTTCTGTGTCGAGCATTTTAATGCACTAAGTTATCCGTTTTCTGAATCACTTTCTTACATCTTTCTCGATTCTGCACTTAAATACATAGTCTGAGGCCCAAACGTTATGCATTTTTTTGTTTCAGCTGATGCATTTAGTACATTTCTGCGTATGTGAAAACAATGGTACAGGGGAATGAACTATTGAAAACTAAGCTTACAAACGTTAATATATTAATATGTGGAACAATCCCATTTTTAGGTTCGTTATGGTAACTGCAAGTCGTTCTGCAAACGGCAAATATAATGAACATACATGCAGCAATGAAATTACTAAATGCATGTTAGCCCCAGTAATGACCGAGAGAGTACGCCCTTTAATCATCCAGAGATCAATACCTGGGGTCTGCCAGTGGGCAATTAGACTGAGGTCACTTTGTAGTCAGGAGATAATCAGCATCCATAATGATCATTTACATATTTACGACTGCTGACTTTATCACTATAAGGCCTGTGTGCCTGATTGATATTTTATCATGCTTTGTTTAGCACCGCGATGGTAAAGCTGGATCAGCCGTGGAGGAAACTTGCATGTGGCAGGCAAGTGTGGACATGCTAGAAGTGTGATGCTAATGAAGAGGGGAAAAAATCTCTACAAATAAAAGGGGGCACTGCCCCCTCTTTTGGCTCTACTGTTGACAGTCTCTTCCCACCTTTGCCGTATCGCAGGGTGAAAAAAAATTGCGCTACATGCATACCTGGTTGGGTAATTACTGTCACGGACCCAAGATAATGTTCCTTTGTTTTTCGTTTTAAAGGGTTGTATCTATACACACGCGCACAAAAAGACTTTCTCTTTACTCTGACAATGCAATGCATGTTCTTCACCTTAACCAGGGTTGTTAAAGCTCCAGTAGCCTATAAATTCTAATAGGTTCTCTTGGGTTCTGCAATAGGACCGGAACCGTTTTTCTGGCACAATTTAAATTCGGTCCAAGTTGCGTATTGTTTCATTGAAAAAAGGTTCCTGGAACATATTTAAATTCATCCGCAAAATAGGTTAACGGATCGTATTTAAATTTATCCGGAAAAAAAGGTCCGTGGATCGAATTGAAATACTTTAAACATAAAAAGGTTCTTCACGGTCCTAAACCCACTTACATTTGCTGATTTTCTCTCCTGGACGGACGGGATTTGAATTTATTTACAAGTCCTGGATCTTCAACCCTCCAAACCCTGGGATTGTTAAAGATCAAAACGCCCATACATTGAAATGGGTTGCATTGGGCTCCGTAACAGGACCGGAACGTTTTTCCTCGCTCAATTTAAATTTGGTCCAAGTTGCGTATTATTTCATTTCAATAAGAAACTTTGACCCTATTTAAATTGAACCGGAAAAAATGGTTCCCGGGCCGTATTTAAAATGCGGAAAAATACTTCCTGGACCGAATTGAAATTCTTTACAGATAAACAGGTTCTTTATGGTCCAGAAGCCATTTAGGCATGCTGATTTTCTCTCCTAGACCGGAATTGAATTTATTTAAAATTCCTGGACATTTAACAACCATGCTTTTAAGGGACATTTTTGTAATAATTTAGAATTTATAATGTCTGGTCTGTGAAATGTAAATTATCAATATATTTCTAGTTAGGTTATTTTATGTCACTTCTATATCTATTAACTTAATCGCGGCGATGAGGATGAATGGCGTACTGATGCGGCAAAAACAATGTTCTAGATCACGGATCGAACTTATGAAATCTGGCATCATTATTATCAATATAACTATTAAAATAATTGAATCAACCAACATTTAGAATGTGCGTCATATATGAACAGTCAACTGCAAAGATATCAGGCGATTTGTCCATCGCTATTTTAATTCTTTTTTGTTGTACATACTGTGTAGTTTTAAGGAACTGAATTCCGCTGATGTGCATCAGATGCTGTCTTCTATTTATGAATGTTATTATCATCATCACATTTTGGAAAAGAGACTGAATGGAAACGATAATGAACATTTCTACTACTATTACTTTTGTCGTTGGTTGTACAAAGGGCAGTGGTTCTGGTGTAGTGTTCGTGTGGGGATATTATTTTGTTCTGTGTTTTTCTTATTATACGTCCTTCATCGCGACGATGAAGATGGACGTGTATTGGATGAAACTGATAAAGGAACATTAACAAAGGAACAGCCATGACCAGGTCAAAACTCGAACCCATATTTTTCGGTCGTTCGTCGACCACTCAACACGCTCGGCAATGGATACGGATGGTCAGCATAGGAATGAACATTTAATTCTATTTGTTTCTTTATCCTCGACGTCACGATTAACCGAGGCAGCTAGAAAAAGCTACGTAGCGTAACCCAAATGCAAAAATTACATACGCAGTAAAATAAAAGTTCAAATTTGAATACACTTTGCACGGCACATTGATGCAGATGCTTTGAATTCATTTATTCTGTTTGAATTGAAATTCTGGAACATTAGATAACAATTGTCCAGCATTGTCACATGTACTGTATCAATCGTCCAAATGCGCCGGCCGGAAATGGAAATTGTAAATATTTGATTACAGCTGCCGAAATTTCGAGATCGTAATTATTGCTGCCCATAATTAATCAATGTAATTGAACAGAGTGATCTGGTGAAAATTCGCTTCAGAAACAAGTAAATAAGATATTTCAAAAAGTTGAATTTACATAGCGTTAAATGCATTGACATGTGCAATGCTGCCATATTGAAGTCGTGGAGCATTATACTGTGGGCTGTACAGTTGCAACCTTTATACGTGGGGAAAAATAACAACACATAGGAAAGGAACTTGTCCTCAGAAGTCACGTGGATTTGTTTACATTAACGTCGTTGTAGAAGATTAGACTTAACAATTACAAGTTTAATCATAAGAAGCTGGCTTGAATGCCTTATACAACATATTTCACTCACTCTCGGCCTCTGATTTTCGTTCATAAAATCAAACTATTGCTCATAATGTAATGAAATGTGTTACGGACATACCTTGGTGTATGAGAATCATGGTGACGTCATTGAAGAGTGCGCATGCGTCTCGGCTATTCTGCCGTTAAATGCCAATCGTACGGACGTGTGCTTTCAGTCTGAGTTCTGGGTAATAGTGGATCGTGTTTGTGCACGAAACACCTCTTTATGATGAAAATATTGGAGTGTGGTGCGCTTTATCAAGGCGTCGCAATATTGGCCCCCATCTTTCTCGACACAACAGTGGATATAGAATTTCTTCCTATGGGTCATGCAGAAAGGAAATATCTATCGCAACAAGCCACGGAGTTACATGGAACTGCAAGACAGCATTCGGCAGGGAATTGACGCTGGACTCCTGATGTGTTGGTGGCTACCTTCTGTAACATGGAGAGGCGTGTGCAGGCATGCATTGATGCTAATGGTTATTACTTCCAAAACTCGATGTGACGTCAGCATGCTTCTCATACACCAAGGTACGTCCGTAGCAAATTTCATTACATTATGACCAATAGTTTGATTTTTAGCAGTGGCAGAGTGAGAGTGAAACACCCTGTACATAGATGCCTGCGACATTGCAACTGCAGAATTTAAGTTCCAATTAAATACCTCCTAAAGCTTTATCCTAGTCCAGCACAGCAATCCCCTATGTGTTTGTAGACCTGGCATAGATATAGAGAGAAAAAACGAACTGCCTACGAGCATTATTAAAACCACTAGCACAATACGGCAGAAGAAAGAGCCAGCAGGTGACGGCCAAAGGTGGCTGCGGACCTGCAACCGTATCATCCGTTCTACATCCCAGGAGATTAATAAACGTGTATTTCATGCAGAAAACAAAGCCTTGGCGTTCGTGTTGGTCGGACAACTTCAAATGTTTTGTGCTGAAAGCGCCTCGGAGACCACCAAAAGTTACGAAGTTACCACGGCGGAGTTTACATATAAATTGTTCAAAGAACTTTCTTTTGGCTAGGGTAAAATGCAGAATATTCATAACGTGTTTCTATAACCATTCAAATTTTATACAAAACATGCCGCGTCCTCTTCGATCGAACATCCTTTTGTTTTCAGTGATGTGCTTGTACAATCATGAGCAAAAGTATGTCGCATAAGAGAGTTATTATCTTGTATTTGAAGGGCCTCCCCGATGGCGCAGTGGTCGCGTCGTCGTCTTGTAACCAAGGGGTGCCGGGTTCGATACCCGGTGGAGGCACACGGTGGTTCGGATCCCACTAAACTGTAGTTTCAGTCCCAATGAGCCTTTCTGTGCATAAAGTTGACTTAAAACACCAAATCAATCTTGTATTATGGAGCTTGGAAACGCTTGGTAAGCAAGCACCTGTTCTTAATCATTTAAACTTACACTAAATTTCACACAATGTATGTTCATTCTTGGCATACAAGCCAGTAATGGTACAGTCACATACACTTCTGGGTTGGAACGATTCCATTGAAAGTACGTAAATGTGATTATTATACTCAGAAGCGTCCGTGACTGTACATACAAATCAAGAGAGAAGGCGGTAAGTTGATTTCACGATAGCATGAGTGTTACAAGAATTTCAGTGTGTTTCCAAAAAGCCCCTAACAGTGAGAATTATCTGACAGTAAAATTAAGAACTCTGACAAGTAGCAATTTCAATTTCTGTGCACAATCTGCTTTTGCTTTTATACGCATCACTACGAGGAACTACAGTACTGTGCAAATTAATGCGGACAAAGATAAAAATGGTGTTTCATTGTTGTCGTTGTGCAATGCTAATATTATTAACCAACAGACTTCTCTGAGAGCTTGGCTGTAGTAAACACGCTTTTGTTGCGCTCCGTGTTCCTACGAGTTTTCATTATGGATATAACACCCAGGAAACGTTCTAGAATTATTACACTGAGTGAGAACACATCCATGACTGTGCGGCAAATCGCTGAAGAGGCTGGTGTTGGGAAATCAGCGGTGTCAAAAATTATCAGAAACTACAGGGCAACTGGTAGTTTTTCTCCAAAGCGAAAAGGAAAGTGTGGTAGAAAACGCAAAACAACACCTAGAAGTGACACGTTACTGCTAAGAAACAGTAAAATTCACCCATACAAAACAAGTGTGGACCTGCAACGTGATTTGCTTTCTGCTGGGATCAGTATTGATGCATCAACTGTTCGACGTCGCTTACTTGAAGTTGGAAGAAAATCCAGGAAACCGGTTAAAAAGCAATTGTTGACAGCTAAAATCAAGACGAATGGGCTAGGAAATACCAGAAATGGACAGTCGCTGATTGGAGGAAGGTAACATTTTCAGATGAGTCTCACTTTGAAGTGCATGGCTACAAAGCATCTGTTGTGCGACGAAGTCCTGGTGAACCTTTACGACCTGTACATTGCATTCAGACAGTCAAACACCCACCCAAGCAAATGTTTTGGGGATTCTTTACTTGCAGTGGACCTGGAGGGCTCGTACCAGTGGATGGAATGATGAATTCCGCAAAATACATTGACATATTGAGGCGCAGAATTGTACCACTCATTCAAAATCCCACTAACGCGGGACAAGAAATTTTTCAGCATGACCTTGCTCCTTGTCACACATCAAAGTATGTACGTAAATTTGCTTCTGACAACAATTTAACGATTCTAGATTGGGCAGGGAATTCACCGTATATGAACCCCATAGAAAACTTATGGGGTATTGTGAAGAAACGTGTTGCAAAAATGGACTGTTCAACGAAGCAAAAGGTCATTACCAATGTGATTCATGTGTGGTTTCATGACAGTGATATCAAAGTTATGTGTTCAAATTTGGTTCAATCAATGCCAAACCGCATCAAGCAGCTAATAGCAGCCAAAGGAGGACATATTTCATATTAGTGTATGTGTACGTTATGTACATCTCCAAGAAAGAGTAAAAAAATGTAAAAAATATATATTTTTTCTCTTTGTCCGCATTAATTTGCACAGTACTGTATTTTCGACACAACTTTCCAAAACTAAATAAAGTAATAGTTCTTCTTTCCTAATTTATCTTGCCTTTCTATCGCATTCGACAAATCGACGATAAATGTGAATAATGATTAGATAACATTGATTGAGGGACACTCGTACCCAGACCAGGATTCGAACCCCGAACCTTCGATCAATGAACTCACTCGTGCGTCGAGGTGACTACAAATCAGTGAATCCGATAACGTTTGAAATATGTGCCTTGGAATACACTAAAATACTTTATTGGAAGGTGAGTAATATATCGGGTTGGCAAGGTAATATTTGTCGAATAACACAATATTGATGGAGGCATTAAACGTTGCTAAGGGGAGCTTGTATATGTAAATAAAGAGCATCGCTTGTTATGGTAGTGGTAGCGGTGACAGTTTCTATGACAACACTGGTAAAATATGCAATTATATATTGTTAGATCATGCTGCCTATCCCTCTGCATTGAAATAGGACTAAAGCCTGCGATATTGCGATCTAACATGATTCCCAATAGTCCTGTGCTGTAGGGAAACTCTCGAATGCCAATCTCCCTTCTACGTAGCACACCCTGGAACATTTCATTATTGTAGGCTAATATGGCATTGGTACCTTGGGCGAAAGTCAAGATAATCCACTGTGAGACTGAGTTCACTTGTCAAATTTTGCAGTGCCTACGCAATAGGTAACATTGTAGCCTTGCATTTCCGGGTTAAACGCCCGGTAGAGGAACATTGCACAGTGGTTGGGATCCCACTTTAAACTGTAGGTCAATTCAGTATTAGTGCATTAAGCGGACTTAAAACCGAAATCCAAACTTGTTCAATTTTGATTACAACTCCACTATATGCTCAGATTGGCTAATCGGGATTGGAGATACAGTTTCAAGGGGATCCTAGCCGCTGTGTCATGATTCTCCACCGCCACATATGTCCTTTGTGTACTCAGTGTTCCTTAAAAAAGTTCAACTTATATCAAAGATATTGTGATATTTATCCTCGGATACTTTTGTTGTATTTAGTGTTGATTAAACAACAGGTTCAACTCAGCAAGATTAATTTTTAATTAATGATCTTTATTGTGTATTTAGTAGTTCCTGATATCCATCCTCATTAAGTGACGGGATAATATAGTCGGGGTATTGACAGAACTAGGATTTTGAAATTCAATTCAATTCAATTTACAATATTCTGTATGAGCGAATTGATAAGAAATGTTACATACTCATTCGTATACTATGTGTCTATGGTGTGTGTGTTCGTTGATGTTACTCTGAAATGCATTATAAATTCTTCTCGCAACTTATGATATCTTCCGACCTCACAAGATACTGCTAAGTAAAAACGAGTCAAGTACGATCGTGCCAAAAAGCAGATACGAGAAACTTTGAAAAATACAGACAAATGCAAGGACAAAAAAACTGCAGACTACGTAGAATCGCATCTAAAAAATGTGGTTATAAATATGAACTGGATGAAGTTAAATGGAAACAAGTCCGCCTAAGATGCATCCACTGAAGAAGAGAAGGGGGACTCTTTACAATACGATGCTACAAAAGAACAGCACGCCATGCTAGAAAAATAGGGTCGAAGGGATAAGATAGCTGTTTTCAACTCAGTCGACTCAGATAACAACAATACTAGCACTGAGAAAGCATAAATATACTTTGTATTACATTTACGTCAGAAACCGTTATAACTTAAATCATGGCTTGCCATTTCAAATTATTCATAGACTAATATTAGGTCATAAAACGTTCTAACTTAAATTATATCTTGCAATTTCAAATTATTAATAAACTAACTTTAGGTCAGAAAACGTTCTAACTTAAATTATATCTTGCAATTTCAAATTATTAATAAACTAATTTTAGGTCAGAAAACGTTCTAACTTAAATTATATCTTTCAATTTCAAATTATTAATAAACTAATTTTAGGTCAGAAAACGTTCTAACTTAAATTATATCTTAAAATTTCAAATTATTAATAAACTAATTTTAAGTCAGAAAACGTTCTAATTTAAATTATAGCTTGCATTTCAAATTATTCATAAACTAACTTTATCTCAAACAAATACTGCGTATATTACTACAATAATGGATGGTACAGAATAACCCATGTATGAAATGAAGTGGGGACTATTATTTTCCTTAATGATGACCATCTACAATTGATAATAATATTCATGTGATAATATTATAATGAACCTCATACGTATTAAAATGAAAATATTTAAGAAAGAACATTTAAAGTAAACCCTTGTACGTGGATAAACTAGGAAACGAAAAACATTTGCTTGCAAATAATGGAAACATGAAGGTTAAAATACATAGTGCATCATATTTTAGTAAACTAAAATTTTCTTCATTTCTGTTGATAATACGAAAAGTACTGAAAGAATACCTATTAATTTCGTAACACGTTACTCGAAAAAGTAACTGAATTATGTACATTTACAGTTTCTCATTCAAAAAGTTAGTTCGTTACCATTAGCCTACTTGAGAAGTGTGACGTCACTTCCAAACACCAATTTACACACAGACACACCCACTTAAATCGTCTTTTACATTTTTAGCGGCAAAAGCATGGAATGAACTTCCCCCTCTGTAACGTCCCTCCTCAATCCTAACATATTTAAGAATCAGCTAAAGAATCTCCTGTTAGATTAACAGTATCCCATGAATAGCACTAAAATCACTACATCTTTTACCCATGCAATGTTGTTCTATCTTACCGCAAAAAAGTGTCATATTTACGTATATTAATTTCAATATCCTTGTATGAATATCCTGCTCAGAAATGTTTAGTATGTATATGTGTGTAAATATGTCCGTGTTTTCTTTGTGTGTGTGTGTGTGTTCATATACACACACATACATACATACATACATACATATATATATATATATATGTGTGTGTGGGGGTGTGTGTGTGTGTGTGTGTGTGTGTGTGTGTGTGGGTGTGTGTGTGTGTGTGTGTATGTATGTATGTATGTATGTATATATATATATATATATATATATATATATGAGAGTTTTCTATGTTCTCAACTGCCATCTTTCTCCGTCCTCCCAGCATCTCGACCCACTGAGATAGCAAGTTAGAGACAGTTATCTGAAAGGCGTTCCATCTACCCTACAATAGACGAAGATGCTTTACCACTGGAACAAGAGATTCTCTAATTTATTGAATTGACTTTGCTCTGGAGGTTCCGTGAGGGAAACTAGGATGACGACTGAGGGGGAGGAAAAGCGGAAAGAAAGAAACAACAAAGTCCTTGAGGGTGAAAACAATGAAAGGACACAGGCTTCTGACAGCCCTTCTCCGAAGACGAAGTCCACCGTTGCAAAAGAAAACGAAAAGTGGAACATATACGACACGGCCAAACTGATCGCGTTATTTTGTTTCGTCTCAGTTCCCTGTGGGAAAAGCTGCCAAGAGGGAGGAAAACAATAAGAAAAAACTTAGGGCCGGAGGATTCCATTGAAGACATAATTGATAGAGACTCAACTTCAAAAGCATTCTTACGACGAAGTTAAAAATATGTTGCTTGAAGCAAAAGTTTACCTCCGAAGATATTTATGAAAACTGAAGATAGTCAAAAATATACGAGGGGCGTCCCATAAGTCCTGAGCTTCACCTAGAAGACCAAAGGTCTAGCCTAGTTTAAGACATAGTTTCCTTGTAGGTCTACGCACTTTCTGAAGTATTCTGATGCTGATCTCGTAGAAGCTTTCCTGAAGGCTGTGAAAATTAGTCACTCACAGCTTTAATGACATCATCATCACGGTCAACAGCCAACTCTTTTTCAGATTCGTGAAGAGATGGTAGTCCGACGGTGCAAAGTCGAGCGGATACGGCGAGTGTTTTCATGCATGTCAGCCAAGGTACATGTAGACGTAAGGTTTGTCCTGATGAAAAATTACGCCTCTAGAGACCTTCCCGAGGTACTTGACCTTTACTGAAAATACACCTTGGAATGCGTTGAGTGTGTTCCTAACTCTACGCCGGTGGAAAAACTTGCTATTAAAATCTACTCATCGCAGTAAAGGTAGGCAACACATAACGCATTGAAGGGCAGCGAGTATTAGGATGAGGATTTAGGTGTCCCAATGTTTTTGACGGTGACTGTACAATTATCAGTACATATTGGCTCAAAAATTATTATTTTTAAAAAGTCGAAAACAAGTGTGTATATACTGCATGTGTTTTATGTACTTAATATACATTATATATATATATATATATATATATATATATATATATATATATATATATATACAGGGTGTATCATAAGTAATAGCGTAAGCTGACACAGTTGAAAGTACACGATAATAGAACCAAAAAGGTTTCGGTAAACATGGGTCTGCAAACGGGCAGTTTTCGAGATAATTGCGAATGTGTGGTTACAAGCCGCTACTGACTTCATTGTTTGTAAACGTCTCCTAGTTGGTAAAATGCTAATAATGTGTGCGAATGTGTGGTTAGTAGCCGTTAGTGATTGCATTTTGTAAACACCGAGTGCTTTACTCCTTGCTCGTTCCGAGGTTTGCTCTTTGTTTACAAAACAGAACATTTCCGAGAGGTGGCGTTGTAATCAAACAGGATGGATACAATCAGTACACAGGCCTCCCCGATGGCGCAGTGGTAGCGCCGTTGCCTTGTAATCAAGGGGTCCCGGGTTCGATACCACGTGGATGCTCATAGTGGTTCGGATCCCACTTTAAATTGTAGGTCCAGTCCCGATTAGCCTTACTGTGCATAAAGTGGACTTAAAACACCAAATCAATCAATCAATCAGTCAATCAACAATCAGTACACAGTCTAATCGTACTGTGGGAGTCGTGTCAGTTGCGCTGTACTGCGTCGTGAAAATGAAACCTTACAGCAACGAAGAGTACATTTTACCAACTAGGACGACGTTTACAAACAATGAAGTCAGTGGCTGTTTGTAACCTCACATTCGCAATTATCGCGAAAACGGTTCGTTTGCAGACCCATGTTTACTGAGACTTTTTTGCTTCTATTATCGTGTACTTTGAACTGTGTCAGTTTGCGCTATTACATATGAAACACCCTGTGCGTGTGTGTATACCGCGTGAGGCACCTAAAAGTACCACCTGAAATAGCGAAGAAACCAGAAACAGTAGCGATGTGAGGTTTGCGGGAAACAATAATATCAAATGGGGCTCGTAAATCGGAGGTATGGGGTGGGTCGAAAAATATCGACAAATGGGGCATCTGGAGCAAAGTCATATTTTTTTTAATGGAACGATATACAATAACATGCATAATATAAAAGAACACACGCAGAGAAATACAACGCCGTTGGTCTCATGCATCTACTGCACATAGGAACGAAGATATGGCCATGTGAAAATATGTAAACAAAAAAAAAGTGGCCCACTTGACCGTCAGTACCACGGCATGTAGAAGTATGAGATGTCGGAAGCCATTGGACAAGATGAAGACAGAACGTGTTAAAGGAAGAAAAAATACAGTAGACATCGTCAGCATCATGTATTTGACAGTGTTACAGCATAATGAAAATGACCATGACAGTATGTCGAAGAACCACTGCGTAAGAAGCGAAAACCTGTCAAAGCGTGTGTTCAAAGTGGTGGTCGTCAGCTGCGATACAGGCAACGAGGCGCCCACGCAAAGATCGTTGCACAGAATGTAGCATCTCGTAGGGAATGTCCCTACAGGCCGCAGTAATGCGGTGTTGCATATCCTCTGGAGTTGTTGGCACATCCCGGTAGACAATGTCCTTCAACTTTCCCCACAGGAAAAAGTCTAACGGTGACAAATCTGGGGAACGAGCCGGCCATTTGACAGGCCCTCCACGTCCAATCCAACGATTTGGAAACGTATTTTCCACACATGCTGTAGCGCGTCTTGCACTGTGAGCTGGGCACCCGTCATGTTGGTACCACATTTCCCTCCTTGTCTGAAGTGGTATGTTCTCCAATAGTACCGGCAGTTCATGTTGTAAAAACTGTATGTATCGGTCAGCATTCAGTGTCCCTTGTATAAAAAAAGGGCCAATGAGATGTTCACCCACTATACCACACCACACGTTCACACTCCATGGGCGCTGGCGTTCCACTTGGCGAAGCCAATATGGATTTTTCACCGACCAATAGTGCATGTTCCTTAGGTTGACATTTCCATGATTGGTACAAGTTGCCTCGTCAGTGAAGAGGATACGTGACAAATCGGGTGTGTCGTGTCGTAACATCCATGTGCAAAACAGAATACGGTCCACAAAATCATTCCCGTGAAGTTCCTGATGGAGGGAGATATGATATGGGTGAAACTTGTGTGTGTGCAGAATGCGCAATACACTTCGCTGACTCATCCCAGCATCCCTGGCAATTTCACGGGTGCTAACGTGCGGATTCACAGCAACAGCGGCGAGAACATTTGTTGCACCTGCCTCACCTGTAGTTGGCTTGTTCTGCACACGTGCTCGTGGTGTTACACGTCCGGTGTCTCTTGATTTAATAAATAACTTACCAAACAGACGTCGAGATGGCTGTCGTCTGTCCGGATATCTCTCTGCGTACACACGGTAGGCTTCTGAGGCATTCTTTCGGCATTCCCCATAAATCAGGATCATGTCCGCTTTTTCTATGTTTGTGAACACCATAATCTTCGCTCTTACCACTACGACTGCTTGCTATGAACTAACACGATCTCGTGGACCTGCTATCAAAACTTCCTCTGCGTAAAGGCAGTTCTGTCAGGCACCTGAGAAGTCTTACATGCCGTGGTACTGACGGTCAAGTGGGCCACTTTTTTTTTGTTTACATATTTTCACATGGCCATATCTTCGTTCCTATGTGCAGTAGATGCATGAGACCAACGGCGTTGTATTTCTCTGCGTGTGTTCTTTTATATTATGCATGTTATTGTATATCGTTCCATTAAAAAAAATATGACTTTGCTCCAGATGCCCCATTTGTTGATATTTTTCGACCCACTCCATACCTCCGATTTACGATCCCCATTTGATATTATTGTTTCCCGCAAACCTCACATCGCTACTGTTTCTGGTTTCTTCGCTATTTCAGGTGGTACTTTTAGGTGCCTCACGCGGTATATATATATATATATATATATATATATATATATATATATATATATATATATATGTATATATATATATATATACACACACACACACACACACAGGGTGTATCATATGTATATATGTATGTATGTATGTATGTATGTATGTATAATCTCTAAATGAAATTAAATATTTGGCTAGCCACAACGTACATTTCATCTTAACTGTACCTCAAGATTTATATTATCACACACAAGTAATCAGTGTATGTATGCGTTTTGGCCCACAGTCATTCTATATGAATACTGAGCCTACGTTTAACAAAGGGCTCTTCTTTTCAATTTCTTGTCCCTTCTGTTTCTCCCTATGTCCTCACATTTCCAAAAACGATTAATCTGGAAGCAAAAATAAACGACAGCATTTTAAAATAATAAAAAAAACCAACGAAATAAGCACTTGTAAACTCCGCAGGATCATTTTCCAAACAATATGAACATGTACCAAATATTAAAAGCTTACCATCCACTAGGGATATAGTAAAATATACCAATCACTACAAGTAGTCAAGAAAATGTCTAGCTAATACCTTGGAAACTAACGGTGTTTGTCTCTCGGGGAAGACCTTCAATTCAAAATTCAACATAGCCCCGGATTCAGGCGATCCGCAATCAAATAATTTAATTACGAGTGACTGTTACCCAGGAATCCACTCCTTCGATTTTCCTCCGCCTGCACCCCTCCCCTCCTAGCACCCCCTTCAATCCCGCCCCTTGTTCCTCCCCAGCTTCCTTACGAAATCAACTTTGAATGGTTATCCGTGGTCACGCAACTTGCCCTGAAATTTCATTCGCTCGCTTCCGTTTCAATGTCCGCGCGCAATGAGGGAACAAGGAACGAGAATCCTTGGTCGATTTTCTACCCCGGTCCTTCCGCCATCCTGGGGACCCGCTTATACACGCCATTTTCACCAATTTTACTTCAAACTTCTTCTGTTTCCCAGTCATTAACTTAGACGTCCCAAAAGGGGAAGTCGCCCTCCCCCCTTTCTGAATCCAATCCCTTCCCTCTTCCCTTATCCCCCTCCCCTACCGGGAAGACCGCCTTGTACCACTTTAAACTCACTTGAAGAAGAGACATTAAACTCTCTTCCCCCCTTGTCCCCTCGCAGAAGTTTTCTTTCTGAATCTCATTAAGTTAGTTCCAAGGGACATCTTTGGGCATTATGATAGTTGAATTTTCAGAGGACGTTGCAGTTTCTGATGCTACTCATCATTGTACGTAGTGCATCCTCCATTCTCCACTAAAGATTCAACTCGTAAAACTATTCTACTTAACTTTGCAAGGAATTAAATAACACAATCTGATTCCGTGGACACTGCAGAAGCGACAATAACCTTAATAGCAGACAATGAGTCGAACGCCAACAACATTCTTGCTACGCTACTTTCGAATATTTAATCCTCAATAACTATGGGTAATCTCTCAAACCGCTCTGAATTTATCTTCTACCCCTCCAACTGTACTGTGTCTCACCTATCTCTGTAGCAGGGCCGCGCATAGCGGCAGAGAAGGATGGGGAGGGCGGGATCGAGTGGGCAGAGCGAAGCAGTACATGCTGCTGCGAAGTCGCTTTCCCCCATCCACGCAATCCCATTCTATTCCACGTGTTCATTGGTGGAGCAGTCTCGCGTCACTACTTGCACAGAGACTAGTTTTCGTTTGCTTGCTCCGGAGATAACCGGAGCAGAGTATACAAGCGAACCATTCTCCATACCTTTCTTATTGGGATCATTCAAACAAAACAAAAAAAATTGAAATCGGTTGAGAAATAGGCTAGAAACAAGCGATTTAAAAATATGAATTCCGCCATTTTGAATCCAATATGGTGGCTAAGGGATCAAAAAGCGAATCATGTGACCATTGTTTTTTCTGCATACTAGCACCACCTATTAAAAGTCTGTGGAGTCAAACTGAGGGTACATTTCAGTGCACAAGAAATTGGAGCTAGCTCCTAGACTATATTGTGGGTGTTAGAAAGTGAGTGACTGGTTCCAACTTTCTATCAGATATACTCTCCTGGCATCAAGATAAATTTGCAGGAAAAATTATTCAGTTACATAAGACCTTCAATATATTTCCAGTTGGAATTTTTGAGTTCACAATATTTACAGTTGGAATTTTGAGACCTTCACAATATTTCCAGTTGGAATTTGTGAGATTATACAAAGTACCTAGGTACAACTACATAACATGCGCACAATACGCAAAGGTTCGTTAATCCTTCTGTGTGTTCGAAAGTAAGTCCAATCTGCTCAGGTATGCTCTCCTGACATCAAAACAGAGATTTATAGGCATAATAATTCAGTTACATAAAACCTTCACTACATTTCCAGTTGGAATCTGGTAGACCTTCACAATATTTCCAGTTGGAATTTGTGATATTATACAACTATATAAGATGGGCATAATACTCAAAGGATCGTTAATCCTTCTGAGTGTTAGAAAGTGAGTGACTGGCTCCAATCTGCTATCAGGTATGCTCTCCTGACATCAAAACAGAGATCTGCAGGCATAATTATTCAGTTACGTAAGACCTTCACAATATATCAAGTTGTAATTTGTGAGTTCACAATATTTCCAGTTGGAATTTGTGAGATTATACAACTACATAACATTCGCACAATATTCAAAGGATCGTTAATCCTTTTGGGTGTTAGAAAGTGAGTGACTGGCTCCAATCTGCTATCAGGTATGTGTTTCCAGGCTGCTTCCTTCTTTCCTCAACTTCGATCTTTACATGCAGCGCGGGACTCTTGCCGAGGACACTTTCCGTCTCCAGAGAGTCGTCGTGGCACGTCTGTTCAGAACACACTGCATGCAAATGGGCTCCTACCATCTCTTGTACTTTGTTATCATTTCTACCAAAGAGCTTCAGGTGGTTCATACGAAATGGGGTAATTTGCAGATTGTGTCGTGTTTCAAGCTGTACACATTAGTTCGTACTTCACCATGTACCTTATAGGTCTCTCTTGGCAAGAAGCATGGTTGCAAGTGGAGAACTGGTTCTTATTGAAAGTAGCATATAGACGAAAGGAGGTGGTTACGAAACACATTCTCTTAAAATTTCGTAGCCACCTATATTAAGACAAATCAACATTTGTAGGATCTCTATACGAACATCCGAAAACAGTACACTAGCTCATTCCTTTTACACAAGGATTTAATGTCAGACTGACACAAAAGTGTCAATTCTCTCATTCTAAAACAGTTTGGCTTGTCTTTAGTCAACAAAGTAAATACATAAAATATTGTTACCTGTTTCTTGATAAAGAAAGTCACATGTGTTGTCAATTGTCATCACAATCAATGATGGTAGCTGAAAGAACGAAACGACACGTGTATCACACACAAGTTCACATTTGAAAACCTAATGGGAATATTTGTGTCTCAGTAATGCGCTACTGTATCAAATCGCGTTTGGCCTAACCTGCTCCTCTTCCCGAGCTTGCAGAACGTTCTACACTCTGTTTTCCCCTCATCTCTGGAGCAAGTGAACGAAAACAAGTCTCTGTGCAAGCAGTGACTAGAGAGGGTTCGACCAATGAACGCGCGAGTCCATGCAGGGGAAAACGAGGCCAGAAGCTTGCAGCAGTGTGCACTGCTTTGCTCCGCCCGCCTGCTGTCTCCCTTTCTCTGCCGCTATACCGTCTTGCTCCACAGACTCCCAAGACACAGCGTAGTATAAATCATGCGGCGTTGTCCCTATTTATTTCCAACCTCCCCACCCCCTATTGGTTGAAGCCAGGCGGCATGGAAACTACATGGGAATGCATAAATGCACGAACAGCACACAAACCACTACTACAGCCATCTAGCAGACGTTTTTCTTACAGGTTAGACCAGACATGGTTTAAATCAGTGATGTTAAAGGTCAAATAATTTTAAATACATTCGATTCCGGTCCAGGAGATAAGATTAGGAAGCGTAAATGGGTTCTGGACCGTAAAGAACCTTTTTATATGTAAAGTATTTCAATTCGGTCCAGGAACCTTTTTTTCCGGATCAATTTAAAAGAGATTCAAGAGCCTTTTTATCCGAATCAGTTTACATAGGGTCAAAGTTCCATATTGAAATGAATCAATTCGCATCTTGGACCGAATTTAAATTGTGCTAGACAAAGGTTCCGGTCCTTTTCCGGAACCCAATACAGCCCATTAGAATTTAATGGTTTAAATATGACTCTTGCATTCTTGGGAAGGATGAAAACCAGGTATATTTTAGCCTTGCGAGGAATATCTCTTATAGTGTAGAGTAGTGTAGAAACACTCTTCCACTTCCACTACACATTTTAGCACTCTTACGCCCACGATGGCGCATAGAGATCTGCAGAACCGGTGTACTCTGGTATTTGCAATGATTGCTTCCATCCTCTAAGCACTTGCTGAAATAACAGTATCGCTCGATGCAGGCTTACCGCAAACCATGCTACTTTTAACCTCACTCTCGGAAGTTGCCTCGTATTTATTAAAAGCGGTTGTATTTCAACGAGCGCCTAGCGGAAATTCACAAAACAATCCATTTAGTTCGTTTAATTTCGTGTATTTCCGCTGTGTGGGATCTGGCCACAGGGATGCAGACTCAAGGATGAGCGATTAAATCGTAAACCCGGTGGAACGTATGTACGGTTATTTACCTGAAGAGAGAAGAAAATACAAATCCGGGTTGCTCCATGTATGCCACGAACCTCAAATGTAAAAACGAATAAACTCCACGTTCACAAATATAGGATATAGAGCATACACTGCTTAATCTTTCCTAGCATAAAATAGTATCTTGTTTTTCTCTTTTTTTAAGATAACTTGACACTTAGAAAATGTCTGCATTTTAAAGACTTGTAGTTCAACACCAAGGCAGTGGAAAATGTGGAGGCACATTCCCGGTGGAGGCACATTGCGCAGTGGTTAGGATCCCACTTAAACATAAGGGCTCGGTCCTGATTAGCCCATCTGAGCACAGACGTAGACTTACAACAAATCTTGACAAAACAAACAATAATGCAATGACTACTATTTCACTCCCGACATTTTTACTACCCGTATTCCTTGAGAAATGAAGGGTTTTCCATTCTTTATTGGACACAAATGATCTTCAGAGGAATATTCTATCTCTCCCTCTCTTTTTCTCTCCCTCACACACACACTCACACACACATATTTTAACACATTTAAGCTATCGAGTCAGAGTTACTTACAACAGAAAGTTTCAGACCACACTGAAATACTAACTAATTAATTATCAATTATTACAATTAATTAGTTTAGTAACTGACAAATACAGCATTTATACGAGTATGCATCTTGCATAGGAAAAAGTATCTTCTGATTTTTACATTGCAACACTACAGGCGCTTAGCAAATTTTAAATTTATGTAGGCTAAATGTAATACGTATTTATTCCTACCAAATTGAAGATCCGAAACCATTTACAAAAATCATGGTACACATGATTACTACTAATGCATTTACAGAAACAAGTCGGCACAATTCGAGCATATTTCCTACAAAATTTATATTTGCAATACTTGATTAAGCAAAGGTGCACGCAGCACTAAATTCAGCTTTGTAAATCAACATAGAAATAATTTTAAACATTTAAATGTGTGGCTTTATTCGATTTATCATCGTCTCAACTTACCAAAAGAAACCCACCTAATTATTTTCTCTCTCAAATACACACAGAGAGACACACAAATACACACACAGACAAACAAAAAAAAACACACACACAAATACGCACAGAAGCACACAAACACACACACAAATACATGTACGGCACACAAATACACATAGTACAACCACACACATTCACTCATTAACGCACAAAGAATCCGTCTCACTCGGAAATAAGGGTGAGAGTTCTCAATATAATTCTCCACATTTCTTGCCCAATTGTTATGTATTTAGAAATATTGGCGCTTTTATTGTAATTTTTGGATTTCAATTTCAAGAATGTATATCAACAAATGATATTGTCTACCCAGTTTCACGTTATCTTCAGTTCACACTTTTGGCCTTCTACGGTCAAGTGTGATTCTTGAAGACTTCTCGGCAAAGGTTTCCAAAGCTTTTTCCTCCCCTTCCTGGTGCGCAATAAACTTATGACATGTTACCAAGGCACGTACAGATCTGATTAATTAATTAGCAGCGCATTTTAATCATGGCTTGCATTACTCCCGAGTATTTGTCGCGGAAACTGAGCGTCTCCACTTTGATAATATTTGCAGAAGTTGGAACAAATCATGTTGATAGAAATTAGCAACCGTGGCAATTGATTTCGCTAGAGCCTTCGAGACAGTTTGGATGGGAGGACGACTTTGGAATACAAACACGACGAGAGAGAGGTGGATGTCTATTTCGGTTCCTACCAAAGAGCGAAAGAGATGCAATGGGTTTGGGACTCAGGTTGCAATCAACGAAAGACCTTGCGGAAGATTTGCCCGGAAGGAACCGGAGAGTCTCTGCTACATTCCTTACCAGACTCCTTAGTTAAATTTACATTTAATCTCACTGCGACACTGTTACCCCAAGATCTCGAAACCTTACTCACCCCATCCTTTTCCTTCTCGACATCCTCAACCATCCATCGTTTCAACATTCTAAATTGCCGACTAGAGTAGATACGTTTTAAAACATTGGCGAAAGTGGGGGAGAGTCAGAGGTTGTAGCTGAAGTGAAGATCTGGTGCTTGTCCGATTTCCAAGTTGTCTGCACTTCCAGGAGACCTAAAACTTTAGCAGAAAGAGCACGAGGAAGAAAAAGGAGAGGGGGCTTCTCCTCCCCATTTCATGTTGAAATGTGCTTATAATTACTTTGCCATTTTCTGGGAAACTTTTTTTGAACTTCTGCTTCGTAATCTGGAAAAGCAGGAGTGTTCAGAAGTCGGGAAAGGAAGTGGTGCGAGGAACAACGAGAAAAGGATGATATTGCCCCACTCAAAACTTACTCGCTTCAAGAAAGTACAATATTATTTTCTGAGATAAACAAAGTGTATATTTATGAAAGAAATAAGCTTATATTTTACTGCAATTAACAAGAGTATATTGCCAATGTACAATCCATTAAAGCGAATTGAGGAGACATTATGAAAGGACAATATTAGAAAGTGAGAAAGTTCACTTTTGGCGGGGATATATTGTTTCGTTAGAGTCATGACATTACTCGTATGAGTATTCTCACACACTACGATTGAATTGATTTAAAATGCAACATACTATCTACACTCATTGACAAAAAAAGTTAAGCACCCAGAAGGAAAGGTCCAATTTGAACGTCATTTCGTACACGTGGGTACCTTCGATATGTATGTAAATGATTCGAGTTAGAATGGTTTGTAACGTCTAGAAAGGCCACCAGAGTGCATTAGTTGTGTCACCACGTGATAGTGTTATCAGGCCTGATAGCGTTCATAAGGCGTGTGTGGAGCATCAGAGAGTCGGTGAACATCGTGAGAGAAGGTGATCAACACAGAGAATGCCTCGTAGATGCATCAGACAGCGTTACCAGCACTTGACGGAGTTCGAAAGGGGCCGCATTGGGAGTCTGCATGAGGCCGATTGGTAGCATCGTGAAATTGTCAGGCATCTCGGGCATTCAGATGCGACAGTGGCCAGATGTTGGCACCAATGGATACGTGAGCGCACCTACAGACGTAGTGAAAGTTCCGGTAGACCAAGACTGGCCACACCAAGAGAGGATCGCAGTATTGTGAGCCAAGCATTTTGCCACATCATCACATCTGCGTCTGCTATCCGGACACACGTACAGGACTCTCTACAACACCCCGTGTCATCCCGCACCATTGGTCGTAGACTGGTAGCAGCCGGACTACGAGTTCACCGTCCCATGCTGAGGCTGCCGTTAACACCAGAACACAAACGGCTGCGATTGGAGTGTTGCCGTAACCGGGAGGCATGAACTGCTGACGATAGTGACGAGTGGCGTTGCATCACGTTCAGCGATGAATCTCAGTTCTGCCTTACCACGGATGACCAACGTGTGCGAGTATGGCGGCGTTGAGGGGAGAAGACACATCCTGCCAATGTTGTGGAGAGACACACCGGCATTATTCCCTGCCATCATGGTGTGGGGAGGCCTTGGGTATGACTTCAGATCACCTCTGGTAGCGATTCTGAGGATTCTGACGGCACAACGCTACGTCACGGACATCCTGCGTTCTCATGTGCTACCCCTCTTGAGACAGCATCCTGGTACAGTCTTTCAACACGACAACGCTCGTTCGCACACGGTACGTGTATCTAAGGACTGCCTGCATCATGTTGAGGTACCCCTTTGGCCAGCAAGATCCCCTGATCCATCCCCGATATAACATGTAAGGGATCAGCTCGGACGTCAACTCCGACCCAGTACCGATTTGCAGGATATCGAGGGTCAGTTACAACGGCTGTGAACCGACTTGCCTCGGGAGAGGATACAAAGGCCCTACGACTCCATTCCAAATCGAATCGGCGCATGTATCAAGACCAGAGGGCTGCCACATCCTAATGGCATGGGGTCAGCAGTACGCCCGTAGTGTCACTCTGTTGTCCGTTTGATCTGATCTGTAGTCATTGCAATACAGTAACAACCTGTCAACAGGTGCAACTTCATTTTATTTCCACCACTCCTTCTAGGTGCTTCATTTCTTCTGTCAATGAGCGTATTTACATGTATATCTCCAACAGCGGTAATTTTACAAAATGCGAAGAATTTTGATCCCACGATTAAATATATATCCTTTATATTAATTTTAAACTTCTTGTAAATTTGATTCTAATGATAGAATGTTGTATAGCGTATAATCGGCCTCGGCTTAGATGTCCTTTTTGAGTGCCGTTACAATAATTTCATCATGTCGTCACTCATTCTGATCTTTGCAATTGGATAAAGAAAAACGACGGAGAGTACACTAAATAAATTGATGAAAATCGAAAATAGTATCAGTTAATTTTACCTAAAGTGTGTATCCTACTTAGAGACCAAAACAGCA
The DNA here is from genome assembly GCF_977018435.1 of Lepisma saccharinum. Lineage (NCBI taxonomy): Eukaryota > Metazoa > Arthropoda > Insecta > Zygentoma > Lepismatidae > Lepisma > Lepisma saccharinum. The sequence continues at coordinate 38,513,493 of NC_139253.1, forward strand.
TCCCGTCAAATGTTTATCATAATTTTACAATGTTGTTTGTTGTATTTGTCAACATAAAATTTATAGTAATCCAATTGAATTCAAGTTCGGACTGAGTCAAACATATTTTTAAATAGGCTACATTGCATTACCTTGTAAGGAGTGTTGATAAATAATGTAGGCATAAAGTAATAATGATTAATAAAAAACAATTACTAATATTTTGGGTTTAGTTATTGAACTCTTACTCACTCACGAAATTCTGAAATACTCTTCTAAATATGGCAATTCAAAATCAACTAAAAAAATTGATAAAGAGTGAATTCTTAGAGACATTACCAATGCTACGAACGTGCAAAGTTCACTTTCATTTGTTCCTGTTCCATCTTCTTGAATATCGACCGCACATCGTTATACAGATTACGAACTCCGCATTCGTTTTATGAAACTTCCCTTTACTCCAAAATGACCCAAAACCTCATTTATGAATCTATTACTGTTTGTGCCGCAATAACGCTGGCTGTTTGCGGCTTCGGCTAGGATTACTGTTCTTTCCGCATTTGTTTCTGAAATCTCATCGTCGTACGGACTTCGTCAGACTTCCTTCCCTTGTATTTTACCGTAAATGCTTTAGTAATTAGTTCAGCAGTGATTTGGAAGAGGCTGTACTCCTGCATTCCCTTTCCAGCCATGAATCGAAAACTTTCTACACATCGTACCATTCCTTTGAGTTCTATTTTTTAAGTCCAGATTATCGAATATGATTCAATTGACTTACATAGTTTTTTTCTACTAATAATTTCTTTCTAATTTCATTTTATTATCTGTACTTAGAATACCTTGAGTCAAAGGAAATGAATATAGAAAATGATTAATATTGCAAGCATGTAGTTTGGCATTACAATTTAAATTCCTCAGGTTAGAATCCAGACCTGAGCATGTGTGTCTTTTGGGAGTGTCCCTTCATCAAATCATCACTCCTCCTCATTTCGCGATAAGCTAGAATTGACAGAAAAGCGAAATAAAATAAGCCAACTCAACAATAATTTAAATTTTGAAATTGAAAACTTCAAAGTTTCTACTTTTATTGTATTATAATTATTTTTGCTACAAATATTGTCAGTATATTTATTTTAAAAATCCTGAATACAAAACACACATTTTATATCAGAATATCAACAGTGAAAAATTGATTGATTGATTTGTATTATTTTACTTCACAGTGGGCCAGAATTCTGAAAATGGGGACAAAAAACTGAATTGGTGAATAGAGATACTTTACGAGTCAGTATTTCTAATAAAATAATATAATACATAAAATACATAAAATACATTAAATAATTCAAAATCTGTAGTTATTCACATGATAGCAGTGCAAAATAATAAAGTAACATGTTGTGTACAACGAATGCTCTGTGCTCATGTACTGAGAAAAATCTACCGTTTGTTATATCACATAAAATCAGTTAAATCCTGTGCTTCTTGACATAAACACACTACCGAATAAATATTTTGTGGTCCGATCGATAGAGCGTCTGACTGCCAAGCCGGGACTCGGGTTGGTTTCTCGGGGTGGGTGGTCTCCGGTCGAATTTTTCCATGCCTAGTTAGTCCTGCATAAAAGCAACTCGGGTTTACACACCGTGTAATAAATGTGTACCTAGAGGCAACCGGGGAAGGGGTGGGGTGGGTTAGATCAGCTTGGTGCCGATTGCATTAACTGCACAAATGATCGAGATCGTGAATATGTTGAGCCTCCACATTCCTTCATGGCACGGTGCAGTGGACACAATGATTTTCACCTACCTTACAATACGAAATAAATGTTACTAAAGTACATTGTGTTCATATACTGACTGAGATAAACCGTCACCTTCACTGTCACTGTTAGTAGTGGATAGATTTTCAATTGGTCAGGCAGATTGTTGGGGTTCATCTGACACATTGTGATATTGAGCAAGCGAGTGAAGTCTTATAGCTTGCGGACTAGACGAGTGGATCAGACGAGATAAGCAGATGATGCATAAGATCTTCGTTCGTTGAAATTTGGGAGCTCTCGCGGTAAAGTCGTTCTCTGATGTTCTTGATTCTTGCTACTTGAACCTCCTCAGAGAACTGCCGGTCGGAAGAACAGCTGTTGAAATGGCATCTGGACCATGCACGAAGATCTTGGGTACGCCATTCGGCATATAATACCAGAAATATTCTGGTACAAGAAGTTTCACAGCTTCCAACGCATATTCACAAAACCTGTGAACGTTCGGACGGTGACTTGACGATTGTGTTTACAAAATACGTATTAATAGTTGCATCGTTTCATTATCACCTGTTTGATGCCTGAGGTTTCCATAGACTTTTTTTAGGATCCTGAAAGAATTGGTGTTATGTCTTGCCATCATTAGAGGTTCCACTACTATCTTGTTTAGGCTTGTCAACGAAAATACCCATGAAGCATTCGAATTTCTCCTGGACGTTCAGTTTTCTGGCTTTCGTCTTTGCTCTGTCTTTTCCAAGAGCCTGCCCCTCTTGAATTCGATTCGATGCGACATGTCAAGGAAGAAGTCAAGAATCAAATCCATGCACGTAGGATTGACAGTCAGTACTGAGCATTTGCCGTTCTTTGAGTGATCTTGTCAAATTTGTTTTCATTTCTGTCGGCCAAGCGCCACAAATGTAACTCACCTGAGCAGATGATGTACCGCTCGCTTTGTTACAAACTAATGAAAGAAAAACTGTCCGATTTTCCCGATTCCCAGCTGAGAGGTATGTAAGACTGAGATCCTGTATCTGGCCTTCAATGCATTCCGATTCTGCTATGTTTACGTTAATTACTGCGTTTTAATGTAATTCCATTTCAATGCAGGCATATTTGTCAGTGTGAATCTGCGTGCAAATGATATTCTTTTTCCACTTCGTAACTGCGAATAGGCATGAGTTGGCAGCCAATTTTCACCTGGTTGAATTTATAAGACCCATTGAATCATTCGGCATAAACATCTTCATCCCACCTCATCCCACAAATTTTAAAAGTCAAAGGGAAGAAACATACGGCATTGTAACTCAGCTGAAAACGGCAGCGTATGAACATGCTTGTATAACAATTCAGAATTAATTCATACTCCACCCACAGAAAGTACATACCTTGACGATATGTAGAATATGTGCCACAGAAGTCCACACAGATAACGTTCTGATAATTCAACACCAGTCTTAATAGTTGAAACTGTGTGCGAGACAGCTGTGAAATGGAATTAACAAATGTATGGGGTTTGCCCACCTTAAATCTCCATTTATGTTAACACCTGGATGGAACTCTCTGCGTTTTGAGGCAGCCCCATCATTGCTCTACAGGAAACTAATGGTTTAAAGGCTTTGCTTTAAAGTAAGGAATTTCGATTTTTGTCCCCATTTTAAGAATTCTAGCCCACTCTGCACTTTTTGGCTTAATTTGTGAAGATGGTGATGACAGGATGAAATTGATAAATGGACACTCACAAACACCCATGCCCAGGCCGGGATTCGAACCTGAGACCCTTGGCATCGTAACGCGATGTGCTGACAACTCCACCACTGAGGCCGACAACAGTGAAAAATTGAAAATAGTAAGATACCCTTGCGTCACACACACACACATAAGTACAATAACAATAACAGCTAAGGTTAAAACCGATATTATTTAGCTGTTTGATGTACACCGTTTAGAAACTTTGTCTGGAGAGACGGAAGCCCGGAATGTCTATTAATGAGTTGTAGATAGTTTGTACTCTACAGATAAGTGATCTTTGCTCTAAGGATAGCCTTGGATATTTAGTGTAAAAGAAGTTGTATTTGCTGTTGGTACGTGTGATCCGGATATGACGTGGCAAGAGTACACTAGTAAAGAGTTTTCCATTAATAATTCTGCAAAGAGATCTCAGATCTGACTGCGAAGAGAAATATCATGAATTTGAAGAGTTGATGGAATTTCTTGTTTTGAAAAAGTTTTCAAAGGTTGGACATCTATGTTTAAATATTGTATTTTCTCTTTATATTGCTTTCAAAGGCTATGTACCAAATATAGGAATAGGTACAACCAGTGGCGTAGCGTTATAGTACGCCCGTACTCCCGGCGTTCCCGGATTTAAAATTTCAAAAATGCGTAAATGCTGTAAATATAAAGTAAAACTTGACTAATTTCATATATGTTTGACCTTCATGGCATTATAATAGCTAATTTTCGCGATCCGCTTGCAACGCTCCACTAACAACGCTCGTTCTAGCATTTTCTCCAATGCCTTTCCTGGCCGGACGCCGGGCAGGTTCGGCGTAAAGGACTCTATATGCCTTGCTGCCTTTCTGGAGGGAAAGCTTGGATCTCTACAGCACGCGCGCAAATGCTCTCTCATACGCCACCGTACGGAGCAGAGGGCTACGCTACGTGATTGGTTCATGTGACCCTTCCTGCCTTCTGAAGCAGACGACAGCTGTAGAATTCCTACCCGGTTCTTCGCGCTCATGCCACTCGTGCTATGAGATGCTACAAAACGCAATACTGAGTGACGTAACTTTACCAAACTCAAATATACCACTTCTTAATGGCCACTGCATTGTATAATTTATCGCACGAACAGCGATGTGCATTAGAAACTAAAAGATCAACAAAGTTTTTGTCAAATAAATTGGTGAAGTCCTCATGGTAGAAATTCAGCCTGTGGCTGCTCTACCACTTAACCCGCAAAACCATTATTTTTTAATTATTATTATATTTTGTTATTATCTAACTGCTTAATATTGTGTCAATGGAAATGTTCAGCATTCATTTGAAATCTTTTAACATCGAATGGTCTCTGGACAAAATTATTTTAAAATGTTCATCAGCATTCTCAAGATGTACATAATAAACAGTGGTCTGAATTACTAATCGGCACTGTTACGTCAGTTGAGTGTACTATATTTGAATGATCCACCCACCTCCGTGTCAGATTGTTTTGCACAGCGCGTCAAGACGACAGAGGTCCCTGGTTCGAATCCCGGCGTGAGCACGGGTGTTCTTTGTGAGTGTCTCTTCATCAATATCATCACTCATATTCATATTCGCGATTAACCAAAAGTGGTAGAAAAGCGAAGTAAAATAAACCAAATCAATCAGTAGTTGGATCATCCAGAACAATGACGTCTACTGTTGTGCAGGCGCTTGTGATTTAGGTAGGTTTTATAATGATTTGCGTCATACCGAAAGGTTTAAAACACCAGAGCTCATTTTCTAGCTAAAACATGCATGGATCATGTTTTATTGAAAACCCAGCTGACTTCAGGCAAATAAACAATACCTGTGGCGACTAATACCATAAGTAAATTATTAAGCAAAAAAAGGCCGACCCTTCCTTCGGACTTGGCGTTCCCACCCGAAATTCCCATGACGGCAACAATTTGTGTTAGTTAATTTCATAGAAGTTATGTAATCTATATTGGTCTGAAGGTCAGTTCGCTTATCGAAAATGCCTTCTATACACTGTCCTGGGAATCAATGGAGCAAACGAACGAAAATAAGTACTCTGTGCATATAGTGACTCGAGAGGGATCAACCAATGAACGCGTGAAGGGAAGTGAGAGAATGGAATGGAACGAAAAACGCTGCAGTAGTTACAAGTTGTTTGCAGCAGCGAGCGCTGATATGCTCCGCCCATTCGCCGTAGAGTTATGCAACACGCATAACGTTATGCAAGAAGCTTTCTCTTGTGTTGACTATACCTTAAACCAATGGGCATCTTTCAAGATCATTGCTTCTCTTATGGGAATTTTCTTTCTACAAGTTTCTCTCTACTCTATCTCTACAATTATTTCTCCACATTGTCCTCAATATTGCTTTTTCGTAACGCTGAAAAATAAGACTGATCGTATCTTTTCGTGCAATTGAAAGGAGGCAATTATATTTCGCAGCAGTTCCGTTTATATAAAAAATGAATTCCATGCGCGATGTAGGAATAAATGTAAGCAAATTTTGCAAACACAGACAAGCGAACAAGAAGATGGTACGATTTCAAGTCGTCTAGACTCTCGCACAGCTCCTCTTTCCTCTCCGCTTCCTGCTGTCTTCACGGATGAACACCTCCTTGGTCGAAACGTTGCCGGCGGAGTTGGAAACACTGTTAAGTTCTCGTCTTTCTTCCTGCTCACAGAAGCAAGTCTTGCTTAGGTATATCTCACGGCGTTCTTCAAATGAACATGTAATTAACGCATTACATTGGTGGTGATTGCAGGCTGAATGCACCCTAAATAATTTCCTGGGCTTGTATTACTTCCTGCGCTGCGTCATATATATTTGGTCTCTATCCGATAGGAAGTCATATTTACATTATCAACAAAACTGTGAATAAAATAGATTTCAGGAACCATGATGAAGGATTTGGCGGTGAGAATATCTGCAACGCCCTCCAACGTAAATTCAATAGTACGTAGTTCTCACGTCAGAAAATTTAGATTCTACAAACATGAACAAATGGAAATTGAGAGAAAAACATTGCCTTTTTTGGCGTCGCTTTTCTTCCTCTTTTGTCTAATCACGACGATAAGGATGAGTGATTCGATAAAATTGATGAAGGGATAATCAGAAAGAACACTCATTCTCATGTCAGGATTCGAACCTCAGACACCTGCCATGCATGTTAATGTTCATCCAAAATTTAAGAGTTTTGACGGGCGAACGCACTCATGCACGAAGTAGAAAGTAGGGTATAGAATTTGTCGCCCAAATTACGGCCTGCTGGCCACATTCGGACCCCATGACTTTATGTGACCCGCTGTAGTACTTATTAAACCGTGCATGGAGACTGATCCAAGTTCCAATATGATATGGGGAACCTCGGTTGAAAACTCGTGATTAGAAAGTTAAGCCGAAACTAGTTGGGGTTACAATGACAGTGGAATAAAGCTTATCGCCCACTGAAATGCCGGAATAGTACTACCCAGCATCTCCCAGTGGATTTATCCAAATGCCTTTCCGATGGTAGTCCGCCCATGCACCTCACCGCCACGCTCCGAACAACGCCGCCACGCGGAACATTTTCCAGGCTCGGGTAGAGTGGGGCCGAGCATGACGCTTGCCGGAACTGAACGAAGAGTCGCGGAATTACACGAGGGGGCATTTGGAGACGAGGCTGACGGAAAAGTTCCACCCTAGAAACCTGCCGAGTTCTGGCACGGAAATTCCGCGAGTTTCGCTGTAGTGGGCGTTACACCATTTGATGTCAATAGAAGCAGACAATAGAAGTTCTGTTGCCGCGTTTCAGTGGGCGATAAGCTTAAGAACTGAAAATGCTGATGGTAGTACTTCCTCTTAAACATCGATATGTAAGACTTTGAAGAATGAACCAGCACTTTAAAGATATAACGTCGATTTTGTATTTAGCAATGTACTGTACAATTAAAAACGTAATATCGTGTTTTCCTATAGATTGGGGTGGTGTGTTTACATATTCTCACCTGCGAACACTTGTTTCCTGTGACGCATGCATCGGGGAATGCGTGTACTTTGAAGCGCTTCAGCCGCCTTAACCCGCCTAAGCCGAAGAGCATTAGCGCTAACCCGATATACTCGAGGCACATCTTGTTCTTTCGCATTCGCCTAATCCGTCAGATGATCTCCCCACCCCCCATGCAAAAATCGCTCGCCTGTATGAAGATCAAAGGGCGTAGAATGCGATATAGGTGCTCTAAGATGTTCAATCAATGAGACAAGCTTGTGGTTTGCAAGACGGAGGGCTACTGGAGCCTGTAAACAAGCTTGAAGGGTTTTTCATGAAGGGCTCTGTTCTTTTCCTTCTCTCTTGAATAACTCGTGCGCCGTTTCTTATTATTCAGGGTATTGGCTGATCTCGTGACGATAGCGGAAAAACACAGAATGATCCCATTAGCTGCATGCACGCTTTGGTTTCCGGGCTAAATAACAAAGGCTGCGGCAGTGATTGGTCTTGCGAAATTTACAAGGAAGAAAGCCGGAACAATACGGGGTCTTGTTTCCTATACTTCCAATCTAGTTGGATCATTTTGGAAATTCACTTTCTTGTTAGTCTACACACGATTTTAGAATCGGACCAAATGATTGTACCAAATATGTGCTTATTTAGTGCTTTTTCACATAAAATGTTTCTGAATTAGAAATATGTGTTTATTCTTTAACTTAAGGCAAGCAACCTAACAACACTAACTGAGCGTTGGAAGTGTTAGGTACATTCTGACTTGGGCGCCACGGAAGAATCTTGAAACACTAACAGCGCCTTGAAATATATATATATATATCGTAGTGTACCTCTTATTCATGAGTTACACTTACCTTTGTAGAAGGCAGGAAATACGAAAGAATGCGTCTACTTCAGCAAAATGCATTTCCATCTACAGGAGAGGTAAAACGGAGGGAGGAGAAGAAAATAGGAGGAGTCTGGTTTTGGATGCAAGTTCGGTCTTGTACTGGACAGTAGGTTTTTGGCGAAAAGGGTGAACGTGAGATTTAGAGAGTCATGAGGAGAGGGAGATAGGAGTACCGGGCTAGAGTTTGGGGACAAGTTAAGAGACAGTTTAAGAGACAATTGGAAATGTGTGTGAGTCTCAACTTTGGAACAGTTATTGATCATCTCTTCGTCTAATGCTAACCTTGCCGATGCAGTCTTAAAGTCATTTAACATAATATATGTGTTGCCATTCATTTAAGAGTTGTATATATTAACATTTATCTAGGTACCTTTCGACAGATGAAGATAAATGCCAAGCGAGTGCCTATGAGCTAACGCCACACACCTCTCTTCGATCTCGACACTGGGGGTGTGCTACGTGGTGGAATGCATTTTTCGGAAATGCGATGAGAAAGAGGTGTTGTACGATATATATAAACACACATACCCTTTATTAACTCATTTTCCCATTTTATATATTTAATATTTATACCATAGTACTACATTTGTATAAATGTACTTTATATCCTATTCAATTATACTAATCAAAAAACTATATGTTTTTTTTTCCTTTTCCTCTTCAATCCTTTTATATTATGCACCTTTTATAATATTCCCGTGTAACCGACCATAACTAACTAAAGCTTATCTAACTCAAACCCCATAAGATACTAATTACTTCTAATTTAATGTAATTGTGATTACTTATTTTTTGTAAACTAATTTTTTTTCATGACTTTACCGAAAGAAACGGTACAACGGTTTTGCAATATATAATTTCCTAAACTCTGGAATATTACAGAGCATAAATGCAATTTTCTGGACACATACTAAAGAACGGGGAACGTAATAACGTCCTGGATTGACTTTTAGGCGCCAAGACATAAACGAGAAGCTCCGTGTATGCAGGTGGAGATTGGGCATTTTCGGGGGTTTCCCCTTTAATAATAATAATTATTATTATTATTATTATTATTATTATTATTTTGGAGGTGATGTTATCAGCACCACTCTCCGGCCGCCATTACAACCCCTCCCACCGAGTTGCCTTCAGGTACCCAATGATTTGAGGCTGGGTGAGCTCCAGAGCCGCTTCATGCGGCGACATGCCGGAAAATTCAGACCTTACATCACCCACACCGGGAATCGAACCCGGGTCTTCCACGTGGCTGTCAGATTCATTACCGATTAGACCACCTCGGCTCTTCTTAATTAATATACGTATTTGTTGTACCTTTCCACCAACCGCACAGCTTGTTTAATTATTGAAACAACAAGGATCTCTGATGTAAACTATTCTACATGTAGTAGTTATCTTTCTAGCATCTTTATTTTCCAAATACTTGTGCGTGGAGCCATACATTCTAGCGCACTCTTTTTGTATTTGTGTAACACTGTGTGTTACCATAGCGCATAAATATTTTAACTTGAACATTTTGTGAAACATTTTTTCCCCTGGCCTTATAAGGTTATCTCGTAATGTTTATGATGATATTTTAATGACGTTATAACAGAAAATGTTCAAGGATGCCACCCTGGCATCATTCGGTTTCTGAGTCAGTAAATAATATTTATCAAATAAAAGGATTTTTAAAAAAACTATATACCCTATTTGACGATTCAAGTGAAATTCTGGCCGACTAAAAAGGTGGTTACAAGTTCTGTCTAGCGACTGATTGACCTATATCAAGAATCAAGAACAAATGTCTAGCACCATAATCTACATGAATTTAGAGATATCAAATTGGAAATCCCATCATAGTCTACAAGAGAAAGTGATCATCTTCTTTTACAGTAGTGATCGGGAGGTTCCAACAGACAAAATCAGAGGCTCAGGTGTTGGATGCAAGGCAGATTGGAATCTTGTGAAGTTAACCACGACTTGGAAGAACGTGACGCGCGCCTCCCTTCGCCTTCTAGCTGAGTCTGCAAAGGCGCCGACCTGTTCCGCCCCCTTTTGCACGAAAATCCGCCAAAGAGAACAACCCCCGGCGCAATCTCGAGCTTTAATACAGAGCACACCACCACCGCCACTTCCCCATTATGGAGTCGGAAAATAGTAGACAAGCCGGTGTGGAGGCATCCCCGTGAAAACCACACATCTGTCACGGTGGAATACGGTGGATAAGATTGTCACAGCCCCAAACAATAACAAGAAACTCGGGAGACAAGAAGCGGGAGATAAAGGAACTTTGTTATGTTTCGGAAGCGAGATTTTGAGAAATTTTTTATTGCCTTTACAGTGTCACATCTGCAAGATAAAAACTTTTTTGTCCTCGAATATGGTTTTTTGTTGCCCTGACTTTTCCAAGGGTCGAGGCGGAGGGCTTACTCGGGGTTTCCTGAAGTAAGTTAGAAGGAACAATAGCGCAGCTAACTGGAATGAACAATGCTTTCCCCGGTACATGACACTCAACACCGAGCCTCGTCTCCCGCGCTTGGAAATTTTGCAGAGGTACAATAATAATTTTCACGGTACGCAGAAGAGGACAAAATCGCTCCAGCGACGAACTTCCTCCTCGCGGACGTTTTATTTTGAAGTTTGTTTTGCGATGGGGGTTTAAAACTGGATAGAGGGGGAAGTTGTAGAAATGTTTAAATGGCGACGTATTCTTCGCATGGGGGGGAAAGGATTTCGAAAAACAGTCCTTGCGACCTTTGTTACTTAGCATAACAAACGGGCCGTCCGGAAGAAGCAAATTTTTAATTTGAATGCTTACGATACGGCTGGAAAGCTGGCCCTTACGATCATTAACACGTCCGGAAAAATGAAAAGTCAGGAGGGCATTTAAAGTGGAAAACAAATGGAATTTTCTACAGCGCTGAAGTCGGAACTTCACTGTAATTTTTTATGTTTCTCCAAGTACAAACGTAGAATCATGTCCATTTCATCAGAAACTACCCTTGTACCAAGTTTTCATAATAAAAAGTTCTTAAGATTCGTATTGTAGAAACTTGAAGCTATTTTGTGTTCTTTAATCAAACCCATCCCAAATCGCCAATAGCTGGTTGAGATTTAGCACCAAGCAAAGAATTTATACAAGATACGTTAACATATCTATTGGCCACAGCTATTGTGACGTTCCTTTCAGATGTTTGCCACTGGATCACTACGTCACGGTAGCTACCCAATCTCCCTGTGCGGCGGAGTTATGAGACTCTCCTTAATGTTATGCTACACTGGGCATTCTCAGGACTTAACGATTTGAAAAAGAAATAGCTTCTTGCCATTTTACAAATTTAATAACACATTTTACCTTTAAACAATCACTGCAAACTAACAACAATATTCACAAACACAATCACATTTCAATTAAGCTGCGGCTTTTTCTTTATAACAGTGTTTTTAACAAAATTAACATCATCTCACGCAACTCAACTTACTTTTTTCTTTTACGCACTGTTGTCCCGGCAACGGAGTCAATAAAAGATTGGACAGTTCTACAAATGTTTATAAACCGAAAATGACTTCCGCTTCCGATATTGCGTGTAGCAAATATACAGCAAAAATTACAAATTTAAATCAACACAAACAACGGTATTGAAACTAACAAATAAATAAATCAAACAGATTTCTGTGATATTAACAGAAAACAAATAAAATATTACATATGGCCAAAATAAACAAGGCGTATCAATATTCACAGCGTTTGGGGGAATAAACAATACAATTGTATTCCCAAATAATACAAATCAGGTAAATTTGTAGAATTGCCTAATATAAAGCAACCCTGAAGAGAACAACGGATATGTATATAGGGACGATATTTCAATTACTCAAGCTCTTTGAATATGAGTGCTCCACACTTGTACTTAACCGAGAACAAATATTCTTCGGAGAGAATTTCCAAAACACAAGCTATCAATACTACATTAATTATGGTTGCTTTTACGTGTTTAGGGTCAGGTAATCAACACCAAAAAAAGGGGGTTGATTAGTGTTATTCTTCTTCTTTCATTTGTTTATGTGAAGAAGGATATTACTGACATTTCTTTTCCAATTTTTAAAATTTCATAAAATTGTATTACAACATACAGAACTATGTTATGACAACGTGCAATCACTTATATAACTTTTAAAAGAAACTCGATTAATTTGGGCATCTCTGTGTGGAGGCACATATTATTTCGGATCCCACTTTAAACTATAGCTAAAGGTCTAATCCCAATTAGACTATCTGTGCATAAAGTAGACTTAAAACAATAATTCAGAATAGATCAGCGTAACAATTTTGCAGCCTATTTGCATATTGTAATATACTAAGTCAAATGAGGGAATTGAGACTTACTTATTTATCACATTGCATTCATAAATGCGTTGAATTTATAAGAAAATGGAAGGCATATTTTAATTTAATGTTTTAATGGATTCCTTTATATTTATCTTACACAGACACACACTATATATATATATATGATACATATGTATGATGTATATGTATGATATATATAGCATACATACATACATACTCTTCTCTTGTTGTTGTTTGAAACCTCACTATGTAAAATCCCGAATTTTCAAATATAGTACATAAAAACATCCTAACGTCAGTGTATAAAGACAATCAGTTTCTCAGATTTTATTTCAAATGCACTGTTATGCGAACTGGGTCTGCATATTAGTGGGATCCGAACCACTGTGGCGGGAATAGCACCCAGATCCCTTTGGTTACACGACGAAAGTGTTATTAGAAAAAACTAATACTACTGCGCCATCGGGAAGACCCATCAGAGTATTTCACGATTTTGACTAGAGTGTTAGGTATAGAATCTTGTGAAGGATTTTTCAATATCTGATATGAACATGGTTTCTCTTTCCATGACGCTAAAGGCATTTCAGAGTGGAACAATAACAACAATATGAATTCAGACCAACACAAAGACTGGTGATGAGATTGCAAGAGATTTACTGTCCCTTTCTAAAGCACTTAGCAGTTCCATCAATTATCCCATAAGTCTATCTCCCAGTCTGGCATTTCAAGATGATACGAATATCAATGTTTCGCTCAGCCTGCCCTCCACCCCCCCCCCCAACCCCCTCTCATCCAGATGCAGCAAGCACCGAAAACAAAAGCGCTTAAGAACGTCGAAGTCTGAAATCGAACAAGGACGGATGACAAACAAAGCCCGCCTCGCTGCATACAAAGGAAACAATTCAATTGCCCGCAAATTGCATTACGAGGGGGCTCATAAACGTAATTACTGCTCCGTTGCTTGTTTCCCCCGCGAAAAGCTGATTCAGCATGAAAAAGAAAAGGAAATGCCCTTTGGTACTGAAGCAAGATGGAACGGGAGGAAGAGGAATGGAAATGTGTGCCCAGACGGATCTTACAAGCAATATCCTCCAGTGGCGCGAACTTTAGAAAAATATTTAGGGGGAGATTTGATTAGTAATATTATGCAATAATAAATGTCACAAGTAACCTGAGGATTTACCCTAAATTTCTTTATTTCTTAGACAGAAGATGTAGGCTTTTATGTTTAAAAACCGATTCAGTTAATTTCTGAAAGGAACATATGAATTTTGTGGTGGATGTTTTGCCTATTTCACTCATACGTGCCTATTTCGAAGATAACTGATTTTTTGGATGCCTAATCTATGAAAAATCTATCGATGTTTACAAATTTTAATGCCTATTATGTATTTTTCGGTGCTTTTTGTCTTCCTTGTTTGAGAGTTGTTATTGCCTATAGATCCTCATCCTGAGTGGTAATCCATATCCTCCCTTACTTTTCTAATAAGGATATGACCACGGACAATGTAAATAATATAGAACACTGAAAAGTATCATATTTGATATGTAACGTATTGTTATGAAATATTTTGATAACATATATTAATGTGTGGGAACTATTTGAATGTATAATGATGAAACATTTCGGTTATTAAGTGCGGGGACTTAATTTGTAATTACAATATAATAACAAGGCAAATTATTGTGTGGCTCGAGCCCCACGGACCCATACTGACGTCCTCAACCAGACAGTAATGCCTCCTGGATGTAAATCTAAAACTATTTGTCCATATAGTTATTACGTAAATTAAAGGTAGAACTTCAATTTGCAATTACTCCCTTAGACAGCAATCAACTCTCAATTAATATCAGAAAAAAACAGAGCTAGGGTTATCGAATCAATTTACAATATTTATGCACAATAAAAAAACACTTATAACCTCAAGTTTCCATATATATGCCCTAACAATAATATGAATTTCTAATTAAGAAATTGTATTTTCTCCATTGAGTGTAAGATGTATCTAAGATTTTAAAAATTGAAGAAAGTATGAAATTTGAAAGTAGGACATTTATTTCATGTTAGTTCACTTTAAGAGTTCCAATTGACTAATTTGTGTAAATTTTCAAGTGTAAATGACAGCCAACATTATTTTGTCATTGAAAGCTTATTTATATTTCCCCTGACCTGAGCAGCAAACTTATTCCATTTCCGAAATCACTATACTCTGTCCCAGCTAACTGTAGAGCAGGCAAACGAAATCAAGTCTCTGCGGAAGTAGTGACGGGAGACGGCTCCACCAATGAACACGTGAGAAGAACGGAACTGCGTGGAGGTGGGGTAAAGCGACTGCCTTCCCAGCAGCGTGTACTGTTTCGCTTTGGCCAATCGGTTTCCCTCGCTTCTCTGACGCTATGAGCAGTCTTGCTCCACAGTTAGCTGTAAAAGGAAGTTGAGTATGGCTACAAAAATAAAAAAATATTGTGAATTTGGCCATAAATTTGTTAAAATATGTTCTAGAAACTGGAAAATGATCAAATCAGGTTACTAAGTGTGAAATAGCCCATCCAAACTCCTCCATAAAGTGTGGATAAAGCCTGCGCCAACACAACAGTGGCCCTGATTCAGTATCTTACGAAAGTTCAAATGTCCTTCAATACAGCAAACAAATGCGGGCATTTAACCAAATCAACACTTATCAAGATACTAACTATATTGAACCCTGCCATAAAAGTAAGCGTATTTCAAAACTAATTTATGTGCAGTTTAACGAATGATTGAATGAATCAAAATTGTTTGGGTTGCGTCGGCACATACGGCCATTTTGCACCCTAAAATGTATACGGGGGGAAAATTTCCTTATCTACAATCCTTACACGAGAGTTAAGAACAGGGTGTAAAAAGCCTCTTTAGTAAGGTTAAAAATGCAGGTTGTAAAGGAACATGTCCATGACATACATAACACATTAAAAAGGCTACGAAACTAAAAAAAAAACAAAAAAACAACGAAAGTGGAAATGGCCTGCTGTTTTTACAAAGCTATAAACATTAGTTAAAACACTATCACACAACACATGATAAATCCTTGGAAAGGTTAAAACTTCGTCCGAGGAAATTCAAATCAGCACATTCGAGAAGGATGTGCACTTGCACTTGCACTTGAAACACTACAATCGAACCCGATACCAACGAATTCCAATGCTACCACAGAACTGCCGCACTTGCAGATAATATGATTATGTTTGTTAATAGTACTAAGAAAATAACACCACATTAATTTTTTCACATATTCTTGCAAAATGAATATTTTTTGTTTGTTACAAATTGTTACATTTTATTAAATATTCAAAATATTGTTATTGTTTTTTATGATACCTATTTCCTTCCACCTAACAGGACCGTAAACCTATGTTAAGAAGTGCACGTTCCTGATTCAATCACATACACAATGTTGCAATCATATTTTTATGGAATATACCGATTCATTTATTATACATTAAATACCCATTACTCCAATTATACCCAAACTGAATTCGTCTCTTCAGCACCATAGACTACTTTAAGTATCACCAGTTCTCATAATCGTCCATGCGAGGGTATGAAATCAAGCCAAAGTAAATTACCCGTCTATTGTATGTATGATAGCTTGTATCGAAGTTGGAACAAGAGCATACTGATATAGTCATCTGGAGTTAAAACTAAGTTCCATTGTGATAGCACATCAAGAATTTTCTCCGACCTCAAAATCATACCAGATACCATGCGGGAGCTATGTTGTTCTCGACAATGGTGGAATCAGCAAGGCTTCGAAATGAAGAGTGATATTTACGGAACGCATTTCCCCCACAATGCGCCCGGCCAAATCCCGATGAATGTTGGATTGCGTTTATGCTCCGCACTCGATCTTCTGGAACCGAATTAGAAATGGATAAATGTGTAAACAAATCCTGGTTAACCTTGATTAATTGCCGCGAGTATTTGTAGCCATTATCTGTTACGGCCTGGTAATGGGATTACGCATTTTCGCTTCTCCATCGGTAACAGCAGGGGTACGTGGATACGTTCAGAATGGAGCCAAAAGCTGCTATTGCAGAAACGAGCTAGCCCGGGTGGGTGTGTTCAGAAAGGCTGGGAAGCATCTCTTGTCACGTTGATGCCATACTGCGTGGCGGAGTGGTTAGTATATGGCGCTAATAGCCAGGGGTCTAGGGTTCGAATCTCAGCCTGATTATCTATGAGTGTACCTTCATACATTTCATCACATTAGTGCTAATCCTCATCATCACGATTAGCAAAAATTGGTAAGAACGCGACGGTAAAGAACAAATATCAAATCGAAAATCAAATCGCGTTGACATAAACATCAATTTGAGTGTTATTTTGATTTGATTTGATTTATTTTATTTTACTTCGCGTTTTGTGCCTCTTGGCTAATTTTCGAAGATGGGGATGAGTGATGAAATTATGAAATTGATGAATGGACATTCACAAACAACCATACCCGAGCGGGATTCGAACCCGGGACCCTTTGATTCGCAGCGCGATGTGCTAACCCCTCAGCCACAAGGTCCGTCATTTGAGTGTTCTGTTCCGGGTCTCCCCGATGGTAACATTGGACATTGTATAGCTGCTTTCTAGACGGGGCGTGATACACAATCAAATATTTCGAAATTACTTCTTTCAACCATCGCTTCACAAGTTGTTCAAAGACGAGAAGGTAATCGTTACTTTAAGAGGGGTTGCATTTACCATTTTGGTTTTAATTTGAATATTTGTTTTTTCCCAAAATTTTGGAGGGGGCTAGAGCTCCACCAGATATCACCACAGAGTACACAAATGATAAAAACCATCCCAACGATGAGATTTGTTGAACAAAGATTAACACGTTTATGCATAGACAGAGTTAAAATAAACAGTGGTTTTAGTGAAGAATTCAAAACAGAATCTGGAGTCAACCAGGGTGATCCTTTATCTGCAAACGTTGTTTTGTATACTTAATATTGAAAGAGACGAGTTCAGAGGAAATATATCGACTAGATTAAAATATGGCGATGATAGCCTTTTAAAAGCAAGCAAAAAAAAACATTAATAGAAACATTTGAACTGAAAAATGAAGCTTTACAAATAGGTCTCATAATTAATACGCAGAAAATGGAATATCTGACGTGTAAAAGGTAAAATTAAGTTAGAGGAACTAATCATAAATGAAGAACGAATAGTGAAATGGAGATTCTTTGATTATATTAGATCAGTGGCAAACACAATTGAAGAAGAAACTAAAGAGAGTATAATTTTGAGCAAGAAAACATTTTTCTCTAATCTAGCTTTAGTCAAAGGCAAATTAATATCTAAATTAGCTAAACTGAGACTTCAGCATACCACAATAAGACCTGTAATGAGAATCACATATCATCGTATGAGAAGCAAAGGAACTCCAAAAATACGATTTTCAGTTTTGTTTCACTAAACTCGTTTCATGAAATCTGTTTGAAGTCAGATGGACATATTTCCACTTGTTATCCTCAGCAGCAAGGTTGCGTCACTCATCTCCAATTAACTGACTCTTTTTAAGAGTCAAGCATATTTCTAAGAATACACTGTTTCTTCTCTCCTGTACATTTGATAAATTGGAGTTACGTCCCTCTGGTTCTCACTCGATGATATGAAGCTTGGTTTCGACAACACGACGCCAATTTCTATGAGACAGGCACCGTGAAACTCGTGAAGCAATGGGATACATGCCTGAACAGGAGGGGAGACTATCCTTTCTTGTGAGCCACTTTGTTCACCTAATAATACCGACTGGAATTTAGAGACTTTGTACTCTATTTTCAGATAATTCTTCATACTATAGAGATATGCAAACAGTGGAAACTCAAGAGAAAATGTGATTCCATGATAATTAATATTTGGTTTATATTTGCACCTTCTACCTTGACTGAGAAGGAAGTGTGATGTCATAGACCAATAATAAAAGAAGGACCAGGTTAGGTTACGGTAGATTACTCTGCAGTAAGGCAACAAGACAAGGTATTTCCAAACCTAAATTGCCCAAACGAGCACCGCAGAAAATTGAGGCTTAATCCAAACAATGTAATTAATATACGGCACTGAGACAATAATTTATGCACAAAATTAGTGGAAATTCCCGCAGAAACGAGCAGCTTCTCTAGTACTGGTGCATCTGAGCGTTTGAAACATGACAGGTGGTCTTCCCGGCTTTGGGCACCCTTGTTATTAATATCCAGGATGAGAGACCGTACTCCATAACGGTTCTTACCTTCACTACAGTGGTTCTGATGGTACTTCGCTAAGCACTTCGCACATGGGTAAGCTAACTCGGCAGTCCCCTCACTCTCGAACCAACCTTCCCACACCATCGCCTTTAGATTCCCTGTGAACACCTTCATTTCAGCGGATCTGGGGCGGTTTCTCGAGTTATTAAGTTCTGTGCCCGCGTTATAAGCCGGCGATGGAACTCTGTAGTGCGTGTGTACCCACGGGAGCAGAAAATGGACCCCGAGGCAGGCTGCGAAATGAACTTCTTCACCTGCTTCCTTCATCATCCTCTCTCTCTCTTTTCTCATCTCGAGCTCGTATGTAACCGTGGTGGATGGAAACAAAGGGAGCCCTACTCGTCTCCCTATGCAGTGATGTTTCGCGCGCGGAGGGGGCCCAACCAGAAAGTAAATCCCCCAACGACAACTACTCCGAGCCGCCGTTGCTAATAAATGCTTCTCTGCTGTCGCTTCCACTTCAACGGATCCTGTGATTCGCTTGTCCTTAACGCCTCAGACATTGTTCCCAGGAATTTTGCACCGAGGCGTGCGCTCCATCACCGCGACGAAAGTGTCTTATTTGACAACCGTCGGGGAAGAGGGGGGGATGTATCCGTTCGCATCCGCCCCCATCCCCTACTGCTGCGTCTCAATTTGAGGATAATTGGCGATGAATAGGACCGGCGTGGAAATCTCCTTACTCTCTCCGTCTTTGCATGGCGGATATGCAAGACGCGGTAAATAACGCCCTTTCCAAGTTTCGTAGGCGCGCTGCTTGTAACAAATTGTCGAATGATTTGCATAATATGCTTAGAGACCTTCTTATGTTTCGGCCGACACTGTAGAAGTGAAATTTTACTTCACAAAAACACAATCCAACATCCAAAGAAACCTTATTACTTGAAGTATTTAAAGAAAATTCACATAAGTTTTGATATCTATGCATTTCTTACTTAAAATATAGTTTCTATCTAATAGAAAATATATTTTCTTCCATTCTGACCACTGGCTTACGCAGGGGGAGGCTGGTTGGGGCACAGCTCCTCCTCCAAAATTTTGTAAAATTCATAATTTCCAAATGAAAGCACTAAAGAAAAACCAAAGTGGTAAATGGAAACTCCCTTACAATGACCCTAGTATACCATTCTTGTCTTCGGACAACTTTTAAAATGAAGCTTAAGAATGGTAATTATGAAATATTTCATACTGAATTTTGCTCCCCCTTTAATTACAAACCCCACCGAAAAATACTGCGTAGGTTAGAGGTTGATTCTGACAAGTAAAATTGAATCATACACAATCATCAAATCAAGAAGGTTCGTCATTATGCAGGAATAATTTTGGAAACAGAATCGCTGAAGATATTTAAACTTTTATTGACTTTCTGTATTTGTACTTCGTATTTTTGTTTTTCTCCGTCGCCTCTCTGCCTCTTTTGGCTAATCGCGACGATTAGAAAGAGGAGTGATTAAACGAAACTGACGAAGGAGAATGCCAGGGCCGGATTCGAAAACGGTAACTTCTTTGGCGAAATTGAAAATCCACTAACGAACGCGCTCGGCTAATAAGCCGACATTTTTTCTTTCAAACGAACAAAAATGTTTTACTATAATATTCAAAGACAAACTTAAAATGTTATAATTAATATGACTCGTTCTAATTATCTTCATCGTCAGCTTTATCCTATGTACAGTATTTCTACCATGGCTCTCAAAGACGTAAAAATCTCCGTTTGCTGTTTTACGACACTTACCTCTTCTCCGCTTTCACACAAAGAACTGTAAGATTGTACGAACCTGAAAAAGAAAGATAGGAAATAAGTACGACTTTATCAAGAGGGAGTATATCATATTTTAACATTAAACGTCGCAGATAACTAAATACCTTACATTTCAACACAACAACATATAATAGGTATTTTTCTACCTCTCGTTTCTATCTCATTTGACCTCTCAAAGTTTATCACAACAAGGTTAAGTATTGTCCCAGAGTTCCTGACTCAGGGAACAAGTATACTGGACCAATTATATATTGACTGCAGAAACAGTAAATAATATGTGCTAATAATTTGCTTTTCAAAAGGTTTGTGTGAATTGCAGAAGAGTAAAGAGGCATATTCGTAAATTGGCGTATAAAAACACGTGATATGCCCTGCATGTTGTCCATTAATCACACATATGATATAATAATTGATAAGTGATTAATGAACATTATACGGTACATATCACGATCCGGTCAATTACCTTACCAATATTTAATTTCTATATTGGTGTGTTAATTTCAATACCTGGCTTCACAATATGCAATAGTCTTTTTAATTTTACACAAAGTCTTGGTAAACCAGATTATTTTCATTCAAGATATTGCAGATGGTAATAACTACAACAAAAGTACGTATGTAATGAAATATTATATTTTATTGCAGACTCTTACGTGTGTACTGCATTTGAAATCTCAATAACATATGTTGTATGCTTAATATAAAATAGTCATATGTTTATTGATTATACAGTATTATGTGAATAAAAAAGTATTTACAATTTCGTTGTTTGACGCTCTTCACTCCCCAGATGGTTACCCGATCATTCTGATGTTTTTTCTTATGTTATGATTGAATAAGGTTAGTCCTTCAAAATGAGACATACATTTTTTTAAAATATAGTTTTTGAAACAAGTCTAAGGTTCAGTATAACTTCGAGGAATATGCCAAAGGTCCTAGATTCGAAGCCTCGATAAGGAATGAATATCATTGTGATATAACTAACTATCTAACTCCCTAGCCTTCTTAAACCCGAAGGTTCATGGCTGCAGCAACACAGGCCTTCCATCTGTTCCTATCTTGAGCAAGTCCTATATACTCTTTTCCATCCCTATCGATTTCCCTTAGGTCCATCTCAACGTTGTCCATCCATCTTCGTCTTGGCCTTCCTACAGGTCTCTTACCATCAGGTTTCCCAACAAGAATCCTGTAAACTCCTCTTTCCTCTCCCATTCGTGCCACATGGCCTGCCCACCTAAGTCTTCTTGATTTAATTATTCTAATAATATCTGGACATGAATACAAATTATGTAGTTCTAAATTATGTAACCTTCTCCACTCACCTGTCTCCTCATCCCTTTTAGGTCCAAAGATTTTCCTAAGGATCTTATTTTCAAATACTCTGAAGTATTGTTGTGTATCTGAAGTATCATTGTGATATATCCATTTTATTAGTTCATAATTCATTCTCATCGTTACGATTGGCCTCCCCGATGGCGCTGTGATAGAGTCGACGCCTTCTAATCACGGGGTCCAGGGTTTGATAGCCGGTGGAGGCAAATAGTGGTTCGGATCTCACTTTAAACTGTAGGTCCAGTCCCGATTAGCCTTCCTGTGCATAAGGTAGACTTAAAACACCAAATCAATCAATCAATCATCGTTACGTTTAACCAAGATATAGAAAATAACAGGAAGAAAGGATTTGTTGTGTTATGGATCGTCGCTTTTCTGTCATTTTAGCTAATCGTGACGATGAGGAAGATTGATGATATGATGAAAGGACATTAACACAGAACACCCCGGCGAGGATTCGAATCCGAAGCCCCTGACTTTGTAGCACGCTAAGCTTCGTCGGTAGAAAGAAAGGAACTTTGAGGACTATTTAGTTTTAACAGTGCATCAGGATAAAAAAAGGGTCGAGCCTAGCTGTACTTAAAGAAGAGAAGAAAAAATGTAAATTTTCCCTTGATAGACATCAACGGAGATAATGTTTAAACGGATGGTACATTGAACCGCAATGATGGTGGTAGATGAAGATGATGTCCTTCGTTCAGCAGAGTATAATGATGAAGACATTCACACTAATGGCTATTTGCGGAGCGAGTCGCAGGGAAGTTAAATTGCAAATTAGCTATCATGTGTATACGAGCCGACACGCTAAAATTCCGGGAGCTTTCGCACTCGCACACACACGTACGAGCAGGCCAATAAACTAACAGAACTGCAGGCTTCAATTTCCAGTCGGCTGAGCTAGTTACACATACGGACACCTTGCAGCCAAATGACTGCAGGTCCATCACATAACGTACAGTTTTCCCGGTTTAGCATGTGAAAACAAATTGTTTCGCGCTGGTTCCCGTGTTGCAATGAACCAATTTCGTGATGAACACGAGCGGATGAGAGAAAGAAGTGCGTAAACACGAAATCATCGCCGCAAATACACTCCAGGCATTTCAAACGCCATTGCTCTAGGAGACTGATGAGCCGAAAGGGGATTGCACCTGCAGGTAAAGAGTTCCTCTTTCCATACAATGGCATGCAATGCGAGTTAATGTGACAGATATTTGTAAATATATACTTCGCAGAATATTTCCTCGCAACACGTGTCAATTGTGTGTATGACTAGTGATCACTAGGACTTGGATAGTTATGCACTAAAAAACGGAGAATATGCATGCAAATATGCACTTTAAAAACCCATTTCATTTATAAATGCTGTATATTACAAACTATGAAAGACTACATGCCAGGCAATGAATATGCATTATTCTGAATGCTCATTCGCTACACAGATTTTTTCAATTAATATAGTTCTGCGTTAAATGAAACAAAATACATTACAGATCAAGATCATGATTGCATTTGATAACATGATGTCTCAAATTTTCGAACTTGAAACTCCTTCTGTTTTCAGCTAGAATAGTCTTATATTCAGAAAACACACGTTCCACTTCGCAAGATACAAGTGGACTGTATTTTAGGGCAACAAAGTCAGACACATCAAGTTCCAGATCATCCACACGTCCATTTGTATGCAGAATTTTGCAAACTTTCACCATCGTTGCATACCCACTGTTCTTTTTCAATACTGCATCCAATGTCTGTACATACACAGGATCTTCAACCTGGGTGAGGACTTCTTTAACGTCTATAATTTTGATGCTTGTTTGAAGTTGTAACTTGTTTGAAGTTGTTGGAAGAAGAAAGACAGAGAAAAGATAAAGAAAAGAGAAGCGAGGAGAAGAAAAATAAATACAGTACATGCTCGGTGTTCGTTGTAGGCACAAAAATATGCACAACATCAACTTATTTTCATACAAATATGCACCTGCATATGAAATATGCATTTTTAGTTAAAAATCCATAAATATGCATTTGCAATATGCAAAATGCATAATTATCCGAGCCCTAGTGATCACATATCTTGTTACAATAAAAGAGTTTAAGTCCTTTTCTGAATCGAATCATCACGGAGGTTCCAAGACTTTCATATGGCTGCAAATTATTTAAACTTTCGTTGAATTTTTGAGTCCACTGTTTACGGTTTAGAGTGAAATCCGAACCACCATGTGGTATCCAACTTGGAATCTCTTGGTTACAAATCGATGGCGTTACCATGACACCATCGGAGAGGCCCCGATTCTACTCTTTCCTTAGAAAAGTTTACGCACATAATATATGATAGCTAACATAATTATACGATAATTATGATTATTTTAGCTTAAAGAAAACAAACTTGTCTAATGTCATAGTGTAGGAAATCCAGCATCTTTACAAGTAAAAAATAAAAGTTAACTTTATTTAGTAGCAACTTTGATCTTGAGTTTCTAAAAATTCCGAATACTTTTAAAACAATAACGACTACATTGTAATGAACTTGTACTAACTAATTTTAGAATTTACAATGTGTAATAAGGACAAGTTAGTACTTTCAAAGATACTTTCAGCTGAACTGAAAAATAAATTTACAACGTTACTATATAGAGTCACTCGCGGGAATACGCCCAACCTTTTTTTTTGGCCGTTTATAGCTTCGCTAAATGAAGGAGTGTCGCAATGAAAAGGATGTCAAATGAAAGCTACATGTTTTGTTATTGTTACCTATAAGTTTTATTACTGTAAGTCTTATAGCAAAAGAACTATAGAAAATAAACAGATGAACGTCAATTTGGACAAATCACCCCGTGTTCAGGGTAAAATGCCGACCCATTAGGGGTAAAATGCCCAATACATGAAACAAATGTTGTAATACCTGACATGACATATTTAAAGGAAAATAATACACAGCATTAACTAGAAGATTATTAAAGTTTGTATCGTAAACAGAACATTATTTGTACAGACAAGCATAGAGTTTCTAATAACATTTATTTTGAATTTACCATAGCCTCTTTAACTGTTTATATTTGAGAAAATATGCATTGAGAAATTGCATTGCACTTTGGGCACATGGACGTGAATTTGATACATATTTCATGCATCCACATACTACAACGAATACACTGGATCCAGTCACGTTGTGGTCCTTTCTTCTCATAATAATGTCCATGGGCATATTGTACTTAATTTCTGTGGGCATATCACCCCAAAGCTACAAGCAGAAAATTGAATCACTGGGTTGGCAATTCTGAGCACCATGCGGCAGTTTCACTCTGCAGATATGTTTCCCTGACTCTTGATCTTTACATCAAATAGAATTCAGTTTCTTTCTCTCTTGGGAATATTATTGCACACTGTTAATACAGCAACGTCCAAAAAATTATTACCTCAAAAATTGTCTTCTTACCTCATGAAATTAACGCTGAATGGCTTCAGATTTTTCTCACAAGCTGCAAACCTGCTGCCTCGTCTCACCACGGAGGGCGCTTTCAAACAAGAGTCGCAGAGCTGCCATAACATTAATGTTGCGCGACATACGAGGGGGTGGGCATTTAACCCGGATGGGCATATTCCCTCGAGTGACTCTATATCTCGTACAATAAAATTTTTGACTAAATATTACAAAATTATTATAACTCAAAAAAGAGGCAAAGGAACTTGGGAATAGAAATAGGGATAACATAATAATAATTGTATGAGGCAGGAATAGCAATGAATGGATGAGGATGGGAGAGTGGGCCTATCTAGTGACATAATATGGAAAATATCATAATGACGATGATGTATTGTAATCAAATAGATATTTATGTAATTATATTTTCCTTCTGATTAAATATTATAATATCCTAAGGGTCCCTATCAACGATAGAGGAGGGGTACATTCTTGTCAGGAACAATTTTCATTCACAAAATAATATTGATTCACATAACATGTAAATTAACCTGTGATTTGGTCTTTGATCTACATGGAAATAACTAAACCAACCTGCTACAAAATCAATTATGAAAGCCAAGTTAAGCAGATACCAAAGTTAGCTGGGAACTTATCAATAAAGGTCTGTCAACGAGAACGTATGGTATGCTATGGTAAAGGACTTCATATATTGGATTTCCATTTTATAATTACATGTAATGAAGATGAAACTTATAATATAGTTATTATATTTTATTTATATTAAAAAATAGAATATCAACCTGGAGTTGGGTATGAAACAATCTTCGTTATTGAATATTAATTTTACTGTTTACGTAGTGGCTTTCAAAAACAAGCAGTTGCTAATTGCTATATCAATCCAAGTCTACATGTATTGATTTTCATATTTCATTTTACTTGCTTGTAACTAACACCATATACTAATTATAATGTTTGAAATCAATAAAAGTAATTAATTTAATACGGCCGGATGTTATTCTAGACCTACATTGAATAGTATCGATTAAAATAATATAAGTATTGTCGCGTGGTTTCACACAATCGTATTAAGTTGTCGGAAAATTAAAATAAAATTGATTTGTGAAATTTATTTTTCATTCTTTATAATCTGTTGCTGAAGGTATACAATTACGAAAACTCTACGTTGTCTAATGAGGTGCAATGGAGTGAGAGTTGAATACAGCGCATGATGTTGTTGCTCGTGTTATGTACAAGTCGCGCTCGCATTCAATCGTGTGTGTGCTTTGTGCATACGTAATGGTGTGGGAGTTTGTACATTATATAAGTGTAATGTATCTCTTAATCTGGTTACAGATCTGATAATGCATCTATTTCCTACTATGAGCAATGCCTATCAAACAGAATATTGCTCTATGCACAAACGTCAAAATCAATGGAGCCGATTCGGACTAACAATCGTACCAACACATTATTTCTAATATGCGTATACCGTACTTTTATCTATCAACGGAATTTAAAAATGAACACATTTGAAACCTTGTAACTCTCAGATCTGGCATCCCGCAGAACAATATTTTATGTCGATAACAATTCGAAATTGTTTTGATTTGAATCTTTTCGGAGCGACGTTTCAGGCTTTTGCCACCAGTCGGCGCTAATTACAATATGGCTACCCTTCAAAACAAGGCATCGTTCTGTGCGCTTGATTTGCAAAGACTGACTCCACGACGGCGTGTAAAGGGCTTTTTGGCAATGTCATGAGAACAGCATCTACCGTTAACAGAGTAAGCTGAAAATGAGATGTTGCGTTTGTAAAGGTGAGAGCACCATACGGTTTGAATTGCCTGAAGCAAGTGTGGAACGCGTATGTCGTACGTTTGATAGAAACCCAAAGCAAAAAGTTACGGATCTAATTTAGAAAGGGCTTCACAACAAAAGTCCTGAACAGATCCAGCAACGTAAGATTCGAAACAAAACTTCAGTTGCTGTTATCATGACATGTTTTCTTCGTATTCGGATACTAAATACCAGTTATAATGTTACAAATGAGTTAAATTATTTTGTAATTACCGCGTCTACACATTTTTTACGTTCCTGTCAGTACTGAAATAACTTTCTACCCTTATTCTTAACCAGAAGATCCTTCATCTAAAGGTATTACCCACGTTTCACATTAACGAAAATGCAATTCCTTTTCAGGGTACACAGAAAGGAATTAGAAAATCAGAAATATTGCTAGAATACTATACACAACTGGCATCTAAAACAAAACTCTTTATATATTACCAAGCAACACATATTCAGCTTTTGTTAATGCTCTGTATCTTGGATCATGATGCCTGAAATCACTCGCCAAATTAGTGCTTTGACAGATTAAAAACCTTAATTAGAATTTTCCAGAATTGAATATTTCAAAACAACAATTGCCAAACTAGCAATTTCCTTACATTTTAAAAAGAAATCTGCACATTCCGTTCATAACACTATCAACACTTCAGATAGTAAATCTGAAATTACAAGAAAAAGTACGAAAGCACAGAAGGAAATAACCCAGATGGAATATAATAAGAAACTCAGAAAATTCATTTTAGTCTTGGCGAAAAACAAATTGCTCGCTTTAAAAAAAATATGCACTTTTTAATTGCTTTATAGTCCTCATTAGTAGGGTATTTGGAAATTGCCAGTTATCAAAATGTGCCTTTTCTTTGAAAGGTGTTGCAAGTTAATTAGCAAGAGAGAAATATTTTCTTTAGGAAAATTTCCTATTAGTTCGACTGCTGAACTGAGAGCTATCTCTGTCATAAATCATGTTTTCTTTAAAATAAAACTTTGATATAAGAAAAGGGAATGAAAAAAATATCTTCTCAATCATATCAGACTCAAAATGAGAAATGAACATTATTCTGAGGATTTTCGTGAGAATAATCTACATTCTGATTTTCTTATCATAAAAAATAATATTTTCCCTGTACAGCTTTAATTGATGCATCTTTCACAAGCATCAGTGAAGCAGTGGCCGATCATGCGTAACGGACGAACGTTTTATTGAGCGTTTATTTATCCGCACCGTCGTGATGAAACAGAAAGAAAAAAGTGCCACACAAACTAGCTACAAATACAAGTGTGTGCATTTAGTAAGTGTTGTTTACAGGATGTCCATAAAGGCTGGACCCGATGGCGGTACTGTTTTGTGATTACAGGTGAGCTAATAGACTATTGGGCACAACAGTCACCTGATCTCAACCCTATGAACTATGACGTATGGGACATTTTGAATCAAATCTGAGGTGTATGGTATGGAAATTCTGCATTTGGATCTGAAAGGATATCCACTGCAACGGCTGCTCTGATCTTCATATTTTGAAGTGAATTCAAGGGAATATGTCGAAACGTTTGCAGAAGTGTGCTGAGGCTGTGGCGGACATATGGAGCACGTTTTGCATCAGTTCTCCTATCAGTAACATATTTTATGGTCAACCTGTATTTATTTTAATATGAATAAACAAAGAATAGATTAGGATGTACGCCCCACGAAATAAGAATATTATGAAAAAACTACAAGTTCCGTTTGATCACACGCTGTTAACAGTCAATCATAAATGTTTGCTTCCTAAAGCACTTCCTGACCAATCGCATGTCATGTAATAATAATGTGTGCTCGTAATCAGAATGAAGCATATCACAAAAGATGCGTTTCACTGTTGATATGTGTCAAGAGAGTGATGACATTTCATACATAAGTAATGGCAATTTGGCTAATTGTATGGCCGACCGGTGGGAATTGTGCACAAATTATCAAGTAGATGTGCTGCAATGTGCTCATACTGAGGTAGAATTAGATTGTCATAATTCAATTTCTAGTGCAGAAGTCGCCAAATATAGTGTCATGAACCAAGCATGTGATAAAGCCCTCGGGAAAGAATGGTGCTGATGTAGTCACCATCTGAAACAGAATACAACAAGAAATAAAGTTTTGCCAAGATTGCTATATTTTAAGGATAAATGCGGCTATTATTTACAATTCTTGCTCCAATTTGTTGGGAAATGTCAACAATATCTGATGTTTAACAAGTACAATCATATTAGCTTCTTTAGCTTTGTCGGTATCTTATCCTTAATTAGGAACATATACTTGATATAGCACATTAATGTTAGGTGTGGCATCACTTATCTACCGCATATTTAAGGTATTTGATAGGACCAATTACAGAGAAAACGTGTTGGGGTAATCTAAATTTGCTCTGCCCACCCCCCACTCCATACCTCTCTCTCTCTCTTGATGAAAAGTAGGTTTCTGGAAACAATGTTTATCAAGATGTCGAAAACAAGTCAGGAACAAATCCATAGCCGAGGATGAAGAGGCGAGTGGTATGTGGGTTACATGCACATATTTGCCTAAGGGAGTTTTCACACCGACGTGATAAGCGGCGCAAGACACGTATCACGTGTGGCCGAACCAATAAACAAAAACATTTGACACCACATAGACATGACACGCTGCACAAGTCTGAAATCGAGTGTTTGAATCCTCAAGTGGCAGGGTACACATGTGGATTGTCGCTTTGGTGTGAAATTTTCATAAGTCCCCCTAAAGCAGATTTTTTAATATGCGTAAGGACGTCAAAATATAGTAATTGGAACGAAAAAAAGAAGGTGTCATCTTTCACTGAGTTTGGTCATACCTAATCAGATTAAGAAATACATTATATGCTAAAGACTATGCAGTTTGTAATGTACTACATTCCCTGTTATATTTAAAGCTATAATGATGATGGAAGTCTTGATTTTTGTAAAAATAAAATGTTACAAAACAATGCAAATCTCGATGAAATGTTCAAATGTCCATTTATACAA
Organism: Lepisma saccharinum; assembly: GCF_977018435.1. Classification (NCBI taxonomy): domain Eukaryota; kingdom Metazoa; phylum Arthropoda; class Insecta; order Zygentoma; family Lepismatidae; genus Lepisma; species Lepisma saccharinum. The sequence continues at coordinate 38,543,799 of NC_139253.1, forward strand.
ATATCTTCCGTATACAAATGCGATTCATTAAAGAATATAATATGAAATAGAACAAAATGAGACAATTTGAGAAAAATGATTTATGTATATTGCGGGTTGCCTACCCCTCCTGTGGCTGGTCTTAACATGTACAGTCACCGGCAATAAAAATTGGACACCTAGATCCTAAAATATTTGCTTCCCTGCAAGGCGTTTTGCCTACTTCTACAGGGTCGCCACTGAAAATTTGCTATTACAATCAATTTATCGCCATAAAATGAGGCAACACACATAACATCTTGCGGGAAGGCGAGTATTTCAGGTACTATACCCTGTCCCAGTTATGTCTGTAGCGAGGCCGCCCATAGCGGCAGAGAAGTGGGGAAAATCGAGAGGGCAGGCTGGTAACCACAGTCGCTTTCACCCTACACGCAACCCCGTTTCTTTTACGTGTTCATTGGTGGAGCCGTCTTGCGTCACTACTTGCGCAGAGACTTGTTTTCGTTCGCCTGCTCCAAAGATGCCTGGGACAGAATTTAGGTGTCCCATTTCTATTGCCGGTGACTGTACAAAGTGTATTTACGAATACACAGTCATATGGTGGAAAGTTTCAGACGATATGGTCCACATGTACCGCAAAAGAGTCAGTTACAAATGACTAGGAAAGTAAGTCCATTTCAAACATTTGGCTACAAGCCCTTTTCTTGATGCAAAATGCGTCATTTTCGTCAGGTTTCGGAGGGGAGCAAAACGAGCTAACAAAAGTTTTTTCTCTACCTCCTTACGGGGCCTGTCAAGTCGGGCCCTCGCTGAATGAACTGTTCTGACAGCAATCAGCCTTAGACGGAGACGAATTCCTCGCCAACAACAACTTCTTGCGTTTAAAACGAGCTCCGAGTATTGGCTCCTCCCCAGCTTCCACCTCCGCGTCTTTTCGGCTTGGCGCAAGTATTAATGTCATTAATTCGAGTGTAAACTCATTAGCCGGTGCGAGTTCCTGGCAGAGAAGAAACAGAATTGTGAAAGGGGAAAAGTTTTGGTTCCGTGAAACAAAAACAGAGAAACCTGCTAAAAAGTCGAAGGCTCTTCGGGATCCAGAAAATACTTGATCGGGTTTAGTTTACACAAAAATAAAATACAAATTTCGATGGTTATGAAATAAGGTGAATTTCTGTCACCACTTTTTTACTTGTCAAATATCTGTGAATGAGTGAATGGAGAAATGTTTTCTACAAAAGTTGTTTATTTTTGTAAGAGGAATAAAAATATTAAACAAATAAAAATTAGGTTTCCATTTTAAAATTTTGAGTGACCGATACCTTCAAAAATGGCCGCCTACTAAAACATACATATTGGCATTCTCTTTCTCCCTCGAAGTCAATTAACTTTTATTTGAAACACCCCGTATATATATATATATATATATATATATATATATATATATATATATATATATATATATATATATATATATATATATATATATATATATACTAAGTTGTATCAAAAAGTAAGGTGAATTTTTCTATAAAGCCCAGACCTTTTGTGTAGCCAATTAAAATTTTTGTATGTGTCAGATACCAAGGTGATGCAAGTCTGACGGCAATTAGTCTTCCACGTCAACCCGTCTGGTACCTAGAGCAATTCAAAGATGGCGCAACGGCTTGAACATTTCTCCATGCAGGAGGTGTGCAGTGTTATTGGTTTTTTATGGGTCAAGGGAAAGAAACCATCTGAAATTCATCGAGAATTGTTGGAGGTCTATGGAGAGAGTGTTATGTCCCAGAAACAAGTGTATGTGTGGTGTAACTCATTTGCAAGTGGTAGGAGTAGTGTGACAGATGATGACAGAAGTGGCAGACCAGCAGCGTCTATCACCGACAGCAATGTGTTAGACGTGGATGCGATGATTCGTGAAGACAGAAGAGTCAGGTTGCATGACATTGCTGATGTACTGAACATCTCATATGGTTCAGTGAGGAGTATCGTCCATAACCAACTTGGCTTCAGAAAAGTGTGTGCGCGCTGGGTGCCCAAAAACCTGAGTGAGGACCAAAAACACCACCAAATGGGCATTTCTCTGACCCACCTCACACGATATGCCCACAAAAGGCAGTGGTTTCTACGTCGAATTTTAGTGTGATACCATGTGTCAAACATACTAGTTTCATATTTTTTCTATGCACGTTTTTCAATAAATCGCAATTCACCTTCCTTTTTGATACAACCTTGTATATATATATATATATATATATATACCGACCCAACAGGGCCGGGTTTAAGTGGGGGTGGTGCTACAACCCCAGCTACAAAGCTGCCTTCACTGGGGAAAATTGCTTTGAAAAAGGGGTTCAAAATAGGATAATATTAGATAGTCTGTGGTAAAAATGTAAAAAATGTAACTAAACATTTGTCATAAGTTTCACCTAAAACATATAGCTGAGAACATGATGACGATGATGTTAGGCCAGTGCCGAAACACATATAAATCCGGCCCCATGAGACACACAAATATAATGGTAATGTAACTCACGATAACTCACAATTACTTTCCAAGCACCAGTAACTGTAACTGATTAACTTTTTTTTTAATGCTTTTCAAATGTAACTTTCCGAAAACTGAACTACAGTTTGGTCCAAAAAATATCCCCACTTGAAATATTTGTTTATTTCTTCATATATTTCAACTTAAATCTGTTTCAATGTCATAGAAACGCAAATATTATTTATTTTAGAAACAAGTATCAATTAACTAGTGACTGTAATCGAAGTGAATTACATCATACATACACAAGAATTGAATTGTATTTTATTACGTACGTATATGCTTGATAGCAATGCTGTACATGGTTGTGCTTCTTTGTTTCTGCTCAACAATTTCATACACATCAGAGTCTTACAAGTCTCAGAAATTACTGAGATATTAACTATTATTGTTCGAAATTCTGTGTATTTGTAGAAGAAGAAATACTTAAGTGGCAAATTCTGGGACCAACTTCAAACGTACCACACGAGTCGGATTCCAATTTCGATAATGCTCAGGAGAAAGACGAGAAGGAATGGGATAAGAAGAGTTAGAGATTGGCTTCTGATGATTGAAGGTCGAGGACGAGGTATACGAAGGGGAACGAAAAGAAAGAATTCTTCCTTTGAACCTAAGATCTTTCTCCCTCCCTTTTCCTAGTCATGTCCAATTTCCATATCAGCGAAATGGCGAAACGCTTTTTGCAATATAGTTTTGCATCCTTCTCTCAAGTAATAGTAAGGATGATTGTCAGATCGAAGTTCACAGAAGGGATATGGAAGAGCGAACTGGAATTTCCTCACATATGGTTAGTGTTTTTAAGTGTAAGAATTGCATTTACTGAATATTTATACTACGCATAAAAGTTACTGACTAACTCGGATATCATAGAATTCATTACAACGTCTCTGGAACAGCGAATAGAGCAGATGCGTAGTAGATCGTTCCAAGTCTGACTTATTTTAAAGATTGTCATTTAATTGCAGTAAATTCATTATAACCTCTTCGGATTAAAAATGTCGTACGGCGCATTCAATTACCGTATTCTACAGTTAGAATTTAAATCAAGTTTAAGACCATTGACAGTTTCTTATATATACACAGGGTTATTAAAAAAGAAAGAGCAGATTTCAAATGTTTATTTCTCACGAACTATAAAAGATAGAACACCATCAATGGATAGAGTAAGGTTCAAAGTTTTATTGTTGAAGGTTTTAATGTATGCACTCAACATGAGCACCAACAAACATCAAAACGATACTCCACTTCTCCTGTGGCGTCGCCATCTTACCTGTAAAGAAACAAAACGCCGTTGCAGGTATTGAATGGAACTAATAGGCAGGATTATAAAACCTTAAACCTTCCTCTATCCATTGATGTATGGTTCGTGTTTCTATCTTTTATAGTTCGTGAAAAATAAACATTTGAAATCTGCTCTTTCTTTTTGAATAACCCTGTATTATTATCATATTTCATCAATTATTCAGGCATATAATAATGTAAGCAATTCTGCGAATATTTCTTCCAAAGCAGCTCACACTCATTATCAGCAAATCGTGGTTATGCAGTCGTCTATACATTTTCGTTCCAGGAGCAGCCAATTATATGCACACTCGTATCCACAGCCACACATACGTGTATATATATATATATATATATATATATATATATATATATATATATATATATATATATATATATATCAGTTTTCTTTTCAAACTATTTAATATTATAACACCCTACTTTTCTGTTATTTTGCTAATACCGGATATGTAACATTCCATGCACCTCTGTGGAGGAGATGTTAGCACAGCACGCTCCGACGCTAGAGACTCCGGATCCGAATCCTGGACTGGGCACGGATGTTCTCTATGAATCTCCCTTTATTAATTTAATAATATCATCACCCATTTTCATCTCCGCGATTAGCTAAAGTGACAGAATGGCGAATCAAAATAAAGAAAATCAATCAATCCATGTACTCATGTCGATTTTTTCAATTTATCCATCATAAAAATTGTTTGAATATATTTTTTTAGGGCATCAAGATCTTATTTGCACTAATATTGCTTAAATGAAAAGCTGTATGACCTATTCATAACATTATTAAAATAATAAATATTAATAATAACAATGACCCCATGAAGTCTGTAGTTGGTGTAACAATGACTGGGTATTGCAATATCGTTATTTGACTCATGTTTTGACATATGTTGACTTGTTGGTACAACAATATTGCTAATAAGTGTATTGGCCTAAATATGATGCGAGATTTTGTTGAAAGAACTGATTACCATTGCTAAATCAGTCACATTTCCTTTTCATGTGTCCTAACTAATACTTAGTATTATGCAAAACTGAGTTACAATATACCGAGAAAAGAAGTTAATTCCTCAGTAAAACAATCTAGACAACAAATTTCACTTACATATCACCATTTCTTCTTCGAAATTTTATTGGTGTATCCGGAGAGATAAACACTACTTCTTGGGAAATCAAAAATACTGTCGCCGAGTGCCACATAATAGAATATAGCATATCGCGGAGAAACGCCGCAACAGGACATTTGTTTTCTGCTTCCACGTATTGAAATCAAATGGGGTAACGCCCACTACAGGGAAATGCGCGGAACCGAAGCACAGAATTTCCGTGCCAGAAGTCTGCAGGCTATGTTAAAGGTCATCGCCCACTGAGACGCCGAAAACACGTCTGTTGAGTTCTGTTGCCGCGTCTCAGTGGTTGTTAAGCTTATTATAAATATTTTCTGTATGAGACTTGATATTTGCGCATTTTCTTAATGGATGAAATACCACGGTCTGGCTCTTCATTCTGTAATCATGACATTTTCACCTTTTATAATTGCGAAATTGCGCGCGCACGTACAATGTACAATATCATTATTTACCGTTACGGTTGAAACGTACATCGCAAAGCCAAACACGCCGACTAATCGTAGAAATTAATTGAAGTGATACGCACAGTAACTGGCCAAGTCCCTTATGTTTACATAAATTTGGCGACAAAATATTGACTCGCCAATTCCTCGTCGTTACTCTATTCCCAGAGAAAGCGCCAGAGCTTCGCCAACATACATCTTTTAACTGCGAGAGCCATTAAACACATTACCGCTAATAACCACTGCGATGAATGTAGCAGGTTACATATTGAAATTGATAGTAATCCCACAGCAATTCTATTGAGCATTAAATTGTTAGCCGAGTGTAACAACACCAAGAGATGCGGACAATTTTGGTTATGTTTGGCTTTACGGGAACTGGCCTGCGGTATAAACGTGACTCTTACATGTAAAGAGAATTGCTAATAAATTCAATTGCGAATATTGTAATGGAAAACACGATAATATCCAGCGGCAAACAAACGGAATTTATTCAAGAGGAGAAGTGCTCTCTCACACGCTTTTTATGGCTTATTTTCTCCTTTCATACGATTATTTTAAACACTTGTTTTGTCTCTCGTAGCACACAAATACAGGTACAATGAACGAGAGGACTTTGTCATGGTGGGAATACATATCATCATTAATTTTGAATTTTCAAAGCCAAAGATAAGATTAACTACCGTAATAACTTACACTGACTTTCCATACAATACAGCCTTGTGTTATTCAATGAGCAAACAGCATTCCAAATTGTAATGTAAAATTCAGTAATTCGTTTATAGCAATTCGTTCGTATATAATTCTCTGCATATGCCAATTTTATTTTTTAACAATCCGTGTTCATTTTTTTCCGATAAAAATGGTGTACACAGCAGTTTTGTATTCTAAATGCTGTATAAATTCAATAGTAAAACAGAGATTTAAAGCAAAATATAGAAAATAACATCTGTTTATCCTTGACAATAAATACAATAGTTGTATTTTTCAGAAGTTTATCAATTGGGAAAAGACACTGGGTTGTGTTGGCAAAGGTTTAGTTAACTTCTTTTCATAAGGTTTATCACAAAATATTGATTGATTGGGTCAATTTACTTCGCTTATATGCCACTTTTGGCTAATCGCGAAGATGAGGACGAGTGATGGTATGTTGAAGTTGGTAAATGGACACTCACGAAGAACACCCATGCCAAGGCCGGGATTCTAACCGGGAATCGTGACGTCGTAGCGTGCTCTGATAACCACTCCCCCACGAAAGTCGACTGATCACTAAATATAGCCAGTCTGTTGATAAGAGATAATCGCAAATTAAGAGGTGAGATGCTCATTAAATATTAAAATCTTTTACTTGAATTCTCAAGATTTAAAGATTTAATCCCTCTCTCTCAGTTTTCATGTTTTTCTTTCCACACAGAGATCTATTTCCTTGTGATTCCTTACTCAATTTCGTCTTGTGTCTTTTCTTTTTTTCGTCCATCCTAAGGTCTCTTCACTATGTACCCCCCTTCAGTTCCGTTCTCTTCAAATATCTACTCTCAAGCAAACAAGTAGGGAGCAAATACTAGAAGCAATATGGACCAGCGTTGCCAACACGTGATCCAAAACGACCGTGTTGAGCGATATAAAGTCTTTAGGAGTTCATATTATACAGGTAATCCGCATATCAATGTCTTTCTAAAAGATAAGTTTCCATTCAACTTTTATGGTTCAACGTTTTTCCAAATGTCCTTATGGCACTTTTGTGTTACATATATACGTTCTTCAATTGAAGAACACTCAACATACACATCACTTATATGAGGTGTAAGTCTTGTAAGCCGGACTTCGATTTATCCGGACAGACAAAAAAGCAGAATTCAGGGTTTTAAATGTGGCTAGAAGTCAAGAAGAGAACTTCCCAACGAAAAGGAGGTCAACCACTGATGAAAGTCTGTTTCCCGCAGACTTTGTACTGTAATGTATAATGTATTTAGGCCTATGCCCTTTAAATGCACCATAATAAACGTGTTTTGTTGCTACAAATGGAGTTTTGATGCACTTTCTACTGTTCTTTTAGGTTATTTCAGTTAATCCGGACTTTCGTTAAACCGATCAACTTATCCCTCCCCCATTAGTCCGGATTAACGAGGTTTTACTGTATCACTATCACCATTCATTCCCATCCTCTGGATTAACCATTGTAGAGGTACACCCCTGGGTAGCGAGGGGTCCGAATGATGAATAATAAAATAGAATTGTCTCGGTAGAAAATATAAATACCATTCTATTCTATTATTCATCATTCGGCCCTCTCGCTACCCAAGGGTGTACCCCTACACAGGAGGGTTAAGTGTTGCATTTGAGTTAACGAAGAAGGTTTTATTCAGATTTTCGGTAACAAATAACAAAAAATGCATGCTGCCCTTCACTGAATTTGGTCATTTTGTAATTCTAAAGTAAATGCTCTTCATTTAGTCATTATTGGTAAAAAAAATACTAATACTGGAGAAAGATCTATTGTTTGTAGCCAGTTTAAACTTTTGTTAGGCCAGTAGCATGCACTCGTACTCTTGTTCATCCAAATAAACATATTTCTATGTAGCTACCATTTCATGCAACAAGGCATTTATCCGGACTCTTACACACTTTAGGGTACATCAACACTAAACATGCCCAGCCAGCTACCAACGTATTAACCAAAATTTGGGATTGGCCTATCAATCTCTGTCCTGTCCCCGATTTATTGAGTGACTTTACTTGGCTTTTCTGCCACTTTTGGCTAATCGTGAAGATGAAGATGAGTGATAATATGATGAAATTGATGAAGGGATGCTCACAAAGAACAACCACTCCCAGGCCAGGATTCGAATTCGGAACCCCTGTGCTAACCACACCGCCGCTTAGGTCGGCATCCTGTTCTCGAAATGAACTGGTATGATTATTTATTCATATCTTATCCACAAGTACCTATGCCTGTCAGAGGTGCTCTAGTGCCCCAAATTCTCAATAAATTCTTAGAAATGTTATTGATTAATGGAAAGTATAGCCATCGAAAAATATACTACTGTAATCAATGTTACATCATTAATATCTGAAAAAAGTCATTGGATTGATATACTGCAAGGAATTCAGTGAAAAAGAAAGAAAGAGAAAAAAAGGAAAGTGGTGTTTTCTTCTTAATGCCATCTCTATGTTTGCTTTTCAATTGTCCAATAAGAGCGACACAGATCAAAGGACAATTTCGCAATGTGTTCCCCAGCTTTTTCTTTCTATTCCGTCAGATGACGCAAGTAGTATCAAAAATACTTACCGTCGTTTTTCATCGATTTTCTGTCATTTTTAATTATGATTAATGTCTTTTTAATTCATTTCGAGGGTGACGCTATTGTTAATTAATCTAGCGCCACGTGGCGACACGTGTCGTGGGTGGAGGAGGAGATGAGTCATCGATGACTCATGCACACGTGTGAGTTTGAAATTAATGGTTTTCCATTAGTGCACAAAAGACACTATTATGTATTCCGTTTTTGACCTAAGCTAACACTATTGGTGTATTTTGTATATGCGTTTCTGCCGGATATGAGTCACAGATGATTTATACTGACGTTGGAGTTTGGAATTAATGGTTTTTCCATTAAGGTACAAAAGACACTATTGTGGAGTTCGTTTTTACTCTAAGCTAACCTTTTGTTGTATATTATATATGCGTTTCTGCCGGATATGAGTCACAGATGATTTATACAGACGTTGGGAACTTGGAATGAATAGTTTTTCCATTAAGGTACAAACGCCATTTTGGCGTCGGTGGTGAGTCATATTTGGTATAATTAAGGATCCGGATTTACCCGTATTCAACCGGTGCCGACGCGTTCGATCGGAGGTAGAAGATATTATAATTATAACACATGTTCGCTTTAAAGGCGAAGAAATTGAACGATGTATCCTATATGCAAACGAAGTATGCGAGCGGAATCCATGTTATTAATATTAACCTGTTACGGAAGAACCTGTTATGTGGTTGCATTCATCGGCACCCCCAAACCGCGCGCGTTCATGGACACGCGTGGGGGAAGAATGGGTCGCCATTGTTACGGCCCCCTTCGCTTGGTCTTCTTCCGAAGTTGAATGGAAGTCAAGTGTCGCCAAATTTTTACACACGAGTATTGATTTTCTTTGAGGTTCCAATTTTATTTGGCAGAAGTAATCTACGCGTTATTTCTGCCGCCTTTCGTAACATTGCAAAGACTATTTGACCAAAACCGTAAGGAATTTGGCTGAACTAGGAACATTCAGTTCCAGTATCTACAAGTTAAAGTGGATGGCATCCACTATTTGCCCTTATTTCGGGGTTGCGAACCACGGACCATTTGATTATTGCCTTATATACATCAGGATTCACGTAAAATTGACCAGATGTTTTTACTGTTAGGGACAATATTTCGCATTTTTTGTGTATTTTTACTCAGAAAACGCTATTTGAACGATTCAAGCAAGAGTTCGCATGGCAATTTAGACACACAAACTGTGTTTCTTCAACTTTAGCTGAAATTTAGGTTTATTTTTTACTCTAATATCACAATTTCTTCTATTCAGACAACATTTTTTATTAAATTTTGGACTCACAAAGACATTTTTCAACTTTTAACTTGTTATTTTAAAAGTTTATTTCCATTTTTTACTCTAATATCACAATTTCTTCTATTCAGGCAACATTTTTTATTAAATTTTGGACTCACAAAGACATTTTTCAACTTTTAACTTGTTATTTTAAAAGTTTATTTCCATTTTTTACTCTAATATCACAATTTCTTCTATTCACGCAACATTTTTTATTAAATTTTGGACTCACAAAGACATTTTTCAACTTTTAACTTGCTATTTTAAAAGTTTATTTCCATTTTTACTCTAATATCACAATTTCATCTATTCTGGCAGGAGTGTTTATTCCAGTTTAGACTTGCAAAGATAATTTTTTCAACTTCTTTTATTAATTTTTCTATTTATTGCCTTTTGTATCTTATATTTATTAATTCTTAACTTTGAGTTTTGTTCTTTATTTAAAGAATTTCTCTAATCACTAAGGAAGAAGTACTTTTAAGTAAAACTGTACCCACAAACTTTATTATTACTATTATTATTATTATTATTATTATTATTATTATTGTTGTTGTTTTTTGTTTTGATGTAGTTGTTGAATCTTGTTGTTGTTGTTAGGGTTTATTGACTTCCACTACGGTATTTTTGGTTTGCTTCGTAGGAAAGTTTGTTTATTTTAGAGTTTCCTCGGTATTTTCTTACTGTTAGGGTAGGTAAAGTTTCCTAAATATATGAGTAGGGTTCCATATATTCTTGTTCTTGCATGTTTTTCATATGATGTGATCACCACAACTCTCCAAGTGCTTTTACTGCATGTTTCCATTTTTTATTGAGGCTTAGTGATTCCTAGAGCCACTTTATGCATGAGCTGAAAATTTCGATCTCAGATAGCCGTCAACCTTATGTCAGAGTATTTTCGAGTATATTTTAGTCTTATTATGGCCCACTAGAATATCACGGCTTGCTTATTTTTTAAGTATGTTGCGCAGTTATTGTATTTTTGCTTTTGCTTTCTAGATAAACTGTATGAAATGTTTAATATTTGTACTTTTTGCACTTATAAGAGGCCAAACTTTTACTGTAACTAAAATTATTATGTCTCTAGGCACTGAAACCCCTTTACCAAGAGTACTATAACTGCATGTTTATTAATATTGTTTCTTTCATCCCTCAAATATAACAATTTAACAATATAATGACTAATCACAGGACAAGTCGATGTTAGCAGATGACTACGTGGCTCTTAAGTCCACCTGCCAAACTTTTCTTACCATGCTATTTACTCTTATAGTTTTTTATTCGGGGTACATTTCAAGTACTACTTGACTTTTTGAGTGTTTGATTAACACCAGGGGTTATTTGTATCTGTTATGGTGTATTATTTGAGGCTTCTAATTTTTATTCTACAATCACTATATGTCCATGAGAACTAAATTCCACTGACTGAAGCTTAAAGCTTAGGCTCTGCAGCATGTTGAATGGTTAAGCACTGGTCAATATGAATTTTACAGAGGCTAGTAGGAGGCATAGGAACACACGCCAGAGCATTATTAGCGTGCAAGAAGCACTTTCAGGGAGTACTACGAGGAAACGAAGTTGATTTTTTTTGAGGGCTTTACCAGTTACACATCCAATATTTGCTATTTCAAGTAACTACATGTACCAGAACATTTTACAGCCCAACACTAACTAGACTTCAATTTATACTATATTAGGGGCTAAATGTAGCAAGAACACTGATTGTACATACTTTTGAGAATCCAACTATATCAGGATTTTTTCTATGTAAGCATATTTTTATTGATTACTAACTTTAACAGACCAATCAGGAAGACAACAAAATTCACTAAACTTAGTACTATAGTGTAGGTGATTGCATGAAAAGTAGAAATTATAACATCCACAAGATTTCGCTTTTTTTTTTTTTTTTTTTTTTTTGCTTTTGTGACTAATCGTCACGCTGAGGATGAATGGATGGCCAAAAATCTTAAGGACTGGATGTATTTTACCACTACAGACGCCTATGTAGAAACACTAGAGTACTGTTAGCTTTCAAAATTGAGGATATACTGTACTGTTTCTTAAATATTTTGTACTTGGCACGTTACAGTTATACCCATTTCAGGACAAATATTGCTAAAACTCTCAAATTTACTGGTACAAGTTGATATTTCTGCTATCAGAGGAATTAACAACCCTATTTTACAAACAAATGGTATTGTTTACACTTTATTTACTTCAATCTGAGACTAATATTTTACAGTAATTGAATCATTCAGCCCTAGTCAATACTTTACTGCATCAGAAAGTTTGTTATTAATCTAATAAGTATGCTATTTTGTGATATTCTAATGCAAACGTTGTTTAATTCACTGGTTATAATGCAAACTTTTGCACAAATTCGATATATTCACTACCTTCAAACCAAACAATTGTACTTATTTAGTGCATTTCATTTATATTTCTTGTAATTAACTTATGTTTCTTATAATTAACAAACTAAACTAATTACTTTGGCATGTTAAAAACCTTATTTTTTACTATTTCCTATTCTATCAGGTTCTATATTGCTGTTTTTATCAATTATGTAAGACCACACTCTGGTAAATGCACATAGAGTATTAGTAATCCCAAAGTGGTGTTTTTGGTGTCCAAGTTCAGATGAGAGTCTGCTATGTGCCTTTTGCAGGGGATTGCATGTGAAGTGTATGCATATTGAGCATTATTGAGTGTGTTGGCTTCCAAGTTTTGCTGTTATTTTCCTATAATTCTGCGAGACTGTAGAGAGTTCTCCCTTTTCAACCAGTTTTCTTTCATTGATTGGATACTTTTTGGGAACTTAGCAGTTTTTATGTTATGAAGCAGATTGTTGTAGAATATTTTGCATGGTCTTTTGTGATATTGAGTGCCTGCTGTAACGGAAGTAAGTATCTTTCCTTCTTGTGTTGATGTTCTCGTGTAGGTTTCCTATTTTCGGTCAAGTTGCAGTAGGGAACTTAACAGTTTTTTATGTTATGAAGCAGATTGTTGTAGAATATTTTGCATGGTCTTTTGTGATATTGAGTGGGTGCTGTAATGGTAGTAAGTATCTTTCCTTTTTTGTGTTGATGTTCTTGTGTAGGTTTCCTATTTTCTGTCAAGTTGCAGTACTTAGAATAATCGCTATTGTCTTATTGATCTACGAAGCTCCTTTGAATAATCATTTGCATGTGACCCTATACTCCACGCTGTACTTTGTTCTGGGAGCTATCTTTTGAAGCCTTGGCATTCTGCTAGTACAGTATTATTATCGTAGAGGTAAATTAGTTCGTGAAAATATGTATTTTTCTGATTAACTATAGTCGCTTAGTTGTTCTAGCAGGTATAAGTAGTTACTGCTGATGTTGTTAATTTTCTATTCGCAGGGGCTATGTATGATGTAGCGTATTTGTGTTGGCTGTCCCTTTTATTCCTATGTTGTTGAGTTTCTCCATAAGCATGTCCTGTTTTACTCTATTCTATGCCTTGTTGCTGCTAGATATCTGAGGTATGTTGCTGGTTCATATCTGAGGTAGCTTGTTTGACTATCTATTATTTTTGCTATGGCTGTGGCTATTGATGTCCCTTTCTGAATTCCATGTTGGTTTCTGTTTATCCTTGTTGCTGCTTGTTATCTGAGTTAGGTTGTTTGACTTCAGGACTATCCTTTTTTAACTTTATTGTTGATTGCTGTTTTGTTTACTGAATCTATTTGTTTTGTGTCTTGTAATATTATTTACTATAGTAACAAAATTATTTTTTGAAAATTGATATTTATCAACATACTTGTATATTTCTTGTTCAGTATTTGTCAAAAAGTTTAATTTATTTTGTCCGCTATCTTTAGCAAGTAACACTATTTTGAAATTTAATATATAAATTCATGAAAATTTACTGTAATTTTATATCAACTAACATATTTATTTTAACAACAATAACAAAATTGTACAAAAGTTCAAATAGCAGAAGAATTGTACTCTTAAATTATTAACTTTGAAAGAATTGTACTCTTAAATTATTAACTTTGAAAGAATTGTACTCTTAAATTATTAACTTTGAAAGAATAGTATTTTTAAAACATTAACATTGTAAAAATTGTACTTTTAAAACATTCACTTTGAAAAATTGTACTTTTAAAACATTCACTTTGAAAAAAATTTACTTTTACACCAGAAATAATCAAATATATGGGAAAGAAGGAGAAGTTCTGTTGCTCAGAATAATAAATGTTGGATGGAAGAAAAATAATTTTGTTACTATAGTAAATAATATTACAAGACACAAAACAAATAGATTCAGTAAACAAAACAGCAATCAACAATAAAGTTAAAAAAGGATAGTCCTGAAGTCAAACAACCTAACTCAGATAACAAGCAGCAACAAGGATAAACAGAAACCAACATGGAATTCAGAAAGGGACATCAATAGCCACAGCCATAGCAAAAATAATAGATAGTCAAACAAGCTACCTCAGATATGAACCAGCAACATACCTCAGATATCTAGCAGCAACAAGGCATAGAATAGAGTAAAACAGGACATGCTTATGGAGAAACTCAACAACATAGGAATAAAAGGGACAGCCAACACAAATACGCTACATCATACATAGCCCCTGCGAATAGAAAATTAACAACATCAGCAGTAACTACTTATACCTGCTAGAACAACTAAGCGACTATAGTTAATCAGAAAAATACATATTTTCACGAACTAATTTACCTCTACGATAATAATACTGTACTAGCAGAATGCCAAGGCTTCAAAAGATAGCTCCCAGAACAAAGTACAGCGTGGAGTATAGGGTCACATGCAAATGATTATTCAAAGGAGCTTCGTAGATCAATAAGACAATAGCGATTATTCTAAGTACTGCAACTTGACAGAAAATAGGAAACCTACACAAGAACATCAACACAAAAAAGGAAAGATACTTACTACCATTACAGCACCCACTCAATATCACAAAAGACCATGCAAAATATTCTACAACAATCTGCTTCATAACATAAAAAACTGTTAAGTTCCCTACTGCAACTTGACCGAAAATAGGAAACCTACACGAGAACATCAACACAAGAAGGAAAGATACTTACTTCCGTTACAGCAGGCACTCAATATCACAAAAGACCATGCAAAATATTCTACAACAATCTGCTTCATAACATAAAAACTGCTAAGTTCCCAAAAAGTATCCAATCAATGAAAGAAAACTGGTTGAAAAGGGAGAACTCTCTACAGTCTCGCAGAATTATAGGAAAATAACAGCAAAACTTGGAAGCCAACACACTCAATAATGCTCAATATGCATACACTTCACATGCAATCCCCTGCAAAAGGCACATAGCAGACTCTCATCTGAACTTGGACACCAAAAACACCACTTTGGGATTACTAATACTCTATGTGCATTTACCAGAGTGTGGTCTTACATAATTGATAAAAACAGCAATATAGAACCTGATAGAATAGGAAATAGTAAAAAATAAGGTTTTTAACATGCCAAAGTAATTAGTTTAGTTTGTTAATTATAAGAAACATAAGTTAATTACAAGAAATATAAATGAAATGCACTAAATAAGTACAATTGTTTGGTTTGAAGGTAGTGAATATATCGAATTTGTGCAAAAGTTTGCATTATAACCAGTGAATTAAACAACGTTTGCATTAGAATATCACAAAATAGCATACTTATTAGATTAATAACAAACTTTCTGATGCAGTAAAGTATTGACTAGGGCTGAATGATTCAATTACTGTAAAATATTAGTCTCAGATTGAAGTAAATAAAGTGTAAACAATACCATTTGTTTGTAAAATAGGGTTGTTAATTCCTCTGATAGCAGAAATATCAACTTGTACCAGTAAATTTGAGAGTTTTAGCAATATTTGTCCTGAAATGGGTATAACTGTAACGTGCCAAGTACAAAATATTTAAGAAACAGTACAGTATATCCTCAATTTTGAAAGCTAACAGTACTCTAGTGTTTCTACATAGGCGTCTGTAGTGGTAAAATACATCCAGTCCTTAAGATTTTTGGCCATCCATTCATCCTCAGCGTGACGATTAGTCACAAAAGCAAAAAAAAAAAAAAAAAAAAAAAGCGAAATCTTGTGGATGTTATAATTTCTACTTTTCATGCAATCACCTACACTATAGTACTAAGTTTAGTGAATTTTGTTGTCTTCCTGATTGGTCTGTTAAAGTTAGTAATCAATAAAAATATGCTTACATAGAAAAAATCCTGATATAGTTGGATTCTCAAAAGTATGTACAATCAGTGTTCTTGCTACATTTAGCCCCTAATATAGTATAAATTGAAGTCTAGTTAGTGTTGGGCTGTAAAATGTTCTGGTACATGTAGTTACTTGAAATAGCAAATATTGGATGTGTAACTGGTAAAGCCCTCAAAAAAAATCAACTTCGTTTCCTCGTAGTACTCCCTGAAAGTGCTTCTTGCACGCTAATAATGCTCTGGCGTGTGTTCCTATGCCTCCTACTAGCCTCTGTAAAATTCATATTGACCAGTGCTTAACCATTCAACATGCTGCAGAGCCTAAGCTTTAAGCTTCAGTCAGTGGAATTTAGTTCTCATGGACATATAGTGATTGTAGAATAAAAATTAGAAGCCTCAAATAATACACCATAACAGATACAAATAACCCCTGGTGTTAATCAAACACTCAAAAAGTCAAGTAGTACTTGAAATGTACCCCGAATAAAAAACTATAAGAGTAAATAGCATGGTAAGAAAAGTTTGGCAGGTGGACTTAAGAGCCACGTAGTCATCTGCTAACATCGACTTGTCCTGTGATTAGTCATTATATTGTTAAATTGTTATATTTGAGGGATGAAAGAAACAATATTAATAAACATGCAGTTATAGTACTCTTGGTAAAGGGGTTTCAGTGCCTAGAGACATAATAATTTTAGTTACAGTAAAAGTTTGGCCTCTTATAAGTGCAAAAAGTACAAATATTAAACATTTCATACAGTTTATCTAGAAAGCAAAAGCAAAAATACAATAACTGCGCAACATACTTAAAAAATAAGCAAGCCGTGATATTCTAGTGGGCCATAATAAGACTAAAATATACTCGAAAATACTCTGACATAAGGTTGACGGCTATCTGAGATCGAAATTTTCAGCTCATGCATAAAGTGGCTCTAGGAATCACTAAGCCTCAATAAAAAATGGAAACATGCAGTAAAAGCACTTGGAGAGTTGTGGTGATCACATCATATGAAAAACATGCAAGAACAAGAATATATGGAACCCTACTCATATATTTAGGAAACTTTACCTACCCTAACAGTAAGAAAATACCGAGGAAACTCTAAAATAAACAAACTTTCCTACGAAGCAAACCAAAAATACCGTAGTGGAAGTCAATAAACCCTAACAACAACAACAAGATTCAACAACTACATCAAAACAAAAAACAACAACAATAATAATAATAATAATAATAATAGTAATAATAAAGTTTGTGGGTACAGTTTTACTTAAAAGTACTTCTTCCTTAGTGATTAGAGAAATTCTTTAAATAAAGAACAAAACTCAAAGTTAAGAATTAATAAATATAAGATACAAAAGGCAATAAATAGAAAAATTAATAAAAGAAGTTGAAAAAATTATCTTTGCAAGTCTAAACTGGAATAAACACTCCTGCCAGAATAGATGAAATTGTGATATTAGAGTAAAAATGGAAATAAACTTTTAAAATAGCAAGTTAAAAGTTGAAAAATGTCTTTGTGAGTCCAAAATTTAATAAAAAATGTTGCGTGAATAGAAGAAATTGTGATATTAGAGTAAAAAATGGAAATAAACTTTTAAAATAACAAGTTAAAAGTTGAAAAATGTCTTTGTGAGTCCAAAATTTAATAAAAAATGTTGCCTGAATAGAAGAAATTGTGATATTAGAGTAAAAAATGGAAATAAACTTTTAAAATAACAAGTTAAAAGTTGAAAAATGTCTTTGTGAGTCCAAAATTTAATAAAAAATGTTGTCTGAATAGAAGAAATTGTGATATTAGAGTAAAAAATAAACCTAAATTTCAGCTAAAGTTGAAGAAACACAGTTTGTGTGTCTAAATTGCCATGCGAACTCTTGCTTGAATCGTTCAAATAGCGTTTTCTGAGTAAAAATACACAAAAAATGCGAAATATTGTCCCTAACAGTAAAAACATCTGGTCAATTTTACGTGAATCCTGATGTATATAAGGCAATAATCAAATGGTCCGTGGTTCGCAACCCCGAAATAAGGGCAAATAGTGGATGCCATCCACTTTAACTTGTAGATACTGGAACTGAATGTTCCTAGTTCAGCCAAATTCCTTACGGTTTTGGTCAAATAGTCTTTGCAATGTTACGAAAGGCGGCAGAAATAACGCGTAGATTACTTCTGCCAAATAAAATTGGAACCTCAAAGAAAATCAATACTCGTGTGTAAAAATTTGGCGACACTTGACTTCCATTCAACTTCGGAAGAAGACCAAGCGAAGGGGGCCGTAACAATGGCGACCCATTCTTCCCCCACGCGTGTCCATGAACGCGCGCGGTTTGGGGGTGCCGATGAATGCAACCACATAACAGGTTCTTCCGTAACAGGTTAATATTAATAACATGGATTCCGCTCGCATACTTCGTTTGCATATAGGATACATCGTTCAATTTCTTCGCCTTTAAAGCGAACATGTGTTATAATTATAATATCTTCTACCTCCGATCGAACGCGTCGGCACCGGTTGAATACGGGTAAATCCGGATCCTTAATTATACCAAATATGACTCACCACCGACGCCAAAATGGCGTTTGTACCTTAATGGAAAAACTATTCATTCCAAGTTCCCAACGTCTGTATAAATCATCTGTGACTCATATCCGGCAGAAACGCATATATAATATACAACAAAAGGTTAGCTTAGAGTAAAAACGAACTCCACAATAGTGTCTTTTGTACCTTAATGGAAAAACCATTAATTCCAAACTCCAACGTCAGTATAAATCATCTGTGACTCATATCCGGCAGAAACGCATATACAAAATACACCAATAGTGTTAGCTTAGGTCAAAAACGGAATACATAATAGTGTCTTTTGTGCACTAATGGAAAACCATTAATTTCAAACTCACACGTGTGCATGAGTCATCGATGACTCATCTCCTCCTCCACCCACGACACGTGTCGCCACGTGGCGCTAGATTAATTAACAATAGCGTCACCCTCGAAATGAATTAAAAAGACATTAATCATAATTAAAAATGACAGAAAATCGATGAAAAACGACGGTAAGTATTTTTGATACTACTGGCGCAGCAGCTCCCTGTAATTTGATTCTAATTCGTCTTCAAGACCGGACACAGGGAAGCCAACGTAACGGAAGAAACAAGCCGTTATGCCTTTGTGAACGAAAGTAATGGTCTAATTTTCTTAAATGTTTCTTTTCCCAACACACGTATCTACCCAAACCCTCCCCCTTTCTTTCTCTATTTCTTCTTTTTTTTGTCGACTTCTTCCTCTTTCGCTCCCATTCTTTTATTCAGCGAGGACGATGTCAGAGGTCATCTTTGGGAAGAAGGCACTTGACTGCGTGAGAGGTTTCCCGTTGAGATCTGGTTAGACTTTGAAAGTGGAAGAAACTGACAACCATACCAAATGTATGCTCACGGCCAGGGCTCTTTTATTTTGTATTATTCAGGGCGGGCGGAAGTTCGGATCAACATTATAAACCGTAACGGTGCATCTTCCATTCTCTCGCTTGGAAGAAGAATGCAAAATTTCCGGTTCATGAATTTGGAGATTTGTGCACTATTCCAGTGTCTAGTGGGGTGTAATTTTTCTTTTTAACTTTCCAGTTCACTGCCAGTGTCAAATGATCAAAATGATAGATACCGTATGAAAATGGCAAACAATTAAAGTCGAGGTTCTTGAATATTAAAAAAAAAAAAAAAAAAAGAACTTATATACACATAATCAGCTTGAATCAATAATAAGTGCGAAATAAACGAGCCACATTACCGACTGGCGTACGCGGGGAGGACTGATGGGGCTACAGCCCTTACAGATTTTTTATAAAAAACAAATTTTCAAGTGAAAGCAGTAAATAACGTGTAAAACAGAAGTGGTAAACGGAACCCTTTTAAAATGAGACCCTGATTATCATTTTGCTCTTTGAGTGCACATTTTAATAAAGTGAAAAGCTCCAAATACATGAAATATTGTATTGTACATACTGTTCCTCCTTAGAACGCACCTACTACCCATCTTCCATTCCAGTTCTCCCGAAAAACAAATCCCGCCTACTCCAGTGCATTAGCCTAGTATGGTTATTCTAAACTGCAATATTCCATGTAACAATCATTTTTACTACTGGAAGATAATATTCAAATATAATTTTATTTAGAAATTAATGCAATAGCTTGATTTTCACACGCTCCTTGAACATCTCGCCACGTAAGATTGTGGGTGGTCCGAGTCCCGGCCTGGGCATCTGAATGTCCCTTCATCACTTTCATGTAATCATCGTCACGATTTCAAAAGTTGCGTAAAAATGGCGGAAAATTATAAATATGCATCCAGTTTCAACATGAGACGTACCACAAATACTACATTATTCATAATCTAACGTCAATATGGGTGACCTTTCCTGAAGACTCTCTTCCGCGTAATACATTGCAGGCCAACGAGGCTCTGGCGTCTCAATCTACAACCAGCATAATCCTCTGTGTCATTACTTGTGCTGAGTGGCCCTTTGGAGCCGCAGCTTTTAACCTTGGTATGGAAATTTTATTTCTCAGAAATATGTGTTGATTTTATGTATTGAAAGGAACTTCAATGTGATTTGAATTTTGTTATTTAAAATATGTTTTCTGCCACTTTGAGCTAATCACGACGATGAAGAAGAGTGACGATGTGATGAAATTGATGATGGGACACTCACAAAGAACACCCATGGTCGCGCCGGGATTCGAACCCGGGACGTCTCGCATCGTAGCGCGCCACCCGGCCAAGGAGGCCAAGCCTGTATAATATGACAGGTGTAAATAACGTAAGTGCTGAATCCCCCAAAAATTAAATTATAACCAATTGAACTGATTTTTGTGCTATTATTATTGCGTGAATGATTGTGTGTTCGTATTTACAGAGTACAATCATTTACAAACTTAGAAATAGAAACAAGAATTAAATGGCTTTAATCAGCCTATGCAAAGTTTGCCAGAAGTATACAGAAGTGTTCCTTTTTTTAGACGACGAACCTCTTCAAGACAAGAATCTAAAGGGGGGGCTATGACGTCAAATTTCGAAAACGGCGTCGACTGGATTTAGTGATCCGATCAAGTACTTTATCGCGATTGGACGTTGCGACTTCTATTTTCGGAGAACTGCAACGCCCGGATAACGTGAATCTCTGCATCTCCACCAGAGAAGAGGATGCGGAAGCCGATGAGGACGGAGGCGACCAAGACTCTCAAAGTTTACGCGGGAGTCGGAGGAGGGGGGGGGGAGAGAAACGACTTGCATCCGGAGCTTCTCGCAAGGAGGAGTCAAATCCACTTCAATGTCCCTTATCACGCTCTGCCAAACGGTAGCTCATCACGATGCTCCCAGCTTTACGAGGGACGCCAGTGCAATAATTGTCCACGGATAACGAGAAATTCCACACACGTAAAGCATGTTTTTTCTTCCCCCCTCTCTCACTCTTGGTTGTCGCTGGACCGACGTCGTCTTCGAGGTCCCTTTCTTAAGGCCCCTGCAGACATCTGTGCTTGCAGATGGCCCGCTGGAGAATGCGGCGGTTTTTCTTCCTTTGGAGCCGTTCCTCCTTGCGTTAATTTCGTGAATTTACGCAAAAGATCAGCGTATTAAGTGCGAGAGGGCCTTAACATAAACGAAGATAAGCTTAAGGAGCGGAGATGTTCTTCCACGGCCTAGTAATTAAATTAACATTCTTCTTTTTTCTATTGCCGTTTTCTTAAAAAAAAATGTAAGACCAATGCTCTTCCTTGCAAAGATATCCTGCAAATGTTTGCATTACTTTTTTTCTTGCTAAAACGGAGCAATGGGAATGTTAATTGGAAACTGTAGTATATATTTGTAACTTGATACCGATTCAATCAATGGGACTGTAAAACTTACCCCATGTATACATAGTAGGTAATATACCTATTATTTACAAGTGAGAGTACAACACTCATACAAAAATCTCATTTTTAGGCCACATCGCAAAACATTTAATAACAATAAAACAAAATTGATAATAATAGCCAATAGATACACATTTAACAGTTCAAATACATAAGCAAAAGAGTATGCTCCTCATACATTGTAATATTATAGGGTGCACTCACAAATTTGTACAATTCATTGAGTTATTGACGTTTTGTTTTAAGTCAGATTTATCCACAGATAGACTGACCGGGACTGAACCTATAGTGGGATCCGAAAAACTGTATGCCTCCACTGATTATCGAACCCAGGATCTTTATATTACATGGCCATGACGTTACCACTACGTCATCGGGGAGGCCCTAAAGTTCACACACACATTATACCTATATGAACACACACACACACATACATATCTTAAAACATTGTAACGAATGATTATGAGATTGATTTCGAATTCCAGATTGCACATCGTGCTGCGACGCCAAGGGTCCCGGGTTCGAATCCCGCTCAGATTTGGTTGTTTGTGAATGTCCATTCATCAATTTCATCATTTCATCACTCATCCCCATCTTCGCAAATTAGCCAAGACGCCAAAACGTGAAGTAAAATAAACTAAAATCAAATCAAATCAAATCGAATTCCAGATTATTTCTGTATTTTTCCTCCAGTGTATAAAATTCATTACAACCTTGTGACGATGTGGTAGAATTCTATTTTGTTCAGTAACAACGAATAATATGGTACAATATTTTAATTAAAGTTAGTTGCCATTGTTAATTGTGTGTGTAGTGGCATATATAGAACAGGAATTTGAATATAGAAAAGTAATAGACGGTTTTTCTTCAGTCCGAGTTGCAAAAGAAAAGGGGGGGGGGGCAGGAGGTCACCGTTGAGGAAAGTGGTGCCCATCGCGTGTCACCGTCACGCCATATACATTCTCATTTGCTGATGACACGAACGCGGACTGTCCCGAATCGAAAATGAAGTGCTAACACGCATGTTGCTTGATGACGACATGCTGACAAGCATGTAGGGTAGTTCTGTGTGATAGACCCACTGTTTCATTAGCTACAAGTTCTGTCCCGAACCTTCCTTCCCATCCCACAGGCATGTTATTTGAGTGACCACCACGTATCTCAAACGGGTTAACTCGATAATCGTTACTGTTTACGATGTCGTGCGCTAATGAATCTTAAGATTTTTTCAGAGTTCTGCAAATAGATAAAACGGAGGAAATAAGCAAATATAGATGTTTTCTCGACCAAATTGAGTTCTGGAGAGCGTTAATCTCACTTTCAGGAGTTGAAATACAATAGGCTGTGGATTGTAGATGGCAGGCCAATCGCATGCGGTGTCTTCTCTGCAGTCCGCGCCCTTCATTATACTTCACTCCCTGTAGACGAGATTGGTATTATCTTTGGAATCTAGGAAACTTTTTCAGACCTCATAGGATTACTCTCTGGAGAAAACCTTCATCGGCAGCGTAGTCTCGAATCGTATCTATGTATTACCCTGTTGAACGTTGAAATATAAACCTACATGAATGTATATAATGTTGCCATGGACACCCACAAACACTTTTCTGAAGAGGGTTTTAAAGTGGGATATATCTATATTAAAAATCTTGCGAGTCCATGTTTGTCATCGTGAAATATATTTTTTAAACAACGGTAGAGAGAAAAAGGAGGAGCAGGAATGAAAGAGTGAGGTAGAGAGAAAAATAAAAAAGAAAGAAAAAAAGAGAAAGCTGTTTTTTGTTCGGGAGTGTGTGTGATATTATAATATATATATATATATATATAATATATAAAAGATTCGAATAGAGAGAAAACAAAATAAGTTGAAGAAAGAAGAGAAGAGAAGAGAAGAGGTAGAGAATGCACCGGGAAAGGAGACAGACAATAGAAGAGGAAGAGTAGTTAAAAATTTACCAATCATAGAGAGAGAGAGAGAGAGAGTTCAAAGTTGATTCTAAAATATACGTAAGAAGGAAGTCTAATATCTCGAAAACAAAAGAAAAGCAGAAAGAGGGGAAAAGGAATTTATTATTCAACATTCCAGAGGGGGTCCCCCTTAACACTGATGTGGTCACAAATGCATGCCACCTTCTTTCATACAATATTCCAACTTTTCTTACCGTCCACTTAGATTTTGAACTAAAAAGTATTTTTCTTGATGCATATCTTCAACGACAGATTAACAGCTGAGTGAAGTAGGAAAAACAAAACAGCAAGGGCCATTGCATGCTTTTCATTGTTTTCGTCATCACGCATTTCCGTCGTTTTGGGTGATCATAAACAGAAAGCATGACATAAATTCTATTTGCTTTGTTATTAACGAAAATCTAGGACGTTAAGAAAAAGCTCTGATAACACTGCCCAGACAATGGGATTATTTCACTTCACCTTGTTCAGTGGGTTTATCTGGATTGAAATTAAATTTATAACATCACGCATTCCTTCTACCTGTGAACACATCACTGCTCATTCAGTCTTTGGATTTGATTTTGATTTGATTTGATTTGATTTAGTTTATTTTACTTCGCGTTTTGTGCCTCTTGGCTAATTTGCGAAGATGGGGATGAGTGATGAAATGATGAAATTGATGAATGGACAATCACAAACAACCAAGCCCGACCGGGATTCGAACCCGGGACCCTTGGCGTCGCAGCGCGATGTGCTAACCACTCGGCCACAGGGTCGGGCATTCAGTCTTTGGAAGTCACGTGTATATCATTGCTTCAACCCGACAACTGAAGACAATCTTGTATATTGTGACTAAGAAGTTTGAAATTTGATTTTAGGCAATGATAACGTTTATCTTTGCTCCAATTAAGGAAAACAATGAAAGGGAAGTAGTGATTTAGAAATTTCCCTTTTTCACATTAGGGCATCTCCGATGGCGTAGTAGCAATGTCGTCATCTTGAAAGGAAGGGGTCCGGGTTCAATAGCGGGTGGAGGTAAAGGTGCGGCAGAAATAGTTAGACGATGTAAAAGGAACATATAAACGTATCCCGATAAATAAAGTGTTCATTGTTGGTTTTGTTTTGTAAAGTGGTTCAAAGCATTTTGTATGCATGTAGTTTTGGTCGAATGTTCATTGCGCATGTGCCGTATTTTAAGTATTACGTAATCCTTCCGTCAGTAGACATGGAGCGTTGGCCGAACGAACATCGCGCTTTCGCTGTGGAGTGTTTTTTGAAGAACAAACTCTGCAACAATTACGCAGCGTAAGTTCAGGCGTCATTTTAACATTGGTAGAAATGGACAAGTACGACAAACTATTCTTAATTGGGTGAAGAATTTCCGAGCTTCGGCGTCTGCAACATCAAAGAAATCCCCAGGTCGTAATCGTACAGTGAGGACACCAGGAAACATAGAGATGGTTCGAGAGGCATTGGAACAAAGTCCGAGGCGTTCAGCTCGTAGGCATGCTGTGTCACTTGGCATTTCAGATAGGAGTGTGCGGCGAATATTACACCAGGACCTACACTTCCACCCATTTAAAATTCAGATGATTCACAAGTTACTCCCTCAAGATTTCAATGAACGCGTTCACTTCTGTAATTGGGTGTTACAAATGACTAATGAGAACCCTAACTTTCTGCACAGGTTAATCATGTCAGACGAGGCTCATTTCCACATTAATGGTTGTGTGAATAAGCATAATTGCCGTTACTGGGCAAACAAAAATCCAAGGTTGCTGCATGAAGTGCCCCTTCATAGCCCTAAAGTAACAGTATGGTGTGGTGTCTCTTTTGATGGAATTATTGGACCATACTTTTTCGAGAACGAGGATGGTGACACTGTAGCTGTCACGTGCGCTCGATATGTGGCCATGCTCGAAAACTTCGTTCTCCCAGAACTGAGACGGCGTCGCCTTACACGGGTGTGGTTTCAACAAGACGGAGCCACGTCACACACAGCAAATGCTTCAATCAACATTCTTGGGAGTATGTTTCCTGGAAGAGTTATCTCTCGTCGCGGCAATGTTCCTTGGCCTGCACGCTCGCCGGATCTATAGACATGTGACTTCTTCCTATGGGGTTACTTGAAGCAAGTAGTGTATGCAAATAAACCTGCAACATTACAGGATTTGCGTGACTCAATTCAACTTGCAATCCAACAAACCCCGCTCAACATGGTGCAACGAGCTGTGAGTGCACTGAGGCGACGTGCAGAGATCTGTTTGACTACCCATGGTGCACACCTCAGTGAAATAATTTTCAAGAAGTAATTACCATATGTAATGCTTTTGTATGTAAATTCTTGGCATATAAATGTTTTTTTAATAAAAGTTCATTAAAGTAATAATTTTGCAAAAAAACATCGTCTAACTATTTCTGCCGCACCCTTTTACATAATTGTTCGGATTCCACTTTAAACTGTATGTCCAGTCTTGATTAGCCCATCTGTGCATGAAGTTGCCTCAAAAATAAAATTCATTCAGAGTGCAATTACTTAAATATACAGGGTGGGCCATAAGTCAGTTGTCACTACCAATCGCTAGACTTTGTTTTGCCTAGCGTAGTGGAAGTCAGTTGTGAACTTGACTAGTGCATATTACCCAGCATTCTTATATTAGGTAATCCGCACTAGTCAAGTTCACAACTGACTTCCACTACGCTAGGCAAAACAAAGTCTAACGATTGCTACTGACTTATGGCCCACCCGGTAGTTGAAATTCTTATACATTTGCTGATTTTGTAAACAACAAATGTTTAATATTTCAGACATTTTTAAAAGTTGTATTTCGATTTTGTAAATACTTTAGTGCTCCAGGATTATTATATTTTTTTTAAAAAAAAATTAAGGCACAAGTATTGTTCCGAGATATAATCTACAGTCTAACCCAGGAGTTTGTTAAGTAACGCCCTGCAGACCCGACTGCCGTGGCGGAGTGGTTAGCACATCGCGCTACGACGCCAGGGTCCCGGGTTCGAATCCCGACATGGGCATGGACGTTTGCGAGTTTCCATTCATCAATTTCATCATGTCATCAATCATCCCCATCTTCGCAAATCAGCCGAAAGTGGCACAAACATAAAGTAAAATAAAGCAAATCAAGCAAGCAAGCAAGCATGAGAACTTGTTTTCGTTTACTTGCTCCACAGATTCCTTGGACAGAGTATACCTAGGGTAGATATAGTACACATAACACAAATCTTGAATAAGAGTAAGAAGAAAAAAAATAAGAGATTAATTATACAGAGTGAAGAGTGTTACTTCTCCCATTGGAAACAAAATTATGTGAGCTTGGTGAATAAAAATAAAATCAGTGAAATCCCATGTTTTACTTCTTCACTTGGACAAGGAAAACTGGATTCACGTTCGACACAAATCTTAGGAAAGCATAAAATAAGATCAGACACAGGACAATAAAACTGAAATATGTAAAACTTTGTAGGTAGGTACAGCAACGAATAAAATTTCTGTCCATTACATTTCCACAATATTTTTATAGGTTATTCAACAATCAAGAACCAATGGATTAAGTGTTAAATATCATATCTATTTTTAGGTTTTCAGTCGACGTGCTGAGTAAATAGCCCATCCAAATAACAAATACTTTCGAAACAAAAAGTGTTGCCAAACTGGCTTATTAGAAAAGAACCAACTGGCTTGTAAAATGGAACTAAAATTGTCTTTCACTTGGTTAGATTTAAGAAATTGCAATAAAGGATTTAAAAAAAACAACAAAAACCTAACACACATCATGCCTGGATTCAGTCTGGATGGAATATACAATATAAAGTTGGGTCACCACGCTCCAAACTTTTTTCGCCAAGGGTCCTGGGTTCGAATCCCTGCCTGGGTATGGCTGTTCTTTGCCGAGTGTATCTTTATCAATTTCATCACATCACTTATCCTCGCGATTAGCAAAAATGGCAGAAAAGCGAAGGTAAATACTAAAAATAAAAAAGAATACATGCTTTGAAACAGTTTATTTATCTACTTTTCCTGATGTGATTCTTGCTAATAGGACAATAGAAAGGCTACATTTTAAGCTAAAATTCCTTCCTGGGAGCTAGAAAGCTCCTAAGAAGATAAGTAAGAATGCGAGCCAGATCTGGCTTCAAAAGACCTAAGCTGGCAACACTGCTCTTAAACATGCAAACTCAAGCCATGTTTATTGGTCACGAAAATAAACCAGCATGATCCAATAACAGCGCGAAAACAGTAGTTCTTCCGAAACCTTTCAAGAGCCCATATAAAGATAGCGAGCACCTACACGAGTTGTGTGTTTGTGTGTGTGTGAATCCATGGCCGTCAACCCAATGTCCACGTCATTTAAGGGTTTATGAGACGTCGCTACCGTACTTCAATAACCCTATTATGAGGGGGCCGACAAGCCATAAATCTGCACACGGAGGAGCGAGGTCGCCGCTAGAACAACTTCGTTGTTAGCAAAGAATGTGTACTACGAGGGTTTTTGGCTGCAGAGTCTTGTGTGCCATTTTCCTCATAGCAGTTAAGACGATTATAAATGCTTTACAGGAAATGGCACGGACATGATTTAAACCAAGAATTATACATAGGTAATATGATTAGTGTTGCTTTTCATTTTCGATGTGTCACTGGTGTGTGGAACATCACCGATGGCGTAGTGGTTATTTTTCGCCTTGTAATCAAGGGGTTCGATTCCCGGTGAAAGGTCTTAGAGGTTCGGATGTTACTTTAAACTGTAAGACCAGTTCCGATTAGCCTTACTGTGCATAAAGTGAACTTAAAACACACACTCACTCACTATGTCACTAGTGCGGCGTTCATTATATTTAATGTACCCAATGTCAAACTATTATTTAAACTACCAAATTGGCAATTTTTAATCATATTTATTTATTTAATTATTTAGCAGAGAATTCCAAATACAGCTTTGGCCATTTTTCATTGGAATTTAATAACAATGGAAAAAAACAAAAATTACTATATTTTATTTGCTTTTCATCGAATTTTGAAGCTGTATAGAATTTACATTGTTTCATTAAAATATTTCCTTTTTACTTCATGATTTCATTTTAAAATTAAACGGATAGCGTGCATAACTATATTAGATTTAAATATAAGAATATCATTTTTATGTAGTACTGTTTTTCAATTATGATTTCATTAATTCTGGATATTTTTAAGTATATCAAATTAATCCAGAAAAAATCAAATTATTTGCTTAATTGGAACCAACAGCGTCCCATTAACTAGTAATAAACCACACACAAATAATTATTTTTATCTGACGGCAGGCTTCGGGCGAATATTATTAAAAAAAACACTACGTTATCTATGTCTTCTGGTTTTGCATACCTGAACGGGATTCCATTCGCAGTTATGTATCGTCATGATATTTCATTTGCAGTATTTTCTCAGCGTTTATGAGTGGGTAAACACGCACACCTTCCTTGCGAGTGCATTGGTAAGTGTCAATGCTCTAAACATCAAACACCTGGAAATCTCCAATCAATAGTCGTAGAAACCATGTGAGTGTCAGTTAAGTGCAAAATATGAAAACTCTTTCTCTAGTACTCAAGATGCTTTCCAGGGAAGACAATTTATAACAGGGGATTGGAAATTGAAAATAGGAGCCCAGAAGATTAGTCAAGCCAAGGAAAATTTGATTAATCACCACGTATTCAAAGGTTTAGTGACAACTATATGAGCTTTAGCCTAGAGGAGGATTTCATTATAGATAGCTTTACAGACATCTTTCCCAAAAGATAAATGGTCTGTAAGTAGGCTTGAAAGTAAAGATTTGGCAGTTTCGACTAACAAAAACAAATATTTCATAATGTCATGAAATTGAAGAGAACGGTCCGCTTAAGAAAAAGAAAACTTTTTTCTAGTATAGACCGAGGAAATTATGTGTTTGTTTTTCAATGCATAAGACAGTCAACAACAAGAGGCGGATGATGTAAACAAGATTCCAAATTGCATTTGAGACAGATTTCCTGAGCGAAATGTAAAAATAAAAATTGAGTTTACTGCTTCAGAAATAGTCGTCCAACATACATGGAAAACTGACTGAAAGGCATCCTCAAAGTAAGTTTGCTTATCTTTCAAGACGAATCTATGGAATAGGAAAAGTAGATCAACGAATTATGATTATGCGCGAATACTTTGGCTAGATTTTTCTTGACACTTTTAACAGATAGATCAAATACGTAAGGATTGATTTGATTGATTGATTTTATTTTACTTCGCGTTTTGTACCTCTTGGCTAATTTGCGGTGATGGGGATGAGTGATGAAATTGATGAATGGACATTCACAAACAACCATGCCCGAGCGGGATTCGAACTCTGGGCCCCTGGCGCCGCAGCGCGATGTGCTAACCACTCAGCCACAGGGTCCGGCAGATAGATCAAATACGTAAGATGTAATACTATATACAGGGTGTAACGAAAATTCTGGAGAAAACTTCAGGAATGGATTCCTCATGTGAAGAGAACAAAAGGTTAAAGTTTACACACACACACAATATATATACCAGGTGTATATATATATTATAACACCATTAAGCCTTGTTTCCATGATATGAAAAACTAAATATGCTGACCAAGGCAGTAATTTATTTTATTAAAAACATAAACTAATAAAATAAATTACTGCCTTGGTCAGCATATTTAGTTATATATATATATATATATATATATATATATATATATATATATTTATATTTATATATATATATATATATATTATAAAATTATATATCCGCCGATCTTCGTGGCTAAGTGGTTAGCAGAGCGTGGTTGGATGTTGGATTCCATAGGCACTGGGTTCGGTTATGTTTGTATGTTTGTTAGTGTCCCTTCATCAATTTCAAGAGAGTATCATCACTCATCCTCATCTTCGCGACTAACCAAAGTGACAAAAAAGCGCGGTAAATTAAATAAAATCAATCAATCAAACATGTACGAAAATGTGTATTTTCTAAAAAGACTTGCAAGTAAGATCATAGTGCACTAAAATATGTGTATTAGCTGCACTTACTCAGAAATTACGCATATCCGGACACTCTTTTGTATGCATACGAGCTTAAGTTTTCCCAGTATATTTGATACACCATGTAAAGGGATAATTGCTTGTAGATTGTCTCTGTGCTCACATTCAGAGCACTAATTACAACTATAGTTCTTTGTAGAGACTATACTTTTTTTTTTTACTAATTCCAATGTGTCTATTTTCCCAAATTTGTTGCTTTGTTCGTTTGTTTGCTGCTTTAAGTCCATTTATGCACAGAAAGGCTAATCGGGACTGGACCTACAGTTTAAAGTGGGATCTGAATCAGTGTGCCAAGTGCCTCGACCGGGTATGCAAAATGTGTGTAGACACAACATACAGTAGTGGCATTAATTCTGGACACTTTTAGTAAAATGTTATTTTTTTAAAAAATCTCGAATGTGAAAAGTATACTCTGTATAGAAATATTAAACAAGTTTAAATGACATCGTTCAGTAACTTCAATAATTTCATCTGAGTGCAGCATTGTAGTCTGATTATAATTGTTGTTGTTATTTTCAACCAACAGAACGCTTGTGTGCGATTGTTGTATAGTAGGTCCACTTCCTACTGCTGCAAACAATGAAGCTCACACTTAACCCACAGTACAATACAGAAAATACCAATAATCAGAGAACAATGTGCAGTAAGATGAAATTCTTGAAGCTACTGATCAATGTACAACAACGATGCTCCCAGTTGACCTATACAACAATCGTACACAAGCGTTCTGTTGGTTTAAAATAACAATAACAACAATAGACTACAATGCTGCACTCAGATGTAATTATTGAAGTTACTGAACGATGTCATTTAAACTTGTTTAATATTTTTATACAGAAATTAGTTTTTACATTCGAGATTTTTTAAAAATTAACATTTTACTAAAAGTGTCCAGAATTAATGCCACTACTGTAGTTGTAATTTATGTTTCCAAAGAACCTCTTTTGACTTTTTTTTTAAATAAAATGAACATATTTACATCAGCCCATGGAACATAGCGGGTTTAATAACAGTTCCAGAGGTGTTCGCTGGCCAGTACAAGAGCTAGGACACACCGTAGTGCAAGGGAGGAGGGGGCAGCAGCAATCCGGCAATATGAGGTTCTTCCTTCTCGTTTTATACGTATAAACGTTTATCTCACTTCCCGGAAAGGGGGGAGGAAGGAAAGAAGGGGGAAAGCAGAAAGAAGAGGAGGGAAGAGAAAAGGATGAGGAAGAGATCACACACGCTGAGTGATGCTCAGACTCCGGAAAGGAGCAGTAATCCCAGTGACGCATTTTCCCCGTTAAGAACCCTCTTCTCTCCCCTCCCCCTCTCTCGCGAAACGAAAAGGGCCCTTCCCTCAAAAGTGTTGGTAGTTTTTGAGAAAGTGATCCCTTCGTCACTTCGTCCTAGAGGTCGCCATGGAAAGGGAAAAAGGAACGCAGAACGAATCGAAGTGACCGATTGACGATCTATCTTCTGGCTTCTCCTCCTTCTATCCTTTTCGATGCCTCGGCTCATCCGCCCACTTCCCAGGGAACGTATATGCGACACCGCCGAAAACATCTCTGTCTGCATACTCTCTGTCTCTCTCTCTCCCTATCTACCTCTCCCGGTACGGAGTACTTTTCCACGTTCGAAAAAGTGGCCGACTCGGGCGGCTGGAAAATGCCATTTCCAATAGTTTCTCGCTTCAGGAGCTTTGGCGTTATGGGAAAAGGAAGTCAAGAGAATGGAGGGTGCGTCAAAGACGTGAAAAAACACACAAAAGAAATCGAACCGTTCTCAAACAACAGGGGGGAGAAATATAGGTAACATCCCACAAGATGATGTCGTCACCTGCAACAATCACCTCTTCCAACCAGTCACATCTGAAGTTTCTCCTGGTATCAGAGCGGTAAGAATTCTATTGTCACCGAAGCATCTAGCTGGTCTTAGTGAGAAATCATTATATGAAAACGCTCCAAACTCATGATAAGGTCTGAATCTTTGTTGTGGTGCTCATTTTACGTCGTTCATCGTAACAGCGAAAATGATCAATGAGACGACACAATAATATAGTTTATGCCTTACACCAGCGGCGGCTTCAAGGGGCGAACCGCCGTGCCATGGCTCTACCCTAAAAAAAAGCACTTGCTTCGACAAAATATAGTTAAATTAATACATTTACGAACAAGGAGATTCGAATCACGCAAGCATTCCAGCTTACGGCCGCCTCAATCCCTAGTATCCCCAGCTGTTCTCTCTCCGAGCCAGAATAGTGTGGCCCTTGCGCAGATGCATGCGGGGAGGCATGAAAAAGTTTCCGCAGAAAACTGGGAAGGAGGTGGTAGCCATAAGACAACCAGCCGTGCCCATTTTCGGCTGGCACGATGCGCCACGCGCGAGCTTTCGCATTGTGTTGACATAGTTGCAAACTTCATAGAGAAATGACTAATCATGATCGATTTGTAATACTCGTTGGAGAAGTAATTCGCGAGAAAGATACTTTCCTGTCTACTTGGGAAGAGCGAACGTAATATTTTCCCAAATTTACATAACCATTTAGATAGATGCGTCTAAAGAGCCATCCAGACTTTTGTGTTATCGATTTCTTCCTTACGAAAATATATATCCCTTGTTCTCACGCACACAGACATACACGTGCTACAACTGACGTTGACAATATTGAAGATATTTTCTGTAAAAAAAAAAGTCTAAATATCAAAGGGAATTCGCATCACCAGGGGATTTTTTACTTTAATATTTGTAAAAAAATCACTCGGAAAATTTATCACTATAAGAATTTCACTTGGAGATATAATTCAATTTCCTGCATTGAATTTTTAAAATTATAGATCCACAGTTCATTTAGCAGATAATCATATTTTAGTTGTTAGTAACACCGATTGTTGATGTGCTGGGGTTGCAAATTATAAACAAAATACGGCGAGAATACAGTTTTCGACTCAGTGTCTCTAATTGTATAGTGTTTTTCTTTTTAGTGAAGTGAAAGTGTCCGATGGTGTGTGATCAGTGAAAATGAGTCAGATTAGAGCATTATTACATACACCGTTTTTCAAGGTAATATACGATACTAAATTAAAAGTTAAACAAGTTGGCCGTCCCACGCCAGATTTAGACATCAATTCTATTTTTATGAAAAGTGGTAAAGGTGACAGGCGTCGAACTTTTAATCGGCGCATTTATTTTCTAGAAACTCTGGCCGACCTTCGTGCACAGCATGCTACAGCGATCACGGGTTCGAATTCAGCTTGGACATGGATGTTCCTTGTGAGTGTTCACTTATCCTTATCTTTGGAGATTAGACAAAAGTAGTACAAATGCAAAGTAAAATAAACCAATCTTAGGAACTCTGAATTAAAATTAAATTAAATCCATTAAAATTACCTCTTTCGTTAGATTTCTATGACATATGCTACCAAAATTGTTTCCGATTTCTTGATCACGTTGGCACTACCCATCATACTTGCTGACAGCCGCCACAGCCTTACACACTATTCGAACCCCAGCCTGTGTAGCAAACACTACGCCACATGAATGTGTTTCGCATTCATTTTCAGATAAGTACACACTCTGTGAACAACAGAACGCAACAGACGATTTTCAGGCGTCTCAGTGGGCGATAACCTTTAAGATACCCTGCAGACTTCTGGCACGGAAATTCTGCGCTTCGGTTCCGTGCGTTTCCTTGTAGTGGGCGTTACACCATTTGATTTCAATAGAAGCAGACAACAGAAGTTCTGTTGCCGCGTTTCCCTACGCCTCAGTGAGCGTTAAGTTTAAGACTTCAAGCGTATCGAGTAATGTATTTTATCTGAAATGAATGCACTACCACCGACTCCAATACACAAACACTAATATACTGAAGAATCCGGATAGATTTGCCAAATGTAAATCAAATTTTGAAACTAAGATATCGTTCAAATATAAAAAAATATTGCCGATCAAATTAGCCCCTAAATAAAACACTGAATTCAAACTGCAATAAGCATACAGAAGGCTGATATTTAACAGAAATAATACAATAAATGATATATGTAACAGCCGAGCCTGTATCATCTAGATGTGTGGGAACTTCTAAAATATAGTGCATATTTACTCTTGTAAGATATCTATTGATTGATTTTGTGTTTTAAGTCCACTTTATGCACAGTAAGGCCAATCGGGACTGGACCTACAGTTTAAAGTGGGATCCGAACCACTTGTGCCTCCACAGGGTATCGAGCCCTGGACCCCTTGATTACAAGGCGACGACGCTACCACTGCGCAATCGGGGAGGCCCATTGTAAGATATCTAAAAAGGCCAGATTGCAAGGAAGAAACTTTTCTTTGGTAACAAACTCATATCGATCTTTTCATATTGTTAACCATATCAATTGTTCACGTCGAACTTACATGGTATCTAATTTTTCATGCTTCGAATATATCAAAATAATATCACGTAATATTGACAATACCATTAGAATTAAACGCAGGCTACGGACTCTAATGTTCTCTATTTCTGTTTATATTGTGTTACCTATATGTTTATCTCTGTGAAAAGTGAATGAATAAGTCATTTATTTTACTTCGCATCTCTACCAGTTTTGGCTAATTGCAAAGATGAGGATGACAGAAATAGATGAAGGGCACAAACACATAACACAAACTTCAAAGAGGATTATCCTGGCTGTAGGTCTAAGCGCAAGTGTCTCGTTAATTTTCAAAATGCAGTTGAGGGCATGGGCGTGCGCAAGGGATGAAAGTTACCCCTCCTAATACTCTCACTTGAAATTTAGTGTAGAGAAATCTTATTACTGTTACTAAACAATATTATTATATTTAAAAATACAGTATTTTCAAGCCAACCTAAGTTCCAAGCAACTACAGCGCGTTTATTTCCTGTGTAATTGAGCAATCTGAGTTCGATGTCCAGCAAATTTCTTCCTATTAAGATTGATTGATTGATTTAGTTTATTTTACTTCGCGTTTTGTGCCTCTTGGCTAGTTCGCGAAGATGGGGATGAGTGATGAAATGATGGAATTGATGAATGGACATTCACAAACAACCAAGCCCGAGCGGGATTCGAACCTGGGACCCTTGGTGTCACAGCGCGATGTGCTAACCACTCGGCCACAGGGTCCGGCACTTCCTATTAAGACTCACGCATTATATTCGTTAGCCTAGTTGTGTCACACCTATGTGGTCGCTGAATAAATTGGTCACACATTGGCAACGAATAAATTATGTGTAGTCGTTTTGAATCTGCTGTAGGAAATCATGTTTACATGTAAATTAGTCAACCACAAAGAAGGAAAATAAATTGGGAGGGGAATAGAGAACTTTTGTGCTACGGAAGCTGGAATTCTTCTAATGTTTCGTAGAGTGATATTCGCTGGGTTTGGACGCACACTATATATCCATCAATGCAATGAAACAGTTGGATGGAATTAGGTTTCCCTTTCTTCAACAGCAATGTCATCGAGGCTTTTGCCCCCCTTTATCAGAGGGTCTGCGCACGCCTATGGTCGAGGGTGTACTACATGGAAGGGAAGGACTCATTTGGGTGTCTTTTACACACACACTCTGTGAAGAAATCGTAATTTGATGTTTTCATTAACATATACTTGAAAAAATATAATTGTATCTTCTTTGAAGTTTGAAATCTTAATTCAGAAACTAACACCCCTATTTATCTTCTCTAGACCGGCCCCCGTGGCGGACTGGTTAGCACATCGCGCTACGACGCCAGGGGTCGCGGGTTCGAATCCCGACCTGGTCATGGATGTTTGTAAGTGTCCATTCATCAATTTCATCGTATCATCACTCATCCCCATCTTCGCAAATTAGCCAAAAGTGGCACATAAAGCGAAGTAAAATCAATCAATCAATATCTTCTCTAGGATGCGATATTGGCCTACAATATGGTTTATGTGCAAACTTTTACATAATATTTAAGTTATTGATTGAGTTGGTGTTTAAAGTCCACTTTATACACAGCAATGCTAATCGGGACTGGACCTACAGTTTAAAGTGGGATCCTAACCACTATGTACCCCCGCCGGATATGGAACAATATTCAAGTGACGTAGAAGTCTATATAACTTATATACACTAAGACAATAGATGGATAGTCCTTGTATTAAGAAATTCCGGTCCATTCTTAAGCAATTCCTGTGAGAAACTATATCACACAAAGTTGAGATACATAATAGAGATAAGGTATAGCTGAATTGTGAAATTAGGAAGGTAAATAGGGAGAATGCTTAATAGTTATTTCGTACCTTGGTCTAGGTGGAAAGATAGCTAACCAAACACCCTATTATGCATTCACACGTCATTCCTATGGCGTTAATGTCCAAAACACGAAAAGCCAACAGACTGTAACAAGCATCAGAATCATAAACTCAACACCTGCCCACGCCACGAAGCTCATCAACAGCTACTGACGGAGACGGAAGGAAAAAGGG
Source organism: Lepisma saccharinum (assembly GCF_977018435.1). Classification (NCBI taxonomy): domain Eukaryota; kingdom Metazoa; phylum Arthropoda; class Insecta; order Zygentoma; family Lepismatidae; genus Lepisma; species Lepisma saccharinum. Next base: position 38,581,401 of record NC_139253.1, read on the forward strand.
TTAATTTGTCTTCGTTCCCACGGCGAGAGCCACTTCGCCGGAAGTGCAAGCGACCAAACGTATCATAACCCTTTCGTGCACCGATTCACTCAGTAAACTTTGCGGTGTTTGCCTAACGTTAGATTTACACTTTTTTCAAGGAGAAATTAATTATGCACACCCTTGAACTTTTAATCCGAAAAGAGTATAATCAAACTGGCAGGGTGCATGGAGACTGACTCAAGGATGAGAATCAATATGAGATATAGAACTCCCGTACGGAAACACGCTATTAAAAAAAGTTGTAAGCAACATATGGTCATCGAGTGCTATCGTCCTATTTTCTGACTTTGGAGACCGGAGAAATGATATTAGATTTCAAAGCGATGTTGCCTTTAGTCAAATTTACTATCTCAATAGGGTTACAATTAAGCCATGAAACATTTAATTTAGAACAATATTAATACAAATAATGACTTGATGCCCTATGTAGTAAACAAAATATATACAAAAGCTACATGAAAATGAGATGAATTTACATGAGTATGTAGATTGTTACATAGTAGCAAAGAAATAAAGAAAGTTTGAGTGTTATAGACATTTAAAAGAAACGATTGTGTAAGGGTGTGTGGTTTTGGATATAAGTGTATATGAAATTACTGTTCGAAGGATAGGGATGAAAATTTTAAAACATATGTGCTTGGGGGGATGGGGTAAGCACTGAAAATAATTTTCACTGTACTCTAAACTTCCGCGCAGAGCAGAAGAGAAGGGGAGAAAACAAGTAGGAAGTGCAAAGCAGTGGCGCTACTACAAATTGTTGGTAGCTGCACTCACTCATTGGTCGACCACTTTTACAGCTCCAGAGATTCCCGGGATAGAGTGTAGTACAAGTAAAGCAGCCATTCCACAGAAAGTAAGCCTAGATGTCCCGACTGTAACAGGGCTTCCAAGGTTTCTCTGTCGGTTACAGCATCAAGTGAAATTGGTAAACTACATGTATGAAGAAATAATTGTGTTTTATGCATTGTTCAGGTCGGAACATCTTGGATACACTTTCTGTGGAATGACCCGAAGACATTTTCTTTACATTCAGTAAAATTAATGTAATTTTGTTTGCAGAAATGAAGGTATTAATTTGCTTAGAGATATAATAAGTGTATTAATTGTCTATAGTTGTTTTCCAAAACAGTAGATACCCTTACACTTTGAGGTAAGAAGTAAATATGGGTAACTTCAATTTAAATTGTATTCGCAGTGCACAGTTTTTCTTACAGTGGAGAAAAATGTGAACTTACAGTAAAATTACAGTGTGCTATTCCTTACAATTGCAAATCATTATTCACACACTGTCATCAGTACGGTAAATTTAGTAAATATATGTTATTATTAAATATTACCACTTTAGGAAATTAATGGCTTTCTCAACTGCCTTTACTTGATCGAAGAGATGATTTCACTGAAGCTCGCAGGTCAATCTTTCCCCTACAGCACCTACGGAACTCAGCCTGTAACGCTATTCTGAAATCCGGCATGAAATACGCATGAAGTTAGTGGATTCCTTAAGTGCCTCGTCCATTAGTGAGGGTTCAGAGAGAGAAATCGAGAGCATAATAGGAATTTGGGGCGTTTTGTGTAATACAGCCCTTCGCGCAAGAGACCCTTTTAGAATGATAGCTCTAAAGGGAAGAGGTAAATGCTAGGGATATAGTGATTAAACCTTCAAATTTTGATGGCCCTTATGAGAAGCGAGTGAATATATTTCTTTGTGTTTTACTCATATGTATATTTAGGAATGGATATTATGTTAATTATCACGGCAATCATACCGTGAATGTTTCAATGCCGAAGCATATTATTATTTCTCCTAAACGTTTAAGGGGTAAACGTTTTGCAGATACACCTAAGTGTTCACCTCCTTTCTACAATTCACACCTTTGACTGCATTTTACAGACTAGCTAGGCTCTGGCGTCTGCATTTGCGGACAGTATAAACACTGTGGGGCTCGTGTTATGTGCTGACCTTGTGTGTGTGTGTGTTTGTCCTTACATCCATTTCATCCTCGTCTTTACGATTGGCCAAAAGTGGCTGAAACGCGAGCAAAAATTAACAAAATCAAATCAAAATAAAACAAGCTTCCCAAGTGTTCCAACCCTAATATCCTCGTCAATTTCCTTCTGGTCAATCTCAGCATAACTAACTAACTAACTAACTAACTCTCTAGCCTTCTTAAACCCGAAGGTTCATGGCTGCAGCAACACAGGCCTTCCATCTGTTCCTATCTTGAGCAAGTTCTATATACTCTTTTCCATCCCTACCGATTTCCTTTAGGTCCATCTAAACGTTGTCCCTCCATCTTCGTCTTGGCCTTCCTACAGGTCTCTTACCATCTGGTTTCCCAACAAGAACCCTGTAAACTCCTCTTTCCTCTCCCATTCGTGCCACATGTCCTGCCCACCTAAGTCTTCTTGATTTAATTATTCTAATAATATCTGGACATGAGTACAAATTATGTAGTTCTAAATTATGTAACCTTCTCCACTCACCTGTCTCCTCATCCCTTTTAGGTCCAAAGATTTTCCTAAGGATTTTATTTTCAAATACTCTCAATTTATGTTCCTCTTTCAATGTAAGGGACCAAGTTTCACACCCATATAATACTACAGGCAAAATTACTGTTTTGTATATTTTAACTTTTAGTTTCTTAGATATTAAACGAGAAGACAAAAGTTTATGAAGAGAGAAGTAACATGCATTTCCTGAATTAAGCCTACTTTTTATTTCCTCTTTAATATAATTTTCATTTGTTAATATTACTCCTAAGTATTTGAATTTGGAAACTGGTTCAAACGAGTTGTTATCAATAATTAGATTTTGATTATTACCTAACACTTGGTTTCGGCCTGTAAGCATATATTTAGTTTTCTCTTTGTTAACTTCCAAACCTATCTCTTTAGCAGTTTTGAAAAATATTTTAGCATTATTCTTAATTGTATTCACATCATCCCCCAGTAAGTCTACATCATCTGCATATGCTAACAACTGAGTCACACCATTTAATTTTAATCCTTCTTTAGTTTCTTTTACCTTCCTTACAGCATATTCTAAGGCAAAATTAAAGAGCAATGGAGATAATGCATCTCCTTGTTTTAACCCATCATGAATTGTAAATTTGTCAGACATATTATTACCCACACGAATTTTACTTTCTGTTTCACTGGTGCACATTTTTATCATACTAACAAGCTTCTTAGGTATTCCAAACTCTACTAATATATTATATAATTTATCTCTTTTGACCGAATCATATGCTTTTTTGAAATCAATGAATAGCTGATGGACATTTTGATTATATTCCCACTTTTTTTCAAGTGTCTGTCTGATGTGAAAAATTTGATCTGTAGTTGATCTGTTACGTTTAAATCCACATTGATAATCACCTATAATTTCATTAGCATATGGGGTTAGTCTTGTTAAAATAATGTTAGACAATATTTTGTATGTTGTTGAGAGTAGAGAAATTCCACGGTAATTATTGCAGTTCATTTTATCACCTTTTTTAAACACAGGAACAATTATGGATTCTTTCCACTGTTGAGGGATTTCTTCTTTATTCCATATTAAACAAATTAATTTATGAATTTGACATATTAATGAATTTCCACCATATTTAATTAACTCAGCTGGTATTAAATCAATGCCAGGTGCTTTGTTATTCTTTAGCCTTTTAATAGCATCTTTAACTTCCGTCAAGTTAGGTTCTGGAACTAAAGGTTCTGCTGTGTGGACTTCATTTACTTCTGATTTATCTCCTACATGGACATTTAAAAGGTCATTAAAGTAGTTCTTCCATCTATTTAGAATATCGCATGGGTCAGCTAGAAAATCACCGTCTTTATCTTTTATCAAGTTTACTTTAGGTTGCCACCCCTTTCTAAATTCATTTACACCTTTATATAAATCTCTGATATTTTTATTTTTGCTGTTTGTTTCAATTTCGTCAATTTTGCTTTTCAAGTAATCTCTTTTTTTACTTCTAAACGTGCGGTTAACTTCTCGCTTTATTCTATTATAATTGCTTAGATTTGTATCATCCGAGTTATTTAACCATCTAAGTCTAGCCTGATTTCTTATTTCTATTAGATTATGACATTCATTATCAAACCACGGCTTACTTTTTCTTGGTTTATGGTATCCTATACTTTCTTTAGCTGCTGATTCTATTGCATTACGTATGTGCTCCCAATTCTTATTTACGTCTGTTTCATTTATATTTTCATCATCATTTAAATCCTGCAAAACATCAAATCTATTTGACAGTTTAATTTGGTAATCTTTCTTAATTCTTTCATCAACAAACTTTCCTGTATCAAATTTTATAACTTTTAGATTTTGTTGCTTATGATTTATCACTGAGAGTCTTTCTCTTAATTTAGCAATTACTAAATAATGGTCACTGGCACAGTCAGCACCTCTATGTGTACGAACGTCAATTATACTAGTATGCCTTCTCTTATCAATGAGAATATGATCTATCTGATTATGAGTTTTACCATCTGGAGAAGACCAGGTATATTTATGGATATCTTTATGTTTAAAAGTGGTACTTTTCACAATTAAATTCTTTGAGGTTGCAAAAGTAATCAATCTTATACCATCTCAGCATTGCCCTTCTATTTGTCTTGGCCTTACTAAAGGTTTCTTACCACCAGGTTATCTACTAAGGATCTTGTTAACTCTTGTTTCTTCCCACATGAATCGCCTTGCTCTAACTATTCTAAGAATTCTAGAGAAATATAATAGATTTTGGAGTTCTGTCTCTTACAACTTTATTCACTCATGTGTTTCATCTCTTATCGTCCAAATATTTTTGCAATGATTTTTTCTTTTTTTAATATTATCTTCTTTTTATCTTTCTCTTTTAACCTAAGGGACTTGTTTCTTTTGGCAAACTGACTTTTTTGAACACCCACATACTACAAACAAAATTAAGATTTTGTATATTTTATCTTTAGATTAGCTGATAATAAAAGAACTGATATGACTTTCAAGTGGGGTTTGAACCACTGCACATGATCTCCATCTGAAATCGAACCTTTGATCTCTTTATTACCAGGCAACAGAGTAATAAAGAATGAGCCTATAGTTTGAAGTGAGGTGCAAACCCGAGTCCACTTGATTACAATGCGACAGAGGTAATCAACCAGTGAGTTTTATCATGACTATTAACATTAAGTCCTTAGCATAAAGCCAACTCAAAATAGGCAATTCCTATTATAAAATGGACACATGTTTACTGAAATATTCGGTTTGCCTTTATTATACACCAAATCGTATATTCATGGCAGTAGCATCACAAAGTAATAAATGTTTAGTATTAAATGTTGATTGATTGATTGATTTGCTTTATTTTACTTCGCTTTTTGTGCCACTTTTGGCTAATTTGCGTAGATAGGGATGATGTGTGATATGATGAAATTGATGAATGGACACTCACAAACATCCATGCCAAGGCCGGGATTCGAACCCGGGACCCCTGGCGTCGTAGCGCGATGTGCTAACTATTCCGCCACAGGGGCCGGCTACTATTAAATATTGTCAGCTGCCCTGTCCTGCTAAGTAAACGGATACAAATTGCTTAGTCAGTAAATGCTATTTCACGAGCCCAATGGAAAAACCGTTCCAGCACCTTTAAAGTAAATATCTTGTGGCCGGTAGTTTGAAACGTCAAACAGTAAACCCGAGATTTACGCGTGCGTAGGACTCCCACCAGAATATAACCACAAATGACAGGCGATTTACAGTCGGCGCAGCAAAACAAGACTTTTCGACGCATTTGCCACCCCGGCTACAAATCCTCCGGCTGGCAATTATATGAGAGGAAAAGTTGATGAAGCGGAGAGGTTTGTTTATAAATCATTGCCCCACATTCAATTAACGTACTCTCCCCCCAACCGGTGGTCTCGGGGACCATTACGCTGCTGGTTTTGCCGAAGGTGAGGGGGCTCCCGGCTTTTTGAATTGTCGCAGCGTCAGTATGTAATCATCAGGAACAAACAGACCCAGGTTTCGGAAAAATCAGAAATGACCGGCGGCTTTTGAGCTACAAGGGAAGCCGCTTGTACCATGCTGTGACACGGCTGCATAACAACCGAATGCAACATTTCCCTTGTCATTGTGGATAGATTGGACAGCGCTGCCTGCTGTTTGGCCTGGAGTTGAGATGAGAGAGTTTAATTTTAAAACCATAAAATCAAATACCGCCGCGCTTAAATGCTTTTATCTGTTATTGAACAGTTCACCCCTTGACACAACCCCGAGGCTTGGCGGAGGATTTTGGTTGTTTGCACTTACTCACACCATGGCTGTTTACTCGTGCTTTCATGCTCAACCTAAGACATACGCTACCAGTACATTCTTCATCTGTACTTTTATCTTGCGACGCTTTTCTACCGATTGTGTAGCTCACATATGTATCAATTAAGTAACGCAACAATCCAGAAAATTACGCCATTCCTTTGTAAACTATTTTATAATGACCTCCGTGAATATTTTTACGCGATGTCTGGAATTTTGAGGGCTGCCCTTTTTAAAAAAAAAAATTAAAAAAAATACAATTTAGTGACTTCTGCCATGCACACATTTGCGCTTCTGTTTATTCAGGGCAAGCGCATCCGGAAATGTGTAATTATCACATGTGCACATACATCGGATAGCTAATATTTAAAATCATATAATGAATATTACGAGATAATATTATAGAACTAGTGCTCTCCTAAATAGTGAAGAGCCATAAATAAAGGGCACTTTACGCGGATACTCAGCACTGTATTATTTCTGTAGGAAATGCAATAGATCTTCCCGACTCTTCAACACGGTTCAAGTTTTTGTATTATACATCCACAGATTCAAGGAAAATAACACTGAACTCTATAACAAGAAACGAAATGGAATTCAGGTGTTGAGACATGAAAGATTCAACGAGTGTGATTGGTGCACTTGGAGAGGTCGGAGTAAAGGATTGGAATATTTCATGCTTCATTCAATTTTGCAAAATCATTGCTGCTAAACCCAAGTGCAGTACACCCACGCGGTGAATTGGGCAGCTTAGCAGAAAGTTTGTGAAGAAAAATGCTACTTGGTTGGTTCGGCTGTATTTATGATCATTTGCGAAACTTCAGGGAAATAGTGTCCTTGTAATAATTTATGCGCTTACTGCGAATACTTCTATCAATCGAGAGCAAATATGCATGTGTTTTAAATCATTGAACAACAATACATACATACATTTCAAACTCAAAGACAGCCAACTCTAATTGAAAACCATAATTAACAACCTGCTTGCCAAACATGGAAAGTTTGTTTGTCTAATTACAAGGCACGTCCAGAAAGTAAGTTCCGTTTGGTAATAAAATTAAATTGTGTACAGATACAGAAAAGTTATTTATTGCACAAAATTCTACAACTCTTAAACTACTTTTCCACATAACTGCCGAAATTTTGCAGGCATTTGTCATAGCGTGGCACAAGTTTTTGTATACCTTCTTCATAGAAATTTGCCGCCTGTGTCTTCAACCAGTTGGAAACAGTTTCTTTCAGCTCGTCGTCATTGTTGAAGTGTTGACCGCCAAGGAAAGACTTCAGATGTAGCGACTTTCATCTGTTCTTACATCTCAAGTCTTTCCTTGGCGGTCAACACTTCAACAATGACGACGAGCTGAAAGAAACTGTTTCCAACTGCTTGAAGACACAGGCGGCAAATTTCTATGAAGAAGGTATACAAAAACTTGTGCCACGCTATGACAAATGCCTGCGAAATTTCGGCAGTTATGTGGAAAAGTAGTTTAAGAGTTGTAGAATTTTGTGCAATAAATAACTTTTCTGTATCTGTACACAATTTAATTTTATTACCAAACGGAACTTACTTTCTGGACGTGCCTTGTATTACTTTCTTTCAAGTACGATTGTGTACAACATATGATCGGAATGCATTAGAGTTTAAAACTCCATTCAACAGCACAATACGCCAGAGGTCGCGGGTTTCAATCCTTAAATGGGCATGGGTGCCATTTGTGAGTGTCCAATCGTCAGTTTAATCATATCATCATCACTCATCCTCACCTGCGCGATTAACCAAAAGTGGAAGAAAAGTTAAGTAAAATAGTCGAAATTAAAGCAATCGACAGCATGCTAAGCATTGATGACTTGTTTTCTTTGCAGTTACATTGTATTACGCACTTCGAAGAGTACCTTAATTTCTTACAACATGAATTCCGGGACTTATAGAGTACCTTCCTGCTCAGTTTGTGAATATAAATAATTATTTCTCTCTGCTGAAGTTTCTGCAATATGTATATTGCTATGAACTGCACGTTGGGATCACTGCAAAACATACTAATCGCACGAGTTGCATTGATTCTGAATTTATTTAACATGATGCCATAATTTTCGGAGGTAAGCTTGCATAAAAACTGTTTTACATTTCTAGGCTCATATCTTAAATCACGGTGTTCGTAGATTAGGTAAAAAACCTTGAAATTGATCACTCGAGGGCCATATGCTGTAACACTTACCAGAGACAGACCAATGTTAATCCTCTGTAACAGTCTACCGTTTCAAGTTAATTATGCAACTACATAAATATCGACCAAACTCTTAAGTAACTCTCTAGCCTTCTTCAACCCGAAGGTTTATGGCTGCAGCAACTCAAACCTTCCATCTTTTTCATCCCCACCAATTTTATTTAGGTCCATCTCAAAGTTATCCTTTCATCTTCGTCTTGGTCTTCCTACAGGTCTCTTACCATCAAGTTTCCCAACAAGAATCCTGCAAACTCTTATTTCCTCTTCGATTCGTGCCACATTGCCTGCCCACCTAACTCTTCTTGATTTAATTATTCTAATAATATGTGGACATGACTAAGCAGTTCTAAATTATGTAACCATCTACACTCACCTGCCTCTTCATCCCTTTTAGGCCCAAATATTTTTCTAAGGATTTTGTTTTCAAATACTCTCCATTTAAGTTCCTCTTTAAAGTAAGGGAACAAGTTTCACATCCATATAATACTACAGGAAAAATTACTATTTTGTATATTTTAACTTTTAGTTTCTTATATATTGTACGAGAAGAATTGAACTCCAGCGCAATTTCTATATATACTAAAGTATCTTCCAATTTGAATGTCAGAATTTTAAAATTAGATATAATGAAAACCGGAAGAGATAATGACATTATATATATATATATATATTTGAAAAGCAAACAATGGCATTAAGTTTTGAACAATATGTCGTTCAAATGTCCTCATCTGCTTCAGTGGGTGGAATTGATTCTGAATGTCCAATTTTCCAGCACGTCTGCACACATATTGAGCGGTATAGCCTCAATGGTTTGTTTCAGGTCACGAACTGTGCGTGGCTTAGTCTCATAGACCTTAGATTTGACATAACCCCACAGAAAATAATCCAGGGGGGGGGGGGGTTTAGATCGTATGATCTTGGTGGCCAGTTCACATCACTCTTTCTGGACAGAACTCGTCCAGGGAACTTTTCCTGTAATAATTCCATTGTTTGGCAAGCTGTGTGGCAAGCTGCACCGTCCTGTTGGAAAAACACATTGTTGATGTCAAGATTTGCCAGTTTAGGCCACAAAAACTGCAACACCATATTCCTGTATCGCTCCCCATTGACAATCACGTGATTTCCATGTTGGTCCTCAAAGAAATAAGGCCCAATCACGCCATTGGCCCAAAAATCACACCACAAAATCACTTTCTCAGGATGAAGTAGTACGTCCAGAATCAGTTGCGGATTTTCATCTGCCCAAATCCTACAGTTTTTTTTGTTAACGTAGCCATGAAGAAAAAAATGTGCTTCATCGGAAAAGATTATTTTCCGGCCAAAATCTGGATCGGCATCCAAGTGCTGTAGAGCCCAATTAGCGAACTCCCGACGCAGACGATGATCATTAGGCTTAAGTTCTTGAGTCAGTTGCACTTTATAAGCTTTTAGGTGAAGATCGTGACGCAAAATTCGCCATGTTGTCATCTGCGAAAGGCCGAGTTGTTGCGAACGCCGTGAAACTCTGTTTGGATCGTTCACCACGCTCTGGCTTACCGAAGCGATATTCTCAGCTGAACGACCAACTCGACGATGGACAGATGTTGGCTCGTTTGCTACTGAGCCTGTTCGTTCAAATTTCTCTACGATGCGGTAAATATGGCGTTCTGTCGGTCGATTATGTTGACCATAAATTCCTCTCAATGCACTAAATGTCTGTCGAACTGAACACGAATTTTGATAATAAATTCGAATAATTTCTATGCGTTGTTGCATTCTGTATCTCTCCATGATAACTTGCCACAGATGTCACAGTTCAATCTCGTCATTTCAGTCAGTGTTGCCACAACACTCTTTCAAAGTTCTGACGTTCAAATTGGTAGACCCTTTACAACAACAAAACAAGTTAAATATAACTCATTTTGGGGGAGTTATGGAAGTCCTCTTAATGGAAAAAGCTAATCGGTTGTGAAATGTTTGTTTTAGTTGGCTAGTAAGCATATTGAAGTTCTATTAAATGTAATAAAAATTCTATACAATTTATCATACTTTGCTCACAGCAAAATGCTGCCAGCAATATTTCCCCTTGTTGTTGTAAGTCATAAAGCGCATTTTTACCCACTGAACTATGCGTCCTTACGTACCTTTGTCGGAAGAACAATCGGGAACCAATATTAGGATCATTGTTCCCTGTCTTTTCAAGTCGTACAATATCACATTGGCACAAAACATGCAAGAAAAAAAGACAAAGCAGATCAGTATTATATTTCCAAGACACACAACGACAGACAATGGGGGTCCACAGATTCCATTGACCAATAGCGGTCGGTTTATTAATAGCATTCGTTAAGTGAAATAGTCTAATTTCTATTGCTTCCGAATACATTCCGACTAACAATATCCTTTTGGTGCTAGGCAAGGATGAATGGAGCAGGGAGAGAAAGAGGACGAAGATAGAAAAAAAATACACTGAAAATGGCTACACAAAGGAAGACTGACGTTGAAGTCCTATTGGACGGGCGCCCTGGGGTTTGGTTACGTCCACTCACCGGTTCATAAATCAAACCAAACACAATGACCAAAGCCGCCGTACAATGGCGACGCAGTGATACAATGTACGCGGGATACAAACAGCACCATACTTCCATGAAGGGTTAGCGTGGGAGCGTGCGCAGTAAACGGGGATGTTGCGGTTGTTTCAATTCTGGTGCTTTATAATGCGTTGCATCACACTTCGCGAGCAGCATTGATTATGGTGGGGCTTAAGAGGGAAACGGCAAGAGCAACTGGCTGGGAGGCGATTGTTGCGGGTGTGGACTGAAATGGGTAGCAACTGGACAGTCCAAATGCGACTGCTGCTTTCGGTATCCACTCAGAGTTGGTTGATTTACAATTTGCACTTCGCATGTTAATACGTGCAAAAACATTACTTTGGATTTCAAATAACAAAAACACACGTTTCTGCCGACCTCCGTGGCGGAGTGGTTAGAACAGCGCACTACGACGCAGAGATCGCGGGTTCGAATCCCGGTTCCTTCATCAATTTCATCAATCGTCACTCCTCTTCATCGTTGCGACTAGCCAAAAGTGGCAAAAAACAACGCTAAATTAGATAAATGAATTGCAATCCTTAAATTTCGGTAAACGTTCCTACTTCATGGATTAATCGCGACGATGAGCATGAATGTTGATTTAGTTAAATAATTTGCAAACACTCCAAATCTAATCCAGGCTTCAAACCTTGGACATCTGGCTTCACAGAGGACCACTGTGCCACGAAGGCTGACACATTTCCTTCGTACATGTTATCCTTGAGGTACAAAATTATCCGTTGACTATTCATATGTGTTTGCATTGAGTGCAAAGTCAAGAAATAGTATTAAAGCATCAAAAGTGTAAAATAAAATAAAAATCTGTATTCAAAAATATATGTTCAGGAATTCAATCTGCATTGTTTCCTTCGGATACACCGTGGGTGTTGGTGTATATCTCATCCAATTTACGAGTTGAGAATAAAGTGTGATCTGAATGGTGGTATTGTTTTTGCAGCTAAAGTACTAACGACAGACGACCAGGTGGAGATATACTCTGTCCCAGCTAACTGTAGAGCAGGCAAACGAAAACAAGTCTATGCGCAAGTAGTGACGCGAGACGACTCCACCAATGAACACGCAAGAGCAACGGAATTGCGTGGAGTGGGGGAAAGCGACTGCCTTCTCAGCAGCGTGTACTGCTTCTCTCTGGCCAATAGATTTCCTTCGCTTCTCTGACGCTATGCGCGGCCTTGCTACACAGTTAGCTGGGACAGGGTATAATTCCTCTTTGTGGACGAGGGGAAGTGGAGTCATCCAGTCCAGAGGAGAGATCAATGAGCCATAGTGCGGTTGGAAAATTGCATTAAAAAGTCGCAAAACAGGATGGCATGTTTCCCGTACACTAGTTTGAGAGTGGTGTGAGTACCATAGTCGCCTGATCTCAATCTTACCAATCCTACCACATGAGAAACCTTGAAACCTGAGCTGTATGCTTTGCAACTCTGGATTCTGGATCATCTCCGGGAAAGGAGAACCATAGCAACTGATGTTCTGAATCCTCACATGTTGAAGAGAATTCAAGGAAACTTTTGAGCAGTGTGTTGATACTGCTGTCGGAGATATGCGGAGTACATTTTTCATCACGCAAATGTATTCATGGTCACCATGTGTAACATTACTTACAGCAAAGGTAGGATAAAAATGTATGCACTAATATTTAAACCTAATATCTCAATTTTTCGCAGGGACCAGGTTTATGTGTGAGACTACACACTTACTAACAATATGTGTTAAGAAAAAGGTGGTCAATATTTTAAGATTCATTCCGAAGTTGATCACTGACACAATAGAATTGGTAATTCAGTGAACACACGAAATTTCATGTGAAGCTTCCAAAACTGTTTATTAGTGAAACTACCATTTTAGTAGCAATATGTACTTAAACACAATACACCATATTTAAAATCAAGACTGCAATAATCTTTGAAGATGTCTTGATGAACAGAATGGTGCCAGATATCAAGTACTTCGGGCGATAATTCAGTTTTGCGCCTCAAAGGAAAATGAACGCAAAGTTGATGCGGAATTGCAGCAAAGTAAAAAAAAAAAAAAAAAAACACGAGCACTTCTCAATACCTCTTCGGGTTGTCCGTTTTTCGTTACAAAGTTCTTATCAGAGAGTTCGGTACGGGAAAGAAGCGGAAGCGAAACTGCGAGAGGTGGGGAAAAGTGTTCGATAAAGAGAAAGAAACGAAAAAAAAACGAGCAAACAGAGATGAACGAAGAAAAGGTTTGTTGCACGTGGGCACTTGACGAAGCGAAATTTTCCCGGGGAAAACTGTAGAAAGGCAAAACCTGAGATATGGTTCCCATAGGAGAAGAGGGGCCTTTCCAACTTAGAGTTCGTTATCGCCGCAATTACACCACCACATACAAACCAGAAGGGAAGGCTGATAGGGAACGTGATTTACGCAGGAGGGGTGCGGCTCTTGTATGCCCCACAGACAAGCATCCTCCAGCATCGTTTCCAGAGCCTTAGAATGGTCTCGGGGGACATCGCTTCAAGACCTTTTGCCCTTTCTCCAGCTTGGTTTTTCCTCGTAGGAGATGTATGACTGTTCGGGTCTTATCGCGCTCCGCCTTGTAATGCTCGCAACAAAGAGCATCGAACGTCGAAAATGAGGTTTGTAGAAGCAGTGGAAACAAAATGAAGACATTCTTGTCGTTGTGTATTGTAGCAATTGCTACTAAAGAGGAAGCGAGGCCCACTTTAACGTCAAAAGGGTAACACATTGCTAATTCTACAACGCTTGTGAGATTAACTCAGAAAATTTAGTTGAAAAACTTTCCCCAGTTTTAGGGTGTAACGAGTACAGATTTTTAAGAAAAATGCAGTTTCAGTTTCCAAGATATACTTGCTTAACAATGGCATAAAAATAATACTAATTTGCAAGTACTAATCGTTTAAAATTCGCACATACGCAATGAAAATATAACAAAACAACAGTAACCAATGTTGAAGAAAGTACAAAAGACAAAACGGGGGTGCCAAAGTCAAACAGAATCTGTGCACTTATATCAGCAATAATTAGTGCTAAAAAAAAATCAGAAATTAATAATAAATATAATTCCATTACCTTAATTTGACATTCAAGAGATAGACAACCAAATACACACCCAATTCGATTTGATAGCGCTCAATGTGAGGGCATATTTTGATAGTCAATTACTAAACAATATTCAACTAAACCCACGAACATGTAAACTGTTCTTAAGGCTGGTCCATGAAAGGCAATAGAGAATGTGTAGGTTTATCAATCTCCGAAGGCACGAAAACTTAATGGGCTGCTTTGTGGATCCAAGAACAAAGTTATAATTGACTGAAATTAAATCTGTAATCTCTATGAAAGCGTCATACTAAGACGAACGCCATTAAAAAGTACACACAAGATAGGACTCGGGATTTTTTTTAAAAAAAAGGAAATATCTTCCAGAAATTAACTCTTTAAGGTCCACAACAACTATCACATAACCTGTGATAAAATATTAGACGTTAAAGAAGCACTGAGCGTACAAAATAGTTTGATGTTGAGCATCACAATCCTACAAAGGAATGTTTTCTTCTTCTTGATTTATTGAATGAGGTTATTTTACGTCGATTTTCTCCAACTTTTGATTAATCGCGGCGATGCGGATTAATAGATGAAATTCGTGAAGGGACACTCATAAAGAACACCAATGCCCCAATGCCCTGGCCGGAATCTCGGATTTCCTGGCGTCGTGGTAACCACTCCGCTACAGAGGTCGGCAAAGGAATTTCCTGACTGTATGTCCAGATATAAGCGTCTCGTTAGCCTGAAAGCATGCACCTTACATGGTGTCTGTATGGAAGAGATTGTATTATTAGACTGTCACACTTTGCACTCCTATTGTACTAGGTGGCCAGTAACATGCACAAATCTTCCAGTGATCGAATGCGCTTTCAAATATAATTGTACAGTTACAGTCAAATTGAAATTCTTAGTTACACAGTGTGCATGTTTAGATGTGAACACTGTATCTGAATTTTTACTTGGAAAATAAATCATTGAGGGCAGCCAAAGACAACAAAACTCGGGACAAAATAATATCCTTAAGAACTATATTCTCGTTAGGATGTCCAGAATAACACGTTAAAAAAATATTAAAAAAAATTAAAAACACAAAAGACTTCAGAAAAGGTTACTGGTAACGTTTGGCAATAATGTAAATTACTTCTAGAAAAATACATTTAGTTTGACATAATCAATATGATTACCGTTATTTACTTCTCAAGTCTGAAGGCAACTTCGTTCGATATCTCAATTGTTATTTGCATACTGTGACTGAAGTACACTGTAAGCCGTCTTCCAAACAGATAACTCAAGCTTGGCATGTACTTGTAGTGTATATCCCGGAAAACGACAGTTGTCAAATGGCTAGAAGAAGACTAATATGCCTTCACTCGTGCATAAAGACTTGATATGTATCTGATGGAATGGAATCGTTACAATTAATAATGACATGGCAACTCTTAGTTTTGCAAGCTAGATAAGTCGATGAAAGAATTTTTTCAAGAAAGGTTGTTTATTTTTACATATACTCACTACTAAATCTACCAATATGAAATTGTCGCACTTCCATTACTACAAAATCTCATCTCGTTCGACTTCGAATCATGAATTTTTGCCATAAAAGCCCAACTTTCGTTCAAGTTTGAGCCCAATCAAACAACATATCCACACAAATGTGTATGTGTTTTTGCGTGAAAATAAGCGGTAAAGGCTCGATAACTTAAAAATATATCCTATTTTTCAAACGAAAAGCCATGTACTGCCAATGCAGCCTTGTGACTAATAATTTTTTTAATGATTTTTTGGCATTTTCCTACCTACCCCTGGTACACATGACCTGCATTGTTCATGCATTGTTCGGTTCCATACAATCTCCTCTTCCATTTGTATATTTTGAATGTTTGTGCCGGTCCTGCATTCTCGAAAAAAAAGTTTCCATTACCCTCGTAAATTCAACATCTATTTATACAAAGTAACTAAGTCAATATACACCGCTGTTTACTCACCAAGAAATTTTAAAAAAAGGCAATAACGTCATTTCTATCTGGAAATATAAATTGTAAGCATGTAGTGCTGCAAAATTACACGAATAACGTGCTATTCATAAAATTCAAGCACGTACATCCAATACTGTACAAATTCCATTGTATTTGAATTGGTCATTGTACTAGGTATTGTGACACTTTGTGCTAATTTCGGCTTGGATGGTTAATTATGATTACATGAGAAATGAAACAAGCACCATGCCTTGGTCGGGACTTGGAACTCAGAATTCTAACCCCGATGCTGACAACTAAACTATGAAGAATTAAATATTAACATGCATTACCCAATAATAAAATAATGCAAAATTGTTCATGTAGATGTGCAACAAGGGGAAAATGCTCTTACATTGACGGAGTGTTACCGTAAGGTGCTATACTACCAATGATTCTAGAATCGAATCCTGGGTAAGATGTGTACGTTACATTATATTTGTTTTGTCATGTACATCTACTCACCTTCCATCCTCTTCGCTGTGATTAATTTGAAGAGACTGAAAAGCAATGTAAAATTACCAAAGAAAGATACGAAGAAAAGAAGGCTTTTGCAATATATTTCGAAAAGCTTAATTTTAGAGCATCTATAATTCACCACATAAAAATATACATGAACCTAATTACAATCAGCAAATCTACATGTATAGATTCGTGTCACATAGAGTGAGTCGGAATTAAAATTAGTTTTTTTACATTGCCATCAAAAAATATTTTAATCAATAACTTCAACACAGAACGAACTTCAAAAGGGATGTGATTGGCCCCAAAAAAAACTGGTGCATGTATATGCATGCTCTTTTATTGTATATTTCCCTACATTATATTAAAAGCAGTTTTGATTCTATAAACTGCAATATGGAGAAGAGATAGCGCAGTTTCAATTACGATGTTTGCTCAATAGAATAATCTTTCCAAACGAATTTTATGGTTTAAAAATATGCTAGATATTTCAATGACTAATTACGATAAATGAAAATCCAAGGATATTGTCAAATTAATTTTTTTAACTCTTTGAACATTTCTATTCATCCATTTATTACATGTGTTTCTTGAGTTATGTGACCAGATAAAAGATAACGAATGCAAACAACACCTGTATTGGCCGTACAGAAATCCTTGAATTAAAAAGCTTCTTCATTAATAAGCTTTCATTATTCAGGTGCATAACAACAATTCTCCTAAGTTTGATTCTCTGAGAACTGAAATGCCCCTCCCATTTCAATTCATTCAATTATTTTCAAATCATTTCTATATTTGGTAATGTGACATGAAATCTGAAAGGCAAATCGATAAATTGCGAAGGTTAGGCATACTTCAATATAAAGCTATTCCTCTCAACTGACTTTACGTTTGATAGCACACTGCAATGTTATCTATTACAAGCCTTGAATGAGGCAACTTGATCAAGATGCAGTAGTATTATTATAAGTTTTAAATAAACTGAGTGCAAAACTAGTGATTGACAATTTGCCTGGTTATATGTCCAGTAATTTTATTCTTACAACATGTTTCTAAGGAAGGGAAATTTATTTATTCTGGTGAAGAGATTGCCAACTACTTCTTTGGTGTTATGTTTCAATTATTGAACTTAGGATTGTGTAGAACCAATATTTGTGTATCTCATTTTAATGTTTCTTTCTATAAAATTGTGCTACCTTCAATTCCAATATATTTCTCTTATTTATTTTAACAGTTTCACACACTTCTGTTTATATTTGCGACATTTCACACACAAAACATAAGGTTATAGACATGAGATTAGATTACAATATTCCTAATGAACTGATTTAATAGAATTATGAAGTACTTTGTAGCGTCTGCTAAGAAATGAAAAAAAAAACTTGAGTATGATGACACATCCTGAATTCATGAAAAGCATTAAGCCTAACGCAAATGTGTTACGTGTGCACGCTTTAAAAATGTAGCAAAATTAGACTTCATTTGTCTGTGAAGCATATAGGCTACAGATGCTAATAATTTTTGTTGGTGAAATATGCAAAATTATATCCATTCACAAACATTTAAACCTTGATGCAATTAAAACATTAATAATATTCAGATTAATTTATTTTATTTTTTACATGAAGTAGGACCACGTTTCGTGGAATGCCCCAATGCATTATATTCTAGTCAAAAGTAATAATAGCCATTGCGTAGTCAGATTAATATATCCATTTTGTACACTTTCAATTAATGAAAATTCTGCAATGTCATTAACATTTGTCCGTTTTATTCCAGTCACTAGAATTAACAGAAACGTTACGAAAACAGAATGGTATTTAAATATTCGCAATTGGAATAATGAGTTAAACTGTGAACTTAGGCTACATAGAAAGTAGTAGTATTACCAGTGTAACAGAGCTGGGAATGGGAGAACAACATTTTGGAGACCTTGTATATTAAAAACAAACGAAAGAGTACGAAACAAGCAAATGGGATAATTCTCCCCAAACTTCCACTCACAGAAACACGCGGTGATATTTCTTTTCTAACGTCGCTAAGATATCTCCCAGGGCGAAAACAAGATTGCCAAATTGTAGCTTTATAGTGCGGAAATTGCTGCTTAATTCAATTGGGGGATGAGCGCATGCAGGGGCTTCTATTTTCGCAAACGCGGCATCGCCGGTTTGCGGAGAAAATGCGTTAAATATTGTCCATATGTACCGCTGAGAGAGAAAGAAGAACAGTGGATAGCGGCAACTGGAGAGAGCTACGGTTGCAGTTGTGGGTGATAGTGAATTGAGAACACAGAAAAATTCAAATACAGA
This sequence comes from Lepisma saccharinum, assembly GCF_977018435.1. Lineage (NCBI taxonomy): Eukaryota > Metazoa > Arthropoda > Insecta > Zygentoma > Lepismatidae > Lepisma > Lepisma saccharinum. The sequence goes on from NC_139253.1 coordinate 38,600,375, forward strand.
GTGTTTCAATAAATTTGGCATTATTAAATTCAACAAAAGAGTTTCCTGTCTTAATGAGATAAACATAAGGAACACAAGAATTGCTACCTTACACTTTGCCACTTGTGCAACACACACAGTCACATGCTTTGAGTATGATGTTCTGTGAAATCCACAAGAACGAACAATCGCGGTAAAAATCTACAACTTGATAAACAAAGAACTTTGCAAGATTACGTACAGAGAGGCTCATTTTCGGGCAAGTAAAACTGGAATATGGCACCAACGAAAAATCTCCGTTAAAGCAATTCCTCGATTTTCAGCAGTCGTGGCTTGTCAATGAATAGTGACATTAAATGGCCTTCCGGGTCACCTAACCTGAACATCTACAAGGCTAGGTATTTTGAGTAACTGCGACGATGAGGATGAGTAAATGACACGAATACACTGATGAACCAAGAAAACTCATGCCCAGGTAGGGATTCAAACCCACGACCCCTGCCTTGCAGAGACTGTGTTAACCGCTTCGGCTCCCCTGTGCAATAAGCATACCGTGAAGGCATATGGCCATCTATATATACACAATCACCTTGCACCGGTCGGCTTTACCCTCTAGGGGCTTCCCTAGGTGCCAGTTTATTATTGAATCGTCTATAGTGTATATATATATATATATATATATATATATATAGAGGTATTATGCTAATTTCTTGAGTAGTGCAGAGATATATATATATATATATAGATATATATATAGAGGTATTATGCTAATTTCTTGAGTAGTGCCACTCTATTCTATAGCATTATGTAACAACGTAATAACACATGGAAAAATTACTCGCGAATAGGATCCGAGGAACGCAGGAAAAGCATAGATGGTCATTCGCGGTTTTTGAACTTGCAATCTTCTGAGTATACGTCATCTTTCTCACTATATTTTGTCCCGGAAACCTCTGGAACGAGCGAACAAGTCTCTGCTCAAGTTGTGACATCGAGGGGGCTCGACCAATGAAAGCGTGGGGAGACAACACTCTCCTGCCGTTTTTAGGAGTGTACTGCTTCGCTCCGCCCACTCGCTTTCTCCCCTTCAATGCCGATATGGGCGACGTTGCTCCAGAAATTCCCAGGATAGAGTATACAATGAAAATAAATAGTTTGACTTCCTTTCTTTGAGCCCACTTCATACACAGATAGGCTTATCGGAACTGGACATACATTTTAAAGTGGAATCCGAACAACTATGTGCAATCAGGTAACGAATAGAACATGCGTAGAACCGAAAGAAAGAACCCCGTCTTATTCCCAGTAACCATAGATTCCTATTAACGTATTGTACTGTAAAGGAAGCTGTTCACTAATATACAGGGTGTTTACGTGACCTTGAACCAAACTTGTAGGGTGGATGGAGAATGACCCAAGTACCAATATGAGATATGGAATGCACCATTAAAAGCTATGAGCCAAAACCAGTTGGAGCTGCCTGTAGCAATGGAATAAGACGACTGATAGATGCAGCTTGTACAAGGAGTTTTCAGGGTCCTGGCATTAACGGCTGACGATTGGATGCTGATCCGAGGGACATCCATTGCATCTCCTCCTGATAACAATCCTTGATGCCTGTGATATCGTCAGAACAACACCAGGGAAGTTAGGAGCGGATGCAACAGAGCTTCTTGCGACGCTGTCGTGCCTGCATCGACGCTGGACCTGGGGGTATCCATTTTGAACACCTACTGTAACGTTTTTGTCGTAGAGTGCTACGATACACTGTGGTAATATCCGTATTAAATCTACAAGCCACATCTTTTAGTTTCTTATTGCACTGTCATAGGCAGCCCCAACTAGTTTTGGCTTGTAACTTCTTAATGGCGCGTTTCCGGACTGGAGTTCCTTATCTCGTATTGGTACTTGCGTCAGTCTCCATCCACTCTACCAGTTTGATTCAATGTCACGGAAACACCCTGTATATCCTTATACTTACATGTAAGCTTAGTATTACCCCTTCGCAATATCAACATTCAAACTATTCAAGGGTTACTGTCTCTGAATACAAAACGGAGGCGAAAATAAAAATTCACTTTCAACTCGTAATCTGAAAGATATAGCTATAGAATACTAATACGAACAAATTTCTGAAGGAAACTCTCATGGAGATTTTTTTTCTTTCCGAGTAAGAAGTTTTCATCAAGCTTTCGCTTCCTGCATTGGAAGTGAATTGAAGCATTCTGACGAAAAGAGCGGAAGTACTGGATTCCGTCAACCAGCTTGGTCTGTGCAAGGTCTTTGTTCCGTTGGAAATAATTACAACGTTCCCCGATCCACTTTTGTGAAAGCCCTCCCCACTGTTGTACGAGGAGTAACGAAGGCAAACAGAGTCTCACAGGAATTGCACGGAAGCATCATGAAGCCTTCACCAGGCTATAATTAAGATTCTTCAACGACGAGAGAAGGAATATATATATATATATATATATATATATATATATATATATATATATAAAGAGAGAGAGAGAGAGAGGGAGAGAGGTGGAGGAGCAAAGGGGAGGTGGACTAACGCAACTTACCTTCAGTTCCATCTCCCAATTTGTGTGACGATGTTAAAATGACATTTGAATTTTTAAAATCCTCAATGTAATCAAATCGAGAAGATTGTTACAGTTCTCTGCACACTTTGTGATAGAAGATTTTATCTAAAGATAAGTGTTTACACGTAAAAAGGCGCACATGGGTAAAACTTGTTTACATTGTTGTATTAAATGCACCTTATGCAGAGAAAGCCTAATCTGGACTGGGCCTACAGCTTAACGTGGGATCCGAACCACTATATGCCTCCACCGGGTATTGAACATTGGATCCCTTGATTACAAGGCGACGACGTTACAACTACACCATCCGAGAGGGTAAACATTACCCGGGCGATTTTGAACCAACGAGTGTCTTAGACCATTCTTATCAGTGCCTTTCGACTGTCGGGACCTTCAATCAGCTGTGAGACTTGGTTAGTTCCGCTCAAAGGGTGTAGAAATACTGACTTAAAATTTCATATGCACGCCGGCTATACGTTTCAGTTTGGTATTTCATTATGTTATTTTTATATCACTTTTAACCATTGTGTAATGCGATATAAATGTTCCAATTAATAAAGTTGGAAGCTTTTGTTATTCAAGTGCTTTGAAACAATTATAATTTTGACTCACGAAGTAATTTTCCTTCTGGGAAATATTTATACAACGCGCGTCCTTACATTATGGTAGAGAGTGCTCGCCTTACCATCTATTTTCTTGTGGTTATCAATTGCAAAACACAATAAATATGTTCGAACTTAATAAAATTAATTGAATCAATTAACGTATATTTAATGGGTTTAAATTAATTGAATTGGTTTATTTTACTTCGATTTTCTGCCACTTATTGGCTAACCGCGACGATGAGTGTTAATATGATTAAATTGTTGAAGAGATACTAGCAAAGATAGCCCATGCCAACGCCGGGATTCAAACCCGGGATCCCTGGGGTCGTAGCACAGTGTTATAACCACAATGGTCGGCTCTTCATTTTTTGAAACAATTAAAATTCGGACATAAGAAGCAATTTTGCTTGTGGGTATTTTTTTTGGGTGCAATGCATTTGCGCCAAAATCGCGTGTTTTGCGCCAATGAACAAATTGTAAATATTAGTGCCACAGTATCTTTTGGGCCAAGAATGTTTTCCGCCACTCTTGAATGTCTAGCCGAGCTAAGAATTCTATAGGTTGGCAATCCTGTCTCTCAAGGGCAACGACTGATCGTGGCTTTCGCCTACCTCCCTGTGTTTCACCTCAACGTTACACGTTTCATTACACCGGGGTCCGGTCGACCATGGAACTGCACGCAGAGGCATCGAATAGAGGTAAGGATCTAATAAGTAAGGACAATTATAAATTCAGGAAAGCTTACGCATATTCAGATGGACGTGTTCGGTGGCGTTGCACAAACAAGTCGTGTACAGCAATAATAGAACACGGCGAAATATGCTCCCTCCATTGCCGAAATCAGTGAGGGATGTTCATGAAGCAGTCGAAAACCAGACCATAAGGACTGTTCGTGGTGAGAATATCGTACTAATTAATGACAACGTAAAGAACATAATAGTATTCGGTTGTGAATCAAATCTAAAATATCTTTGCGATGCTGATTGTCTTTATATGGATGGGACCTTCAGCTACTGTACAAAACATTTCACTCAGTTTTTCATATTCTGGAAAAGGGCCATTATGTGCCCCTGTTATTCTGCGTATTAAAGGACAAATTAAAAAGTACGTATACTTCGTTGTTCAATGCTGTGAAATTAAAGTGTGAGCAAGTTTGCGTCAGTAGTCTTGAACCGAAAAGAATATGCGTTGACTTTGAACAAGGGATTCACAGTGCCATTAATGAAGTATGGTGTGGGAAATGTGTTATAGTAGGATGTAGGTTTCACCTATGCCAAGCCTGGTGGCGAAAAATGAAAAACCTAGGTCTTTCGAAAATCTACAAGGAAAGAGGTCCCGAAGGTAAATGGCTCAATTATATTTTTGGTTTGTCTTACTTACCTCCCTATGATGTCTCTGATTGCTTCGCAATTGACATGTTCGAAGATAAGCCATCAGATGAGAAAATTACAAAGTTCTGTGATCTGTGATTATTTGGTAGAAAACTATATTGCAGAAGATTCTACGTACCCTCCACACAGATGGGCAGATTTTTCTGCCTCGGCCTATCTCACAACAAATGCATGTGAAGCCTTTCACAGTAAACTAAATGCCATGTTTTACACCAACCATCCTGATATTTTCAAATTTGTACATGCATTGATTAACCTCCAGACCGACACTTACCTTAAAATAAATGGCCTCCAAAAACCCGCTCGTAAGAGGAGCGTTTTAAGAGAAAAATACCTCAAAATTGAATCTTACATTGATCAATATAATCCCAAACAATTTCACGCATGCATTACGTGAAATTGATCTCACATGCCACAAAGGTTCCATTGTAAGAGACTGCAGTTTGACAAGTGCAATTTTGTATACTTATGGTTCGTGGTGCATAATTTTTAACCACGCCATCTCGGTGACAGTCCGCAGCCTGTTTAAGTGGGACGGAAAATCATGCTTGCCAACCTAAGTCATTGAATTACGATTTTCTGTAGTGGCGCAAAACCATGTACGGAAAGATAAGGATCCGGTAATTATTGGCGCAAAACCAAACCATTTTCCAGAGTGATTGGCACAAAGCCGTGCACCCCATTTTTTTTTAACAGCGCGCGTCCTAAAGGAGAGCTCACGCCCTGCCGGATTAAAACACAATTAACGTCCTATCACAGATTTAATTGATGTTACCGTGGTGAACCTACACTCGCTACAACAATAGGGTGAGATTTCTCAAGACATCCAAGTGACAAACTCACTTCCACATCATACACCCTGGACTGCATTTGCTTTGTCGTCTGGACTCACTTGCGGTTCGTGTTTTGTACTATCCGAATGTGTTCGTAATTATCCCTTCATCTATTTCATCTCATCACTAGCCATCCTCATCTTCGCAATTAGCAGCAACTGGCAGAAACGCGTAGTAAAATTGAAACGCACACACATCCGATGTGACGTCACAGAGAAGCTTCTTGATAAACTACTTCTGCGCATCTCACCCTGTATGACGTCATTCAAGTCGCAGAGAATCCTCCACTCACTCTACCTGAACTGTGTCATTACCCCAATTATGCAAAACGAATTTTTGGTTTAAGTCCACTTTAGGTTAATTGGAACTTGTTCGACATTTCAAAACGGGATTAGAAGCTCTGAAATATGCCTCAACATGGATTTAACCCAGAAACCCTAGATTACCAGGCGATAGGATTAATCAATACGCAATCAGAAAAGCTCGGAAGTAATCATGCTTTATATATCCACGTATATGCAAACATCAGTTACCTCAGTTCCTCGTAATCTATATCGTGTATATTCTCGTATCTTTCTCTCTCTTTTCCTTGCCCAATTAAATAATAATAGAATTCTCCATTATGTTTTACTCTCACTAGTTACACACCATGGAAGTTTAATATTTGAAATTATTTATATAATGGATTATCAATTTAAGGAAAATGAAATTTTAAAACACAAAGCACATCAAATAATATTTTCTTTTCAATAATCATTTTCTTCAGCTGTCCCTTCTTATATGGCATTTCCAAAATATCTGTAATAATTCTGACCTTTCTCGTACTATGTTCGTGTCACGGTTGAGAAAAATAACTCCCTAAGCTCTTGGTGCAACAGTCTGTTGAGTAATATAGTCTGAAAAGTGACTTCTCATTGAGTGACATGCGGTCAGGGCGTTAATGTCTATTCATCAATTTAATCATTTCATCAATCATCCCCATCTTCGCAAATTAGCCAAAAGGCACAAAACGCGAAGTAAAATAAACTACATCAATCAATCAATCAATCTTTACGACTCTGGGTTAAGACCAAAAGTTAGGAGCTGCATCTGAGAAACGAACCCAGACCAGGGAGAATAAAAATCATGATTTTTATTTAAAAAATCATTTTTGTTGATTTTTTTTATTTAAATAGGTTTTTTTCTATTTAAATCGATTTTTTTCATTTTTTTAAAAAAAATACCCTTAAAATTGCTGGTGTGGTTTTTGTCACCATACATATAGATATGTCTTCTATATAGAATATATTTGAACACTTTGATTAAAGTAAATAAAAAATGCTATGTAAATATTCATTTTTCTGTTTCTGATACTACATACGTATATGAACTTGCCATGGAAATGTTTGTGGAGTGTGTTTATGAAATTGTAATACATAATTTCAGCAACTTTTCTTCCAGTGAAAATAAAACATTCTGGATGTACTCTATAATTGTAACTTAAAATAGTTTTTAAAGTCCTTGTAGATGAATTTTGGCAATTTTTTTAACTATAGTATGCAAAATATCAGCTACCATGTTTATTTACAGATATTGATAATGACACTGTACAGTTTAATGATAATGACCCTTTACAGTTTAACATGGTTAGTATTTTGTATATTTTTCTGCACAAAATGTTTGCTAGTTTTGCCTATAAAAATTAAATAATTTTAAATCAAGAGAATTGAGGTGTGTTTGCAGTTTACATATTACATTTCATTTTGATGAGTTTCAGCTCATCACTACATATATTTTGTCTCCTTTCTTTTCCTTTCTTAGAGCCTAATAAACACTATTAAATGATTACGAGATTAGTGTACTTTCACCAAAAGTGATTCTGATATCTACAATGTACATTAAAGTTTTTTTTTAAATAACCCGATTAAAATCTCGATCTAAATTAATACATCTTGCCCAGAAACACTCCCAGCAAATATTATACAAAAGCGCTAAATATTTTGCGAAAATTATCTAGTGTGTATCAATTCCAATTTTCTTCATGTTGTGGTTTTAACGGTTCATTTTATTCTTCACTTTCTCAGCTGTATATATTAAAACTACCCATTACCCAGGATTCTAATCCGGGGCCCAGGTGTAGTAGCGCACCCGTACTGACCACTCTAGCAGCGAGGTCGTCTAACCATTCAGCTGCAAGGAAAGCCGTGTGTTAAATTTTGCGGACAATGTATTCTTTAGAACTCCGAAAGGGGACCTTGACAAAGGACATTCACCTCATCATCCTTTGTGTACAGATGTTCCATAAGATATTCAATTATGTTTTCTTTCTTCTGCATACATTTACTTCACCTAATAATATTACTGAGTGATATTACCTAAACTAAAATGAATCATGCGAGAGAGAAATACATTACATTGACATATCCTAGTACTTTATGCAATATGATATTTTGATCCGTTTGTGCTTGCCTGACTTTCAGGATACGCGTAGTTATTGATTAAAGTGAAAACTGCCCCCCCCCCCCACTTTCCTATATTGGATTGGTTTGAACTATAAGGTATCGTATCTCGGAACGCATGTACAGAACACATGTTCTATTTACTTTAAAGGTGGTAGGTAACTCGGGTTTGTGCGTTTGTAGTCTAAAGCAAATTATTATGCGGAAAGCATTTTGTACACTACTTTTATTGGTTTGGTTTGAGTTGGTGTTTTAAGTCCACTTTATGCACAGTAAGGCTAATCGGGACTGGACCTACAGTTTAAAGTGGGATCCGAACCACTTGTGCCTCCACCGGGTATCGAACCCGGGACCCCTTGATTACAAGGCAATGACGCTACCACTGCGCCATGGGGGAGGCCTACACTACTTTTATATTCCGCTAAGTAAGTGCATACGCCAGGCAAGAATTCCACTTGTGCAGCCAATGGAAAACATATACATCTGTTGCATCTAATGCATAGTTATTGTGTGTGCTCGACAGACCAGATAGGAGAAAGCTTGTTTAGTTAGTGTTGTGGATAAAAACTGCAAAGGTACACGGCACGACCAAATCATAGGAAAATTCAATTAAATATTCTGTACGTCTTGCTTTGACAACCTTTCAAAAGCTTACACATACATCTTTTGTTGGCTGTCCATTGCTTCGATTGATTGATTGAATTGGTGTTTTAAGTCAACTTTATGAACGTTAAGGTTAATTGGAACTGGACCTACAGTTTAAAGTGGGACCCGAACCACTATATGCCTCCACCGGGTATCGAACCCGTGACCCCGTGATTACAAGGCGACGACGTGTCCACTGCGGCATTGCTTCGAATGCATACTTCCAGTATTTTAGTTGCTGAAAGAAATATTCATGTTGAGTGCTTGAAAGGTGTAAATCCAAGGCCCAAACTTTTGGATTAACCCGACGTAGTTCCTTTCACGCTGAAATGTGGGAGATAATTTTTAAAATTTATGGAAAAAATAAGATTTGAGTAAACGGACAATAAATTAATTCTTGTCTAATTACGAATGCTCATGCTCCTTTTATAAACTGAACACCTTTTCCTTTTATTAGGATTATGTTTTCATTTCCAAGGCACGTGCGTGCAAAAATGCAGGCAAAAATATGCAGATTAGTCAAATTTCTCAGTCCTTTTTCCACTTCTCGCAAAATTAAACCTTTCTCCCTCCTTAAAGTTAACCTGGAGCGGGAATAAAATGAAAGAGAGAAAAAACATTTTCTTCCAACACCCAGAAGACAGAAGCAAGCCGTTACTTAATTTTATGCTTTGTGATTTTCAGCGTCCTTGGATACAACTCGTAATATCCCCCTCGACATTTCTTTCCCAGGGAAAAGCAAACGGTGCGGGGTTAGAATTGGAAACATTCATTCCGGGGAAAGAGTTACACGGGAGGGCGAAAGGGGGGGGGGGGTGCAGTTTAAGATATTGTTCAGGTGGATGTGGAGGTTCTCGGTGCAGGTAAATTTAATTAAGCAAGAGTTAAGTGGAGATTTTCGAGAATGCGAGGCACATCATGTATAGGGGAGCCGGGAACAGCGAGAAAGGGGAAGAATTGGAAGAGTCTGGAAGGAATTGTGAGGAGGGAAGCAGTTTCCTTCAGGATTCCTCCGGTTTAATTGGAGGAGAAAAGTGATTAATCTTTCCTTACCACCTACCGTTAACGCTTCTCAGTTAACCTTGGTGCGGGATTTCGTTCCTGGCGGAATTGGGTGAATAACTGATGTTTCGTGTCCTTCAAATTCAGGTTATTATATCGTCTTATGCCACGATTAAGTACCTTCTTTTATTGAGTCCTTAGTATATGTGCCTTTATCAAATTGTAGAAAGTCTCTACAGACCCGTTAGCGCTCAACTGCGTCTGTTTTACATAAATACGAGGGCCGTTTCAAAAGTGTTTCTCAATGTAGATTTTGTTTCAAAAAGCAGTTAACTATCTATCTGTGGAGCAAGGCCGAGAGCAGCGGCAGGGAATAAGAGGAGGGGGGATCGAGCAGCCAGAGAGAAGCAGTACACGCTGTTGGGAAAGCTGGTAACTGCAGTCGTTTCCCCCTCCACGCAATTCCGTTCCTCTCACGTGTTCATTGCCGGAGCCTTTTCGCTTCACTACTTGCGCAGAGACTTGTTTTCGTTCGCCCGCTCCAGAGATAGTTGGGACAGACTGTAACTCTCTGGAAGTCCTAAACTGGAAGGTATACTACCGCAGCAACACACGTCTTCCATCCCATCCTAGGCAAGATCAATCCACTTCTTAATAATTTTCTTCAGGTCAATCTTATTATTACTTCATCCGTTTCAGTCTTGGACTTCCAAAGGGTTCCTTACCATCAGGCTTTCCCAGCTAGGACGCGTGCTGCATGACCTGCCGTCTGAATTCGTTAATAATTGTGTCCAAATTGTTGTAGCATCAGTTAGTAAGAATTTAGTTTAAACTCGAACATCTGCCCCGTACATTTGGAGCCCGTTCTTCTTCAGTGTGATGTGGGTTGCATACTTACAGTCTTTCTGTTTTGAGCTTGCGTAAGTTCCAAACTACATTTGTATGCTCTTTAACGACAAATAAATGGCACTTTTTTTCAAACTATGTTTGGAACAGCACTCACGTTTTGAAATAGTCACAAACTCTTTCTCGCTGATCTGCCCACACCTTTCTGCACATAAAATAATAATGAAATTGCTGCGTGTACGCCTAAATGCTATTATTACAAGAGATTACTTTTTCATGTATTACGATGTCAATTCTAGTAGATGACGAAATTTTGTAATTTCACAAACAGATTATGGACTAGCTATCAGCACTCTGGAGTGGTTTTTTGGACGTTGATATATTGGGGATGAATATCTAATTTATGTTTTATCTTGTATGTGGAATTTGAGAACTGTAGTAGAAGAAAGGCGATTCAGTACTATCTTTATTATTTCCTTCAGTGTTTCTTGTAATGTATGAGGTATATTGAACGAATATTAGTGGTTGTAGAGTATAGCTATGAACGAGACAACCACTAGACTTCTGTGTAAATACTTATTGTCTTGGATCATACGTTCTTCAGCTTCCCACGTTTGACATTAAGTCTCAACGTTCATCATTAAATGAGCGATGAATCATTTTCACCAGGACTAAAGATAAGACAAACGTCACACAATTCACAACTAACTTTTTCCTGTATTCTGCGGGAAGAAATTTATTCCAAGGATTAAGCTATTCGTAACTAATTTCAGAGCTACTAATTAATCTTCATACATTGATGTGACACATTGATGTTCATGTACGTATTACAATTCTTGTTATTCTATTTCTACCCACGAAATACTACATTTAACAAGCAATCGATTGAAGGTAATGACAAGTGAAAATATGATTTATTATGTTGTTAGTTCCAAGGACATTGGTGTTTAACGCCAAGAAACTATAATCTATTCAGTTCATCTGAACATAGTAAAATAATTAAGTTATTCATTTGCTGTTGCTATGGCTACAATAATCAGGACAACGTTTCAAAACAGATGCGTACAGATTTATACAGGGTCTATAATAATCAAAACACCACAGATGTTCGCGCTATAATTGAGATAGCAGAAAGAGTGAGAAGGCAAATTTAAGAAATTGCTCTCATCGGTGTCGTTTCTATGTATTAGTCCGAGCTCAATCGGTTAACGTTTCGTGTTTCAAAACCTATAGGTAATTGGACATGATCACTGGTGACACATATTCTGCTTTACCAAGGCAAGAAAAACCCTCTAGTGCTGTTGTCTATAAATTTCAACCCTATAAGAGTAAAGGAATCGTGGGCGATGCAATCAGCAGCTTGCCATGTAATCCTGTTCCTACGTTGCCAAAATGTGCGGGGGTTTTCGACACAGCGTGGTCATCTTTAGTATGCCAAGCATCTTTCAGTGTCAAGTGTTTGAATCATCACGAAGGGCGAAACCGTACACAGCGAGAACAGAGGTGCAATATTTAACGATGTTGGATTTGTTTTACTACGAAGCAAGGAAATGAAGTTATAAATGTGATAACAAGGGGGTACAAGCGAGGGAGATTCTTTTCTGCGGTGGCTGAAAAGTAAGTAAGCAAGTGACTGTCCTAGGCATCATCAGGATCTCATTACTGAAAACGACACAAGATATATTTCCGTTGGCTGTACAAAAACATGCATGCACAATACTTGAGAATGAAGTCTGAACCAATTCCTCAATATGAATCAACCCCAGGAACAAAGTTAATATAACATCGCTGAAAGAGTCACACAATCAAAAGTAATTTGATAAGTGAAAATCAAGATACTTGTTCATATTGTTTTACCTGTAATTCATTTGTGCACAGATTTTATTACACGCCCGTTACAGGTGGGAGTTCTAACCACCCTTCCAATATTCCCCTACATCGTGAAATCGAATCCATGTTCACTTGATTACAGTCTATAATCCGGTTGTATGGAAGATTAAAGCAGAAACCACAACGAATCTCTGTATTTCACTATTGGCTCTTTGCAGCCTCTATACGTCAAGAGTGTCTACATGGCATATTTTTTATTCAAACTCTATTGTTTGTTTACGATGACATTAGATATAAAAATAGTGATGGCGAATGCAGAATTACTAATAACAGCTTATGAAGTTATGACTTATGCACATGTAGACTACTCGGTATCTGGGTTTACCGTTTAAAATGGGATCTACTAGTCACCAAATCAAAACTGATGATAATATCCCATATTTTAAACATAATAATGAACAATTTTTAATAATAATAATAATAATAAAATCGCCTTTATTGAGAGGGCGTGTTACGGCCTCGCGGGCCGTTCTTACAGCAACCCTTGTGAAATACATATTACAATAGACGCTTTGCACTTCCTGAAAATCACTGTTGCAGTAGAAAAATAAAAATAAAACATTCATACTTATAATGCAAACAATTAATGTACTGAAGGTACAGAGTTAAATCTAAAACAACAATTAGAATACAATTATCACAGAAGTAAAACTAAAACCAATACCTCATTCCCATTAATTACAGATAAGACAAATCCAGACACTATTGTTTGGACAGTAGATGCTTCTTTAGGTTCATTTTGTGTGTTGCAGGGTGGAGCTCCCCTGAGGTTAGTGGTGGCGGGAGTTCATTCCATTCTTTAATTGCAGTGACAATGAAGGAATTTCCATACAGTGTTGTTCTGTGTGTGGAAATCGTGAATTGTGTTTTTGACGAAGGTTAATTTGTTTCCCCTTCTTCTTGTACGGGGCAATTTCATCATATAAATATTTAGGTTCCTTATTGTTCATAATGCTCTACAATAACGACAATGCCAAAAATATTCTCCTATTTTTAACGTTTAACCAATTAAGTTTCTGTAAGTACGGGGAAATATGTTCTCTTCTTTTGAAATTCAGTATAAATCTTATTCAACTGTTTTGAAGTTTCTGTAGCTTGTAATTTATGTTACTGTTGATGTTTATAAATACGGGGGAAGCATAATCAATTTTTGGCATTACAAGTGTGTTGACTAGGTAAGTTTTCGTTTCCTTGATTAGCATATGTTTGAATGGAAAAAGTGATTCTTTCTTGTAAGTTAACTTAAGATAATTTAGATAAATATGTATATATTGATCCTGAATTACTTTGCTCTGAAGAGGAAAGGAAAACAGGTCGTCAGATGGTAAAGTGGAAGGAAATAGTTAGGTGAGAATTTCTTCATTTTAACAAAGGATAAGTAAGCATATACATGAATGGTAAACATAGGCCCACGCTAAACTATATAACAACAAACGAAATATTCATATTTAGAAATGCCGATATATACTAGGTAAATCAAAAACTAAAGGCAATTTTGTGTTTTCGCAAGAATAAACGAAGACTGGGTGTGTCTGACGTCACCACATGTATACTTGGAGTGACGTGGAAGTATGAGTATCCATCACTGCCCCATTCAGTCGAGTGTCGCGGAGCAAAAAGCAAAATGCACCATCGAGGAACAGCGCGTCGTAGTGCGCTTTCTGTGGTTGGAGCGAGTCAAACAGGCAGACATCCACCGTCGGCTGTTAGCGCAGTATGGAGCAAGCACCATGACTCAACGAAAGGTGTATGAGTGGTTGGACAGCTTTAAAGCTGCGTGGTCGTCGGTTCGGGTCAGATGACGAGATCCAGCAGGCGGTGCAGACGTGGCTTCGTGACCAACCAAAAACCTTCTTCGCGGACGGGATACAGAAGCTGAGTGCACGATACCAAAAGTGCATTGCCGTGCAGGGGGCATATGTGGAAAAGTGATATGTGTAGTTCTTCCTCTTGTGTGGAAATAAAGTGGTTATGTGAAAATTGCCTTTACTTTTTTATTTGCCCTAATATAAAAGTTAGCGTCTCAAATATCGATCTGAATTAAGGTACTGTGAGTATGGTACAGGCATTGCTGATTATGACACATTTATTAATTCCGGAATTTCACTTTATAATACGGATTCACTTCATGTTAGTTTAGGGTTGACTGATTGATTTGTTTTATTTTACTTCGCTTTTTTGCCACTTACGGCTAATCTTGAGGATGCGAATGAAAGGTGATAAGATAAATTGATGAAAGGACAATCACAAACACATATGGACAGCATAGAATACAACCCCCACAGAGCATTATACTGGATGCAAGTGCAGATACCAGAGCCTTGTTAAGTCTCTAAGAATACAATTCAGAGTGTACTCCGTGGAAGAGGCTTGACATTTGAGTGTCTAAGGGAAAGTCAAACCTTATATCCATTTTGTTTTGTTGAAATAACAGCGAAACTACTAAGCACAATGCTTTACGGAACGTAATGAGTGTCATTCGCTAATGACGCCCTCAAGTCAACTTTGTCACGTGTCAGTTCCGACGACAACATGAAAAATACAAGGAAGAAATTTTTCCCGAGAACGACGATAGATGGCAGCATGACATATAAAGAAGAGCAGAGTTCATTGTAGAAACTAGGAGCGGAGAAGAGCGATTATATATATTATAGTAAATGCAAAATATATATAAAGGAAAAGTATAAAAATTATAGGAGTGAATAAAATGTTGTAAATAGCCAATTAAGATAAATAAGAATATGCTCGTATATGAAACAATTATGAAAGTTAATAAGTGAGCAAATCAATTCAGAAATGTATCTCCTTTTTGATCCAAGTGATCAAAATTTGATTTAATACCTCTGACGAGGAGAACATCGTCAGCTTTTGTGTTTGTCCGTCCCTCGGTGGCGGTGTTTCCAAATTTGACGCACTTACGGTTGCGCTTCTTATTAGACGCACTAGGCCATAGGCAGCGCTTGCTGTTAGCGATCCTGGGCTATTCCCCTTTTGGTCGTTACATAGGAGGTGGCGCTACTGTGAGTTTAGTCGCCCCTACTCTTTCTATAAGTATAGCTTGTGCCGTTTGTATAATGCCAAAGAAGCGGGGAAAACGAGCGCATATATGTAATAAATAAGATTACGCTTTAAAAGGAAAGACAATATATTAGAAGAAAGAAAAGAAGAATAAGTCTTTTCCAAAAATAGAAGGAAGAAAAGAAGAGGAAGCCTTTTCCCTAAACAAAGATAGAAAAGAAGAAGAAGCCTTTTACCAAAATAGAAGGAAGTAAAGAAGATGAAGCCTTTTCCCAAATCAAAGATAGAAAAGAAGAAGAAGCCATTTTCCCAAAATTGTGATAAGAAAAGAAGATTTCCTTTCAATTATACATATATTTATAAGAAGAATATAACCGACGTAAATTTGGAATCAGCATATATATATATTTCAATGTATATACAAGCTTCGTTATATATTTTCTCTATATTGTGTACAGTTTTCAGAATATAGATCCGCATTTTACTATATCCTCTTGGCTATAAAACGCTTTCTTATTTGTAATTCTCGAATAAAGAACCTATCCCCTGAGATTAAGATATCTGTAGCCGTGGTATAAGTTTATTTTAAGAAGTGCACTAGAAGGACGTTGCAACTTCATTCCCACATAGTAACTATACACCGGCAAATCTAGTTTGGCAGGCCAACGAGGCTCCGGCGTCTGGACCCACGATCAGTGGGGCTCTTGTTGTGTTGTTCACATGTGTCAGTGAAAATGTATAATAAAACAAACCAATTAATCAGCAATACCTTACGTTTCGCAGCGTATTACCGTGATCACTACATCGCAGAAGCCTTACGAAAAATGATCATTATCTATAAGTTTGGTATGTAACATAAATGCTGACAAGTGTATGAGTTTACATCAGCATGCACGATTGTTGATGTTAAGACGCGTTATTTCCCAAAGTTTCCCCGATATTAGAGACGCTTCCAAAAATGTTTTCCCCAGTTTCTCCCCAATTCCGTCCTTCCTGCTGTTTTCCGAACCCGTTCAGCTTTGCGGAGAAAGTGGAGTCCTGGGAACTCTATTTTGCCGACATGGACAGGTCCCCAGCATTATCCCTGGTTTGGCAGAGAGGCCTGAATGCGTCTACCATATTGTTCCAGGAAAGAGAGCAAAGGCTGGATCGGCCGCGACTGGAGAAAAGAGAGCAAGATGGAGCATCGCGCATCAACGAGAAACGTGACAGAAATCTGTTATCATTTGAAGACAAAGACATCAGAGGGGGATCTCCGGGTTAGGAGTCTTCTCTTAAAGAAATTTCCTGCCTCCATCCATATGATAAGCCCAACCCTATCAGCGTTCTGCATAGCCGACCACAGTTGAGACATTGCAAAGTTCACATTTGTCGTTGACACATGTTTTCGGTTGTTGACCATGAAATTGCGGTTCCAGGAAAAAATGTGCTCTTCTCTCAGATTTGCGTTCTGTTGATCACCCTAGTTTAAAGGACGAAAGTAGGGCATGGGTGCTTGTTCATGCTTCATTTTTGTCTATCATGCATCCTCATCGTCCTTATTAATGCAAACCATCTACCCACATACAGCAAAATTGCATGTAATTAACTTGTTCAAGCACTCTATCTTTGGATGCACGAAACCCTTAACTTAGTGTTGCACAACCATAATTCCGTTTTAACACTAGACGAGTGATATATTATGCCATTTACATGTATCAGAAGCCATTGTATGCAGTGAAACTCACAGACAATATGACAATATGGTAACGCTGACTTCTTTTATCAGAGTCCCGGTTTAATATGCCACTACAGTACATTTAATAAACCACTAAAATGCACATCTTTGCTAAAGTTCATCATTATTTTTTATTATTTTCACGGATTGAACAAGGGGGTTGTCGCCCTCCCATCTCTTTTCTCTCTGACACCACACTGGCTGTCATCATTTTGTAGTAGACTGACCACTTCCTTTTTGTGCATTTTTGAACATTTTCCAAACGACAAATCAAAAAGTATGCACAATATCGCAGAAAATATCACTGCTTATGTGCTACAGTTTATTACACAATGAATAATTAACTTCATTATACTAAAAATAAATGTAAACATTAAAAAATAAAATTTGGGGAAAATGTAGTGCGTAATACATAAATTATATGAATGCAATATGGTAGTAATGATTTGACTTAAACACAACTTAAGCGGAATCTAGCATATATCAGATTACTTTTAATGTGAAGTAAACACTCAATCCGAAACCTGTACAGGCAAAGAAATGGAAATATGTTTGCTCACAATACCAAAATTCAATATTAGTTTCAATGTAAACGTTCTTATCATGAACTTTTAAAACTCTGTAATTACAGAAATCTGCTCAGTTTCGTGCAGTGTACACTTAATGTCTTCAGTACATGCAAAGGACATCCACAATCAATGAAAAAACAATCAGTGTTGTTCTTACAATCACCCTTTAGATGATAATCTACAAAGAAAGCAAATACAATCAACTTTGCTTCTAGACTCTAATCTTCGTAGTAAGCGCTTAATACGCTTAAAAAATAATGCAAATGCAAAGAAAGTAAAATATAACAATTTAACGATATTATTCAGAAACAATTACAATTGTGAGAAAGTCATCATGAACGAAAACATATTTCGGATACTAATAAATATACTTTTTATAATCAAGATCTATAGTGAGGTAATGATAAGATGGTCGCCTGCAAAGCCAATATATATCACGCCTTTCTTGCGAAGCTTATCTCTCAATTGCCACACGCTAAATCACGTGATAGCGCAGCTTAAACTTAATCCTTGTCTCAAAATAAAGTGAGGTTAGAAATAACCTCTACAACACTTCATGATATTTTCCTTGTAGATTCAGATAGCTAATTATTTCTTTCATAGTATTAAGTTTCTTGTTTAAAACACATTGGCGGTTGTTGTGGCAAGAAGCGTTTATTGCAAATTGCTAGTTAGGAGACGATCCGTAATTCTGAGTTGATGTCAGACTAATTTATGGAGAATCGCATTTCCAAATTGTGTAGTATAAACGCCTAATTACAAGATAATTGAGCAATAACCGCAGCGTAAAATAGGTCTTATTATTATAATTGTTATTATTAATGCTCATGTGTTTTGCAATGGTGCCAGGTTATAAATGGAAAGACGCTGTTTACCTTCCAAGTAAGTGGTTCTCTCTTTAGAACTGAATACAAAATGAAATTCATTATTACAGCAAATATTTCAGCTATTTATCATATTATACAATAAACCATATCAACAGAAAATATATCTCCATAGTTTGACGGGTTTTGCAAAGTAAAGTGTATTTGGGATTAAGTGAGATAGTTGCGAATTTTAAATTGCTTACTTTTCCTATGTGTCAATTAAACTTTCATATATTTTTTCGGTCACTGTAGTGAAAAGAGCTGTCTCACTGGTTTGCAACGAGAGTGAAAATGTTTATTAGAATAAGTGTTCTTACAGTACTTGTAGAACGTGGAAAGCAATATCGAGAGTATAGTAACGCATGCAAAAAACTACTTTCTTACGTAAGAAAACTCCAATTCAAACTATTCTTTAATAAATGGCGAGGTTCGGCCTGCTGTTGTTCGGCCACCCGATCCCATATACTACAGACATATAAAAAAACAAAAGAAACACACACACAAAGAAAAACACAAAAGATGAGAACAAAGGCTCGCATTCACAACAAAATTGCACAAAAGAATACACACATAAATAGACACGATCGTACTTGGTTTCATTTAGGTAAGAATAATACAAATTAAGGTTATAAAAAAAACAAAAAGATGGGTTAATCCTGCACTTTGTACCAAAAATTCTTAGTACGAAGATTGTCATAATTCATAGTATTCATAAATGTATTATAATATTCAACTATTATTTTTTAAAAACAAAGAAAAATGCATATTTAATATATTGATTGATTTGATTTATTCTACATCGCTTTTTGTGCCACTTTTGGCTAATTTGCGAAGATGGGGATGAGTGATGATATCATATAATTGATGAATGGACACTCACAAACATACATGCCCAGGCTGGGATTCGAACCCGGGTCCCCTGGTGTCGTAGCGCAATGTGCTAACCACTCCGCCACGGGGGCCGGTGTATTATATTTAATATATTATGCCACCACCTTCACTACAGAAATGATCCTGATAAAAAGCAACAAACCGAAAACAGGAAGTTCAGTACCTCGCATATTATCTGTTTATGGTCATAAATTCTTTTGCTGGTTTCACCAAAGGGAAATTCAAAATATGGTTTTCGGTGAAATAGTGATATTATTAAATAAACATAACGAATTACCAAAAACATTCCTCAAAGGTAATGTATCTTAACCACCAGCCACATTTTTTATTGGATCAATTAAGGTATTAATGTTGTGTTAAAGCCTCATAATCCCGTTTCCGTGGGGCGAGGCGAGAAATCCCATGGTGCATTTCGGCCCGTATATTGAAGCGCGAAAGTAGTGATAGCAAAAAAAGCGTAAATTGCGTCAGCGTCCAAGGCTAATTGCCGAACAGAAACGATAACAAAACGATGTGTCGTTCAGGAGGACTCCTTGGGAAAGTAATA
Source organism: Lepisma saccharinum (assembly GCF_977018435.1). Taxonomy (NCBI): domain Eukaryota; kingdom Metazoa; phylum Arthropoda; class Insecta; order Zygentoma; family Lepismatidae; genus Lepisma; species Lepisma saccharinum. The sequence continues at coordinate 38,620,197 of NC_139253.1, forward strand.
GGTCTCTTGTCGCCAATATTTCTCTTCGCACAAGCGTTCCTAATTGTCATGTCCTGAATTGTACGTCCCGGGAATCGGCTAACAATAACTTTTCCTTTCCCAATTAGTAACTGCATTCTCTTCTTGCGACCCCCACCCCAACCCCCGCACATTTTAACGGCTCTTTTAATTAACTCGCCATCTATGACGAGCGTGTTCGACAAGGAAAGTAGTCCTTGGGAAATCAATAAAAATTAGGGCCGAACGAGTACGGCCCCAATCTCTTCTGAACACTTGGCGGAACTCAAGAACAATTCCAGAATCTTAGGAAGTTCTTAAGATTTTACTCATTTGCATAATGCGTAGTATATGGTAACCCCAGTTGGCGTAAGAGTGCCCCCTGAGAAGTTATTCTCCTGATACTCGAAAATTCTTTGTGTAGGGAACAAGTAAAAAATTGTTATTGTTATTTCGTATACAGAGTCGACTAATCTATGAATCACAGAAATATTCACTTTTATATGTATAATTGTTTGAGATATTTCCAAAGTGGCACTCTTGGTTCAATGTGATGCTAGCAATTTCTCAAGTATTTTCCAGTTCCATTGACAACAATTTGGCAATCTTGATAGCGTTGGTAGTAAGCTCTGTTATTTGAATATTACCATCATTCTCAGAATGTCCAATTTTTTCACATCAACAAATCACACTCATACAGGAATACAACGTTTGAAAATTTTATTTCCCATATCACTCTCCTTCCTCCTATCAGAATTATCTCCTCCACTAATATGACTTCTGTATGGATATGCACGAAAATGCAGGCTTGAAATATAAAATTATTTTTTTAATGTAACAGGGCAAGGATAAAAGTGATTTATTTATATAATCGATTTATGTTTGTGGAACTGGTGAACTTGAGTGACAATCTACCGACTTCAGAAGACAAACAATAACAGAAACGCTGACCAAAGTAAACAGGATATTGTTGACAGGGTCATATAAAAGAAGAAGAATTGTTGTGATTAGTCAGCTTCTGAGAGTAGATGTTCAATGAATGAAAAAGCCGGAATAGAATATTTTCTGTGAGCACACTATATATACTAAACACAACTCCAACTGGCGGCTGGGAAACAGCGAATCAGCGATCAGTTGAATTTTCTTCGAATGATACTGGCATTTTCGAGTCACAAGGTACGGAACGTTGTTCGCGGGACAAGACAAATGAGCGTTGGGTCCACCACATGTTGCCAAACGTACTGTAAAGAGAGAAAGAGACTTCTCGGGCAACGGCATTGTCAGCACCAGAAATCAGCAGGGGTTAATGGTACAACTGCACACGCGGTCCTGAACGTTGACGTTTCCGGAAGGACCACCCACAGGTCGGAATGCAGTCATATAAAGGAACTGGCAAAAACAGAAGTACGCTTGGCAACGTTGCTTCAGGAGAGAGATGTGGTCTCCTCAGATTTTACGACGCAGCTGAGTTTGTTGACACCTATCTGACCACACACCCCAGAAAATGATTGGGGGACAGGACGCGCAAGAAATAGCCATCAAAGTCAACCGCCAAGTGAAGTTGCGTTCAGTAGGTATAACTACCGTCAGTAAGATATACTGTTGATTTCTAGCAATAACAACACTCGATACTCTTGTGTATTAAAGGGTGATATTATTATATTCTGACGTGAATCTTATCCTTAACATCAATATATTGCTCTGCAGAGGAGAAGAATATTGTATTAAATGATCATGCACTATCATAGAGATAAGGTATTTAAATATTGCACATTGAAAGTACCAGAAGAAAATCTAATGTTTAATATTAAATCGTATCTAATGGTCCTCAGAAACTAGAAGTTTGTAGAAAAATCTCTCCAACCTTAAAGGAATGAACTCATTTTAATTCTCTCCTAGAGTTTAAAAGTAGGCATAAACAATAAGTTTTCGTCAAGATTTCTTAAAATTAACCTATACAAAGATATGTTAATCTGGATTGTGTTGTTTCAACAAATAGCCAATGTGAATACAGCGGCTATGGATACAGGGGGGCTCACCCTTGGCCTCATATCACCTCACTGGAGAGAGAACCCTGAAGCTATGACTCAGAAATATTATTTTGAAAAATTATCTGGAAAATATTTACAAAAGTATACAAGATGAAAATAAAGAAAATGTATATATCCCCAGAATATCAGTTGTTAGGAAACAACTTTACAAAACTTTATGTAAAGTGAAAGGGTGCATGCACATCAAAATGACATGAGACACGAAACATTAGCTTGAAAATGAACCATACGAATGCAGACTTATGCTGCATTCAATGCGGTATAAAATGTTTCAATTTATTACTTCGTTCTCAAGCCTAAAAGTATCATCCCTACAAGCAATAGAGTTCCACAACTGTGCACGTGAATTAACAAAATACAAATATATGAACCTTATATAAGAATTAAAATATGAACCAATTGGGAAAGGTTATACGCATACAATCCACGAAGAACCGAATCTATGTGCAGCACAAAATGTAATGTATATGCAATCCGCCTCCGATACAAGTGCGCATGCGCCAAATGAAAGAGTCCACTGGCGAAATAGGAGGGACGGCTGCAAGTGGATAGCAGACAGGGAAGTAGGTTTTGTGAAATCGTCTGCCGATGACGAAACATTGATATTTCAAACGTGCACTAATGTACCCACCCATATTAGCCCCGTCTATTCCGCTGCACTTTTTGATACCAGGTGTAATGCAGTTACATCCCAGTGTCAGTCTGGTGAAAGGAAATTGAGTTCAACAAAGTAGACGCTGTACGCAAGAAAAGCGGAGCCTGTCAGCTGTTTTAAACGTACACTCGTGTTCAGATAAAGTGGCACATACTTCAACTGATCAACCCTCTAAAGAGTGTAATTCTTGCGAACAGGAGTGAACATAAATTTCATTGGTTAGTACGCAAAGTAATGCAAACGGTGCACGCATCAAATGCACTACGTGTAACCAAATGAACTCGGTGTTGCACTTTGTAACTATTGCTCTCTCCACGAAAACAGTCCAGCCAAGGTCGGAGCTCCCCCTTTCCTCCTCCATACCCCTGGCTCTCCAGGGTTGCCACACTGCTTGTAAGTTGCTCAATCCACAATTGGGGCGTTGTACAGTGTCTCTCAAAAGTTTTAGGACAACGACATTTTAAACTAGGCAACCCAATTTACACAAAGCGTTGGTGAGTTGCGTGTAGAGTTAGGCTCAATTTCAGGGTTGCCACATGCACAATAGATATTTATAAAATACGCGAAAGAAATAAAAACAAAGACGTGAGAGAAAACGAAAGGTGACAAAGGAGAGGAAAAAGAGAGAGCGAAAGGAGAAGAGGAAAAGTAGAAGAGAGAAGAAAGAAAGGATAGACGAGGAGAGGAGATGTAGTGAGGAGACGAGAAAAGGAGAGTGGAGAGTAAAGTAAAGGAGAGAGAAAGAGAAGAACGAAAAGAAGAGGAAAGTGGAGAGTAAAGTAAAGGAGAGAAAAAGAGAATAACGAAAAGAAGAGGAGAAGAGTGCAGTGGAGTCGGAAATCTAAGACAGGAAAAGAGATACGAGGTGGAGATGAGTGGGATGGAGATAAGATGCGAGAAAAGTAGGGAAGGCGATATGAGATAAAAGCAGAGCGAGCAGAAGGAGGGGAGAGGAGAACGAGAAGAGAAGAACAGAAGGGACTGAAGAGAAGAGTTAGTTGCAGAAAATATCGTACCAGCGTCAAGAATTGATACATTGGTCAAATTATCGACATGAAACATTCAATAACATTTTGAAATGTATTAGATTGGTTCGAAATGCCTTTTGACTTAGTTCAGAGCAAGGTAAAATCTTCCATGTAAGATCTTTGATTTTACCTGCGATTATACCACTAAAAACATGAATGTAATTTGAATATTTATAAGAATTATCCAATTTTGGTCCACTTCTCGGTTCGTTGAAATGAAGACTTTGCAATTTAATATTTCCCCTCCCCCCATCGTTAATTCCAAACTGAATCATTCCGTTCCACACGGCGTGGACAATGAACACAATGGGATAGGTCTAAAACTTACGAAAATTTTCTGCCACCTGAAGGGTTTGAACCTACGACCATCAGATTGACAGTCCTGGACAGTAAACACTACCCTACAAGCTTTCGCTCCTAGAAGTAAGTAGAAGGAGCTGACCAATGTGAAATGTAGATGCAACTCTCCTCCTACATGTAATGTGCAAACAATACTTGTTTGTAACAAAGAAAACGAAGGTAGTACGACTCGGCGAAAACATTTAATGGAGAATTGCACATGATGAAAACTTTTCAATCGATATTTGCGGAAGTATCCTTGCATTGAACTCGTGTGGGAAAGGGGTAAAATTAGTATGTCCTGAATTGCCACAAATATAAATAGTTATTTCATTAATATTTGTCAATGTCTTTGAAGCAGTACACAATTATCGTTAGAGTATCATAATTCACGATCTTATACATGAAAATATCCCTTTTAATGTGTGTCAATTCATTTATTTGTTTATTTTTTATAAATTCCATATGCAGAACAATGTAGCCACTATACACTGCTATTACAAATAATGTTACCATGCTCTTGTTTATAATAAAAGGAGAATTAAAAAAAAAGAACACCTAGTATGGAGGATCGAACCTGGGAACGCTGGCAGCCCAATCGAGAACTCTAACCACTATACCACGCCCTTACCTTCGATTGGAACAACAATTTTTAAGTATTCTGTCCCTCCAATATTGTAAATGTCGTTGGGTATACATGTAGTTGACCTTTTACTTTAATTTTGAATTGCTTTCTTGTAGTATAACAGATATCTTCGAGAAATAATTTTCGAAGTTATGAAGAAAAACTAGAATATTGGTAGTTGCGAAAATGCGAGTTATTTCTTCTAACTTATTATTGTGATTAGACATTATTAATGGAAAATATCTAGAGGCTTGTTTTCCTTGGAGTTCTTAATTATTCTGTCGCGTGAATATTGTAAACGTTATCCTGCAAAAAGAAGTTCAATACTCTGATATAGCTCTGTACTTCTAGAATTACTCTATACACATGCATTTGAAATTTAACTCTGAATTTATTTCTTCGTTGTTAGTATATCTAAGCTTGTGAATATACTTTATTTGTAATTTTATAACGGTTAACTGAACAACTACGAAATAGTTCCTTATAACAACCTCCGCTTGACCAATTTGCCAATATAAACAAATTGAATACAGATTGTCTTCGAGCTTACATTGTTAAAAAGGAGCGGATACACGTATTACTATCCCAATACTTATTCAATAAGGTTTCTGTTTGTCAGAAATTATCACTTAAACTATTGCATGTTGAGCTAGTGCCCACCTAGCCGCCTCTGATGAAATCTATCATTCTTCAGATTCTCTTTCAAATTCGACTCTGGTCACTTGTAACTTGCTGGGTGCGTTTTGCGATAAGAAGCGGCCTTGAATAGCGTGAGTGAGTCACTTTGAACGCCAGCAAGCTACGTTACCAAGCTTGTCTGCCTTTGAAAACCAAGTCATTTTTCTTTCACCGTTTCCGAACGCGATTGCTATTGTAGAAGTATATATTCTCTCAAAAGAGCACGAAAGGAAATTTGACCAATATTCTCCCGTCGTTTAAAACAAAATATTAAACGAAAAGTTCACGATTGTCAATAAACCTATCTGAGCATAAGGTGGATGTAAATAATAAAGTTAATAGAAAGATTCTCCAAAATTTATCTCCCACTGTCTACGTCAGGCCAGTACCCAGGGGGAGCATGGGGGCCATGCCCCCTCGAACCCTGAAAAAATATTTAAATGTGAACCTATCAATAACTACGAAAATAACATCGTCGATATTAGAAATGTGTAGAAATTTCAATTTTGTTCTTACATAAACGAATCTGTTCCTTGCGCAAAAGTCTTCAGGCTGCAATATTGGGTAGTTTTAGTTTTATAACCATTGATGCAAGGCTACCAGACGTCCGATTCAGCGATTTAGTCAGACAGTGCGTTACTTTCAATCCCTGTCCCGACTTTTTCGAACTGCAATCGTGATGCGAGAATGTCTCTTTATTCTTAACACACAATTAGACATGTTCTTTATTGTAATAATAATTCCTAGTACGCAACATTTAATTTATAAATATATTATTTTCTAAACATAGAACTATCATGACTTTTCAATGGCGCTCGCACTATTTGAACTATTTTGTAACATCTGTATCTCTCTCTCTCTCTCTCTCTCTCTCTCTCTCTCTCTCTCTCTCTCTCTCTCATATATAATAATAATAATCCTTTGCGCAACAGCCCCTCTCTCTCTTATATATATATATATTTATTTGGGTCTGGGCCCTCCCTCAAAGAAATCCTACGTATGGGCCTGGTCTAAGTCAATGACAGAAATGCAAGCAATATTATTATTTATTTTTAACCGAATGAATGAAAGGAATGTGGAAGAATTTAAAAGAAATATAAAAGAGCAGAACGTCTGTTACTCTAGTTTAAAAATTGTTCTTCATCGAGGAAGAAAAATAAGAAGTATTTACTCCAGCACATTAACACAGTGTCCCACGAGTCTCTCTTGACTAATACTGTCAAATATGAAGTGATTTTATGAATAAAATTTTCCGCCTGTTTACGTCTAACGTTTGGTAGTTCGCAAACAGTGTAATTATTTCGTGTTACCTTACGCAACAGCAACTACATTTCATAAGACTGTTCTGAACACGACACTTGCGTCAGTAAACAAGCATTTCGTCTGTTGCAGTATCTCAGGAAAAGAACATCGTCCTGCAATGTTCAAGCTTCTAGATATTTTCCATTAATAATGTCTAATCACAATAATAAGTTAGAAGAAATAACTCGCATTTTCGCAACTACCAATATTCTAGTTTTTCTTCATAACTTCGAAAATTATTTCTCGAAGATATCTGCTATACTACAAGAAAGCAATTCAAAATTAAAGTAAAAGGTCAACTACATGTATACCCAACGACATTTACAATATTGGAGGGACAGAATACTTAAAAATTGTTGTTCCAATCGAAGGTAAGGGCGTGGTATAGTGGTTAGAGTTCTCGATTGGGCTGCCAGCGTTCCCAGGTTCGATCCTCCATACTAGGTGTTCTTTTTTTTTAATTCTCCTTTTATTATAAACAAGAGCATGGTAACATTATTTGTAATAGCAGTGTATAGTGGCTACATTGTTCTGCATATGGAATTTATAAAAAATAAACAAATAAATGAATTGACACACATTAAAAGGGATATTTTCATGTATAAGATCGTGAATTATGATACTCTAACGATAATTGTGTACTGCTTCAAAGACATTGACAAATATTAATGAAATAACTATTTATATTTGTGGCAATTCAGGACATACTAATTTTACCCCTTTCCCACACGAGTTCAATGCAAGGATACTTCCGCAAATATCGATTGAAAAGTTTTCATCATGTGCAATTCTCCATTAAATGTTTTCGCCGAGTCGTACTACCTTCGTTTTCTTTGTTACAAACAAGTATTGTTTGCACATTACATGTAGGAGGAGAGTTGCATCTACATTTCACATTGGTCAGCTCCTTCTACTTACTTCTAGGAGCGAAAGCTTGTAGGGTAGTGTTTACTGTCCAGGACTGTCAATCTGATGGTCGTAGGTTCAAACCCTTCAGGTGGCAGAAAATTTTCGTAAGTTTTAGACCTATCCCATTGTGTTCATTGTCCACGCCGTGTGGAACGGAATGATTCAGTTTGGAATTAACGATGGGGGGAGGGGAAATATTAAATTGCAAAGTCTTCATTTCAACGAACCGAGAAGTGGACAAAAATTGGATAATTCTTATAAATATTCAAATTACATTCATGTTTTTAGTGGTATAATCGCAGGTAAAATCAAAGATCTTACATGGAAGATTTTACCTTGCTCTGAACTAAGTCAAAAGGCATTTCGAACCAATCTAATACATTTCAAAATGTTATTGAATGTTTCATGTCGATAATTTGACCAATGTATCAATTCTTGACGCTGGTACGATATTTTCTGCAACTAACTCTTCTCTTCAGTCCCTTCTGTTCTTCTCTTCTCGTTCTCTTCTCCCCTCCTTCTGCTCGCTCTGCTTTTATCTCATATCGCCTTCCCTACTTTTCTCGCATCTTATCTCCATCCCACTCATCTCCACCTCGTATCTCTTCTCCTGTCTTAGATTTCCGACTCTACTGCACTCTTCTCCTCTTCTTTTCGTTATTCTTTTTTTCTCTCCTTTACTTTTCTCTCCACTCTCCTCTTCTTTTCGTTCTTCTCTTTTTCTCTCCTTTACTTTACTCTCCACTCTCCTCTTCTCTCATCTTTGCTCCATTTTCCTCATCTCTCCTAGAATCTTTTTCCATTTTCCTCACTCCATCTCCTCTCCTCGTCTATCCTCTCTTTCTTCTCTCCTCTACTTTTCCTCTTCTCCTTTCGCTCTCTCTTTTTCCTCTCCTTTGTCACCTTTCGTTTTCTCTCACGTCTGTGTTTTTATTTCTTTCGCGTATTTTATAAATATCCATTGTGCATGTGGCAACCCTGAAATTGAGCCTAACTCTACACGCAACCCACCAACGCTTTGTGTAAATTGGGTTGCCTAGTTTAAATTGTCGTTGTCCTAAAACTTTTGAGAGACACTGTACATATGCGGTTGATTTCGTCGGTTGATATTGTTGCTTATTGGCAACACTGTAGGTGAGGGGCGTGACCTTGACTGGACTTTTCATGGCTTTAGCTTTAGACGCTTGAGTGTAGAGAGTCAAAAAGTGGAGGCTATTTAAAACCTAGCTATAATCAACACCGGAACGCATACAAACTAAACGTTGTGTAGTTTCTCACATCTCCATTTGCGTAGGGATTGTCCATTGAAACCAGGAGCTCCTTCCGCGGTAAATCAGTACTACGAGAGTGAATGTCTCCATCGCGGCAAGATGGCAGCATCATCACAGCTGATGCTACATCTCCAAGGAGCGACACCCTTCCCACCCAGGGGAGGGAAGCAAAGAAAGATGCTCTCGCTATAAGGTCACGGCGGGGGGGTCAATTTGCTTGATTGACCTCGATAGCACTGGCGCAATTACCGCCTGGTCGATGCTTTAAGCGAGGAGACATGCACGAAACACACCAGCCACTGTACCAGGATGGTGTCCGTTGCATAAACGCCACGATGCCAGATTTATGGCTATAATTAAGTCTTGCCTTAACGACCTGAAATCATCCTCTCCTGTTGAAACAGTATGGCGTTTGCAAAGACCTATGCTTTGAAGTGGAACCGTAACTTGTTAACATTTCAACAGAACTTGGCCGTTGGAACTGTTAATTCATATGCACTGCGATTTAAACTTTTCTACTTAGCGTGTCGAGATTTATGACGCTGGAGTAATGGAGCGGGCAAAAACTTCCGAAAGGAGGAAATTAGTGCTTGGGATCTTTTGTCGTTCTTAAGCTTCGTGAATGTGGAAAAGCAGAGATTTCTTAAAGAAACAGATTAAGATTCTCCGAGAACGAAGCAACTGACAAATTAATTTCTCCATTAGAATGGCAGAGTGGTACAAGGTATCATTAAGCAACCTGTGGCTATGAGGAATATTCATGCAACTTTATCTGTCAATATATTTCAGTCAAAGGCAACAAATACAATAGTTTCGGCGGAATGACCACCACTCTCCTATGACGGCAGTCCTTGTAGGGAGATGAATTTCTCTCTAGATTTCGTTGGTTTAGCAAATATCGCAGGCATGTTCGATGGTTTCATCAGCTGAACTCACTACTAAATTAGAGATCGCAGGTTCGAACACTCGTCATGGCTTGGGTGCAACGTGGTGTTTGTCCTATAATCCATTTCACCCTATCGTACTTCATCCTTATCGTTGCGAGTAACCTAATAAGTTGAAAAGCGATGCAAAATAACCGAAATATTACAAAAATAGAGATTTGTGAATTTAAAATACTACCATGATACATCCAGTCCCCACTTTTATCAATCCAAAGTATCTCCATACAATTGACAATAGCAGAAACAGTTCTTGATAATAATCGCAGGATTGTTTTCAACTGCACAAATCACTATTAATTAATTCTTTAATTATTGTAGTTTTATGCACAGAATATTCATTTATAAAGTCTTTAAATGGATAATTTCTGTAGGTCAGATAGAATAAATCACTCTACCGTGCACACACCAATTACCAGCGTGCGAATTAACGGGGGGAGGAGTTGCCGGGTATTTCCCCTCACAAAAATGTTATCCCCGGCAAAGGAAATTATTCTTATCCCTGCCTGTTTTATCCCCCCAAAGAAAATGGAATTAAATGCATATAGTGTAACATTTCTTAACTATGTAACGAACACAATTGAAAAATCATTCGTGCCCATTAATAAGTCCATCTGCACAAATGTCCAGCCATCAAAGATTTCCTACTGAAAAGCATGCAGCCTTGTAGATTAAAGGAGGACACCATTCTGCAACTGACCAATCTCACAGAGCCACAACACAGCAGGCTGTTTTTCACTTTGTCACAGTGCTGATATTTTACATGTATTAAAGTGCTCACAAGAAACTTGTAGGTAGGTTAGGTGGACGTTAAGTTTAGGTTAGATGGACGTTAAGTTTAGTTTAGATGGACGTTAAGTTTAGGTTAGGTGGACGTTAAGTTTAGGTTAGATGGACGTTAAGTTTAGGTTAGATGGACGTTAAGTTTAGGTTAGGTGGACGTTGAATTTAGGTTAGGTGGACGTTCAGTTTAGATTAGGTGGACGTTAAGTTTAGGTTAGATGGACGATAAGTTTAGGTTAGATGGACGTTTAGTTTAGGTTAGGTGGACGTTAAGTTTAGGTTAGATGGACGTTAAGTTTAGGTTAGATGGACGTTAAGTTTAGGTTAGGTGGACGATAAGTTTAGGTTAGATGGACGTTAAGTTTAGGTTAGATGGACGTTAAGTTTAGGTTAGGTGTACGTTGAGTTTAGGTTAGGTGGACGTTAAGTTTAGGTTAGGTGGACGTTAAGTTTAGGTTAGGTGGACGTTAAGTTTAGGTTAGATGGACGATAAGTTTAGGTTAGGTGGACGTTAAGTTTAGGTTAGGTGGACGTTAAGTTTAGGTTAGATGGACGATAAGTTTAGGTTAGATGGACGTTAAGTTTAGGTTAGATGGACGTTAAGTTTAGGTTAGATGGACGTTAAGTTTGAACTTGGCAATAGAAATTTGGTCAAGTTTTCGCTGTTACTAATTCTGTAGCTCTTTTTGTGCACGAGTTTAGGTTTTATTAGAATGTAAATATACTAAGTGTTTCTAAATTACGTGTAAAGGTTACCATAAGATTTTATGACCTAGGTTAGAACCAATGTTCTAAGATACCTAGAACTGCGATGCGAATAGTCTAGCTTACTCCCTGGTAACGTATACAAATTTGAATGCCCAAAAACATACCCCCAGAAATTAAAATCACAAATAAGCCACTGTGTGGGCATCCCCCAAAGCAAAAAGCTTAAATGCAAATAACGCAGGTTCTTGAAAACACGAAATTGTCCTTATCTATAATTCCGCCAAATTGTTCTGTTTATATTAACGTAACAGTACAAACGTTACACCAGGTAACGTACACAGAAAGCAAATTAGCAAATGAACTATTTTGGCTTCTTGGAAGAGAACCCGTTCGGCGGAAACATTAATTACTTTGCAAAACGTTCGTAACATTTTCAAGCCAGCTCTTGAACTGCTTCTCTCCATTGTTGCGCATACGTTATTATCATTGTCACTTCATGCAGCTTCACTGCGATACAATGGCCGATGCTGAACACGGAATGCTGTACACAAACGTATTGTTACGGAAGCCGAACAACAAAGAATAGTTTAAAGACTTTTCGTCCTCTTTAAATATGCAAGTTATTCTGTCAATTTGAACACTGAAACTAAGGGCAGGAGAAAAATTACAGTGGGAACAAAAACATGGGAACGCATCAATAATACATGTTCAATCCGCTTTGCAATCTCAGCGGAAAATCAGAGCGAGCAGCGAAGATCCATTGTCTATCTGGATATTGTTCCACATGGTTCGGGCAGAAAGTTTTCGGCCATTGTCCAGTTTATACCGGACATTTTTATTCACAATGGCATTTTCCATTCAAACATCACTGGTTTCTGCAGCACGTGATCTCTAGATTAACGAATGGTTTCCATGTGTACAAACACAAAATTCATATGTGTGTATAAATTAGTATGTTGAACTGAAATGTTGCAGTACTTTGGCATCATATTTACTATATGTTCTATGCTCTCCAAACACTAGCGTAGGCAGGATATTTTTAGGTTAGGAGGGGCTGGCGGCGGCTTGAATTTTGAAGCTGGATATTAGATAATTGAGTTCTAGATGGGATACAAAACAAAATATTTTGTTTTAAAAGTTATACCAAGACAAAAATTGCAATCGGGAGTCACTATAAGGGGTTGACATGAAAATGAGCTGTGTAGCAATTAACGGTAATTGTGTAAAGAATATAAATTACTTCAAAATATAATTTGGACATTGGCAAACATACTGGTTAGTCAGTGGATACGAATCACTGTGCTCATCATTGTAGCATTAGTGTGAATTTTCCTTTCTGTTTGTATTTGTCTTATTTTACGTCGCTGCTTCTCTACCACTCTGGGCTAATCGCGACGATGAAAATGTATGAGAACTTCATGCATCAGGCTCAAGCAGGTTAAGTTGATCGTATGTCGAGACAAAAACTAATGTGTTGAAATACGTTAGTATCCTGCTGTGAGGGATAGGGGAAAGAAAGTGTCGCAATTTGGTAGGCCATAGTAATTCTTCAAGTATGCTTTTCTATTTCGGCTTATCATCAGCAGGCAGTGCGCAGAAGCTTCCAAAACGTGCCGAAATCTGATGTGTTTCTTCCACCTCCCCTCTCGATGCATTTTGATAGATGCCTGATGACTGGGAGTGCGAGTTGGGGTGGCTTGCGGGTCCCCCTTATCTTCCTTCCCAGCACTTTCCCTTTCTCCGCAGAAATCGACGACTCCCCGTCAGATCTCCTCATCACGTCGACACATCTTCATCACGTGTGACATTTCATGGCGTACGTGAGTTGCAGAATCAAGTGTCGTGATCGGCGCGCCAATCGGATCTCGCGAAATGAGGTTCCTTTTTCCCTTCTCTCTCTCTCTCTTTCTTTTTTCGAGAACGAAATCGCTCCAAATAGCAGGGGGGACAGCAGCCACCAACCAGCATAAGGTAGTGGAAATATGTGGAATGGTCCAGCCAGCAATGTGAGTACGTTACTTCGACATGTCACATCGTAGAAGTAAACAAAGGCTGACACGCATGTGTAAAGTTGCAATATTTTTTTAATACGCGTAGTTACTCTCCTCCAATCAGACTTCTCAGTTATAGTAAGGAGGAGTTTTACGCCAGCATTAATGCGTGTGGAAAAACTTATATGGGGCATTCCAGCGTTTCGTGTGACATTATACACACAAATTTTAAGGTTCTGACCATGAGATTGGAATAAAATATTCATAATGAACTGATTTCATATAATTATAAAGTGCCTTGTGGTGTCTGCTAAGAAATGAAAATAAACTTGAGTAGGATGACATAGGCTGAATGTATGAAAATTATTAACAATGCAAATGCTATAGGTCTTTTCAGTTCTTACGGCGGGCGCTCTACAAGCTGGCAGGGGAAGTGGGGAGCGGGGAAGCAACCAATCCAGCGCGATAAGAAACGCAGCAGCCTGTAGAACTAGTTTCACGTAGTACTTATTTCCGCCACGTCGTATCTCTGGGCGCCACCGCTGTTGTCTGGTTGGTCTGCGGCATATTCCCCGCTCCCCACTTCCCTTGCCAGCTTATAGAGCGCCCGCCGTAAGAACTGAAAATACCTATAGTAACTTGCATTGGTGAAATGTACAAATTAGTATCTGCATTCACAAACATCTAAACCTTAATGCAATTAAAAACAATAATAATTTTCAGGTTGTTTCATCTTGTTATTTACATGGAGTACCATTTTTTGTGGAATGCCTCAACACTAATTACAAATAACAGCCTTTAATCACGGTTCATATTTGAGTCTGCCACTATTTTAACACACTTGTACATGCAATCAACAATACTATTACCTTCAATTAGCTTAGAACATAGCAAAAAACTTACAATTTGTTACACCCATGTTCTTGTATTTAACGACATTCTAGATCACCATGTTTTTTAAAAGAGTTCAACATAAAGGTTAGCAGTTAACCATACGCTCTTGCAATTGCGTCATACAGTTGAAACTCTAGTAGCATGATCGTTACACATGTATGCAATAGACTAAGTCGTTGTGTAATTTGGGTTGTCTGACTATATGGGTTTAATGACTGACACTTATTCACATACACCGCACCAATCCTTATTGCTGTCTATCGGAACAACAACTCACTATATATGTTCACTGTACAATCAGATTAGGAGAGATATGCGTAAAAATAATATGCAATATAGCGTATACGTTTAGGAAATGTACACTGGAACACCCTTAACAGATTATATAAGATTTTGTGAAACTTTGTTCAGATACTTCGCTCCTAGTTTGAGGTAGAAGGTATTTTAGAAACACCCACGGACTGGTTTTAGTAGTAATATCCCGACGTGTCTGAAGGAAGAAAGGAAAAATCTCGTCCTTGCCGGGTGGAAGATGGGGGGCGACATCTATAAAAGATTTTACAAGCTCGTATCCAGCTTCCAGCTGGAAATGGTTAGGCTCTCCGCGTAAGCTTATAACTTTTTAAAATCCTTCTCGCCATTTCTCGACTTGCAGTGATAACGCTGTTTGGATCTGAGAGAGATTTGCATTTTCACGACGGACGCGTGGCTTCGGCCTGCATCCACATCGAAGTGCTTGGAAGGTTAACATTGGAGCCATCTTGGAAGGGTCGAAGGTTAATTATTACGAGCTAAATCTGGGTGCGTTCAAAAAAAATTGTAATTCTCCTAACAAATACTGATAATAAGTCAACATAAATCTACGCAGTGTCCAACAACTTTGAACCACATTTTCTCCACGAATCTAATACTATTACTCTTCAATAATCATGCCTCAACGTGTAAAACAGTCTTATGGATTCTTCATATGAAACCAAAGGCAGTATTTGCGGTGTTATCAATATTTACCTTTTGATATAAACATATTTTGAGTATCGATTATTGACGTTTCTTTAAATCAGAAAATTCTGATTTTGAAGCCAATTATAAGTTTTCTGATAATCCAAGAAGACCTGTATGTACTTGATTGTCGGGTCACCATAAGCTCATTGATTATATTATTATTATTAAGAATGCTAAAGTTTAGGCTTATTGATTAAGAAGACATTTTTTCGCATCGTTAACATGCAATGGGAAATGTCTTCATTCACTTGGGATTAAAAATATACTGGGTCCAATTCTCTATGTTCACTACTTACATAATTTCTGGATGAAGTCAACAAGCGTGGATGACTATTGGGCGGTTTGCCAACTTACCTGCAGAAGAAAAGAAAATGAATATTATATCAAAACTGTAGCATGAAATAACATACAGCACAAAATTAAAACATATATTTTGTTAGTTGATCAGCCTCGCGACCAATAGGGCTTATCACGGCCATCTTCATTACAGGCCGGAATCATGAAATTTGGCAACGCTGTCTCGCCGGTCTAAACATCAAGCTACATAGCATGGGCGCGCATAGCAAACTTGATGTTGACTCTTAAAGAAACAAGCGAACATGTGTAAAATATTTTTCTTTTTCCAAATCTGGACAGCAGATTGACATTACGATGTAAGTAGAAAACATACATTAACAATAGAAATATAAATTTTCCGTTAATTTATTTGCTAGCATTTCGGAATGACATTCGAACCTCTTTAACAACTAAATATTTAACGTTTTAAACGTAAGACGTACAAAGTAGTTGTGGATGTGATAAATATATTGCTGGTGACTATGTACTCCCTGCGAGAAATGGATAATTTTGCATGGTTTAATAAGAAATTAGAAGGTCTTGCATTTCCGTTGTTTTTCTCTTGCGGAGATATGTTACAGTGAAGGAATTAGTGTTTGTGTTCTACTGTTTTTGTTAGGTTAGGTAGTTTTATGCTCTAGAGGTTTCTTTGGGTTTGTATTGTTTTCCGAATTCTTGTTTGCGTGTTTTAGTTTAACCCTTGTACAGTCATGTTCAAAAAATCTGTCGCATGGATTTTTTCTAAGTCCAACGTCTTACGAAATTGTTTTGGTAGCTCTGAAACAAGGAAGTGTTGTGAAATATACGATCCTCCAATCAGAGTGAAGTTCGAATCGGAGAAGCAGGAGGCGTGGCTCACGGTCTTGTCCACAGGAAGTTCAACCAATGCAGCATTTCCAAATACGAGATAACGTCCCCATTGGTTAAATATTGTTTCGATAATGCGAATCGGCATAAAGATTGCGCAAAAGTTTACTTTGTCGTTTTAATTGCCTTTAATCGTTTCAAATTAGTATTAAATTGTTCCAATTATAGTTCACGAGCTTAATATAATGTATTCATATATGTGTTTGACAATCATATATCACTCATTAGAACAATTTTCACATTGTTTTCACTACGTGAGATGACATTTCATTTACATTTACGATAAAATAGTGGTTTGGGTGTAATAACAGTTTTCATTAATTAATTTAGAGATGCATTTTTATTTGTTGAGTTAATGATTAGGTTCATTCGTTATTTCTCGCGAAAAGAGGGAACCACAGCTGAAAGAAAATACACAAATTGTATTATTGAGGTCAAGAGTTCGTTTTAACATCACTTTTTGCACACATAAGCTAATCACGATTAGGGATACATTTAAATTGGAATCTGAAACATTATGCGACCTGACTGGAACTCGGAAAAGGACACACTGATTACAAGACGTCGATACATTACCACTTGGTCTGGCGAACGCCAATAATAATGAGGGGTTGTTGGAGTGGGAGAGGGGTGACGGAAAGTAGAAAATAAATAGTATTTTTGGGGGTATTTAATGTTATATTTATACACATACAAACCTAAGAAAATATTTATTTTGATACATGTGTGGGGGGGGTGGAGAAGGGGGAAAGGAGAGGAAGAGAAAGATATTGGGAGAGATGGGACGAAGATGTGATTATGGAAAATGTTTTATTTGACGTTCAGTAATAAAAACAATCAAGTCAATGATGATTATCTTACAAATACCATATTTCATGTAAATTTGTTTTAAAAATGGGGGCGGGGAGCTGTTTGTTTTACGTTCAGTGCAGGATAACAAGTGGAGACACATAGTGGTTCGTATCTCACTTTGAACTGTAGGTCCAGGCTCCATTAGCCTATCTGTGTATAACGTGGATTTAGAATTCAGTAGAAAATAACGTCGATCTAGTATTTTGGATTTTAGATGCGTTGAGACCACTAAAATTTCCAATTCTTATAATAAGAAACCTGCCCTCATATTACCATTTTGAAAGAGAGAGAGTTAATTGTATAGTCTTTCGTTGTTAGTTTCAAAGAAGACTAATTCAAATAGTAACAATGGGATCGAATAAAGCTTACGAAAAGTTTTGCCACCGTGAGGATTTGAACCTACGACCATTAGAGTGACAACCCAGTGCGATAACCACTACCCCACGAGTTCGTTCCTTCTTAGGGCATGATTATGAGTTAAGACCAATTCGTTCAATATGCAGTAGAAATA
The DNA here is from genome assembly GCF_977018435.1 of Lepisma saccharinum. NCBI lineage: Eukaryota > Metazoa > Arthropoda > Insecta > Zygentoma > Lepismatidae > Lepisma > Lepisma saccharinum. Next base: position 38,637,937 of record NC_139253.1, read on the forward strand.
TAATCCCCACCCGCCTCTTTATAAACAACACACTCAAACGCTCCTTTGTAGCAAATGAAATAAAGGTGGTATGAATGTCGCAAAACATTTAAGCAAAATCTACTATATTTACGACGCAATCGTTTTACATGGAGAGGCTACAGCTTCGAGAATTGAGGTTGTGGTTTGACTGTAATTGTAGGATACCCCATAGGTATCGATAAGCCAAGGCTCTAGTGTGCACTAGATTGGTTCATTTGTAGTGACGTGCTCAGAAATTTGTAAAGAGGTATGTGAATATAAAAATGTGTTAATGCTTATTTTTTAAACAGTGAACTCATAATTTAATATCTCTCTGTCCATCTCATTATCCTACTTAGGGACTAATTAGTATTGCAGGAGTCATACTGAAAAGAAATCTCACGTGACAATGACGAGAAATTAGATTTACGGAAGGAATAGTTTTCATATTTTAAAACCTCGAAGGGCCATGGGCTATCTCCCGACTGTCAGTCTCCCTTCCACAATCCTACCTAGAGTTATCTTCAACTGGCAACGAGGTGACGTTGGTCAGCACGTCGAACCCTCAGCCGTTATAGAAGATATCTGAAACCCGGTTACACCAGTCACTCGCAGCTCCCCAATTTCGTCACGATGGTGGGTTGCAACCGGTCCTATGCAGATAACGGGCCAAGAACACAGGACGACTCGAATCCATGCCGTCCCGCTGCAGTCGGAGTCCAAAGCACAGAGTCGTAAACCGCACCGTTACTTAGGAGGAGAGTTTTCATATTTGGTTTCTTATAAATGTCGACAATGCATTAAATATATTACGCACCAAAAATTAGTGTAAAAAATAGCCGGTTCTATAAGAGATTCGAACCTTCGATCTTCACTCAACTAGGCCGCTATTTTTAACAATTTCCCATTTTCTCACTCAATAACCTTCGTTGAACGTTTGTCTTAAGAGTCGTTAGCAATCTTGTAAACCTTATTAACCTATCTGCTGTCTATCACAAATGTATTTTACAACCTGGAGTAGATTTTGATGTCTGCAATTTAGAACTTGACTTTCGTGGTAAGTAATTCTCTACCGTCTACTATAATAAATAAATCAAAGTCTACATATCTCATATTTTGTAAATGCGAAATGTCATTGTTAAATGTTACAAACTATTTCTTATTCCACCGTTAGTTCCAGATTTAGCCACAGCATTCTGGAAACCAGCGTGAAACGTGTTTCCCACACTTCCAAGGTCAGGTGAATCTTTATCAGTTGTATTGGATGCCTGTGAACATGTTACTTCATACGTCATGGTACTGTGGCGGATTTCTTCCCCTTCCCCTTTTACCTTGAACGGTATTAATCCCCGACTGGGCACGACGAATCAATCACAGAAAAGCAGACTGTCTAGTAAATCGCATGCCATGTATTATTTTGAGCTCCTAGGTATTGGAAAGTGAAATAAAAGAAAGTATGTAACATTAATTCATAATGGTTGACTTCTTTGGGTATTATTTCATGACTCTTTTCTACTTACTCCAATGAAACTTTTGTCTACTGTTTTCAGTAGATCAATAGGTGTTTTGAAACATCTACTGTGTTCAGATTTTCAAAAAGATATAAATACAAAAATAATAAGGGGGTATGAAATTAATATTTACAGCAAAAATATTAACTTAACATATTATACACTATACTGAATAAATTAATTTCACTTGCAGCTTCTCTACTGTACTGGTTTCAGTAGATCAATAGGTGTTTTGAAACACCTATGTTAAGATTTTTTAAATTTGAATTACAATTTGTGTGCCTGAAAACTTAGGGTATTTTACACCCGTCACGCTATACGGGGTCCAGCCCCTTATCATGACAAAAATAAAAGCGTGTCTGAAAACTAAAATATCCTTACGTGGGTTAAAAGCTGAGCCTGTAAAGCGACAGACAGTCAGCACAAACAAGGACAACACACAAGCAGTCCTACAAAGATTATACTAACAGTAGGTCCAGTCAACAGAGCCTCGTTAGTCTGCAAAATGCAGTTCAGGGTGTACTATATGGAAGTGAGGTTGGTTTAAATTTTTAATAGATATAAAAACAAATTGTTAGTGAGGAGGAATAAAAAGTCATATTTACAGCTAACATGCTGAGCTAAACACCCTACAAGGGTGTAAGGGATGACCTTCCACGAAGTATGTACACCCAATTATTGCTTCCACGTAGTACACCCTGGACTTCAGTTTGCAGACGAACAAGGTTCTGGCGACTGGCCTCATGGCCAGTATAATTTTCTGTGTTGTCCTGTGTTTGGTCCTTGTGGGTGCTGAGTGCCCCTTTACAGCCTCAGCTTTTATCCGAATTCAGAATATTTTAATATTTTAGTTACAACACGACGTTATAGTTATGTTATTTTAGTTTTGGTAAGGGGCTGGACCCCGTATAAAGTGACAGGTGCAAAATAGCCTAAGTGCTGACGCACACAAAATTTGGAATTCAAATTCAAACACACTACATGCAATATTACATGTAGTACTGAAGAGAATATTTCACTTGTAGTTCCTCAACTGTAATTATACATTAGGCTTACTGAAAGTGTTCAGTAGGAAATCATTGATTTTGAGTAGATTTCCGAGAGACACAGTAGAGTACTACAATTGATAACAGTAGATTCTGTCTACTGTAAGCAATAGAAATTACGTAGGTTTATAACGACGATGAGAATGAAATGCAGAAGCGACCTGGAGCAAACAGGAACGTAGAATGTCTGGCAGCGAGACGCAAGAGTTGATCAAGCGATTGTAGCGTCAAATTTAGCTTAGAGCTCATAATTGATATTTCTACATGAGCTCAACATACAAGTTACATACAATGAGAGAATTGAATTGAGTTTACATCTCACGTGATATGAGTCTAAACTATTGTTGCACATTGAACTGTTAAGTGAATCAATATTCAATTCGATTAACTAGTGAATGGTGATGTGCTGAGATTTTGTAACGAGATGTGCCAAATGGCTGACAGTATAAAAACTTATGGACACATTGATTTAATATATTTGAACGTGCGATTTTGCATGAAATTTTTTTACTTGAATCTACATCACTTCATTGCAAAGGCTACAAGGCATTTTATGGGTTGTAAAATTCTGTGTTCGATTCACCGTTCGGTTAACTCTGCGATTTTCATTTCTTATTAAACCGAAAAATTATTTATTGCATTTTACTTATTACGAAAATTCGTATATTATTTGCTTTGCGAAATGTAGAGAATATATTGTTTTTCATGATTTTTACAAGAATACAACTATGCATGGTGAACAAAAAATAATGTAAAATAAATACTATTCACAAAAGGATGTCAATAGTATTTATTTGTTTTGTTTCTTGATAATTTTCCCTAAAATAAAAATGTATAACTTTCGCTGTACATGACATTTCGTCGAATATGATACATGGATCATTTTTATGCAAATCCTAGTAAAATGATGAGAAATTCAAAAACATATTCTGAAAAATTATTTTCAAAAATAACATTGAAAAATCATTAGAAAGGAGTGTTATTTTTTTAAAAAAATATATATAACATTTTTATTTCTTTAAATTATTAATTAAATACAATACTTAGTTGCTATAATATAATAATAATAGGGGTAATCGAACAGAAGTCAAACCTATAATCTTCGGCGTGTAATACTGATAGCCTATCACCGAACCAATTTACCATAATAAAAAAAATCGAAGTTTTTTTTTTCCGAAATTACTGGCTAGTGCACGCTGGAACCTTGCCATACGAATATCTACCCTACCACTACAAGAAGCCACGTCACAACCTCAATTTTCGATCCTGTAGCCTCTCCGTGTAAAACGATTGCGTCGTAAATATAGTAGATTTTGCTTAAATGTTTTGCGACATTCATACCACCTTTATTTCATTTGCTACAAAGGAGCGTTTGAGTGTGTTGTTTATAAAGAGGCGGGTGGGGATTATATTTCTACTGCATATTGAACGAATTGGTCTTAACTCATAATCATGCCCTAAGAAGGAACGAACTCGTGGGGTAGTGGTTATCGCACTGGGTTGTCACTCTAATGGTCGTAGGTTCAAATCCTCACGGTGGCAAAACTTTTCGTAAGCTTTATTCGATCCCATTGTTACTATTTGAATTAGTCTTCTTTGAAACTAACAACGAAAGACTATACAATTAACTCTCTCTCTTTCAAAATGGTAATATGAGGGCAGGTTTCTTATTATAAGAATTGGAAATTTTAGTGGTCTCAACGCATCTAAAATCCAAAATACTAGATCGACGTTATTTTCTACTGAATTCTAAATCCACGTTATACACAGATAGGCTAATGGGGCCTGGACCTACAGTTCAAAGTGAGATACGAACCACTATGTGTCTCCACTTGTTATCCTGCACTGAACGTAAAACAAACAGCTCCCCGCCCCCATTTTTAAAACAAATTTACATGAAATATGGTATTTGTAAGATAATCATCATTGACTTGATTGTTTTTATTACTGAACGTCAAATAAAACATTTTCCATAATCACATCTTCGTCCCATCTCTCCCAATATCTTTCTCTTCCTCTCCTTTCCCCCTTCTCCACCCCCCCCCCCCCACACATGTATCAAAATAAATATTTTCTTAGGTTTGTATGTGTATAAATATAACATTAAATACCCCCAAAAATACTATTTATTTTCTACTTTCCGTCACCCCTCTCCCACTCCAACAACCCCTCATTATTATTGGCGTTCGCCAGACCAAGTGGTAATGTATCGACGTCTTGTAATCAGTGTGTCCTTTTCCGAGTTCCAGTCAGGTCGTATAATGTTTCAGATTCCAATTTAAATGTATCCCGAGTCGTGATTAGCATATGTGTGCAAAAAGTGATGTTGACCTCAATAATACAAGTTGTGTATTTTCTTTCAGCTGTGGTTCCCTCTTTTCGCGAGAAATAACGAATTAACCTAATCATTAACTCAACAAATAAAAATGCATCTCTAAATTAATTAATGAAAACTGTTATTACACCCAAACCACTATTTTATCGTAAATGTAAATGAAATGTCATCTCACGTAGTGAAAACAATGTGAAAATTGTTCTAATGAGTGATATATGATTGTCAAACACATACATGAATACATTATATTAAGCTCATGAACTATAATTGGAACAATTTAATACTAATTTGAAACGATTAAAGGCATTAAAACGACAAAGTAAACTTTTGCGCAATCTTCCTGTCGATTCGCATTATTGAAACAATATTTAACCAATGGGGACGTTATCTCATATTTGGAAATGCTGCATTGGTTGAACTTCCTGTGGACAAGACCGTGAGTCACGCCTCCTGCTCATCCGAATCGAACTTCACTCTGATTGGAGGATCGTATATTTCACAACACTTCCTTGTTTCAGAGCTACCAACATAATTTCGTAAGACGTTGGACTTGGAAAAAATCCATGCGACAGATTTTTTGAACATGACTGTACAAGTAAAAGCTTAGCGTGTGGTGCCTCGTACACACAACTTTTTCTCCGCGTGGAATTTGCTTTTGCGTAAACATGTTTTAAGCCTCTGTCTTGGTTATAGCTCTTCGTCGTCGCTAATTTATTTTGCACACAATAATTAAGAATATTAATGACATCAATATTGGATATTTATTATATTTGGTGATTCACACACATGTGAAACATACGGAATGATCCGTAATGTATATTTTTCACAACTTAACAACATACTGCTTTACTTATGAAAAAATAACGTTGAATACACTAGCGAATACAATTAGGCCGAAGGAAGTGATTACAAGATGAATAGGCTACATAAAATTATTACTTTTCTACGTCTGTAAGTTCATTCTCTAATGTTTCTTCCGAGTAACATCGGCTGATGTCACGGTTTACAGGGTTGCCAAATTGAAGGCCTCCCTCGGATTAAAGATGGCAGTGGTCTTATACGAAAATATAATAGAAGTGAGAAAAAAGATGGAAAAGGCAATAAAACTGTGTGCAATAAAATTAACACATTTTGTTTTTATCTGTCTTTAAATTCTAGTTAAACGTTATCATTTGCATAATATGTTAAAACGGGCGTAACGTACAAGCAGGAGGGGGCCCGAAATAAATAAATATTATTGTCGTATTTCTGATGTAAAACATTTACTAAATATTCACGACAGCTTGCTTGGATATTTGCAATTTATTCTTTTCTTAAATAAAAAGCCATTTATTTTGTCCTTTTATCTTTCTCTTGATATTGAATTCTTGATTTTAAGACGTTAACGATAAAGAACTACCAACTGCTACGGAGCAAGGCGTGAGGCATTTAAATGCTTGCGTTGCTTTCAACTCAAGGAGGAATGAATACATTAGTTCATCCTTCCTTCCTACAACTTCAGATTTCAGCTCTCGGAAATCAGAGAAACAAATTTTTAAAGTGAGTAAAATTATTAAATATCATTCTCGTCAGTAATTTATTATTATTTAAATATGATAGATAATTAGCTGACGTTTCCCTGAAGATTTGTAGCCGATTCACATTGAGATTTCAAATTTAAAAACGGATGGGAGCCTCCAATTCTAATCTCGCCCAGGACCTCGCGATATGTTGCTACGCCACTGCTCTGTCCTGGCTATCTCTAGAGCAAGACTGAGCATAGCGGCAGAGAAGTGGGGGGGATCGAGTAGCAGAAGTACTTCACGCGAAGCAGTACACGACTGTAACTGCAGTCGCTTTCCCCCTCCACGCAATCTCATTCCGTCTAACGTGTTTATTGGTAGAGCCGTCACTCGTTGCACACAGATTTGTTTCGTTCGCTTGCATCAGAGATAGCCGAGACAGAGTATAGATACATTTACGAGTAGAGGCTTGGTGAACCGCAAGAGTCGCTTTGTGTAAGGACAATGACGGAATTAATCTCGAGTCTACCACGTAGTAAAGTGTTCACAGATGTTCTTAGTAATTTTTGGACTTACCATGCTGTACTGCACGGCGTTGTTTGCAGGTTTCTGTCAACTCTGTGTGTGCTAGAATTCCTTACTGGCTTAACAGTAACAGGATGTCTAATTCAGAAAACGAATCCTCTACAGGCGGGACATTTCAAATTTAGAGATTCTTTCGTGATCTTGTGATTGTCCAATTGTAACTTTACATCTGTATACCAAACACACACGCACATGCGCACACATTCACCAAGTTGAGAGTTTGCGATCTGGGACTCGTATTCGGCCACAACTCGACATGTCAGTTTTGCACTCGATCAACAAAGTTGTGTTTCAACACGAATGAAGAATTGAAACGTGTCGAAACAAACTGACGGCAGGAACACAATAACAATAACAGTTTACATCTGAATGTAAATCAGGAAAAATAAAATTCATCTTTCGGAACACGGCACGGCCGACGTTTTGAACGTCATAATGAACGTTGTATATTTGGCCAGGAAGATTTATACAATGAGTATGTTTCTTAACATACCAACATGTATTTGCTCAATTTCCCTTATGTTATGTCACTTTCATGCCTCGTCGGGCTAATCGTGAGGCTAAGGACGAGGTATGATTAGATTAAATTAAGCCATTTCGGTGACCGGTTCCGATGAGTGGAATACTCAGGATATATTCACCAAAGGTTTCGGGTTCAAGTCCTGCCATGGTATGTCCTTGCGAGGTCCCATCATCAATTTCGTGTAATCGTGATTCATCTTCATCGTCGCGATTAGCCATAACGACACGAATTAAGATAAAAATGCGAATACAAGAAAAATATGAAACGATGTGAGGACACTCATAACTTGACACGTGGTCAGGTCGAGACTCGAATCCGAAAACTGTAGTAGGGTCTCCCCAATGGTGTAGTGGTAACGTCGTCGGCTTGTAATCAAGGGATCCCAGGTTCGATTCCCGGTGGAGGCACATGGCACAGTGGTTCAGATCCCACTTTAAACTGTAGGTCAATTCCCGATTAGCCTTCCTGAGCATGAAGTGGGCTTAAAACAACAATTCTGAAAACTGCAGTGGTAAGATCGTGGGTATATTTCCTGGCCACAAAGGCAGTAAAAACTATATCCATATTCGGGTAATTCCCGGTGGTATCCTAACAAAGATAATACCACAGGGATAGGGTACTGTATTCACATATAGCTAATATCTGTTTGTCCACTTTATGCTCACATTGGGTAATTGAGACTGGACCTACAGGTTAAGAGTGAATCCGAACCACTGTGCAATGTGCCTCCTCCGGCGATCAAACCCGGTGCTTCTTGACTACAAGGCGACAGAATTAATACTACATAATCCGGAGAAACTATACATAAAATCAGTGTACATTTTACTTGTAGTGCCAACGATATTATACAAATATTTCCAGGAATCTACAGTCGAAGTAAATATCGTTAGGTGGTGTGGTAATTTGTCATTGTCATGACTAATCCTCGGAAGTTGATGACGTAAAGAGATTTAAAAATGACCTACAGAATAACATTAAAATTATTTAAAAATGACTTAAAAATGGTTAAAATGAAAGCTTGATTTCATATATTACAACAAAGTTGTTTAATGATTAGACAAAACTCGTTGTTTGATGTTTTAAACTACTGAAGCAAAGGGAAAAAGTAAATAAGTGATAATGTAGTTGTTTATTTTTACTTCAAAGTTTTTCTGTGTAAATTACTCCTTTCATAGTGGGTGTTGCAGGATGCAGTATTCGGTCAGCATATGAACATACAGTTGTGTTTCACTACGCCAGTTTATAATCTTTTATGTTGACAGAAACCCAAGTTTACTAAAGTGATTATAGTGGCGAGCAAGGAAGCCTTAAAGTATAGGTTTCACATAAAGTGCTGGAGGAAAAATAAAGGTACACTCGCCTCAATTAGTACTCCGGCAGTTTGTTTCTTTATACAGCATATTTGCAGAGGATACAATTCAATCTACAGGTGTATCAATATACGCTGTATAAAACACAACTTATTACTAACTTCATTGACCCTGTACCACCATCAATTATGTAATCCATTGCCAAACTTTCAGTTCCAAGTAATATTGTGCATTTTCATTGGTCGTATGGTGAACTTCCTAAAACGACCATGTCAGGAAATTTAAATACATGAGTTATGCTAGCAAATTAATTTAAAATTCACGCAACAACAGGGGAGAAGAAAAATAAATCTCAAAAATGAAGCAATAAATACTGAAAAAAATTACCTAAAAGCTACAAATGCCGAAAAATGCAAAAAAATTGCGAAATAAAAACAATGTTTCCAGGTTATAACTTATGGAAAACGGACTGATATCCATAGCATTGTTTTCAAGGCTCAGAAGAAAAAAATGATCTTTCATCAACTTCCCGAGACCTAGTAATAACTATAAGAACGTCTACCGACTGGCACCCATGAGCTCTTTGTGGATTTTACAGCATCTTTTGCAAAACAAAATCACGAGTTCTACTTAACTCTGATTCATTGTTAATACCTCCACGTCATGGGGTCGTTTCATCTCAACAAACTCTTACCTAAATTACAATGGAAGAGGCCAGAGTCGGATCAGTAATGCAAACGATCAAGTTCAGTGATCGCACCTCCAAGAAGTTTGTTTAACCAAATCAACCCCGCTTGATCAAATAACCAAGTTAGACCAAGATTTCCATACTCAATAGTGAGGTCATTCGCCAATCAAACTTCGACTGCATTGTGGTATTTCCATTACCTAATGGTGTTCTGTGGTGGAAATTGTGACTTCCTATTTAAAGTATAATCAAGGTTTGTTTGAGTGAATTTGGTTGGGTCGCTTTGCGCACCTTTTTGGCTAATCGAGACGAAGGAGGTGATTAGATGATATGAGACGACACAGAACACAAGCCTCACAGAGGATTATGGCGGTGGATCAAGGCGCCAGAGCTTCGTTGACCTGCAATAATGGAATTTACGTGGTGTTACCCCATGTTAACATTTTGTTCATCCACAGAACGTTTCATCTTACATGACCATGCTGCTGATAGGGGCTTGCTGTAAAACACGTTGCAATTCCTACAATTTACACCCATCTTAAAAACAATCCTGCATCGTATATTGCCTCTACATTGTTATACCCCTTGCCTACATTGATTTTACTGTAATTTGGTTTATTTTGGATCGCTTTCCCGGCGCTTTTAGTGCCAAGATGAGGATGAGTGATGATATGATGAAGAGATACTCACAAGAGAATACACTTGTGTATACTCTGTCCCAGCTATCTCTAGACAAGGTCACCCATAGCGGCAAAGAAGGGGGAGGGATCAAAAGGGCAGAGCGAAGCAGTAATCTGGTAACTGATGTCGCTTCCCCTCCACGCAATCCCGTTCCCTTACACGTGTTCATTGGTGGAGCCGGCTCGCGTCACTATTTGCGCAGTGACATATTTTCGTTCGCTTGCTCCAGAGATAAACGGTACAGGGTACACGTGATATTGACATTTTGTGAATTCACAAAAGGGCACCCCTTAGATGTCCTTGCTACCGGTAGGGACTTAATGTAAAACACGCTGCAATTCCTACAATGTACAGCCTATCTCAATAACAACATTGCATCGTATATTGCCTCTCGATTTTTTTTTGCTATTATCTACATACATTTCGATTGTTTTATTTTACTTCGCTTTTCTGCCACTTTTTCTAATCGCGACCATGAGGATGAGTGATGGTTTAATGAAATTGACGAAAAGACACTCATAAAGCACACCCAGCCACGTAGCGCCCTGTGCTAACCACTCCGCCACCGAGGTCAGCTGATATCCTTTCCCACCAATAACGATAGCCCAGCGAATCCTTTGTGTTAGTTAATAGGAAGCCAAATCTCGCCAATAAAAGGTAATTTCCTTCTCTAGTTACAGCGGCGCAAAACAGTTCAGAGGCACGGTTAATCCCACGAACTAAAAGTTCTGGGGTCGGCTACTTCAAGGCTTGAAATGAAGCCTAGTGAGTGGTTGGTTTTTGCGGGAAATGTGGAAGAGGTTGGAATCGATTACCAGTACTAGAATGTCATGTAGAGAGAGAGGGAGAGGTCGATACACACTCCGTTAAGTGTCACTAGGATGTCTATTCAAAGCGATAGTTTATTTCGCCCTGTCTATTCCAGGGTTAACGCAACACGGTTTCTCAATCAGGACTTGTTAATTCTATTAGTTCTTCTTTCCTTTGCGAGAGGTATTTTGGGATGTACACGTGGACTCTGTACATTCAAGCTTCATTTTATATGCTTGAAGATGGAGTTGTCTGTTACCATGCAGCAGTTACAGCGAGAAAATTGAAAAGGAGATGGATTGAAATGCTCATACACATGATTATAATTCAGTTAATGTGGAATTGATTGCATTCCTTTACATCTAGCGCCATAACAAAAGAACTCGCTTTTTTTATGTACACGATCAATTGTATCAATAAGAAAACGCCATACCCTGTGAAACACTGTCAATTACAAATATTTTTTCACTGTATTTTATCTTATCATTTATTCCATAACTTTCTGACTACCATGCGAGAGACCCGGGTTCGATTCCCGGCGGGAGATAACCGGAATTATTTTCACCTATTCAAGCGGCTCCGGCTCCAGCGTCGTATAAAGTTGGTTCCTGGAGGAAACTCCGGGGAGTAAAGGCGGCAAGGGGCGTGGTGCTGATCACATCACCCCCACCTTCGGCCTTGATCACGAAAGTGTGGGGCTCTTTCTAAAGACACTGAAATCTTAACCTCTCTTGCACTTAGTATACGACTACGACTGTATTGGCACACAAGCGTTCATTCATCATTCATCATCTTCGCAATTGGCCAAAAGTGGCAGAAAAGCGAAGTAAAATAAAGCATATCACAATCGCAAATCCCATAACTTTTTTCATTGTATAAAGTCACGTTCAGGAGAACATTCTTCTATATGTATAGATTTGCATAGGATGAAGGTTATTTCACTAGGCAACTCTTTCTCTCTCTCTCTCTCTCTCTCCAAAATGCAGGTAATCGTTTGAAAGATTGTGATATCTCCGTCTTAATGCCACTACCAAATATGTTATGGGTACAGGAACACGGTTAGGGCGAAGAACTATTAGAAGAACTATTTAATCATGCAAAGTGTACAAACTCTGTTTCAATTTTGCACATTTTAGTAAAATTTGGAATTTAGTCAGGTCATCTGGTAGTGATATTAACAAGTACATCATGCAAGCTTTCAAAGTTCTTGATTTCCAGTGGTACCTTATTTTCGAGGGGAAAAAAGTAGTTATTTGGGGTTCTTGGTTCAATTCTTGATGGTTAGGATTGAATGTATTAGCTCCTGTTGTTAATACAAATTTAGTGGGAACCTTGCTAAAAAAAAGTTCGTAAGAAAAATGTATAGTTACTATATAATTTTGGACTGCAATTTCAAGGTAATACTATAGTGTGCATTAAGGCTTGTTAATAATAAAAGTAGAATTAAATCCTTAGTTAAGGGAGTATATTATGAAGAATCTGCATAAAGTGAGGATTTTTGGAAACAACCGTTTGTCGTCATTTAACAAAATTCTACGATGAGACTTGGTGATGAATTGGCGAGAGAAAAAACTGCAACCTCCATGTGTTCAGTGAAGACAAATTAATTCCAGTGTTAAAGTAAGGGACAAATTCCAACATTAAAAAACCTGATTTCATTTCCAAGAACTTCATTCAAAATAGGTCTTGGTGCATGAATTCAGTTCCTCGACGCCCGATAACAACGCTTCACTAGACTCTCTTCAACGTCGCAGGAGGGGAAACCGGAAAATTTACGTAAGCTGAAATGCGTGAAATTACGCCGTCCGCGAGTATGAGTACAAAAGAACATTGGAGTAGAGCACGACATCGAAATAGGATAGCATATTAAATGGCATTTTAAAGGGACCTCAAAAAAACCCATTCGTTTCCACACCGATGAGAGCTCCGTACGAGGGACGTGGAAATAAGATACGATGCGTTAACAATGGGTAGGGAAGGGGGGGGGGGTAATCTGCCACACCTCATCTTCTCTGATGACGTAACATCAATTCTTTCATAAACTTCCCCCGCTCTCTTTTAACGAAATTCCATACGTCCCCGGTCGCTCTCCACTGTCAAGCGTACTCGCGCACATATACATGTGCACTCTCACACACAGAAGGACTTTTCGATCACGCCTAATTTTCCGCACGACTGATTGTTAACACGGTTACACCTCGCTGATCCGACCTCCAGCGGCCTGTAACAATATTAGTCCACCCATCCGCACGAGCCGGCGTTAACAAGCAAGCAAGTATACCCCCACTAGTAGCACGTATGAAGAGGCCTCCCTCCCACTTACCGTTGCCAATCTGTTAACAAGTTCCCGCGCGTTCGGCTGAACGCCATTGTGAAAACCTCGGGATTTATTTTCTATTTATCGACATCATTAATGATATCGTCATCTGGAGGTCACGGGAGTCAAAACTTGTTAAGTGATTGGAACTTGCTAGGAAAAGGTTCGAAAAAGGTACCCACGGTTGTTTGCTCGGTACACACACTCCTCGCTCTATTTGTTTGGATTTCTGCGTGTATACATGCGCGTTATTGCTAGTAACATCATGAAGCGAGATTTTCGTTTCCATCGGATTTTTTATTAAGCAGATTAAAGGGACAATCCCCTGCAATGTATTGATCCACGGTGGCTGGGTCTTCGGCCATGGTTACGAGGCCTTGACCAAACGTATTGGAAACCAGGATGCAGGTCAATGACAAAGAACTTTCGAATAAGAGAATTTGTTGTCATTCGACCAATTTTTAAAAACTATTTCACTGCCTTCTCTGAAAATACTTGTTCATAGAATTCGCAATTTCATTTTTTAGAACTTAAAAATAAAAGTATAATCAGGAACATAGTATTCACCACAACCAAACAGCCTACATGAAACAACTCTACAAAATTTCAGGAAAACCTTTTCACGATTTTGTTCATAATTTTTGACAGCCAAGAACAAAGAAGCTCATGCCAACAATAGAGAGAAATAATTGTTTCTTCTATTGTTACATATGCATATATTCGTCAAGCGGAATCATTATTGTCCATACAACCGCAATCGCTAACCTGAATGTTCATAAAAGCTTCCGTGTAAAGCAAAAATGTTGAACGAAATGCTTCCGTATGAAACGGGCCTTAGGCCATTGTTCCAAAAGAACTTGAACAAGTTCGTAAACATGCCGGAAAAAGAAACGGACTTGGAAAGCGAAGTGTAAATAGGGCATTAAGATGATAAGAGGAGAACATTTCGATCAAAATGTTCAATGAAGTTTAATTCTTATATGAAATCAAATATATGGAGGAACATACAAGGTTTAATTTAAATCGCAATATGATAAAGCTTCAAATGAATTCAGTGATGACTAAAGAACGAAGATTGCATTCTTATAGGCAGTTAGAATGTATCCATTGTATCTTTGTAATTCTCGTGGTGCCCAATGTAGATCTTGGATAGGAAAACCAAAGCATTATTATTTACTATTCTACGTAGACTAAACTCCATAGCGCAACAGCACTCTAAGGGTCAAGGCCTGCCAGAGGGCGGCTTGTCGTTTGGTGACAGTGGCCAGCGCCTTAAGTCGCCGCGTTTTTCTGGCTTTGGAGACCGGCGTCCGCTACTTCTCCTTTACGAGTAGCTCCCAAATTGTCCTCATGAGGCTGTGCCAACGCCGAAAGTTTGGGGGCTCCCACCAGGAATCGAACCCGGGGCCGTTCGCACAAAATGCGAAAGCTTTGACCATTTGGCTACGCGGAAACCTATTGTTACTTGCACAGTACGGGAAAATAATCTATAGATGCTGAAGTTCCTTATAATTGAGTTCCAAACACCCAAAGTATTCTCTTCTATCTGCAGGGTTCTTCCAGTTCTTCTAGGAGCTAACGTCGACATCAAGGAGTTCCGGGTTCGATACCCAGTGGAGACACATAGTGGTTCAGATCCCACTTTAAACTGAAGGTGCACCTCGTTTTATCCTTGCTGTGCATCAAGTATAAAGTGGACTTAAAAATTCAAGCAAATTAGTTTGTTAACTTGAAGGAAATAACAAAAAATAAGGTTTCCTATATTGAAAACAGCGACAATCAATATACATGCATTAAATACAATATGATTCCGAATTGAACGACGTGCGTTTTGGTGCAGAGGAATGAGTGTCAACCTAAGTCAAACAGAAGAGGAAGAAGAGTCAACTACAACCAAACTAACAAAGTTTCTGCAAGCCAAGAGGGAGGTGAAAGGAAGGCCTTGAGAAAAGAAGGATTAGGTCACGTGATACATACGCAGGGAATCCTTTCCCTTCTCACTCGCGCACACACTCGATCCTGAGAGGCCCTCAGCCTCATGAATGTTAGATAGGTGTCAAAAGAGACAGCTGGGATCGGGGAGAAGAAACCTTTTCGTTTAGGATGCTTCGCTGATGATTCCGCATCAAAATTCATCCAGCGAAAGGGACCTCACTCCCGCTTCTATGTGCAGCCATTCTCGTGGAAATGTGGAAAAAAAGAAGTCGCATCCACATGCACGATGAGTGTATCAATTCAAACCGAATGTTCTCCTGGCCTATGACTATACAGGTTGGCGACGGAGGAGAGTCTGCAGGGGGTCGCGGCTATGTTTCTGCCGGGATGATTTTCATGGTCCTCTTCCGTTTCACCAAGAGATGAAAGGCAACGCTATTCCATTTGAAATGCCTTCAACATCAGAATTGACCAACGTCTGACTCTCTCGGAAATATTTTTCGTCGTTCGCTTTATTATTGAAATAATATAATTACAGAGTTGATGTGCAATAAGTGTATTATCATAATAGCAGTCTGTCTCATCACCCCGCAGCCGACCTCCGTGGCGTAGTGGTTAGCACAGCGCGATACGACGACGGGGTCTGGGATTCGAATTGCGCCCTAGGCATGGGAATTCTTTGTAAGTGTCCCTTCATCATATCATCACTCATCCTCATCTTCACGATTAGCCAAAATTGGAAGAAAAGCGAAGTAAAATAAACAAAAGAAATCATCAACTCAGGATTTAGCCTAACCTATTGATGGAATATAAAGTTCCCCGTGCAATTTGCACAATGCAATGAGGCATATCTGTATATGGTGGATGTGAGAGTAGGCCCTCACACATTCTTCAATCTTGACAATTTTTAAGATGATGTGATCAGCATCACGCTCCGCTTGCCTTAAACCTCTTGAAAATCACATATACAAAATGAAAGAAATAATAATAAAAAATATGATTCTGGGGTTAATTAAATAACTCAAGAAATGTTTACAAAGCTTAACTAATTTTCCTAACAACTTCAATGTCATGCTTTATTTCCGGGTTTCCCGTGTGGCAGTCAGACCTGCCGACATGACCACCGCAAAGCCTCACGAAAGGTAAAAACAAGATAGTTAAGTAATTAAGCAAACATCAATAAATTAACTGGGTAAATTACTGGGAAGAGAATGGTCCGTAAAGGGTAAATGAAATGTATCTGAAAGCGTGAAATATAAAGAAGATAGTTCAGAAATAGCAACAGTAAATTGGAAGACAAAAGAATTTACGGACCAGTTCATGAATAAAATGTATCAATGTAGGTACAATAGAATATACATGTATTGTATTTTCCCTACATTAAAACATTTTTTCCTGATACCAGTACTGAAAAATCGGTAATAAATAAATAAACAAAAGAAGATATTACAAGTAAGAAAAGTTACACATATAATGCACTTGCACAAACCACATAAGACAATTTCCGTGGCCCGGACTTTGCGTACCATTAATTTATTTATCATCATCTCCGTAACTCATGTAGAATAACATAAAACAATGAAAAAATAAAAGCGCAATGCAAGTTATTTGGAATATGAAGAAGTTGACGATTACTCTTAGTTCACTCTTAATATTGCTGTATCTCACTTCTGCGTAGGAAAAGCTGATGTAATGCTGACGTATGGGAACTGGCGGAGAGACAGAAAATCCAGGAAAAGTATAGCCAGACCATAACTAGTACAAAGGAGAGATTATTGCCATGAAGACAATCAGAGACCATATCTGGCATCCACAAATGCATTCCTCCCGGCTACTGCAACATAAGGCTCAATGAAGTCAGGATGAAAGTCGATACAAAGCCACGAGAGCGCTCAGGTATGCGGGCACTGCACTCGATTTCCTAATGAAGACCCATTCGCAGTAGCAGGAATCAAAGCATCTTAAGGGAACTCCCTGATTTATGTGGCTTTTGTTACGGTTTCTGGTGTAGCCAACCCACTAGAATTGCATGGATAGAATAAGCGAATGGCACGCTTATGTTTCCATGGTAATACGCAACAATGAGCCAGAGGAGGGTCGTAATGAAGAGGATGAATGGTATTCTGAGCTTAGCGTACGTCGACATTAATTAACCGCAGTACATTATAGTCAGCAAAACCCAATTAATATGTTACCCAGTTTAATTAGCTACAAGAGAGATTACAGCTGAGTCTACCCGTCCTCAGTCTTATAGAAAGATAAAACGGATGCAAATTTAATTGCACTGAAGATGAACACCGAGACTCGCAGCTAATTTGCATAAAATCTTTAGTATTGCAAATAGTGGATGTTAAGGATGGAGCGTGCAAATTTGCTGATGAAGTCTGCATGACAATGGATGACACATTTTTAAAAGTGAACACTGTACGAGGTGGATATCCTTTCTGGAGAAATGGTATACTACACTCTGTCCCGGCTCTGGAGCAAGGGCACGAAAACAAGTCTGCGCAAATAGTGACGCGAGACGGCTCCACCAATGAACACGTAAGAGGGGGCGGGATTGTGTGGAGGGGGAAGCGACTGCGGTTACCAGCCTTCGCAGCAGCGTGTACTGCTTCGTTCTGCCCTCTCTTCTCTGCCGCTATGAGCGTCCTTGCTCCAGAGATAGCCGGGACAGAGTATACATATCTCCAAAGAAGAAGAGATCTTGATAGCCACTTCATAAAAAATTAATGTCGGGTCTAGGCTAAGTTTTAAAGAATTGGTTTTACTCTTGCTCCAGTGATTACTGTAATCCATAGATTACATTGGCCACATGTAATGCAACACTTTGCATTCATTTTCACTGTCTTCTTGAAACTAAAGTATGTCTAAATCTTAGATCTTTGTTAACTGTGGCAAGAAGATTGTCATTTCAATCGGATTTGTTGATTTATCACCAGAATAGTGCTGACAATAGTTTAAGAATTTTCATTAAATTTCAAGTAATTACCATAATTTCAAAATTTTGTCTAGACAAATTTATTAGAATTTTTTTTTATTGGCAATCTAATAGCAGTGGCGTGCTTAGAATTTTAGAAAGGGGGATGGTTACGTATACTTCTTTTAGTAGTCAGCCCTCATGTTGCCATCTTTTCCTGTCTTTGGCGTTCTCGTGTTTAGGAATACTGGGCTAAAGGGTAAAGGGTACCACCACAACCAACCATCGCTGGGCACGCCACTGTCTGATAGGGTATATTGTTCCAGTTGGAGAAATTGTATCGGGATTTGTGTGAATATTTATCATTTGATAAATAAATATTTTAGCAATTGTACCTAGCTATTTGAATATTCAGAATTTTCATATTTTTAAGTTTTGGAAAAATATAAACAATAATGTATGAAATGCCTTAACACTAGAAAGCTAACGTATCGTAAAACCTACGATTCAAGATGACCACATATCACCATACACCCCTCAGCCGGTGGGCAATGGACTCGTCCGCTCAGTTCCGCTCACTACGTTGCCTCTTGCGTCGGTTTATGGCACACTCAGTTGTCAACCGGTCGCCGGTATAGTTGTTTTCAGAACGCGCTCGTACGTTGTACCACACTGTAGCTTCTCCGCCTGGATTTTTGCTGGAAACCTTTTGTGCGAACTTTTATTTTTTTTTATTATTGTGTTTAGTTTGTGAAGTTTTTAGTGAGGGTTATGTTTTGGTTGAATTAAAGTTCAAATTATTTCTAAGCACCAAAAATGAAACCACAAAACCAGCCACGCACAATCTGCGGAATTTGTTCATCGGCAAAGAGGAGGATGACGTCATTGTACTGCTGCCGCTGGAACTTTAAAACAGTTTTTCTTGTCTGTAACCAAAATGCTTCTCAAGGTATATTCTAACAAGTCATGTTCATTAAAATTCATTTTTTTTAAAAAACCTATTGGTTGTCATAGTTTTTTAACCCCCTCGTAAATTTTACGATACGGTAACTTTAACGAAACTTTTCATACACGTTAGCTTTCAAGGGTTAAGAATGCAAGGGTGAT
Source organism: Lepisma saccharinum (assembly GCF_977018435.1). NCBI lineage: Eukaryota > Metazoa > Arthropoda > Insecta > Zygentoma > Lepismatidae > Lepisma > Lepisma saccharinum. Next base: position 38,657,207 of record NC_139253.1, read on the forward strand.
ATTTATATTTGTTCTTCCGTTCAGACACATTTCTCTAATATTGTTAGATTGCATTAACCACAAGAAATAGTTGTTCCCAACGGTTTTAGATTTTGTTACTGCCTCTGGATGCACCGCCAGTTATGTACAGTTACAGCTATGAGCACGAAGCATGCTTTAGACAAGCTCCTTGCTGGAGCGGTTAGAACAGCACACTAAGACGTAAGGGTTTCCGGTTACATCTCGGTCTGTGTATGGGTGTTCTTTGTGAGTGTCCCTTCACTAATTTCACCATCATTTATCCTCATCGTTGCTATTAGCCAAAATCTGAAGAAAAACGACGCTAAAAAGACAAAAATCAAATATAAAATCAGGGACGCTTTACTTGAAAGTATACTCCTGCTATTAGAGTTAAGTGACAGCTGGATACATGTAGGTAGACACTGTCAATCACTGCATTCATTAGCTTTATGTAACGCGAGGTTCAAGAATTGAAGGTTTTAAGTCAACTTTATGCACAGAAAGACTAATTGGGGACTGGATCTACAGTTTCAAGTGGGATCCGTACCCGGATTAGAAGGCCACGACGTTACCACTACGTCATCGGGGAGCCCCAAGAGAATTGAATGAAAAGGGCCCAGAAACCAGGGGACATCTGCTTCAACATCAGAAAATTATTTCTCTTAGAAACATGGAAGATGTAAAACGAAAGAGAATGATAATTTCAATGGACATTTTTTTAATATTACATTTGGTCTGGGCATGAAAAATATTTATTACCTTGAATAACGCAAGTACAGGATTTATAATTAATCATGTGAGTGTGCATCTGCAGTCTACTCAGAAAGTAAGCTGGAAACCTTGACACTCACATCGAGAAATCTCCCACTGTGCCCACTGGAATTAGCAAGTCCCTCCTCCCAAGTTTACATAATTGGTACTAATTACTGGTACATAAGTATTCGCTCGTTTTTCGGACTCAAACTGCAACCAATTAAGCTAATTGGGGTCACATAGAAAAAGCAGAAAAACTTCCTTCTGTCTGGAATCTCTCGATCTTCCCCTTCCAGGCCGATTCTGTGGTCTGCATTTTTAGCACACACCATTGCTCTGCATGAAGATCGTCGGTACGGAAACGAGAAGGAAGGAGATCGGTACTCCATCACCACACTCTACAATAGGGAACTAATTCCACGGTTAATGAGAATTTCGAATGGATAGTTGAACCTCAAGGAATTCAATGGTTGCCAGAAAGAAAGCAAAAACTCAATCTTCATGACAACATGGTGTTTTTCAGCAATGCCCGCCAAGATATTCACTCCGATAACCAAGTTCATCCTGTGGTGTTCGTATATTTTTCTTTCGAAATATAAAAATAACATTACTTGAAGCATATTGCAGATGTGATAAATATTTTAGACGAGTTTCATTGTCGTCTCCATTTGATATTCCAAAAATATTTAGAAATCTTATACAGGGTGGAGTAAAAAGAGGTGTAGCGTCGCTCATTTTCAAGATACAAACGTTTCATTAACACCAAAACCATAGGTAAGAAATGCAGTTTGGATTGGTTTACAGTGATGATCTAAGTATGGAAAGATGACGTCATTCTTGCTGCACACATACGGAGCCTCTCCTCAAAGTTCAGCATTGCCCTTGCCAACATTTCGTTTGGCACAGCTGTAATTCCTTCACGAATTGGGACTGGACCTACAGTTTTAAGTAGGATCCGAACCACTATGTACCTCCAGCGGGTATTGAACCAGGGACTCCTTGATTACAAGGCGGCGACGCTAACACTGCGCCATCGGGGAGGCCCTAAATAATTCCCTCACGAATGGCAACTTTCAGCTCGTCGACTGAACGAGATTTTCGACTTGAGGTAACCCCACAGAAAGAAGTCGCAGACAGAAAAATCTGTGGAGCGTGGGGGCCACGAGACATCGCCGAAACGTGAGATTACGTTGTGGGAACGGCAACAATGACGTCATCTTTACGACATCAATTCCATAAATCATCACTGTATACCTATATAAACTGTATTTCTTACCGATGGTTTTGGTGTTAAAAAAACGTTTGTATCTTGAAAATTAACGACGCTACAATTATTCCAAAAACATGCGTTCTTTTTGCGCCACCCTGTATATAGACTCTTTCCTGCTGTTAAATATAGCCCTATCTATATTGGTTCACATTGTACTCTAGAATATACTAGGATTTTATTTCAATAATAACCGGTTCCGTTACCTGTGGATTAGTTACAAGTTATATCTATTGTAATTTGTATATTTCGTAACGTTTTAGTCACCTTCCTGTCAATAATTTCAATAACTTTTTTCTTAAAAAAACATCCTAGCCTATCTCCGTGGCGGAATGGTTAGCACATCACCCTACAACGGCAGGGTTCCTGGGTTAGAATGTCGTGATGGGTGTTCTTTGTGAGTGTCCCTTGATCAATTTCATCATATCATCACTCACCCTCGTCTTCGAAAATAGCCTAAATCGGCAGAAAAGCGAAGAAAAATAAACCAAGTCAATCAATCCTATAACTCCCGTAAATTACTAGAATAAACAAAACAAGCCAATCATCAAACTAAATACTAATATTTGACAGATTCTGAGTTTCTAACATTAACATCTGTAAGTTCTTCATATTCCAAATTATAAATGTATACTGTTTTCTGTTAAGGGGGAACTAAAGGCAATTTTGCAGTAACTTTTAGATAACAGATGGCAGCACCATTTGTCATGACAACCGAGTGCCATGTTGCCAGATCTACGTATGAATCATGCATAGATGCATAGCCTAACTGAACAATTTTAATGAAAACTTTGATTTCCACCCAACATTTCCTATTGTCTTATTTCAATAACACCTTGATCAGCATAAGTAATACTATACATATGCACATACATACATATATATTCTCAACTCAAAATACATTTTCCATCTGTCACTCTTACCTTTTGAAATGTTCCGAAAACAATTTCAAAAACAGTTATTTTGTGAATCTCTAATTCCCAGGTTCCAGAATTCATATCGTGTGTATAAAATTCAATCAATTCAACTGAGTCAACCATGAAATCTGCTCACAGTTTTATTTAGTACTGTCCCACCTGCCAAAATGATTGTTTTCAAGGTTTCCAAAAAAATCAGATTGACGTTTGATTCCAGCTCATATCGTGAAACTTCTTCACCATAATATTACCTGCAATACAAGTTACGAACCACGCAAAATGTACTCCAGTCTGGACCACTACGCGAAAAAAAGAACTAATTACTTAAAAATGAAGTGGGCAGTTATATCGGTTTATTTATTTTATAATTACCCCGGAACGTTTATGACAGCTGTCAGTTTCCGTCAAAAATAAACAACCTCCCAACCTCAGGGTCACTTTGCCATGATGAATTGTGGGATGATTAGGTAAACGAATATTTACAACGGCTATCAGGTAATTTTGCATGGGAAATTACATTTCTGCACATTGACGTTAGCAAACAGCTTTGGGCATCCTATCTATTCTAACCAGAAGCAATAGAGCGTAGTTAGTTGCGAATTAATACTCTACCACGTTTGAGCGTTCATCATGTTACAGTAGAAAAAATGAAGGGAGATTTACCTGCTGTGGTAAGAGCGCATCAGACTGTAGGAGAAGTGCTAGAATGCTGAGGACCATGAAATTTACAAATTACATCACACGTAAAGGAAGGATATATTTTGTTTCCATAATAGAATGTAATACAATTTGCATGCACAGTACAATGTGTATGGAACGAATTAGTAACGTGCCTTTTGTGGATACTGACACGGTCACCAAGCGAGTGTTTCTCTGACTGAATTTTTATCGAGAGAAAAAAGCCGTAGGTGTGGCTTTCATTAATTTCATATATTTATCATTTGTGAACAAATGCTCATTGACATAAGACTCATTCAATTCTTTTAAGAATACTGAGTCTGTTGCTAGCTGTATTTTTTCTAAAAATTAAACTTTTGTACTAAAGTGCTCCAAGAATAAAGAAGAGAGTTTCATATCTTAATAAAATAAAAACTCATCACAATAAATTTTCTTCAAATCAGTTAGATAGAATTTGAATTATGAGACAAATATTAACTAAAGGAAAAATAAAGCGCATAATCTAAGTTTTCAAAAATGAACTGTTCTCTTCTCTTCCACTCCCACTAATACAGTAATGCTAGCCTCTATGGTAGTGGCCTCAGCATCTAGGAGTACTATGTTCGAATCCTGGATATAAATTGTTCATGCTCATCGTCACGATTAACCTATCGAGGTACAAGAGCGACGTCAAGTAACCAAAATTCATATCTTCCACATTTACATCGCCAGATTCCCATCGAGACCCATGTCTTACATCAAAGAGTGTTCAATATATTTGTGTTATATGCAAGAATTTCCATGTCTATTCATATGAACGGTAACAAACGCCATGGAGAATTCAAATTTGTTAGTTGGATAATATATGTATTTGCTACATCTCTTCTCCAACATTCGCTTTCATTATATCTTATCGACTTTCTATCTTCCACGTTTCTCTACTGATATTACTAGCAGATAAGTACTAGAAAGGAAGGATTATAGGATGTCGTATCCTATAATGTTATGTAATGTGAGAATTTGCTGAGTGGCCATGTGGTTCACTTCTCTGCAATTGCATTTTCAGAAAACTGCAGCACATTTCTACCCAAGACCGTACAAATTGACATGTGAACTTGGTGTCGTGAAAAAGGCAGGCAGTGAAGAGGAAGTGGATATTTAATCCTTCCACAAGGAAATCCCTCCTGCCTCAATTATATGCGCAGAAAGAAAATTACAAATCCCTTCGAAACTACATCTTTCCACGAACATTCTAAATCACCAGCCAATTTGCTAGCTCATTACGTGAGAAAACGTCATTCAAACTAATCGTTGGAGACGTCCGTTTTTCCCCGACTCGCGGAGATGGCCTGAGAAAACTTCCAATTTCTTTTCCTTTTTATATGGAAGGAAATAAAGGACGGGAAAAGGAAAAAAAATGAAGAATAAACAAAGGTTGGTAATCAGTAGTGACTCTTCCCTTCTTTTCATCCCAGATATATTGAGCCAGGTCGGTTCATTGCCTCGTTCAGTTTACTCAAGAGGCAGATAATTTCGGAACTCCTGCACAGGTGAAGTTCCTTCACATCGGCAAGAGTCAACTCGAGGAAATTGAGATGAGAATTTGAAAAGGCGGAACAAACATCCCCCAACGCATGTTCAGAGAGGCACCGTATCGAGATAGGCTTGTTAGTTGTTATCTCTTCATTGTGATGGCAAGATGTGGTAGGAAGGTAGGAAATTTCTCTAAATATTATATCTTTTGTGTCTCGCCTGTTGCTGCATTTTTCATGCAGCTGCAAACTATGTAGAGAAATGATGAGGGAATCTGCCTACTTGAGCAGTCAGAAGATGAATTCTTGAGATAGATATCGTTGTTGTATCCATGTTTGAATGCTTTCAATTGTGTGTCTGGTAGTAAGTTTCATATTTAATGTGATACTGCTACATGTAACATTACATGTACGTAATGTTACTATAATAGCAATAATTTTGATCTACTGTCGATTCACTTATCTCCTCCAGTCTTATTGAAGTCCTTGTTTTAGTTCTAATCATCGTTATAAATAATACTTTAGATTACAATATGCTATTACCATAAAAAGGACTTATTCTTAGGGGCTGAAATCGTAAAGGTGGATATTAAATATCTGCGTTCTAGATGGAGCGTGATGCACAACAAAATATTTCGTAATTGCAATTTTTAGTTTTCGTTTTAAAAGCCATTTGAAGGGGAGTTCAATTACTACTTTGGTTTTTACTCAGTCCTTACCAGTTTTCATTTGAAAAAAAAAATGATCTCAAAATTTCAGAGAGAAGCCTTATTAGCTCCCTCCATCGTACGCCAGTGCAATATAAGGAAACCATATCTTAAGCAACAAATAGAAAATTCAAGAATCAAAAGATAACAATTCAAATATTATTTAAGAGTCGAAAAGCAATGAACATATTCTCTCGGGAAAAAATCAGCGAATAAAACAACCATATTTATCTTGTCGAAAGCATCAAGAAAATATGGACAACGAATTATGTTCCGCAAAATGATGATAGAAACTCTTATGACTAATATAAACTCATATAAACAGATATGTTTAGAGCAAAATATATACACCTACATCTATTGATTGTATAAAGCCTTTGATATATGCAGGTATAACAATTTGTACAGATCTCAACAGTTCAAACTTTATATTGAATTGATTTGATGTTTTAAGTCCACTTTGTGCACAGTAAGCCTAATCGGGACTGGACCTACAGTTTAAAGTGGGATCCGAACCACTATGTGCTTCCACCGGGTATCGTACCCGGGACCCCTTGATTACAAGGTAACGACGCTACCACTGCGCCATCAGGGAGGTCCTTCAAACATTATATTTATGCGCACTAGATCATATTTTTCAGTAGCGATTTCTGTTCTACTTCTTATGTTATTGACGTTACACCCGATTCCTTAACGGGCCTCCCCGATGGCGTAATGGTAACGTCGTCGGCCTTGTGATCACGGGGTACCGAGTTCAATACCCGGCGGAGGCACATATTGGTTCGGATTCCACTTTAAACCCAATTAGCCTTTCTGTGTATAAAGTGGACATAAAACCAAAAATTAACAAATTACTTTATCTTTTTCAATACAGCCATAGTGAAGAGATCTAACGTTACTTCTGACTAATCTAAAACTCTCGTAACCTAAAATTCCCAATGAACAGCAGGGCCTGGCTCCATCCAACGCACATTATGTGATGATTCTATAATCGAGGGCATTTCCTTCACACATATAACCCTTGCGGGTGACTGATGCGTTGCATAAATAGATTTTGCACTTCAAGCTGCAAATAGCGCAGAGACGTCACAGCAAAAGGATGTTGAAACGTTTTCATCCTACGTGCATTTTCTCCCCAACAGACAGTTCTCTGTGTCTCCTTTTGGAAACGGAAAATAAGTCAGCCATGAAATCCGCGAACAGTGGCAATATTTGCAGTTCCAGTTGCAAGAATTATTTCTCTTAAACCAAACATCCTTGGTTTTTCCTTGCAGAGGAAATGGTGTATTCAAGTAGTTGTAAAAAAATAAAACGGCATGGAGTTTATTTTATTAGGACTGTGATTAGGAAATAGCATTTCAGTTTTCTCGTTAGTAAATTCTTCTCTGTTAATTTATAATATAATACATAGTATTTTGGGGTTAATATGATTTCATAAGGGGTGATCTGAAAGTTGATCGATATATGCGAGCCTAACCTTCAAGCAACGGGCAAAGGAAACTTCGATATGTCTCATATCTAAATTTAAACATATTGATCTTCAATTATTTTCATTTTTCCATTTATGTGATGAGCGTCCCTTATCGCAGGTGTGTGTGTAGTTTTCGGAATTTGGAGCAAAGTACCGTCCCAAAATAATTATGATGTAATAAAGAACCACAAAAATGGATGCAATTGTACGGTAAAAGTAAAGCTTATTTACGAAAATACTGAAATACATGGCCTTCACCCTAAACGTACCGTGTATATTAATATTATGTCACTTGAAGGTACAATTTTAAGCTGAACAACCTGTATCTGTGGCTGTTAAAATTATTTTAAAAATTACCAAAATATGCCACCACTTTCTTACCTATCACGTATCTTCTATATAGCACGGAGTAACTACTGTTTTAATGACGTGGCAGACAGTTGAGTTACTCATAACAAGGTTCATAGGCTATTTGTCGTGTAATTCAGTTCCATTCAGTACTGCTACTATAGAAAAATTACCCACAATATCTTTAAACAGGAATATCATCATTTGCTACATATAACATGTGAAGTCGAACACAAAATACTACACAATTCCATAGCAATAATAGTAATAGCATTACTATTCAATTCCATGAACAACGAGCAATTACTGAAATAATGAAAACATAATGAGTAACGTCAAAATCGCCATTTCAAGATGAATTTTGGACATTGAATTCAAACACATCTAAAATCCTATCTGTAAAGCATGGATTATAATTATAATTGAATATTGTAAGAACAGTGCATACCAATGCCTATTATTTATGATGTCACGTGCATAAAGATTTATGATTTCCAATTGTAAATTAAATTGTTGCTCGTATATAAACTAAAATCTGCGTGTATTATTATAATATGGTGCTTGGTAACAGGTTCTTAGCGACGGGTAGGCCGAGCGCCATTCAAATATTTTTTAAGACACCAAAGTCAGAATATGACAGATAAATTTACACTTGGCAGAGGTAAGGGGGAAGGAAAACGTGCAACGTGTTACTCGACCCTTGTTCCTATTGAAGATTTTCAAATGATGAAGTGACCTCTACTTACTTCCTTTGGGAGGAAGTGGGGGGGGGGGGGCATGTGAAAACAGATGCCACCATTCAACTCGGTACAATTACACTGGTCTACGTCCATTTTGCTGACTGGAGGCTGATGGTTGTTCTTTAGTAATTCGAGGGTGGTAAATCCAAAACCGAAATCCGTTTTTTTCTATCACGTCAGGTTTCTGAGGAAAATTGAAAATTATCTAATATTAGGGATGTATATTTGGAGCAATGAAACAACATAGTCCGTAAAGAGGTCACAAGATGGCAGCACATGGAATATTATAATGAGTATTATTTCAATCAGTTATTCGAAATAGATGTCGCCATTCAACTCGGGACAATTATTATTATTATTATTATTATTATTAACCTTATTCTTTTACTTGTAGGTGTATATTCTGACAGTACACTGTTGGAAATGTATATGACATTATTATCATAAAGTACTCATTAGATCTAATGTGCACATTGGCGTAAATTACTCATGATTTTTCGAAGTGAAAGATCATCTAACTTGACACACGTACACACACACAATGTAAACAATATACGATACGTGTGTGTGTGTATATATAATCTTAACTATATAATAACAAACAGAAAAATTAATGAAAACATTACTGCGAAAGCATAAGTATTCCACTCAGGCACCACAAGAATTGCATCGTCTTCATCACTTGTTATTCTATACTAGTCAGCCCTTTATAGTACGAGTAACGTTTCTGAGAAACCTTACCAATGTTTTTGAACGTACGATATTTCTTTGTGCGAGTTTCAATGTGAAAAAAAAAATTAAAAATATAGTGAATATTGGTAGGGGCACAAAAGGTTCTCTGTTACCATCGAGATACCCTAGGGGGGGGAGGGGTTACTTGTTTCCATAAAGTCTACACCTGTGATCTTGGATACAAAGACTACAAGTCAACCTTAAAGCAAATATGTTTGTACTGTATTAATATGTGTAAATACAGCTGCATCTTTCTCTAACAACGGAAGACCACGGGGAGGCTACATAGCAAAAGGGCAACCCTTGTACATATTCTTCAGGATAATAAATTGATCGTGGTATATTTTGGAACCATTAAAATTGCAGATGTCCAAAGGTCCCTTATGCATACACAGCCTGTGCAATGCATGGCAAGTTGAATAGGTAAAATTACAGTACTGTAACAACAGAATGCAGAAAAGTTCGCCTGTATTTATGTAAAGGTGCTGAGGATGTAGAATCCGTACTTCGTTGTAGAGCTTCTATGGGAGAAAGTGCCACGAAAGTTTGGTGATAATCATGGAAGTCCTTCCGGTAAGGACAAATTGCAGAAGAACTATACGAGGGTTATTTCCGATGACAGTGTCATCCTTCAGGATAGTTCTACTTCTGAAAGTGACATCAACATCGCCGGAAGAAATGAAGACGAGAGCAGAGCAAGACCATATCATTCCTCTCCGCCTACAGATTGGCAGAGTCACCTATATGATTAATTCCGAGAAGAAAATCCGGAAGATTTACAATGATTAAAACAAAAAAGAATGCAATGTGTGTGACTGCAAGTATATACAAGATTAACCAGCTGAAAGGGTGTCAATCCCCATAAGTATAAAATTGATGCACACCATCGGACATCTGCTCTTTCCCTCACATCTCTTCGGTGTAGACAGCGTGCAACTTTCCCGTAAGTGAAAATAACACCATGGGTATTTTTAGTAGAGTTTATACAAGCTTTTAAAAAATATATATATTACTGAAACAATTGCAAATATACAGTGTGTCCCAGTTAAAAGTATCCCGCTCCGATCAACAGTTACATGCCAAGGATCATGAAAAGAAATGAAGATTATGTACTGATGACCTTGAGTACCTACCACGGTTCACGTCATAATGGATTGTTCCATTTTACTGGTGCAATATAGCCGTCATTTGCCTCATAGACAACTGTCCTTGAGCCGAGCTACTCTTAACCGAAACCCCCAGTATTATGTGATTAGAGCACTATAATTCGACTCTGACCCTTAAGAATGTTCCCAAAGACCAGACAGGCACCAACTAGCCACCTCAGCCCTTCCCATGTAAGTAAATAATCACGTCCTCTATCATATCGTCGTGTGAGAACCAGGCACACGTAATCATATTATCCGTAGAGTGGAAATAATGAATTCTCAGGAATGTATCTGACTCTTAAAAAAAGCCAGTAAATTGGAGATTCGTGACTCTACCTTATTGCTAAGGATTAGAAGTGGAGATATGTTGATGTGACTCCCAACAAAAGCGAAAACAGCATTTTTGGAGTTACGTTTCCAAGTTTCTCAAAAAAAGATATGTATGAAGTGACCAAGATATCTGCGTCAAAAACATCCAAAGAATCTTACAAAGCATAAAGGAAGTATTTGCGGTCGGGCACGTGCCCCTCCAAAAAGGCACCAGTACGTATTATTTCCAAAAGGATATTAATTGTTCTGTGACCTAATGTAGAAAACCTTTATAGCTACCATCTGTAATATACATTTACAGACAAAAAATAAATCAAATATTAGCTAACGTGAATACAGTAAAATCTTGTTAATCCGGACCCCGATGAGCCGGACTACGCTTAATCCGAACAGGAAGAAAAAACAACAACAAAAAACAGAATGCAAGGTTTTAAATGTGGCTAGAAGTCAACAAGAGAACTTCCCAAAGAAAAGGCAGTCAACCACTGATGAAATTCTGTTTCCCACAGACTTTGTACTGTACTGTATAGTGTATTTAGGTTGGTTCGTTGATTTGGTGTTTTCAGTCCACTTTATGCACAGTAAGGCTAATCGGGACAGGATCTACAGTTTAAAGTGGGATCCGAACCACTTGTGCCTCCACCGGGTATCGAACCCGGAACACCTTGATTACAAGACGACGAAGCTACCACTGCGGGGAGGCCCTAGTGTATTTAGGCCTATGCCCTTTAAATACACCATAATATACGTGTTATGTTGCTATAAACTGAGTTTCAATGCACTTTCTACTGTTCTTTTAGGTTATTTAAGTTAATCCGGACTTTCGTTAAACCGGTCAACTTATCCCCAATTAGTCCGGATTAACGAGGTTTTACTGTATTACACCCTAGGGGAAACCCTCAAAGAAAAACATAGCGGAAGATATTGCACGTAAATTTACCCTAATGGAGTGAAATGCTTCCTGAGAATGCAGAGCACAAGTTTATATCTTTGTTTTCAATCCTTATTAATATTAATATAAACACTGTAGCCAAGCGTGCCCGGTTCTTTTCCCGGCCAAGAAAAGATGATTCTACTCCAAACTAAATGTCCAGTACCCATTTTGAGAGTGGACCTAAAACAAACTTTACCAACATTTACCCTCAAAAATCTAATTTAAATATACATATACTACTGTATCCCTGCCAGAAAAAAATATTGTGGGTCCTCCTGTGTATTTGCATATGAGCTGAGAAGGCAATAGTGGTTTTTCGAGTTATATCTTGCAGCTCCTGGTTGCTGAACAACTCTTGTGCACACTCCGTCAGAACGTTGGTCTACAGAACGGGAAAATGCAACAAAATTAGTACATTCGAATATTATTTTCTCTCCTCGTAACATCACCACTCAGCAGCGACCAACATTCCGGACAGGAGAAGTAGCTTAAGCGATTAAGCAGTTAATGGGCATCACCAACGCAGAGGCCATAAAACTCGCAGCGGAAATCAAAGCATTAATCAAAGTTAATTAAAGAACATACAGAATCTCGGATGCAACGAAAATGCATTTCGTTCATTTTCCTCGTTTGCTTCAACTCTCAGGGGTCATCTAGGCGTTATAACGTTCCCTTCCCGCCGAACAACTTGTTAGTAGAGAACGTGTCAAAACGAGCTGATACAAAACAAGTCCATCAGGAAAATCGAGCTGTCACCGGATAACAGGTAGGTGTTACTGTGTCCACCGTACCAAAATACAGGACCGCACCAAACACCATCCATCACTTTTAACGCATATGCAGCGACAACTGACAGTGACTCAACACACGTCAAACAGCCGAAACATTATACGTCAGGCGACATCTTTCCGTGTTTCGAGGGGCGGGAATTCGGTAATATCTGCTGGCATTGTCACGCTAATACGAACAGGAAACAGTGGGTAAAGAGCCAAGTGATGTGAGAAAGTAAGAGTGTAAAATAACGTATGTGAACATTGTACTGTATGACTTAACATATTAAAATTATTAATAATAAACATACTGAAATAGGATAAAATTTATGAATCCTGTACATTGAATTATGTTTGCTATCTTTCTAATTTTCTTATCTTGCATCGCTTTTTTGCATCTATTAGCTATTTTACTACGATGATATGAATGGCTATTAGATTAAATTCAATGCCCAACTAGGAAATCCAAACCCGGACTTTGTTCGTACAGAGTCAACGCTATCGGCCAAAGGAGGGGAATTCAAATATAATACAGAATATTTACAAAAAAAAAAAAAGAAACATGAAATAACATGCAGGGGAGAAATCAAAAGAAAAGATCACAAAACTTATGTAAAAAAATATCAGGTTCTTCAGACATGCGAACTGATATGAAATGGGTTTACAATTCATAAAAATAAAAACAGAATTGATTTTCCCTTGATATCTACAGAATACTTATCTTCATTATGCCATGAATCTTCTGGCATATAGGATAAATTACAGCAGCACACAAACAGAACGAAGTGTTGCAGTTTGCTTCTGCAGACTCTCGTATTTGTGATACGTTTTCCAATAGTACATACGTAAGCAGCACGTACGTAGTGGAGGTAAAAGTAATGCTGATTAGTGCTTGCTTGATCATTTAACCAAAATCTCACTATTAGATTTACCCAGGCAAGGGAATCTGGATAGAAAAGAGGACACAGAAGTGTAGAAAGTACCCTTGCCTTCGTTAAGGCACCATTCGAGTATTTGCGTGGTTTCCATAAAAAATGTAAAAACTTCTTCAAGGGTGACAGACAGGTTATGAGACTGTAACTGCTATTACCGACTATTTGCTAAAGTAGATGGAGTTAATGGTTGATAGCAGAAGTGATGGTAACCATTGTAGCGGTAGTAGTTATGGTACTAGTACTAATGGTAGTCTTAGTGGTTGTGATGGTGGTAGTGATGGTAGAAGAAGTGGCAGTTATGGTAATAATTGTAGTATTTCTGGTTGTGGTTATAGTAGCAATGATGGTGTCGGCATTAATGACGGTGGAAGTAGTATGTATGGTAATAGTAAGTAGTAGCACTGGTGGTAGTAGAAGTAGTTATTGTAGTGGTACAAGTATTGATGATGGTAGTATGGTGGTGGTACTCACAAGTGAGTCTTAAGGGTGCCAGAGGAAGGAGCAAGTGCCTACCAGGTTATAACAATACAAAAAAAATCTCCAAAAAAATGCTGAATATCTAGTGACGAGTAGCACATGCAACAAAAGTTTTTTCTACATATATTTTAGAAATTGCTTGCTGAAACTAATAATACTTTTGCCAAAAAAACATGTAGTGGTGTGATATTAACAGTAATGCTACTGCTGGTAACGAAGAAAAATGAGTTGTAGTTATGATTGGAATCCCAGGATATAAATGTATATAAAAGTTATGTATTCAAGTATTAGTTAGTTAGTATTAGTGATAACTGTAACGATATATTTGAATCCATTTCAAACTTAGGCTTTAATCGAGCTGTTAAATGATCTACAGCACACCGTGCGTCGATAATATGGAAGAAAACTAGTTAATTTTATGGAAGATGCTCTAGTAGCATAAACTGAAGCGTGATACAACGAGTAGAGGAGGGAGTCATTGCAACAAGGAGACAATTATGTACACAAGGATTAGTGATAGCTAGTAGGGTAGGGGACTCAAATGGTTCTGGTAACTTTGCGGTCGAAAAGCAGATTAAAAGATATTAGCAGCAGCAGATTTTAATTGGAATGTACGTGGAAAATATCATTTACTAGAATAATTCTCTCAGGAGCAGAAGGGCTAAATCCGCTGATATATGCACTGCAAGAAAGAGGGGGAGAGCAGGAGATTTGTAATGTACACGAGAGTGAGATGGAGGGAATAGGGTAATGCAGTTAATATGGGGTATGATAAACGGGTAACGGAAATGTGTGGTGGTGATTTATTTCTAAACCATTAAATGTGGTAGACATGTGCATAAGAAGAGATGTCAATATTGGAATTATCCAGCAGGTAAATTAACGGTCGTCCACAGAGTGTGTGTGATGTGATGTACTCAACTGAAAATGAGACACTTCTGAGTTACCACCTACAAGTAGAAGAGAAACAGCAGAGACGGTAAGGTAGGTTGGTGGAGAGCCACATAATTCAAGCATTTATGTTCCTCTGGGAGAGTTGGTGGGGGGCATCATTTCACTCTTTGGTCCCACTTTCACAAAAAAATAACATCATTCCAGCATTGACTAGTTAAAAAACAAGTCACGCTATTATGAAATAATTGGAAACGGCTTCAAATACAAGTACAAATTTACAAATGACACTAATGATATGCTATATAGAAAATAAGAACTGGAATGGCTGAACCCAACTTATAAAAATGGTACAAAACCGGAAGGAGAGTATTACATTCAAGTTTTTATTGTATATTATTGTTCTGTACCGCGTATAGAAAAGAAGCAAAGGATAGCAAAACTTACACAATAAAAATTACAATAAATATGATAATGTACGATAAAAATAATTATGTAAGGAAGTCTATGAAAGTTTGTTTTTGAGCTTGATACGTATTGGAATTTGTATTTTTGTTATCTTATGTTTCTTTTCCACACTTTTGACTAATCGTGACGATGAGGATAAGTGATGATTTGATGAAGGGACACTCACAAACACCCAGGTAAGGCCTGGAAACAATGAAATTCGGTGGCGAGTTTGAAAGTGATACATACCTCTAACAGTAGTTGTTCTGAACATAAAAAAAAAATCAGTGCGTTCACGTGGCAGTGGGCTCGTATTTAATATTGTGTAGCAAAGAACATCACTTTGAAGAACATTTTGTAAAGGCGCAATATGAAATAGAAATATACAATAGTCAGTGGCGTGCTCATATCGGGTTGAAGGGTTATACCAAGGTCATACCTTCCCAACATCGCGTAATAAGATATGAGTTCTAACTTTAGTCATTCTACACAAAAAACGACCAGTATACAGTAGTTGTTACTATAGTAGGAACTACGAAATTAAACGGCTGGGCAGTAATGTACTGATGCCACATATGCGAAAAGCAAAGGAAGTGAGGGTGAAGAATAGTTGGTTCCTGCGTAAGATGTGACAACGTACGCAGTGCTATGTTGCCTGGTCTGTGGTTGAACCTTCCCTCCAGAGGAAAGCAGTTCATTTGCATTCCTTGGCATTATATAGATGCAAATTTTGAATCGCCTATATTACAAAGACAGACTACAAAACGAAAACATGAATTGAGGAAAATCGCACAACAAATCCAGTTGGTGAAGAATGTGCGCAGATATGGCAACTGCGCAAGTTCTGACAAACGCATACTTGCATGTCCCAAGCTATAGATAATATTTAACGTTCTCAAATATGTGTTTCGCCATAAACACAACCACCTAATAAAAACAAATTTCTCAGATTATTTTGAAATCATATAGTTATGCATTATGTAGAACAACCTTCAGCGTTCCAATCATTATAACAGCCCCTCCAGGTTTGTCAATAACGGAAATGCGCGAACAATCCATCCAACAATCAGCCTAGTAATGGGCTTCATTGTTATTTTGGTTGCTTTGCATTGACAAGTATGACAGGCTGAGCTTTTATAAATCTCCCGCCAGAGCAACGGTTAATTCCATTACGACGATACAATGGAAATACCCATGAGCCAACATCGTGTGGGAAATGTTAACATGCACTGGGAATGCGCCACATCTGCATAAATGCATGATTGTTAGACCAAAACATATATCGGCGTACTTTTGTGTGAATCCTCCGGGTGCTTGTTGAGCATTCAGTACCGTCGAGATGGAGTTAAAAAAGAGCAAAAATTTTAGAACTAATTTTCGGTACATTGTGAGTTTGTGGCAGCGAGACGCTTCAGTGGAAAGACCACCACGTTTGTGAAAACATTTCATGTGTGTGTGCGTTTGTAGTGAAACTAAAACGGCTGGTTATCACATTGATAAATCTCCACAAGGAGCTTTGGTGCGGTGCACGGTTAACACCAATCGGCTAGAAAGATTCGAAAAAAATATAAATGGTCGTATTTAGAGTTCTGTAATTAGTACCATATCGATCCTTTATAAATATGCTGTAGATTGCGACACCGCTTCTTCGATTCAATGCATATATAATCATGCACAAGTGGATTTTTTAGCGCGGGAACTGTGCATGCAATGATAACATACATTAGCTAAGGCCTGTGTTCAAAAATTTTAGAACTAATTTTCGGTACATTGTGAGTTTGTGGCAGCGAGACGCTTCAGTGAGCGGCCGCGGTGGCTCAGTCGGTAACGCGTCTGACTACCATGCTCAAGGTCCCGGGTTCGATCCCCGGCCGGTTCAAATCCGGGAACTTTTCTAATGGTGGAAGCGGCCCCGGCGCCTACCCAGCGTCGAATAACATGGGTACCTGGGGGAAACCCTGGGGGGTTAAGGCGGTCAGGGGCGTGATGCTGATCACATCACCCCCACTCACGACCGGATCAAGAAAGTGTGGGGCGTTACCCTCACACCCCCTATACGCCTTCATGGCGTGGTGCTATGCACAGGGGAACACTTTACCTTTACCTTTTTTACTGTGTTCAAGTGTGCATGTCGATTACAAATAAAGCATTGTGATAGTTTTATTTGACACATAATAGAACTAGAATAAAACTCGTGGCTGACCAAAGAATAGAGAGGTTAGGTAAATTTTTGTTTTAAAAAAATCAATTCATTTAATGTCTGAAAACAAACAATCAAATGCTATGCTATGAAGCGCGGTAATGGAAGGTCATTTCAATAAGATAATTGCTGAATTAAAAAGGATTTTGCTACATAAAATAAATTGAGTAAAGTAAAATATATGGCGTCCACTATTCAAACTATTATTATTTTATTTTGAATTGGGAAAGTTCAATAAGAGATAGTCCAAAAAAAATGTATACCAAAAGTAACATTGCAAAAATCCGACCTCCGTGTAGAATTGGATTGCACACAGCGCTACGATGTCAGGGGTTTTAGGTTCGAATAAAGACCTGGGCATGGTTATTCTTTGTTAGTGTCTCTTCATCAATTTTATCATATCACAAATCATTGTCATCGCCAAGATTATCTAAAAGTGACAGAAAAGTACAGTAAAATAAACAAAATCAATCAATGAACATTGATAAAACTGATCTACCTTCATTAATGAAAATCCGGTATAGACTTCAGAACATCAGAACATTTTAAAAATCATCTAAAAAGTTTCTGTGTTGTTGATTTTAAAATTATAACTCGAAACACCACATTTATATTATATATTTTTCTAGGATCACATGTTTTGATGAGAGTTATAATTGGTAAACAAGCACAAACTTTTTTAAAAAAAATACGCACTTTTTTAAGGAATTTGAATTCTAAATAAAAATGTGCACTTAGTCACTATTGGTTCATGACACTGATAAAATGTCCTTGTTAGGTACGACAATTGAAAGGAAAATTTGTATGGGGAAAGAAATAATATGCAAATTCAAACCTCAACTATAAAGGTTATGTACGCATACGCATTATATGCTATATGTAAATATCTATATGATATGCGTGTTTGTGTGTGTGTGTGTGTATTTGTGCATGAATACATATACACATTGTGCATTCATTTTCCACTTTAACAGGCATTCCACTATCACAAACTAAAAAGCTTAGATAAATGAACGAGCCATCATCGTGCTCCAAATTACAGTAACACATATTAAGTACGTGAACGTCCATGAACGTGACCGAATGTGTGTTAATTACTTGCTGCTGAATTGCACAACATTAATCAATCATTACCTTCCTATTTCCCTAGGACCATGGAATCCTCGTAATTGGTCAATAACGCATCAAATGGCGGCAGTAAGTACCAGACAAGAGGTACAATAAACCTTAACAGAATAGATAATAATAATACGTGAATGGTTAGCATTGTTGCAGTAACTGCCCTTCTAAAAAAAAAAATCGGTTTGTACTCAAATATGGAAAAATATTTCTCCATCACTTTCATATTGCATATTTAAGCCGGTGGTAATGAAATTAACGAATAGTGGAAACACAAATGTTCATGTTTCACACAGGGCTGAATTAAAAACTTGAGGTTCTTTTTAATGTTTTACTATTTCGCTAGGTCTGTTTCTTGTTGGCTCAATATAAAAACAAAACTTATGAACATGATATTTAATTCTCAGTAAGATCGTATAACACCTAAATAAAACTACATACAGAATCTCTCTCATGAATCACAAAACGCTGTAGTGGTGAATGGAATGCATTTCGACGTCATAGGTCCCAGGTTCGAACCAGGTAAGAATAATTCATTGTGCTTATCCATCATTCGTTTAATCAGTTCATCATTCATCCTCGTCGTCGTGATTAACCAAGAGGTAGGCAAGCGACGTAACGAAAGAAAGAAATCACGAATAAAAAGAATAGTACTCATATTAAAAATAAGCTCGAACATACCGATTTTTTAAAATTGAATATCTCGTGTGAATACATTTTACATTGAATTTTTTTCCGAAGCAACGCTCACAGGTGTGCAACGGAAATATTTATCCAGGGGTGGAAATTCCGGTTGAATAATGATGAATATAATGCTATCATTCACCCAGCCGACCTTGATGTTACAGGTATACGATGTAAAAATTAGAACAAGTAAGAACAAATTTTAACAAATATTAACCATGTATTGATAATATGTTTTGGCAGTGCAAAGAAGAAACAGTTTTGCTTAACCAATGCAAAAATGGTGCAAAATAATTGTCTAGAATTGCTGTAATACATTTAGTATGACATAAAAAGCACCAACGCTTTTTGTACGTACAACTTACATTCTGAACTAATAGTACAATGAGGGAGTAATCTGTTGCACCAACGCTAAACTTGGCGTTAATTTACACCATACTTCTTACAGTGTAGGCAATGCAAGACCTGCGGGATTCATCCCAAATCAGCAAGTATGTACAGCCCTCCAACAAAACAGATTTTCTTCAAACTTTTCACCGAACTTGCATTTCCACTGGTATAGTTTCATGTAAGCGATAAATATCCTTGCTACCACTACTTTCTAACTATTTTTCTTTTCTAATTAAGTTACTGCTCAAGAGCTCACGTACTTCAGATGAGAAAAGTCTACAGAAAAGCCAGGACGAATATGTATCATTTTCTTCAAGAAGCACTCGAGCTATATTTTGTTCGCGAACATCTCTGGAGACCAAAAGTGAAGAACGAAAAGTAAACAAGTACGTTTCGAACTTGTACCATCTCGTGTTTTTGACTATGTTTATCCGTAGTTTATCATCAGGAGACAAGATTCGAGTTGTTGATATGGTTTATTTGCATTTATTTAATCGATATTTGGTACGCACGCTTGTATTTTCCTGATTACCAAGTTATAGACTGCGGGAGGTGGCCTTTCCAAGAGTTCTTCATATTATTGTTAGCAGTTGGGTTAAGCTACAATTTACTTTTTACTTGTCGAAATACGGTGTGTTAGAAATGCTTAGTTGTGATGAAATACAGGAGTTACCTACATGTGTCAAGACAAATAGGGTCCACTGTGACAATTAGTTCATATGTATTATTTCCGAGAAAAAATCATACAGCAATTAAGCAAATCGTAGGTTGATTTGGTTTTTTAAGTCCATTTTATGCACAGTAAGGCTAATCGGGACTGGACCTACATTTTAAAGTGCGATCCGAACCACTATGTGCCTCCACCGGGTATCAAACCCAGGACCCCTTGCTTACCAGGCGACGACACTACCACCGCGCCATCGGGGAGGCCCTTAAACAGCAATTAAGATATATGTTGTCTGCATGCCTTACTTAGTAATGTCCTTATTCGTTTCTTCAAGTAAAGTAACTTAAAACCGTAGTCAATAAAAAAAATCGTTTCAGAGTACAGCGTGTAAATCGTGTTTTATTCTCCTTGCGAAGTAAGCTTTCATTAAAAGTGAGAATAAAGTTCACATATAGTCAGGAGTCCCCTCTCCCCCTAAGGTCATGGAGCGTCCCCCAGAACATGTCATGAGTATACTAATATCTACTACACTGTCCTATTTCTGGGGCTTCCCCGATGGCGCAGTGGTAGCGTCTTCGCCTTGTAATCAAGGGGTCCCGGGTTCGATACCAGGTGGAGGCACAAGTGGTTCGGATCCCACTTTAAACTGTAGGTCCAGTCCCGATTAGCCTTACTGTGCATAAAGTGGACTTAAAACAACAAATCAACCAACTATCCTATTTCTAAAATACACTTATTTTAAGCTTTACTAATCACTTCACTTGATCTGCACCCCTAAATTCCTCCTTTACTTCATCTAACGGGTTAAAACTGGTTCACCTAGTAGCAAAAGTGACTTAGAAAACTAGCTAAAGTAAATGCATTACTAAGGAAATACATTAGGATTCCTTCTTCCGTTACCTTATTGCACATATTGCAACATGGCGCCAAGGTGTTTTTTATGTATATTTTAGGAAAATACGTATATACATATTGAATTTTATATTATTTTAAGGAAAAATCATCCCAAATTTTGATGGCGTGGTCTGCACCATTAACCCCCTCCCACCTCGCTCCTGTGCAGTATTGATTCATTGTCTTAAGAGGAAAGTGCGACACATAAGGATGAACAAATTGAACGATGTCGTTCGGTATGCGGAACTCGTTCATCCTGGCAGAAAAAGTTTCCGGTAAGACTGCGAAAATTTCGTTATTCCATTTCAACCCTCCCTTGTTGTGTGTTCTCGCACTCTCTCTTCGAATTCTTGCATTTCCTTCCTCCCCTGTTTTTCCACTGCCCGAGGTGTAAAATTCAAATCTAAACATTTCCTCTTTCACACAATTGCTGGGCGTCCTAGCAGTTTCGTGAGGGTCGCTCCTGTCATTGTCCTCGGGCGATGGAAATTTCTGCTCAAACACAATTTGCCCAAGATAAGTTCATTCAAAATTTCATATATGTTTTTTTCCTCTTCTTCTTTTCTAGTTCTTCCTCTATTCCGCACCGAACTTCCTTCATTTCCTGACTAAATCTCATTTCTAATTTCACCTTCTGCATCATATGAAGCCGCGTAAACAAAGGACGAGCGACTATTGTGCTGAGTAGTATTTTTCGACCAAAACAACGTTCAAGTGCGACAAGCTCCTAACGGTATTTATAAAGGTTCTATGGATTGGGAGAATTTACATGACTCCTCTTAATCGCACTGCTTTTAGTTTATACGCGAGGAGTTGCTACGACTGGTGATGTCCGAACTCAGGATGTTTCTATTCAGGAAATGTGACGAAAGTTCCCAATTCAGGAATTGATATTTTCACGTACAGTGTTCCAAACTCAGGAACCGCTGCTAATTTAATCGAAATGGAAGGAGGAGAGAAAAGAACCGGTTTTTTATAGGTTCTTATCGTTCCTGCACATTAGCCTGAAATATTACGTATGCATATGCAATCTCTCGAAACACGAGAGCTTCTGTACGTATAATCACTCGCGTATAGCAAAAGAAGAAAATCGCAAACAAAAACTATTATTGGTCTCAGTTTTCACTTTGCTATGCTCTTGTTGCTTTTCCTCGTTCTGCTCTTTTTCGACCAGTTACGTAATTTTAATTTACAGTCGCATCCATTCACTTATTCTGCAAACTAGTGACATGTCCTTCCCGGACGTATGAACAGACTGATGAAGTACACCATCCCGCCTGGTATATATGAATCTTGTAGCTGGAAGTTACGAGATTAATGGAAGTGCACGAGAGAAAGATTGTGCTGTTACTGTGATTTTTGTTTTGAGAGTTTCGTTATGATGTACAACTTTGGTTCTTTTTAAATTGCATAATCAAGATAAATAAATTCAGAATTTATATGTTAAAACGTAAGTTCTGTGTTTTTGTGTCTATTTACTGCAAATCTTCATGTTTTCCCGTGCCCTGGGAGGTATCACGCGTATACCAATATACAGTCTCATGTTGCTCATTCTCAATTTCTATTGAGATAAATATATTCTTATGACTATTAATATCCTATGGTTGAACCTGGCATGACCGTGTCTGTGACCGTGTCACTAGAAATGTGACGTCATCAGACGCATTTCAAGGGATTGAAGTTCACAAAGTTCAAATAACGACTTTTCCTTCTAAATAGAGTTGCGGTGACATAATTAATATTATTCGAAGGAAAAAAATTAACATATCTTAACAAATCAAGAATTTAAAACCTTAAGAGCATTAAAACGTTCGTCACCGTCTGAGCAGTTCTGACCAATCAGAAGCACCAATAAGTCATTCGCTAGTTTGGATTCCTTTTCGTGGGTGACGGAAATCCCAGAGTGAGTAACGAAGAAGCACACGTGTGAAAAATAGCTTCACATTGCCACTTTGACTCGGATTTTGGACGTGAGCCATCGCATCATAGCTTAAAGATAGAGTGAGAGGCTGAGACGGGAGCTGGAATTGTGAATAAAACTTCCTGCTTCGGAAGCTCCACTCATGTGGCATATGCGATCTGCAGCAACCAGCGCAGGGAGTGGGACGCCGCCCTCACCAGAATAGGACAAGACTAAAGCAGGGCCAAATAAACAACGCCTCGTAACCCCACATACGTTTGACTCCTTGCCAACTCGCACACATAACCCGAAAACTAGATCCTGGGTGTGGCCGGCGTGAATTTTAACTTGCACGTGCTTTGATGGTTGTCGTAGGGTTTAGCTGTGGTTTATTCCAACCTTAAAATTGACTTCAAAGTCACAGGAAAAGACAACCAAACCATGTTGCATGTAAAGCACTGGTGTGGTGGAACCAGTGAAATGATCCCGTCAGTCAGACTCTGTCATTTCTCATTAAAAAGGATCTGTCGGCAACCGTGGCGGAGTGGTTAGCACAACGCGCTACGACGCCAGGGGTCCCGAGTTCGAATTCCGGCCTGGTCATAGCTGTTTGGTAGTGTTCATTCATCAATTTCATCCTTATCTTCGCAAATTAGCCAAAAGTGGCACAAAAGCGAAGTAAAATAAAGCAAATCAATCAATCAATCAATCAATCTTTACAAAAGATCTGACTTGCTCTTACGCTCTATACTTGGAATTTCTGGAACAAGCTATAACGAAACCTGCGCAATAGTGGCTCCAACTGGCTCAACAAAATGAACGCGTGAGAGGGGAAGTGAGTGCATGTAGGGGAAAACGAGGCTGCCGCTACAAGCCTTTTGCAGTAGCACGCACTGCTTTGCTCCGCCCACTATCTGTTTCGGCGCTGCTCCACAGATTGACTGATTGATTGATTTGTTGTTTTAAGTTCAGTTTATTCACAGGAAGATTAATTGGGACTGGATCTACAGTTTAAAGTGGGATCCGAATCACTGTATCATGTGCCTCCACGGGTATCGAACCCGGGACCCCTTGATTAAAATGCGATGACGTTACCACTACGCCATCGGAGAGGCCCTCAAGAGACAGGGTTTAAAGTTGGACGTGGCGACACCGTACTCCGTTGAATAAAATCTGTAGAAAATTGGTTTTGTAATGTAAACATTGATACTGAGTTTCAAAAACAGCTGCAAAGAGCTTCAAAACAATACCAATTTGTAGGACTATCCAATACTAAGAAAAAGTTTTTTTTTCACAAAATTGACAATAATCTTAATATTTTTTGGCACATTTAAAACACCTAAAAATTAAGAATTCTATTTAAAACCTTTCTACCTGCACTGTATTTGAGTTTCATCATGATGGGACCACAAGTTTCTTATTTATGGAATTTCATAAAGGGTGGTTGTTTGGAAGACACCAAAAAACGGCACTTTTTATTTTTCTCACGACAATAAAAATCGAAAGCATCCTCGGGGAAAAAATGATTGCCTTATCTTAACGCACAATTGAGTAAGCTAAATTTTGATGTATGTTTTTATGTACGTCTATTTGTAAATTTTGAATTAGAGTCCAAACTCGAGTATTCGAAATTTTTAATCCGATCGTAGTTATGTTTTTTGGTAAGGGGCTTATGTTCTCGTTTTAGCAGAAGAGCGCATATAACCTCGGTACTGACGTGCTCAGTCCTATGACTCTGAAGCGTCACAGAACATGGATTGGTTGATTGAATTTTGTTGATTTATGTCGCTTTTCTGCAACCTTTGGCTAATCACGACGATGAGGATGAGAGAGGATATGTTGAAAATGGTGAAGGAAAACTCGCAAAGAACAGCCCATGCAGAGGCCGAGATTCGAACCCGATACCCCTGGCGTCGTAGTGCACTGTGCTAACCACTCTCCCACAGACGTAGTCTCGAGCTCAGAAGAAACTTTCTGTTTGACATATGAAATACGTGTAGCTATCTCATTTAAAGCGCGCTACGAAATTTTGGTTCAGTTTCATCACTTCCAACTCTCGATGGATTAAGAAAAATAAACTTTTAAATGTTCCATTCATTTCATCAATTTAATGCTGACAGTACGATATTGCTGGATATTACAAAATTAAGCGCACAGTAGGAAACCATGAGTAAAGCCACAATAGACACATCACATCAGTCATCTGCTAACCGCGATCCCATTTTGATGCGCCGTGTCAACGTCATCACAGTCAAAAATTTTGACGTGTTATGCTAAAACGCAGGAACTGAAAATACGATTAAAACCTATATGATTACTTTGTAGTATTCTTTGGCACCTATGTGTTTTTTTTTAAATTATAAATGTTGTACAATTGTTAGTATTAGTATTTTCTGAGAGATATTACTTACGATGGCGGTAGATTGATTGATTGATTTGGTGTTTAAGTCAACTTTATGTACAGTAAGGCTAATCGGGACTGGACCTACAGTTTAAAGTGGAATCCAAACCATTAAGTGCCCCCACCGGGTGATTGCGGTAGATCAAACGTTGAAATGCAAATAACTGTTCAAAGAAATAAACGAAAACTTTCAAGATTTCAACCACACTCTGATTGAGTAATTCGATGCAATATTAACGTGTAAATAATTAATATGATTATGTAAAAGAGGTAAAAAGGATCCCTGCGCATTGCGAAATGTGGTGAAGAGTTACGTAAGTGTAGGGTGTGAGATCAGCAGCACTCTCGGACTGCCTTTATTCGCTGCAGGTTTGTCCATATATTCTATCTCGGGAATCTGTAGAAGAAAGCCGCGGCTAACGGCAGAGAGGGGAGGAGGAAGCGAGTGGGTGGGTGAAGCGAATCCGTTCACACTGCTTCAAACAGCTGTGATCGCTTTTCCCCCTCCACGCAATCGCGTTCCGTCTTAGGTGATCATTGGCAGAGTCATTTCCAATCACTATTTGCGCAGAGACATGCTTTCGCTCGCTCGCTCGCTCCAGAGATCCCAGGGACAGAGTAAAGGCACCAATTCACTAGAGGCTAGGGTAACCCCAGAGTCGCTTCATGTAGGGATATTGTTGGAAAAATTCCCACATGAAATCACACACCGATCGAACCAAGGTCTCCTTTGCGGCAGTCAGACTCCCTTTCGACTGGACCACTACGGTTCTGATTATGTTTTACCGTCCTCCATGACGGAGTGGTTAGTAAAGCCAACGACGCTGGTGTCCCAGGTTCAAATCACGGCCAGGACAAGGGTGTTGTTTGTAAGTGTCCCTTCATCAATTTCATCATATCATCTCTCACCCTCATCTTCGCGGTTAGCCAAAAGTGGCAGAAAAGCGAAGTAAATTAAATCAAATCAATCAATCTTAATATGCTTAGGTATGGTAAAGGAGGGGAAGATCGCCACCAAAATGCTTTTCATTTTTTTCCTTCTAAACGAATTTGGGGAGGAGGACAAAATTTATACGATACAAAGAGTAGTCATTGTGGATTATGAGGAATATAACATAAATACTGTGTTACTTAAACTTATGACGTATTATTAAAAATACTAAAATGAGAAAAAGTGTCGAAATTCCCACCACATGCGGGAACTTCATATAACTTATTTATAATTTTATCGTCAGTTTAAGTGTATGAAATACCAAGCTGTTGCCAATAATTCAGACAACAAAGTGTAAAAGACCTACAAATGACAATACAAAACTGCTTAAAAAGATACAATACAAACATGTTTAAGAAACATAGGCCTAAATGTTCATATGCATTGTGAACAAGTTGTGTGTGAAAGATCGCCTGTAAGAAGGGCAATTCGACACATTTTCTGTTACTCTGGCGAATTTACCAGCAAATGCATAGTCGAAAGAAAACAACTTATGTTTACTTGTACATGCACGCTTTCCAAAGCAAATCTTTTCACGACATTCTTAAGGTTTGAGGTTACTATATCAATAATTAAAAGGAAGAAAAATAATTCTTATCTGCCACGAAATGACAATTTCCAACGTAGTATTGAAATTCGGCACCTTTCTTTGTCTTCTGTGTAGACGCAACTACGCATTCCAAACTGTACCACTTGCTTGCTAGTTCGCTCACCACACTGTAGTTTTCAGTAAAACAAGGCACATGTTACTTAATTTTTTACATGCATCAGTGAGTGTTTCCAACCTATAGTTTCTATCTACGATTACAAAAACCACAAGTACGGCGAAATTCCTACATGACATAAGTGTTGAAACAACTATGAATTTATTCTGACAAAGACATTTTGTGAAGTGTGTGTGTCCTGTGCCTGATCGAAATAACTTTGTCTTCATGAAAATCCAGGAATCGCTTTGTCCTATCGTCCACCGACCAAGAACCTTTCAGTCCATATATCGATCCAAATGACGAGGAAAGCGTAATCAATAGATGCTTAGACCTGGTAGAGAGTTCCGCAAAAACTCCAGGAAATGCTATCTTCATTTTTCGTAATCAGGCAGACCAAAGAAATAGGTAGCCGCGGCCTCTTAAACATAGATAATAAATAACGAACCATTCATCTTCGAACGGTGTCTCGTACAGGGCTCCGGAAATAAATTTACCGCTGACGAGAAAGTTCCTGCTGCACGTAAATTCCAGAAAAAGATAGGTGGCTCAACCAGTCCGGTTCCCATGATACTTTTCACAGGATACTAATATCCATTAATAAATTAGTGAAACCGTGATCAATTATGTAAAATCTTGCAGCGAAAGTATTGCCCTGCCCTGCTCTTCCCCAGAGGACAAAGGGAGGCTGCGGAATTCAATTCTCATGGAGTTCGAATATCGTCAGAGTGACACTGGCAAGGAAGGGCACAGTCCAAAGTCGATACCAGCGCTACCATCTGCAGTGCATTCGTCTGGAAGTACTGCTGGGGAGCAAAAGAGTAGAAATTTGAGATAAAGAAGCGTAACCCTTGGATACCAAATACTTGGCAGCTTTCAGTAACATTTTCCTCCGGGACCAAGTCCAAATTCATGTCAACACGAAAAAGCCAATATTGAGAGGCCAACAAGCCAGATGGCGCCATTTCCTGCTTCTCCGCCAACGAAAAAGTTGATATTGGGTTCAGGAAGAGAACATTAAATAAACGTTACGAAAAAAATATATAAAAATGATGAAATGTCCCCGACACCGAGAGAGTCGCAAGTTTCACAAATAAGGGCCAAAACCTTATGTTTTTACCAATTTCGTACTTGTGCACGAACGTAGGTGATACATTTGTTAACCTCGATTATTTATGAGATCAAGATCACGCAACAAAGTGATTTGGATTTGAGTTGTGGTCTGGGTATGCGCGTTTTTACTGTACCTCTTGATCAATTATCTTATGTCGGAGATAGGAGGTGAAATCTCACAATTCCCTTGCTTTCAATCCAAGCGAACACCAGGGTCTTTATTTTCCACCTGCTTGTAAACCAATCAACCATCTTCAACCCAAAGAAACAGACGTGAGAAAACATCCATCATTCTCGAAGGAATTACCAATATCCTTGTTGTTTCTATCCCGATAATCTTAGTTTAAAACATTGTACGTGAACTTGAAGAGCAAAGGAAAACTACACTGTTCTGTACTGTTATATAATTATTGAATTCTTTGAATTGTTGTTGTTAAGCCCACTTTATGCACAGATAGGCTAATCGGAACTGAATTAACAGATTAAAGTGGAGTCCGAACCACTGTGCATGTGCTTCCACCGGGTATCGAACCCGTTGATTATAAGGCGACGACGTTACCACTACGTCATCAGGGAAGCCCTTTATAAATATATCAATATGAAGAACGTGCGAAAGTACATTGAGGTTCATTTTTTAAGCATTAGTGGAAAGTCCATGCTCTAAGTCTCAGAAGGGAGACTGAAAACTTTGCCTCGCTTTTCTGCCGATTTTGGTTAATCGTAACGATGAGAATGGCTGGTGATAAGATGAAATTTAGGAAACGACAATCACAAGCACACACGAGCACACAAATTCCACAGAGGATTGTCCTGGCTGCACTGTGTGGAAGTGCAGTTGATATGTGGGAGTTACTCCAAAAGTAGAAGGAAAGTTCCAGAATGGAAAGTGATTAAAATGTTGTTCTTAACTAAGAAATTCAATTATTCTGGATGTGAGTCCAGACGCCAGAGACTCGTTAACCTGCAAGACTGCAGCCCAGGGCGTTTGACCGGAGGGGGGGGGGGGAGTTACCCCAAAGCAGAAAGGAAGTTGCATTTACAACTGTGGATTCCTGAATTGAGAGTAATTAAAATGATGTTTTTAACGGATAAATTTAATCTGTGGCAGCATCCATTATGGTAGATCACAAGGCATTGATCCAAAAGAGTAGTATTGGAAGCTCAACAGTAGCAGAGGTCATTTTATGACGCTGTCGCGAGAGCCAGGGATGGGGGAGAATCTGTTATGGTTCCAGTGTATTGGGTCGGGAGAGAGAGAGAGAGAGAGAGGTTTTTTTCCTTGCCTTTGTTGTCTCTGCTGACGTTGTGTGCTTTGGAGACGATAGCCTAGTGATAAAACGTCTCTGAAATAAGAGAATCGAAAGGGAGAAAAAGGTAGAGAAAGACCTTTGTTTGTATTTGCGTGAATCTGAGGCAGAGAGTGGAAGCGTTGGGTTAAAAGAGATACGGGAAAGATAGGGAAGAAATGACTCAAGGGCTATAGAGAGAAGAGGGGATGGGGTGGATGGGGTAACGAAACGAAGAGTATGGAAGCGAAACGTTGGAACTTCCTACGGGTTGAAGATAAGCAGTTTATGAGCTGGTGCCATTGATTGCAACTTTTACGGAAACCTCTCTCTTTCTCGTGTGGTGGGGAAGGGGTGGTAGGAGTATGGGGAGGTTTGTAGAGAAAGAAGAACTTCAGAGGCCTGTCCCGAAGTAACATTGTTGTACTCGGGTCACGCCAAGGGATGACAGCGTCCAACAATTGTGTATCTCGGGGAAGAAAGAAAGGGAAGAAAATTGACAGATTCCATCAGAGCGGAAAGCTAATCTCGAGGTGATGGAGAGCCGGGATACGATAGACCTGGAGGAAATTGGCTCTTCATGTGGGTGAACTTTTGTCTTCGGTTCATCTTGCTGATGATCTTATAGTGTCAAGAGGTATTTGCCGTCAAACCCATTACGTAGCTTAATATGGAGCAGAGTACCTCGTTCTTCCGCACAGTCAGTAACGTTTCTCTATGTAACTCATTTTACATTATCATCGGGTTTTCATATTTTAGACTGGGGTGACCTTTTTCTCAAGACATCTAAATGCCAAACCTCACGTACACGCAGTACATAATAAACTGTGTTTTGCACACTAGCGAGGGTCGGAGTCTGGCGATATGGACAGCATAATCCTCTATGCGACTTGTATTGTGTCCTCACCATATATAGCGGCCTCCGTGGCAGAGAGGTTAGCATCCCGACCACGGACTTTTATGTAACAATGTAAGTACAAAATATTTCATAAATATGTAAAAATAATTGATAAAATATGTAACTAAATATGTATTATCGAAAGGATGTATAGATAAATATGTCGTATCAGATAATAATAATCGAGTGTCCAAGCAATTTCAAGAATTCTGCTAGATATTTATTTTATTTGAACATATTCAACATAATTTTTTAGGACATAAGTTGTTGAAATTAAAATGTGTATCAATTTTATAAACTAAAAAAAAGCACAGCAGCGTGTACATATTTAACAAACCAATTTGTCAACTATTAATTACTTTTCAAATCGCAAATTATAGTGTGTGTTGGGGGGGGGGGAGAAAAACTCCAGCACCTTTCGATAAATAACAGATCCCGTGTTTTTTTTCAGCCTTCTTTCGACTTCACTGTCAATTTTAGGTGCATCGCATTGATTAGCAAATATGACATCACATGAGCTACAAATTTTCTTCATGTTTCAGAGATCGAAAATATAGAAAGAAAGAACAAGATAGGAAAGAAATACCGAAATATGTTGTTTTATGTGAAGTAAATTAGCAAATATGTAACATATATAACATCCTGGCAAATATGTAAAAACATGTATCATAATACTTGTGCAAAATCATGCCAGTTATATAATTCGTTCGCATTTTCCTGTTCAAGGTATGAATCTAGAAAGGAATAGATCAATCAATCAAAAATTTCCATATGTGTTTGTGATTATCTGTTCGTCTACTTCACCTTATCACCATTCATTATCATCTTCGCAATTATCCAGAAGTGACAGGAACGCGAAGTAAAATAATTAAATTCCTTCATTGAATCCATTCATACATTAGAATGTAACATTACGTTCTATGGTTTTGAATGACGCTTGTTTAAATTATGATGAAAGTACTATTTATTATCAAAAGTGACAAGCCGAATAATGGGTATCATTCATGCTTTCCAGCTATGGGTAGTTTTAAGGTGTTGCCACCTCTGTTTGGGTGCAATCCTTTAATAATATACCACGGCTAAGATATCTTCAGGGTAGGGTTCTTGTTAGAAATGAAACCAGACAGTAAGCCTACATTTTTAAATAGTATTCATAACTTCATTTCCTTCCCCAACGATGGATAGTCTTCTTTGTCTGGACTTCTTTTCTATGCTTCCTACTGGACTTCCTTCTGTTTCGGAATTTGAGTATGGACTTCCTTGTTGGCTTCTTTCTGTTTCTGGATTTGGATATGGACTTTCTTCTGGACTTCCTTCTGTTTCTGGATTTCACTTGGATCCTTCTAACTACTTATTGAACGTGATTCGTATATGTTCTCTTAACTTCTTTTATGCGTCCAATACTGATAACGTTATTTCTGGATCCTCCTAATTTTCACCATCTAAATCCCGATATCTAACCTTTCTGCGTCGACGGTACGACGATGTCTGCTGCGGGTTGGGCTGGTGGCACGCATGCCATTGCATCGGCTTCCATTGTCCAGAAACCACAAATGCCTCAGACTGCAATGGGCATATGAATGCTGTCGCTGGCATGCTAAGTAGCAAAATGTAGTGTTTTCGGACGAGTCTCGCTTAAACTTGTCCTACAGTGATGGCCGCATTGGTGTTAGATGCTACCATGGTGCACGCAATCTGGCAACCTGCATTGTTGAGTGGCATAGCGGACAAATGCCAAGTGTGATGGTTTGAGGCACCATTGGACACAACATGCCATCTTCCCTCCTACGTATTGAAGGCAATCTGAACAGCAACCGCAACGTCAGGGAGGTTTAGAGCCCGAGGCACTGCCCCTCTTTCAGGCAACTCCACATGCGATATTTCAGCAGGTCAATGCCCGGCCACATGTGGCGAGGAATGTGCAAGCCGTCTTCGAAGAATGGCAGTTACCACTGCTTCACTGGCCTGCACGTTCGCCTGACGTGTCACCCATCGAAGATGTCCGGGATATGGTTGGTCGGAAATTTGTTTGTCATGATCCTCCAGCAACCACTGTTTATGCTTTGTGTACTCACATACAAACCGAGTGGGGGGAGATTTACCAGGAACATATCCAGGCCCTCCTTGATTCCATGTTACAACGTGTAGAGGCTCTGTTTGCAGCACATGGGAGCTTCACACCATACTGAATTCTCAAGGTCAGAGATCATATACAGGTCTGTAACCCTAATCATTTGTATATTGGCATGTACCTAATCTATGGTATGAAGTTCATTTCAATCATACGTTTCCTTCTTGGTGTTGCAATTTTCACAAACAGCAGTGTAATTTGCAGTTCCTTTCTTCTTTTGCAAATATTCTTTCTTAAATAAATCATCTGATCTGATTTGACCTGATTTGTTAAGTAACGGAAAAGCGAAGTAAAATGAACCAAAGCAATCAATCAATAAATATTCCCCTAAATTACTATTTTCGTTTTTCGTTATGTACAATATAAAGGTTAAAATCTTAATTAAGTGTTTAATTCAGTTTATAGGTTATAAAGAAAAGTCATAATGATATATTCTCAATAATGTAATGGCATTTAAGCAGTGTTTCATATAGTTTACGTGGCTAAAGTGCCATGAGGTAAATGGCAAAGCTTTCTTAAGGCTAAAACCAGTGCAAAACTTGACCGATATTTTAAGAAAAGGGTTGCATGTTTATATTTTCTTGATATTTTGGAAAGTAGCAACATTATTTAGCAATGACACTGAAAGTTCCTGCTTGGACTTTATTAGTGTTACTTGTGTTTCGTTTAAATTTGATATTAGCCCAACTTTTCTTGGCTTAATCAATCAATTACTTGTCATTTATTACCAAACATAAAAATAATTGTGCTCTGTTATCACGATTAAAGCACATATTATTTGTTCAGAAGGGGAATATTTCATGTATAAAGTTTACTGTTTCAGCTTTTATTGTTCACGCAAAGCATGCTAATTTATTTTTTGCCAGGGCGGCAAGTACATACCAAAGAACTGACACATGTTTTGAAGAATCATCCGTATTATAAATATTCTACGGTTATTCCAAGCTCTTGAGAAGCAAAGGCGAGTGCTGAAGTGTGTGTGTGTGGGGGGGAGGGATTTCCCTGTTACACCTCGTGACGGTGATCAGTAAAGGTTGAACGAGCGTGACCTAGTCCATTCAATCATAGCTTGAAACGCACACCAGTCAGGTCACGTGGCTACTTTGGCCCTGCAGCGAAGAGAAGGGGTTAGCAAGAGAAGAAATTCAGACTTATCCCCTGTGTTTTATTCTGTGTTCATTGACCTAACCCGAGTGCTGTAGTTAATAAATTTTCGCAGGGTATGCGCTAAGTTTCGTGAAATCCTTAAATGCAGATCGTGTTTCCATTAACTTTTGATTATGTTCCATTAAATATGTGGATGAAATTAATTTACTTCTACAAAGAAATCATTTATGGTAGAATGTTGATGACACTAATATTAGGGTACATCAAAAAGTAAAGGCAATTTTCACATAACATCTTTATTTCCACAGAAGAAGAAGAACTATAGATATCACTTTTCCACATATGCCCCCTGCACGGAAATGCACTTTTGATATCGTGCATTCAGCTTCTGTATCCTGTCCACGAAGAAGGTTTTTGGTTGGTCGTGAAGCCACGTCTGCACCGCCTGCTGGACCTCGCCATCTGACCTGAACCGACGACCACGCAGCTTTAAAGCGGTCCACCTTTCGTTGAGTCATGGTGCTTGCTCCATACTGCGCTAACAGCCGACGGTGAATGTCTGCGGGTTTGACTCCCTCCGACCACAGAAAGCGCACTACGACGCGCTGTTCCTGGATGGTGCATTTGTGGAGTGGTGCGTCCATACGTGTGACCTTTTTGGTCCGCAACACTCGACTGAATGGGACAGTGATGGATACTCCTACTTCCAAGTCACTCCAAGTATACACGTGGTGACGTCAGACACACCCAGTCTTCGTTTATTCTTGCGAAAACACAAAATTGCCTTTAGCTTTTTGATTTACCTAGTATATAGCCATAATTGGCATAAAAGAGGTACATCGCATAGAGAAGGCATTTTTAAAATAAATAAAAATATGAACGCTTATTTTAATGATTACATTTGAACATAAGTGTTTAATAGGCTACAGTGCAGGATGTTATTGTATTTTATTTTCTTGTTGATATTGCTTTTGTGCATTACCAGTTTGTATGCTGTTAACAATTATAATAACACTGCTATTACACTAAACGTGAAAATCTTGAAAAAAAAAATATGGAGATAATGACTATGTTCACTTAAGCTTCAATTTCACTGCGTCTTTCACCTCACGATCCATATTTGAGGTCCCACTACCACAGACAAACTAAGGTTGTACGTGTACTATTGGGCTTCGAGCGTATACTGATCGTTTCCTCTCTTCGAGCGTTGTTCGCTCGAGGGAAGATGTTCTCAATTCTGTACGCTATCTAGCGTGATCCGTGAGAACTAATTGACGCTCAAGCGAAAACCTCTCAGTGCAGCACTCGTGTATACACAGTGCATTCCTAGGAGCGATTCTGCTGTCCCAGAAGGGGGAAGTAGTCGTCAATACGCTCTATCAAACCGGAGGTCCCAGGTTCAATCCCTGGGTGAGGTACGAAAAAAATCATCGTGTTTACCTCATCATCCATTCACCAGTTCATTCTCAACTAACCCAAGAGCTAGAAAAACTACGCAAGAGGAAGAATGAAAGGAAAGTGGCAGATGGAACATATCAAACGAACCCAGCATAAATATTTGGACCAGCTTGGAAAAAGGTTTGGAGCACAAATTATTCAAATGAAAACGGTGAAGGAACACTATTGCTTTCGCTCCAATTGCAGAACCTCCGTTACATGTGGGAATCTAACCTTCCAGGCACCTTTGACTGACTTGGAGAGAGAATTTTTTGCGCCAGCAGCTGGAAAGACACCTCTTCAATAAATTATATTGTCACTGAGAGAAGTTTTCAAGCGGCAATGTTTACGGTTGTTCCGAAGAGATCGCCAGCTTTATTTTCTTTACGGATCTTTCAGCAAAGTGCATTCGCCCCCTCCCCCCACCACTTTTGGTACTTTGTCACCCTCGAGGCGGTCGGTCTTTGAAGAACCCGAATCAAACGCGGCCCTCCGCGGGAAACGCATGTTAATTGGCGTCACCGCAAAGCTCAATAAGGGGCAGTTCCTACTGCGGCACTAACACTTCTCGCAGCTACCAAACACAAGCACTTACAGTATGCGTGTGTGCCCTGTCCACGCCACTACGTAAGTGACACTTACTGCGGTCAACATCAAAGGTCGGTACTGTACATAGAGGTCTCCTCCCCCTTTTTTTACCTTTTGCCCACCCCCTTGTGACGTACTTCACTCGCGGTGAGTACAACTACTTACGAAGCGAATTGAAACTCCCACATGAAAATGTCAGAGCTGGTCCATCAGATATAATGCAAAGGCCACTGCTGTATTAGAAAAACACAGCTCCACTAGTTGTTCGTCCATTAATTTAATATGTGACAATAACGCTAAGTATATTCCTTAAGGTTTAGCATAAAAGTACTATATTGGGGCCGAAGCTGAAGTACGTAAATAGACGCATCAATATTATACGCACCGATTTAACGTTTACCTGGAATTATCAAGAGAGCTTTCGTAGTCGAGGTAGTTTACGAAGAGTAATATAGGATGTCCCAAAAGTAACGATTCATTTTCATGAAACCAGTAATGTATTGCTTTCTCTCACAGGTGTTTGAAGAGATGCTCTCTGTAGAAGAAAGAATAGCTATTGTTTCCTGGAAACTGGGTGGTAAAACATTCGAGGAGGTACCATCGAAGATATGGAAATGAGCCACCAACAAGGACCAATATCAGGCTTCTTGTGCACAAATTCAGACGGACTGGTAACGTGCTTAATGAGAAACGTCCTGGACGACCATCAACATCCGAGGGGACAGTCTGGAGCATTCATGAGGCCGTTAAAAGGAGCCCACATGCTTCCGTTCGTCGGGTGAGCCGTGAGTTGAACATTCCACGAACCAGTGTTTGGCGTACTCTTTGTTTTACTCTGAAGAAGAAGGCGTATCACATCCAGGTAATGCATCACCTGGCGAAGGAAGATTATGCACCCCGTACAGAAATGTGTGCTGCCCTTCTGGAGGCTGTGGAAAATGAAAACCTGCCAGACAACCTTCTCTGCTCAGATGAGGCCACATTTCACACATGTGGTTTAGTGAACTGTCACAATTGGCGGTTACAGCAATCCTCACGAGTTGCAAGAATGGGATAGAAACACCCCAAAGTTGAACGTGTGTCTAGGGATGACCAAGACTAAGAATTATGGACCGTTCGTTCATGTTTGCGGCGCAAACGGTAAAAAGGTACAAGTGACCTTGATATGCTTTAGCTTTACCTGGAACCACAATTGCAGTCTGAGGGAATGCTGAATATCGTTATGTTCCAGCAGGACGGGGAATTTCCCCACTTTGCTCTAATTGTTCGCGATTACCTCAACCGTAAATTCCCGGGACGGTGGATCAGTAAAGGTTCACCGCGTGTCTGGTCTCCGAGGTCACCTGACCGTACCCCCTTAGACTTCTTCGCGTGACGTTATATCAAGTCCCTTGTGTACAGGGTAAAAATCACAACCCTGGATCATCTGCGTGGAAAGATTGTGGAGGCGGTCAACAGCATCACACCTGATCAACTGCAGAGAGTGTTCCGTACTACGGCGGAACGGTGGTCTCTGTGCGTTGACATACAGGGTGGCCACGTTGAACTTTATTTATATCGAATGCCTCAAATGTGCCCTTTGTATGTGTATATACGTTTCTATTATTAAATATGCTTTTCATGAAAATGAATCGTTACTTTTGGGACACCCTTTATATATATATCGAAGTGAGAACTCTTTCACGAACAAGTATTTTTGATAGGTCAGTTATGAGGCAAACTTTGTTTCAAGTTCACACTAAGCCCACAGTTTAATGTGGGATCTGAACCAGTAGCTGCGCCCGCCGAAATATACTATAACTCATGACTCCTTGATTAAGAATCAGCTGTGAGATTACCAGTTATGCAGCGGAATACTGAAATAGAAATCATGAAGTCGAGATATTCGAAAAATGGATATGTTATGATCTTACTGTCTGAACGTGGTAATTGGATCAAGACTTCAATAAACAGAACAAATTAAGAATATCGGGTACAAATTTTCAAATCTGCTTAGGGTTACCAAACATTCTATTTATTCCTGGACATGTCCCACGTTTTTGTCTTATGCCCATCGTCTGGGATGAATTTTTTAAACAAATGTAATGTCTTACATTTTGGGTATTACACAATTTCCATTAAGAAAATAATCCTTCAGTTGAACAAACAGAAAATCATGCAGAAATGATAATCTTCTGAGAAAATGTACATTACTCTACAGCCTAGTATATTTACAGAATCCTTCTTCCATGGCGGGGGTGATTAGCGTGACGCGCTAGTTAGCGAGAGGTCTGAGGTTCGAACCTTGGTTAGGGTATGGATGTATCCGTGTCATCATTCACATTCATCGTCGCGATCGTTGGCGTAACTTTCGCCTAACTTTTGTGGTTGCAGAATCGAAAAGTTTGCATCAAAAAATAGCGTCCAGGACTACTTTGCTAAATAGATGTTACATTTGCGAGGTTACTTTTGTATGTTCCTCAAGTCCCAAAAGTACCCATAACTTCTAAATTTTAATAAACATGAAAATTATGGGGTAGTACCCCCTTCCCCTGAAAAGTTACGCCTATGGTTGTGATTAATCGAGAAGGAAAGAAAACATTAAAAATAGCAATTCTTTTAATCAGATCAATTGACGATACAAAGATATGTGATCAATTGAAATTGACCATTACAAAAATCATCCTTGAAGATGTGTCAATTCCACACTAACTAACTAACTCTCTAGCCTTCTTAAACCCGAAGGTTCATGGCTGCAGCAACACAGGCCTTCCATCTGTCCCTATCTTGAGCAAGATCTATATACTCTTTTCCATCCCTACCGATTTCCTTTAGGTCCATCTCGACGTTGTCCCTCCATCTTCGTCTTGGCCTTCCTACAGGTCTCTTACCATCTGGTTTCCCAACAAGAATCCTGTAAACTCCTCTTTCCTCTCCCATTCGTGCCACATGGCCTGCCCACCTAAGTCTTCTTGATTTAATTATTCTAATAATATCTAGACATGAATACAAATTATGTAGTTCTAAATTATGTAACCTTCTCCACTCACCTGTCTCCTCATCCCTTTTAGGTCCAAAGATTTTCCTAAGGATCTTATTTTCAAATACTCTCAATTTATGTTCCTCTTTCAATGTAAGGGACCAAGTTTCACATCCATATAATACTACAGGCAAAATTACTGTTTTGTATATTTTAACTTTTAGTTTCTTAGATATTAAACGAGAAGACAAAAGTTTATGAAGAGAGAAGTAACATGCATTTCCTGAATTGAGCCTACTTTTTATTTCCTCTTTAATATAATTTTCATTTGTTAATATTACTCCTAAGTATTTGAATTTGGAAACTGTTTCAAACGAGTTGTTATCAATAATTAGATTTTGATTATTACCTAACACTTGGTTTCGGCCTGTAAGCATATATTTAGTTTTCTCTTTGTTAACTTCCAAACCTATCTCTTTAGCAGTTTTGAAAAATATTTTAGCATTATTCTTAATCGTATTTATATCATCCCCCAGTAAGTCTACATCATCTGCATATGCTAACAACTGAGTCACACCATTTAATTTTAGTCCTTCTTTAGTTTCTTTTACCTTCCTTACAGCATATTCTAAGGCAAAATTAAAGAGCAATGGAGATAATGCATCTCCTTGTTTTAACCCATCGTGAATTATAAATTTGTCAGACATATTATTACCCACACGAATTTTACTTTCTGTTTCACTGGTGCATATTTTTATCATACTAATAAGCTTCTTAGGTATTCCAAACTCTACTAATATATTATATAATTTATCTCTTTTGACCGAATCATATGCTTTTTTGAAATCAATGAATACCTGATGGACATTTTGATTATATTCCCACTTTTTTTCAAGTGTCTGTCTGATGTGAAAAATTTGATCTGTAGTTGATCTGTTACGTTTAAATCCACATTGATAATCACCTATAATTTCATTAGCATATGGGGTTAGTCTTGTTAAAAGAATGTTAGACAATATTTTGTATGTTGTTGAGAGTAGAGAAATTCCACGGTAATTACTGCAGTTCATTCTATCACCCTTCTTAAACACAGGAACAATTATGGATTCTTTCCACTGTTGAGGGATTTCTTCTTTATTCCATATTAAACAAATTAATTTATGAATTTGACATATTAATGAATTTCCACCATATTTAATTAACTCAACTGGTATTAAATCAATGCCAGGTGCTTTGTTATTCTTAAGCCTTTTAATAGCATATTTAACTTCAGTCATGTTAGGTTCTGGAACTAAAGGTTCTGCTGTGTGTACTTCATTTACTTCTGATTTATCTCCTACATGGTGGCCGCGGTGGCTCAGTCGGTAACGCGTGTGACTACCATGCTCAAGGTCGCGGGTTCGATCCCCGGCCGGTTCAAATCCGGGAACTTTTCTAACGGTGGAAGCGGCCCCGGCGCCCACCCAGCGTCGAATAACATGGGTACCTGGGGGAAACCCTGGTGGGTAAAGGCGGTTAGGGGCGTGATGCTGATCACATCACCCCCACTCACGACCGGATCAAGAAAGTGTGGGGCGTTACCCCCACACCCCCTATACGCCTTCATGGCGTGGTGCTATGCACAGGGGAACACTTTACCTTTTTTTTACCTTTTTTTTTATCTCCTACATGGACATTTAAAAGGTCATTAAAGTAGTTCTTCCATCTATTTAGAATATCGCTTGGGTCAGCTAGAAAATCACAGTCTTTATCTTTTATCAAGTTTACTTTAGGTTGCCACCCCTTTCTAAATTCATTTACACCTTTATATAAATCTCTGATATTTTTATTTTTGCTGTTTGTTTCAATTTCG
Source organism: Lepisma saccharinum (assembly GCF_977018435.1). Lineage (NCBI taxonomy): Eukaryota > Metazoa > Arthropoda > Insecta > Zygentoma > Lepismatidae > Lepisma > Lepisma saccharinum. The sequence goes on from NC_139253.1 coordinate 38,697,584, forward strand.
TTAATTTTGCTTTTCAAGTAATCTCTTTTTTTACTTCTAAACGTGCGGTTAACTTCTCGCTTTATTGTATTATAATTGCTTAGATTTGTATCATCCGAGTTATTTAACCACCTAAGTCTAGCCTGATTTCTTATTTCTATTAGATTATGACATTCATTATCAAACGATGGCTTACTTTTTCTCGGTTTATGGTATCCTATAGTTTCTTTAGCTGCTGATTCTATTGCATTACGTATGTGCACCCAATTCTTATTTACGTCTGTTTCATTTATATTTTCATCATCATTTAAATCCTGCAAAACCTCAAATCTATTTGTTTGACAGTCACTTCCACACAATTTTGCTATATTCCCTAGAAGTCTGAATGATAGCGTCCTACTTTCTGATAATAGTGATCGGCCTCCGTGGCGGAATGGTTAGTCGCCAGGGGTACAGGGCCCAAATCCAGGCCTGGGCATCAGTGTTTGTGAATGTGCCTTTATCAATTTTTCACCATTTCATCACTCCTCGCGATTAGCCAAAAGTGGCAGGAAAGCGAATTAAATAAAGCAAATCAATATGGTTCAATTATACCCTCGTCAATTGTGCGAAGACCGGTGCTCCATAGTCGGAAACCGTCTCCTTGCATTTCCACTGCAGCGGTTGAATACCCGGAAAAGATTCTTGGCACCAGCGCCGTCACAGACAGCTACGTGAATCGGACGAAAATAACACGACTGTCTCGAGTCACCTTCCGGAGATGTTGCCTCTCAGTTTGGAGGAGGCCGGCGTCTGCTCACTCTTCTCGATTCGTTCATCTCTAAATGTACCAGAGTCTCGAACGAAAACAACCACGAGAGACACATTGGTTACACAGCCTGCATTTTACATAGTCAAAACGTGAAAAATGTGTACAAAATATCGCTGAAATATGCAAAAATATGCACTATAATGTTTTCGTAGTACTGGATCATTTCCCTTATTTCTGTGCTACTTTAATGTTCCTGACAGTAGGAAAAAAGCAACTACTATTTTTTTTATTTGTTTCTTCAGTAGAAGAGCTGATTTTAAAAAAATCGAACTGTGAAACCTTTTATGGCAACAGGTGTGGGTACATTTAAGTAGGCCGTTGTGTCACCTCGAGATAAACTTATATTTTCACAACATACAAGAGCAATCTCATGGAATGAAGAATAATAGCATGATGCAATTAGAAACAAAAATTTATCGAATTTTTGGGAAATTATATTTTGAATGATTGTCACGAAAAGGTACACGTATTACAATAAATACTGCGGAAATGTTGGAAATATCACATTTTATGTAAATTGAAGATACGAAATATACCTCAAAATATGTACAAAATATACCACATGAAATGTACCATTGTAATTCGTTGACATTCGGCATTTTTGATTGGGTTCATAAAAGGGGAGAAATATTGAATTGCAAGGAAATGTGGGCCCTGGTTATAAGTATATCCATCTACGAAATTATCATCAGAACGTTATTGGAAATAACGTTTTCTTGGCTGTAAATTCTTTCAGAATATCATCAGATCTCCTTAAAGACAATACTACTTTTAGGAAAACTCTTTTATGCGTATGAGCGTCCAAAGTGGTCACCCCCCTGCGTACACAAGTGCTCAAATCTACGCATATTATGGAAGGTGAGCTACACCACCTTGGTTATCTTGGACAAAGAACGCGCGTGAACATTTACCCGCTGTTTTCGGAGTATCGAAACCGCGGACCTGGAAATCAGAGACACAATACAAGTGTTTCCATTATGTTTACGGTTTTGCACGGCTCGTCCCTAATCTCACGAGAACCGGTCGAACAATGTTTCCGGTTTGGCCGCTAAATCATTCATATGTCGAACCCGGGTTTTTCCCGCATTTTTTCCCCCTTCACGCCAACTTCCCAAGAGACAATGGAAAACCAATTCAACGGGAATTCGCCTCTGGCGATAGAGAGACGGGAAAAAAATCATCGAAAAACCGGGATTCGTTTTGGTACCATTGCAGTGCGCAGGGAGGGGGAGAGGGCCGGGGAATATGCATCAGTAATTCGGTGGTGTCATTTCACAAGGCATAGATTCGTCCCCGATAAATTACCAACTTTCAAATCGTACATTGGAAGCGCTGTTACCATAATCGTGTTCTACTAGAATGATAGGCGAGAAATTAGATCAGAGGGAGGCCGAAAGTGCTGTAGTATCTCTTAATGTACACAAGTAATGCCATTTTAATGCAAGTTTTTAATTAAAAATCTGGATAATCGCCACGGTCTCTGGACAGCAGATTTATATACTCTGAGAGAAAAATGTTCTCTTAAACCAGTTTGGGAATAGCTATGCTGTATGCTATACAGGGTGTTTCTGGGCTGATGATACAAACTTTCAGGGATGATGGAGAACGGCACATGCATCAATTTGAGATAAGGAACAACCGTCCGGAAACGACTTAGTCAAAAATTATAAACGAAAATCGGTGTATTAAAATGTAATACTTTTATTACTTGCACAAGTTTCACAAGCTGCTACATTCACAACAGTTGTTCAAAGTGGCGTCCCCCAGCTTCGCTGCAGGCATGACATCGTCGCACAAAGTTCTGGCGTTCCCTTTGGAGTAGCCTGAAGAGAATCTCCTGGCAAGAATTCTCGCTGCCTGTGACATTGTTCTAACCACCCCGGGGTTGTTCCAACACGTACGCCAGAACTTTGCGCAACGATGTCATGCCTGCAGCAAAGCTAAGGGACGCCACTTTGAACAATTGTTGTGAATGTAGCAGCTTGTAAAACTTGTACAGGTAATAAAAGTATTACATTTTCGTACACAGATCTTCGCTTATAGCTTTCTACTAAGTCGTTTCCGGACCAGGGTCCCTTATCTCAAATTGATACATCTGCTGTGTTCCCAGCAGATATATTACAAGGAACGGCATTGCTGCTACAACCAAGTGACGGAACACGCGCGAGAGAATGGGGCTATATGGAGAGTGGTAACGTGACTGCAGCGTTTGCAGTTCTCAATTGTTTATCGTCAGATCTGTATTCGATCCAAGTTGCGTATTGTTTCACTTCAATACGGAACTTGGAGCCTATTTAAACTGATTCGGAAAAAACAAGTTTCTGGACCGTATTTAAATTGATCGGGAAAAAAGGTTCCTGGACCGAATTGAAATACCTTACTAGATAAAAAGGTTCTTTACGGTCCAGAACCCATTTACGCTTGCTGATTTTCTCTCCTGAACCGGAATTGAATATATTTAAAATTCCTGTACCTTTAACAACCCTGGTTAACACTACTAAAGCTTTAAATTCTCACTCACACATAAATTCAAAAACATTTCCACGCAATCTAGGCATGCATGAATTTATGAATAATTTGATGCTAAAATTACATTTACACCGTCGAAAAATGCTCCTACACCATACAGATTAATAATTCCTTCCCACCAGATACTAGAAACATCACTCACTTTCATCAGCAAGTTAATATAATATTGTGGTATATATCCATGACATACTGTTTTGAAATAGGTTAGTTGGATTGATTTAAATCAGGTGATTTATTTTTAAAAAATCACTGATTTAAATCAATTTAAATGAATAATGTACATAAGGATTTTGTAGACATCAGAATCACTTTTGGTAAAAGTACATTAATCTCGTAATCATTTAATAGTGTTTATCAGGATCTGGGAGAGGAAAAAAGGGAAACAAAATATATGTACTGATAGAGTGAAGCTCATTTGAAATAAAATGTCACATGTAAACTGTAAGTAAACACACTTATATTTCTCTTGGTTTAAAATTCAATAATTTTTATAGGCAGAAATAGGAAACCTTTTGTGAAGAAAAATATGTAAATTACTGATCATTATCATTAAACTGTAAATGAACATAGCAGCTGATACTTTGCAAACTATCATTTAAAGAATTGCCAAAATTCAGCTACAAAGACTAAAAAAATTAAGTTACAATTATGGAGTACATCCAGAACGTTTTATTTTCGCTGGAAGAAAAGTTACTGATATTATTATAGTTTCATTTACACACTCAACAAACATTTCCATAGTAGGTTTATTAGAAACAGAAAAATGTATATTTACATATAGTTATTTGTTTTAATCAAATTATTCAAATATTTTACAAGGTCGATTACTAGAATAAACCTTTCTATATGTATGGTGCCAAACACCATGCAAGCAATTTAAGTACTTTTTTAAATAAAAATATCGATTTAAATAAAAAAAATCATCAAAAATTATTTTTTAAATAAATATCATGATTTTTATTCACCCTTGAAATACGTAGGTAAGGTGACGTTGCTGGTATGAATTGGCTTTATATTTGTAACTACTCCTGCCTATGATAGATGATCCATGTATTAAATCATTGATAAGTTCCAAATTCACTGTATGTAATACAAATATTATGTGTCATATTTAATAACCTTAGTAAATGTTTTTAAAGTTCATTGAGTCAATCTGGTAATTTCAAACCATATCAATGGTTATTCCTATGCTACAAGAAGACGTAATAAACGCCAAAGAAAATACACCAAGGACTTCCTCAATTAAAATTAAAGATGGTGTCGTATTTCAATACAACACAGAGATTGCCTCCATATTGCCAAAGACTATTGTGGTGTATATCCAGTGCATAAAGTTTAGAACTGTAATGTTGTACGCGGTAAACTATCAGCTGACATTAATCACTGAACTACGCCTACACAAAATGATGACACTACAAGGATTGGAATATTCAAACGGCAATAGTTAAAAACACCAAATGTTTAGATTTTACTCAAATGTTCCATTTATCATTTCTGATTGTCTGTGCACTACGACATGGTTGCATGTCATCACATATAGAGGCAACACATTGCAACTATTTACAGGATTTGGTAATTCTGTTGTATTTTACACACTGAAGTTGGAAAGGATTAAGAATCAAATAAACTAGTGACACATCAACATGTACCACTGGTTACTTAGTGGATTGTATACTACTTTCATTTTATCATTATCAAATTATGATAGCTTTTCAAACATGCCACATGTTTGAGAGATCGTATCATCTCATCGATAAAAATTTGTTCTAGTGCATGTTAATCTTTTGTACGTAAAATAGTGTAGACCTATTTATTATCAGAAAATACAGACTAAGTATCGCATGTACACTTCAATATACATAGCAAAAGATGAAATGTGAGCATATTTTATGTCACTTTTATACCTGTATATGTTAATAGAAATAGTGGGTATTCATTCGTTATTCTTTTACCTAGCTGCTTTCTGCACTTTCCCAGCCAATTCGGAATTCCTATTTCACATGAACGTTGTTTCGTGAAATCTGTGAAAATGACAGCGAGTCAACTGCGTCATAATATATAGCTTTCCTATATCTTTATAGTTAGTACGACGTCTCAAAGACTTACAACAAATGTGCTGATTATTTCGAGGAATTGCGATCTTTGCAAACAAACACCCTGGTTATATTCTATGAGGTCATCCAGTGGAAAACCCTATGGTGTGACCAATCTTCCATCTAGCTCAAACACGAGGGGCGAATCACAGAGTATACTATAGTAAATCGCGTGGCTGAAGTTCTGAACGCTGCTTATCCTAAAATGTGTTCCGGAAGAGACAAGAATATCTCGGCTAAAGAAATGAATCCCATTGGATTAGACCCCTTGAGCATGGGGGCAATGCTAATAACGAATTCGGCGCAGGAGGCCGTCCCAGTGTGGGCAATGGAAGGTTACGACTACAGACACAGCCGAGCCTACGTTACGACTTCAGACTCAACCCGGCCTCAAAAGGCGCGTGCGATGGTAATCTTCTGGACTGTAATTTAACCTGATACTTAACGCCTTAACGAACCTTCTTATTATTCCCCACAATGCCTCAGGGTACGAACCAGCATACCCCATCTTGGAGTCCGCAGGGCTTTACCACGAGAGAAAAAAAAAGACAAGAGTAAAAACCCGCATGTGGGACGTCGGGGGTCACCTTACAGAATTCCCCCCCTTGTACAATACATTGCTGGGTCATTGAGCAGGACGACACGTAACACGAGTCCCAAAGCTCCCTCTATCCCTCTCTCTTTTTCCTTCCAATGTCTCCCCCTCTCTCACTTTTCTTCTTTCTCTATGGGGCTCGTACGCAACGGTGCGAGGAAATGGGGCCCAGGAGAGTACTACAATGTTCCCTTTTGGTTCCAACTCCTAAAATTCCCGCACTGCACTGCTATTTCAGGAAGTTCAAAAAATATTGGGTGACCGGATTACGTATATTGCCATCGACCTCAATAGCCACATATTTTTGCGAGGGGGGCTTCGTCCCTCCCTCTTTTTCTTTAAACAGCAGTCGCAAGCAATTATAGTTCCTCTTTTGTCCGTATAATGCTCTATGAAAAAAAATATTCAATGTGGATTCTTTTCTTTTTTTGAAGCAGCTTCGTGGTTAAGCACGTAATCAATGGCACCGCAGCCCTATTACTGAGGTTCGCCTGCAGCCATATACACCACATTTGCGTTCTTTCCTTTTCGGAATATGCCCAGGGTGCTTTCCTAGGGAAACCAGGGCTCGCAATGCGCAAAATTCCTATCAAGTAGCAGTCTAGTGCTTGTTCTGGAGAGGCCATAAAATAAATAATACACAAAAACTGCATGCTGAGACGTGGGGCCACTGTAGATATATAAACATGCAATTTGCATATTTCTTCAGGCAAGTCAGAATGAATACTGGATTTGGGTCGAGTTCTAGCTAGAATGTAGACTCCCAAAAAAGTAAATCCAAGTGCTATGAGTAACCTATCACAGCAGGTCTTTGTACCCGGAGGTTTTCTTAATAACTTAATAAATTCACATCTCGTTTTAACACGTGGTTACTGATAAGACCAGGCTGGCCAACTCGCCTTATTTGTGATAGATTGCTCTGCCATACACATGTACAACTCAGAGCAAGGATGGTTACAGTAGCATTGTAATAGAAGGAGCAGTGTTGCCAGACTTATGAAGAAATACAAGGAATTTGCTATGAAGTAGCACGCAGTCGAATTATAATTTTTAGGAGCAAAGAAATGAATATTCCACACTAAAATTAGGGGAAAAGTACGGCATTTGTACCCTGTCCCCCCTATGACTGGAGCAAGGTCGCTCATAGCGTCAGAGAAGTGGGGGAAATAGAGTTGGCACAGGGAACCAGTACACGCTGCTGGGAAGGCTGGTAATTGCAGTCGCTTTCTCCCCTTTCCAGGCAATCCCGTACCTTTTTTTTCATTGGGGGAACCGTCTCGCGTCACTACTTGTGCAAAGACTTGTTTTCGTTCGCCTGCTCCAGAGATACCTGAGACAGAGTGTAAATAATTCAAATTTGCAAAGGATTTCTTGTTTCATTCACCTTGTTTTGTTCCTTCTTTATTCAGTGAGTCTTAAAGGAACAGGGGCCAAAGCGGAGACGTCACTTCCTGTGTTTTGTAGCTAAGTATATATTCGCTGCCCTCTCTGGAGAAGTGGTTAACGTAATGCAGAACAAATAAGAAAGTCTCAAGTTCATAACCTTGATAAAATATGCATTGTTATATTTGTATATTTCTAATTTTATGTCGCTTTTCTAGCACATGTGGCTAATCGCGACGATGACCACGAATACTGAGTAGATGAAGTTGTTGGATACTCGAACCTGGAATCTTCGTTGGCAAGGATCACTCAATTTCATTGGCTACCGAGGAGGCTCAGTGGACATTTCATTGTGTATACCTCATTCGTTCTTCACCATTCATCATAGTTGAAAATAATTCAAGAGGTAGAAAATTGAGGTAAAATAACGAAAAAAGGAACAAAAAAGCATCTTCTGGAGTGGATCAGATATATTATTGTAAGATACAGTACATGCTTCATTGAGGTGTCTGGGATGGTAAAATACGCTCAAATGTTAGCAAGTTTATTTCTGGAAATTTTGCAAAACTGGACGTTTCATCTCACGTTGTTTTTGACTTTATGTCCTGCTCAAGTTGCCGATGTTCCTTCCACCAACATCTGTTTCTTTGCGCACGAAGACGCAGTCATTTATAAGTTACAGAAAGAGGTGAATTCTGGGACGGGGAGAAGTGAGAATACATGTTTTGTCGAAGATATCAAATTAAGTGTAAACCTTTTCATCGGTAAAACAAATAACAATATTGGCCATAAACTCTTATAGATTATAGTGTTTTTAAAAAATTCACACAAACCCACACACCATTCCATTACACACAAAATTAGACAGGCACCGATAATACACACATTTGGTGAAATTACATACACACTGGCAACGCTGGTAATGAGTAGACGAAGCAGGAAGTCTTTGGAGTGCAGGTCCAGTGCAAAGAGCGCTCGCCAGCTTGCACAGGAGCATATGAGTTGCCCATGCCTGGTATACTATTAAGGACACAGAAATTGTCCATTGTTATTTCCATCATATTTCCATCCTAGGTATTACTAAAGGAAAGAATTGTACTAATGATGCATTTTTTAATATAATTTTATTATTTGCGTCGCTGATTGCAACGACGAGGATGAATAGTGATTGGATAGAATTAAGGAAAGAGAGTCTGGACGTGAACCCGTATCCTTCGGTCTCAATAAGCAGCTAACGGGCTCAGCCACCGAGGTGCTTGTACTGATGATGTGAAAGATTTTTTTTTTCAAATCTGGAATCTAATCTTGCATAAATAAAGTGAATGAATAGGCAATGGGCGATTTGCCTACTATTACATTTGCCGCTGACTGTACTCAACAAAACCGTTAATACAATTGAGCTTTGACAATATCGTTAATGGGAATGTGTCAGTATAGATGCGAACACATTAACAGTGTGTAAGCTATGAAACAATATAATCAAAAATCAATTTTCCATTGTTCGTAGCTGTACGAAAACCGAAATGGTATTTCGAGCAAGGCCAATGTAGTAAATTACAAGATCGTTCTGGTAATGTATTGGAAACTCTACAAACATCGCGTTTGAATGAATGAAGACAACGCAACCGAGACTGAACAAGTTCTCATTCATTTCACGAATTGTCAGCAATGGTAGCATCGAAATGAGAATTCTCGTTCTTCTCTATAAAGTCCAAACTAAACTTTAGTACACGTTTGTCTCTGCTGTACATGTACAAAATTCAGTAACCACTATTAAATTGATTGATTGATTTGCTTTATTTTACTTCGCTTTTGAGTCACTGTTGCCTAATTTGCGAAGATAAGGATGAGCGATGATATGATAAAAATGATTAATTGAGACTCACAAACATCCAGGCCCAGGCCGGGATTCGAACTCGGGACCCCTGGCATCGTAGCACAGTAACCACTATTAGAAAAGTACGGCGTTTACAATAAAATGTATCAAAACACAAATATCCGATAACTGAACCAAGAGGTTTGTTTGTGTGTTCTGTTGAAAATTTCAAGTGCATTTATGCACAGAAAGGTTAAATATAAATCGGACTGGACCTATGGTTTAAAGTGGAATCCGTACCACTACGTGTCTTCACAAGGTATCGAACCCAGGACCACTTGGTTACAAGGCGACAACGGTACCACTGCGCCATCGGGGAGGCCCTCAAGAGGTGCGCAACGCGTCTACAACTATAAGCAAATTGGTGGTACACTTATTATAATTATTAATGAAAAACACTGATTAATTTTATTACTTTTTGTTAATTACTGTCATTATTCTGCCACTTTTGGGTAATCGCGAAGACGAAGATGAGTGATGAAGGAACACTCTCAACGAACGCCCATACCCAGGCCAGGATTCGAACCCGGGACCAGAATGACTATTACATTAAATCGAAGGGACACTGGCAAAGAAGACACATACAGTGGCGTATGCAAGTGGGAGGAGTTACCTTGTTTAACCTCCCCTTGAGCTTTTGAAATATTATGTAAAATGCCGTGAACATTTCTTTTTTAAAATAAAATTTCGAATTTATCACAGAAAAGATCTGTATTGACTGAAATTGTGTTCAACATTGAATGAAGTCATTGGAGAATATTTGAAATATGCATTGGGTTTCACCGCGAAAGCTTGAGCTAGCATCATCTATTGTTTACAAGTATGTTACAATGACAGGTGCACTGTCTATTGTTACTGGCGTACGCAGAGCGGGCTGATGGGGCACCATCCCTTCCCGAAATTTTGAGAAAATCGAACTTTTCAAATGAAAACAGTAAAGAACCCTGGGAGAAAAAAACAAAGTTGCAAATGCAAACCTTAAAATGAGCTCAGATTGCCATTTATGTATTTGCACAACTTTTAAAAATGAAGGTTTTAAACGACAAATACGAAAGCTGCAGAATACAGATATGTAATATCCACCTATGCTATTCCAGCCTTCCTCCGAAAACAAAATCCTGCGTACGCCAGTGTCTATTTCAAAGATTTAAAATATACAGAGAGTATAAAACGAGCACAATGCAGCTGAACGGAAAACCTTTGGTATTTAACACAAGATGGAAAAATGTGGTAAAAGCATAAATGTGGAATGGATAATATTTGAAAATATTTAAAAATTACTAAAGTACGTTCTAAAAGCTAATATATGTAAAAATGTGGTAAATAAAATAGCTTTTTTCTAACTTACATACCACAATTCGCATGATATTTCAAAATAGCATTGATTTTAGCATCATAAGAATATAATGTATTTACATATAAACTCGTTCCTTGGTCATGGTTCTGCTACTCGTGGTCTTTGAAACATTGGTCGGAAATGAACTACAGCTACTAAAGTATTTTAGTCTGACTATTGAATTTATTAGAAAAATATAGGGAAACCTTCAGAGTTCCGTAACAGGAGGAAGATTAGTGTTTTTTGTTCTTTCAACAAAGACATCTTCTGTGGTATTACCTCCAACATCAGTGTCCGCACTCCCTCTAAGGCAAGCCCGGCAAACTCTTCTCCCGTGAGATCCCAACTTCTAGTTCCAATTTCAAAGCGGGCAGGTAGGAAGTCACACGGGGATTCCCCGCACGAGCGCACAGAGGCACGCCTACGGGAGATCCTCTATATCATGAGCATGATGTGGGGGAAGGGAGAGGGAGCGGAGGCTGTGCGCACTGTTAGATGAAGGGGGGGAGGAGGGTGGCAGTTTCTGAAAGCATAGTACGATCTTCTATGTGATGCTCTGGCCGCCTGTTAGGGACAAGCGGTAGTGGTTGTCTGTGGCACGCAAGATGGTTGAGGAACGGCCAGTATGCACGACTGAGTCTGTACCAAACAGAGGTATTCAGGGACTATACTTTGTACATTTTTTTTTATTAAAGCGCTTTTATCAACGAAAATAGCTACGCCCAGCAGGTTCTGTCATCCTTCTAGATTAAAAATAAAACAGGGACACAGTTTTGCTTTTCTCTGTCACAATATTTCGTTATACATTTTTCGCCCGTCCACTCCTGATGTGCATTTGTTCCCCAGAGGTCCCATGGGAATAACAACAACAACACCCCCTGTATGGCGGTAGCACCCATTATCTCTTGTATAACGCATGATTGCACCTTTACCCTGATATATTCGCTTTTGTTGCAGATAACAGAAATTTTTTTTTGCCAACGGTGGCTGAATTTCCATATGATTTTTTGAAGATTTTTCATTCTCCAGAATCCAATTTGGAGCCATTGCGATATATACATACTAAGCCAGACAGCTGCGTATAATGGAATCTCCCATCCACTGTGACATCAACACCTTCACTAAATTGCTGTTTGGAGTTATCACTTCCTATATTACACTTTGAATAATGATGAGTCGTGTACGCGATATGCGTGGTGTACACAGCCATACAACATGTGCATGGTACATATAACTCATCACTGTTCAAAGCGAAACATAGAGGGAGGGTACGACTTAAGTATAATACTCTTTTTAAAAATTGTTTCGCCCGTAATTCAGGCCTAAATGCATAAGGTATATTTAGGAACCTTTTGGTATTATTTTATCATCTTTGTCAGGTAGTGGTAAAGCATTTTTAGTGTATATTCCCCTGGTAAATACATTATTGCTGAAACCTTTAATATTGTGGTTGCACAGTAACACAAATACTCAAAATGTTTTTGATACTGGACCAATTTTAACTTATTCAAAATTATTTATAGGCGATAGGGATAGGGGACAAAACTCAAAACATAACAATTTGGGCCTCAATTCCCAATTTAAATTCTCAAAAAGTTAAGTTACTAATCTCGAGCTTTTCAGCAGAAAATTTTAGAACAGCTTGTAACGAATTTTCGCTAGCTTTGAATCAGATAGCAAGTCATGGAAAATCTATGAAAATATTACAAATGTTGATCAATTTCACACCAAAAAAATATGGAGATGTAAACGTAACTTCAAATTAGCCAGATGCTTTCATTCAGTTTCTCCCAGCGTCAATATTAACCGGGCAATAACGGTAGTGAAGCCCAAATATTTGCATCGCAGAGGCTAACACCTGCACCTACCATTGGATTAAAAATTAAGGATACCCGAGTTAGAACTCGAATTAAAAATTAACCAGTACACGTACATAAAAACAAGTTACGTATATCAAAATTAAGCATATTCAATTCTGCGTTAAGTTGTGGTAACCAAATTCTCCTTCGAGTATGTCCACGATTTCTTATAGTCGTGAAAACAAGCTAGTTTCCGAAAAGTATTAATATGATTTTCATCTTTGTTAATTAGTGGTAAAGCATTTTTAGTGTAAATAGACTTTCCTCACTTCAAGTCTTCTAATTTAAAGAGGGTGGTAGGAAATTTCCCTCGTCTGGATTTTCTTTGTAAATTTACGCATTCGTTCCTAAATTGGGTAAGAAAATTTACTTCACTCTGATAATATACACACTGCAATAATGTTCAGTATTGGAACTTATTTCCATGGTGGGAAATCATAAGAATGTAAATCATGGTGATAATAGTGAAATTCCTGTAACTAAGTTACAGAACCTAATTCTATTTTATAAAAAGATAGTCTGGTGCTTTTAATAATAAATAAGCATTAAATTGAACATTTTGCTGCTACTTGTATTGTAAATACATAATTTGAAATATCTTATATACTTAGGATATAACACTTGAAACATATTAAATGTGAAAAAAGAAATTTCTCAAGCCCCTCACTCACTCACTTCCATTAAAATCGACGAGAAATGTATTACTTTGTTACGAAACTAAAATAATAACTAGAAATTGTGTACTATTAATGATTCTGCTCTTTTGTTGTTGGACAATCACTCTTCATTATTTCAACCCCCTCGACCTTCCTGAACTTGGGCCCTTATTTATATTACACACACACCCACACACACACACACACACACACTGGGTGATTCAAATGTCCGGTCCTATAGAACAACTCGGTTGTTAGTGCACACAGCGAGAAATGGAAAGAGGGAAAAGTTCTTGAAAATGTGTTGGTTTTAATCTAAAATGCATAAATTTTCAATGTAACATGCACCGTTGAGACTGTACACTGGTACGAGACTCAGACTCTGTCCGAAAGGTACGAAGTACGTACTTGAAGCATGGTTTTGGCGGAAGTGACGTCACCTAGTACAGTTCGAAAGCGCCAAGAACAGGAGTGCGCAAGTGCATAGCTCGCAGTGCAGATGGAAGCTGACTCGGTCACGTGATTTCCACACTCGTTGTTCGTTTGTTTAAAATCGCAGAAGTTGAAAGCCAGCAACACAGGTTAAATATACGTTATGAGTCAGCAAGTTGTTGGTTAAAGTGCTTCTAATGTGTGGAAATGTATGTGTACGAACATTTGAAAATGCCACGTGATTTCTATGGTGAAAAACAAGTGTTTATAACGTGGGGAAAACAACGAGTAATCGGTTTTATCTACTGATCGTATTTGGCGCTGCAGTCGAAGTGCAATTCGAAAGACGTGTACTTCCAGTCCACGACTTGAAGACCGCACTCCAAGACCATACTCGGAGGATGCTCGATTCAAGTACGGGCTTGCACCTTTGAGACACGGTCTCAATCGTAGCCGAAATGCAATGTTGCCATTGTTGAGAAGAATAACGTCTCACGTGGTTATCTGTTTATGTACAACATTTATTTACACTTCTACACTTCGCCGTATATACATCTTTTCCTTACAAATCCAATATCAATTGCTCCTGGTTGCCTTTTGCCCCAAAACACATAATTCCACTTCTCAGGACTTCACTCTACGAGCGCACTATTTACCATAACGCTAAACCCCCCCCCCCCCCCAGTTTATCACGCAGGAGCATTCGCGTGATACACTCTGTGTGTATCGTTGCATCCAATAAACTGTCTTAATCCACTGACGGACGGCTACTTTCTGTGATCTGAGAGCCTGAAAATCGAGAAACCGTAACAAGTCGGAACCGGTATTTAGACCTCCGACAAACCTCCCGCCCCCAACCACCGGGGCAAGGCCCTATTGTTTCCTTTCGAACAGGGAAGCCCTTGAGAGAACCCAACCATTGGCTTCCCCGACTACCGGGCAAAAAGCAACCAAGGCCAGAGCATTTACAAATAAATAAATTCTTTCATATATACTTTCCAATGTCCAGCTATGTGCGTAAACACCACACAGCACCATATGGTTCTCCTTAAAGGGATATTTACTTTATTGCAATATCGTGCTAAGGATTGATGACAATAATTATAGGCAAAGTAAAAACAGTGAACATGTAACAAGTGCACCACCACATGCTTCCCAATCCCACTTCATCTAAAAAAGGCAAAACAGTCTGAATCCCGTCCTCTGTCCTTTCTTGAACTGAAGCAGAGCCGATGGATGTCTGTGACCGGCGGCGTAGCCAGAGTTTCATGTAAGTTTTATGTACATGTGTATGAGTGTGTGAGTGTAAGTATGTGTGTATACCTGGCACTCCCCCACCCACATACACAAAAAGAGAAGCCTTATTAATATGGCTGAACTTTTATAGAGCACTGATATGCAGAAAACCCATTATTACCGATTCAAGAGCATAAGTTCGCAACTTAAAGTCAATAGGACAATTCCAGTTCCCACTACTGTATAAAAGTTCCCTCTTGGTGGGGGGAAAAAAGCAAAAGCAGAACCCGAAACGATATTATAATCCAAAACAAATGCCCGGGATTTAATGCTGACCAATACGCTTAATCGAGTGCGAGCGCCGGCGTTTTAGTTTCCTAATGACCCGCAAGCGGCGCTATCCTCAACTCATGTTATCTCCCTCTACGGCCACCGAACGAAATATTCACTCAGAGCGGCGGGGAATTCGATAACTACGTTCGTGCACCTAAAAGCGGCACTTCATTAAAATAGTTTCCGAACAAAACCCTCAGGTTGGGAGGTTCTTTTTTTTATCTCCTCCCTTTCCGTTCTATGGCCATCTGATAATATTGGTCTCGCGAAAGGCAAAAATATTTAATGTTTGCTCCCAATTGAAATCTCTAAACGAACCCTGAAGCAAGCTTTCTACATACGGTCTACAATCCTCTTACATATGCAGAAAGTACGGCTATCAATTTCAAAGCATTAACGAACCGGGATAAATGTAAATTATGGACCTGCGCTTATACTGGAACATGTTAAAATAATCTAAATGTATGGCAGTTACTACAACAACCAATACTACATAAATGATAAAGTTTCTACAATTGTACACCTAATGCAGTAAGAGTACGAAGTCATATTCAAAATGGTATTAACAATTCATATATTTTATGCAAAGTTACATTCCTTTCCTTCCTAAATATATTACTTTTGAAACGCTGACTACCATGCTAAAGGTCCTGGGTTCGATCCCCGGCCGGTTCAAATCCGAGAACTTTTCTAACGGTGGAAGCGGCCCCGGCGCCCACCCAGCGTCGAATAACATGGGTACCTGGGGGAAACCCTGGGGGGTAAAGGCGGTCAGGGGCGTGATGCTGATCACACCACCCCCACTCACGACCGGATCAAGAAAGTGTGGGGCGTTACCCCCACACCCCCTATACGCCTTCATGGCGTGGTGCTATGCACAGGGGAACACTTTACCTTTTTTTACCTTTACCCACGTCGTGAAACTGAAATGTCTAAATTTCAATTTTTCACATTTGTAAAGTTTATAATATGTTACACACAAACCTTAATATAGTTTATGAATATTTCTTGCACTTCAACTTTTCACGATAATGATGACATCTACTGAACGATTTGCACAATTCGATTTACACTCAGGAATTACAAAGCAAATGAAAAACACAATAAATTATTTAAATTCCTATAGTTTTTGCAGTATAAACCTATGTATAAGTCATTTATTTCCTGGACAATAAACTTTTCTTAGCCAACCTTCGTGGGGGAGTGGTTAGCACATCGCGCTACGACGGTAGTTCGAATCCCGGACTGGGAATGAGTGTTCTTTTAGAGTCCCTTCATCACTTTGATCGTATACTGACTCATTCTTAATTTCACGATTAGTCAAAAGTAGCAGAAAAGCAAAGTAACAAAACACCCGTTGCCAGTGGCGGCGATTAGGTGCGGCGAGGGGGCACTTTCCCCCCACTTTTTGCACTTTTGCCCCGCATTATGCTAAATCTTATATATGAGGGAAAAGTAAAATGTATTTGCCCCCCCCCCGTTTTGCCACCTTGCCCCCTAGTTTTGGAAACCAATCGCCGACACTGCCCGTTGTATGTGGACAGGAAGCTGGTGGAAGCTGAGGTGAACAGTGCCATAACCTAGCGTACGCCTCTTTTATTCCTGCAATGTTCATATACCTTGAACACGTTGCACGATGCCATCTTTAAGGATTTTTGTTTGCTAACCAATCCAATACCGGGTACATATGATCTACTTTGTTCATACATTCCACAATACCATACTCTGCCATCTTCCATTTGCATATTTCGGATTTCCGTGCTGGTTCTGCATTCTCGAGAAGAGAATAGTTGCAGTCACTTGTACTCCAACCCTCGTATATGTCTCTTGAAAGTGCCGAAATACAATTAAAGTTGCGAAAGACGATGTTGTAAAAGCAAAGTTCCCAATTGAGTAAAAGCTTAAGAAATATTGACCGAGAGGACTGCACCTCACTTTCAGGCGATAATTTAAAGTGTCAATAATATTTCTTTTTCTCCTCCTAAGTTCCGGGAAGGGTCTTATATAATACAACGGAGACGGTGAACCGAAACTTATCGTAATGACCTTTGACCCAGGGAGCCACAAATATGCTCCGACGTGCAAGGCAAGATTCCATGGAGACCCCCAAGTCGAGAGATCGATTGGAATTAAGTCACGTGGTTCGTGCGTGACGTGTAAGTTGAAATATGCAGGGGAGCAACGTAATCCTTACTTACGGTGTTCTCGAGTGAGTGGCACAGAATACGGGGCCGAAGAAGGCACAAGACGGTTTTGCTAATGCTATTTTTACTGTGGCGTAAGGGGCATGATTAAGTAGCCGGCTGTCCGATTTAAAGTCCACAGCAATTCTATCTCCCAGTGTGCGAATTAAACTTCCATTTTCCTGATTCAGATCGTTTGAATTGAAATTAAAATTTTGGGTGCTTCAGCCCTTAGGCTATTTTGCACCCGTCACGTTATACGGGGTCCAGCCCCTTACCATAACAAATAATATAACTGTAATGTCGCATAACTAAAATCTTTAAATATTCTGACTTAGGTTAAAAGCTGAGGCTGCATAGGGGCACTGAACACACATAAGGACAAAGAACAGCATAACAGAGAGAATTATACTGGCCATGGTGCCAGGCGCTGGTTGCCTGCAACATTGGTGTACTATGTGGAAGTGAGGGCCTTTCATTGTGGATTTTGTATTACTCATTTTCTTGCTCTACAACCAGGGGCGCCGACTTGTGAAAATTATTGGGGGGGCCTCTGATCACTGAAATAAATTAATGAATGACTCACTCCCTCCATTTTTTAAGTTTTGGCCTCAGTGTTCGGAATCTCATAAAAGCCCATGAATTCCTCAAAAATATCAAAATTTTCATTCACAGTTCGAATGCAGAATGTCAATTGTTCACGGATGGATATGTCACACGTTTCGTCAACCATAATAGAAATACATTCCTGACTTTTAATATCTGCTACCACGGAGCGCAAGATAGATTTCCCTAATATATGAATGATCTCGTTCTGAATGTCATATGAGAGCCATTTGTAGCCCGAACGTCCCATCCACTCCCCTAGTTCATGCACATCGTCTTTTGAAACTCTTTTTAGTAAAAACGTTAACAATACTCATAATTATATACTTAGTATATAGTAATATGTCATGTGTTTTGCTGTCTCTGGTCATAGCCTACCTCCCCAAAGTTGATGGTGAGCACGGTCTCAGCCCCCCAACATTGATGGTCTAGAACATTTCAAATGTGTATTTAAAGTTAAGTTCATGTGGCAGAATTCAGAGTAAATTTTACAAGAGAAGCAAAATAATACATTAGATCCTCTTAAGCAAAATTATTTGGGTGGCTCTGCCCTCCATCGTTAACATTGGGGAGGGGGCTCGAGCCCCCCAAGCCCCATGGTGTCGGCGCCCATGTCTACAACAAATCTAGGACCAATGTTTACATTAAGTAAACATTTTTAGATCTTTATATATGAACTACCGAGAGAACATTTCACAAATTGCATCCATATGGATGCTATATCCCAAATAAGGTAATTTACAACTCAACTCTGAGAGACACCGTCAGTGTTTTAAAGGCAAGAAACAGACCCCGTTTCGGTATCAGAGACAATTCCACACAGATAAGAACAGCTCAATTAGTGGAACAATGGTACAGCATGCCATAGATCCACGTCGAGATTTCAGTTTTCGTCCAAATTTCCTACTTATTAATGTTATTGGTCTTGAACCAATAATAACAAATAATTATTGTTTAGCAATCCTGGTTACGTACTGTCAGTGTCACAATGGACAGCTATTATGAAGTTTGAAGCACGAAACGATGCTTGTTTCATGAATAGGTTTACATTTGGAACGTTAATGGAAATATTTACATTACAAGAGTGTAACTATTAATGGATTGGGGGTGATGAAAATTTGCCAGGGATTGTTGGACATTGGGGTGAATCCCTCGCAAAACTTGTCCCTACAAATTTCCAAACTTGTCCCCATCAACGAAGTCACGTGAACAAAGATTGAAGTTTTAAATACCGCATTCAAGGAGTCCATACGTTTGTCCCAAGATGTATTCTAAACAAGCAAATGAATTCAGGGAAAACTTAAGCTTTGAACCATGCAAACCGCACACCGTTCTGACGTAGTAACGCTTTTAACCAGTCTCCAACATATTACGCGAAATTCAGACAGCGGATCATTGAGATAGGGGGATGGAAAAAGTAGAACGCATGCACGAATAAATACAGTACTATTTATAGAGACCGGTCTAGACAGTAAGACGGTTGGCTTCATGCAGACGGCTCCCGTTAGTTCTACAGGAAATAATATTTTCTATAGTTCATCCGTCCACGAGAAGGAAAGGCATTGTAAGTGACACTGCTGAGGGCAGGAGTTTGGAAAATACAAGCGCTAAATAGGTCAGATACGACAGCTATATGACAGAAAGGCATGAAAATGAAAATGCCTAGAATATTCCAGTATACGTTCACTACACGTGATATGATCCATATTTTTATGTGACGTCACCAGTAGAAAATATGTCACTAATGTATTTATGTTTGAGAAAGAAAGCGTAATTTCTTTGTTATTATATGTAATAATGCACCTTGTTTCTAATGTACATCTTTTGTTTATTGTTTATTGTATTTTATGCTACATTATGGGTAATTTAATGTATCTTTGTTTGAGAGAGTGCACTATACGAATTTGTATTTCTAAACATGCATAGATGTCAGTTTTGTTGGTAGCATCTTTTTGTAAATAGTGAGTGATTCATCTGTACTTGAATCTGTGTTCTCGAAATAGTATAAAATCGAGGATATCGCGTAACACAACACACACTTTTTCGCCACGGATCGACGAAGCTTTTAAAATTAAAAAGAACTCCTCGGTGTTGTGCATACATCTTGGTATGGTAGTTCGGGGCCCAAGCTAGGCCTATGTGATCACAGGTACGCCGATAGCCATGCATTGATGCTATGCACAATACTGCAACCATTCTACGTTAAATAATAAAGCTAGCCTAAGGATTAATTTGGAAATAAAAGGCTAAAGAGCAAATATTGGCTCAGTAATTATTGCATATCTCTTGGTGTGGTAGTTCGGGGCGCAAGCTAGGTCTATGTGATCATAGGCGTGCCGATAGCCACGCATTGAGTTTATGCGTTTTATTTTAGTCAATTCATCGACAAAGCGAAATCCTCGCCTTCGTCTCTTGTATATTCGCATTATAAGTGCCATAAATAAAGAATAGAACCTTTTAGTTTATCTACTGCAGCAATGTGGTTTTATTTCTCTGTGCTGTTAATATTGTCTTTGCCTAACACTATCCCTGTACCTGAGAGGAGTCTGTGTACTTCGCCGAGTCTCATCGTTCACCGCTGATTATTATTAAGTTATTATTAATAAATATAATAATACGTTTAATGGTATAATAATACAGGCTTGAACGTATTACACGAAAGCGAGAGAACAACAGTAAAAAAGCTATATCTTTCATGTACGCATTATGTTATTTTATCAGCTCCTATATTCAATTTACGAGAAAGTTATCTCCCTTTTGTAACACTAAAAAACTAGCCATTTAATAAGCTACACACCTGATGTGGAAAATAAGATATCGAATTAAAATATTATAGATCTCCATTCTTTGATGTTTAGCTGAACGCTAACGTTTCAAAATACCAAAGTATGTATCTTTGTGAGTGTCCTTCGTCAATCTCATCATCACTCATCCTCTTCGCCGCGATAGCCAAAAGTGGAACAAAAGCAACCTAAATAATAAAAATCAAATCAAACGTCACTCTTCTAGCTCTTGGGCGTGTCATGACGATAAGATGACGATTAGATAAAAGAAAATCCCATGCTCCGGCAGATATTCGATCTCGGAACCTTGGAGGTCTTACGTTGACTATTCAACGTAGTCGAGTACCTACACAGATTCTGATCATCAGATATCCTACACTTCACATAACTTTGCACCTTCCTTTTCAAGCTGTAGTATATGATACAACTCACGTAAATTTTAATTTATGCAGATTATCTGAACATTCTGATTGGTGAACGAAGGGTGGTCCCCGAAAAATTGTAACCAAATGGTGCATATTTGACTTCAATTTTTTTTTTCACAACACCGCAGTATGCTACAAGAACACGCCTGGGTTGTTGAACATTATTTTCACAGCTATGGTACCGGGAGAAACAACGGACCTTCGCTGAAAAGTATCCGCGAGAGTGTCCAGAAGGAGTTTCGAAAACCACCACCACCTAAGAAAACGATTCTGCAATGGGTGGAAATGTTCAGGAGAACCGGTTCAGTGCTTAACCATAACAAAGGAAGAATCAATGACTTGCAGCACATAGTGGTTGATAAATCATAGACTTCGTAGATAATTGCATGTAGAACGCACAGTTGTGCGATAGATAACATGCTGTATTTATAAAATAGCATAGTCATACCAAGGCTAATCGGGAGTGGACCTACAGTTTAAAGTGGGATGCGAACCACTATGTGCCTCCATCGGGTATCGATCCCGGGACCCCTTGATTACAAGGCAACGACGCTACCGCTGCGCCATCGGGGAGGCCATACGTGTAAGGATAAATTTATTAATTTATTTATTCCGGTTACCTTTTTTGTACCACCTTATAATATTGTATTAATATGTAATAAGCGCCATACCTTGGAATATAGAAGTTGTACTGTAACATTAAAGTACTTGAGCACAGTGATATCTGAATGCGTGAGTGCTTACACATACACACGTACCTATTATTCATTATTCAGCTTCTTGTTTTAGCTTCATACAACTTTTGGAACATGCTCACCAAGCACTTTCATTAAGAGAAAGTATTTCGTACTTTGATGCAAAGATCTAACCATGATGAAGAGCGACGCTTCACATGGTGCGCCTCAACTTCTTCTCTTTCTCTCACTTAGAATTCCTCTCACAACTTTGCTCCTTGATGGAGGTTTTTGAAAATTAACATGGAACTCGCAACACTTAGAGAAACTCTACTTTATTCATGCGATTTCGTAAAACAGAAAACCGTTGCTGAATTTTAAGTGTCGCGTCAAAATAATATTTCCCTCGTACAAAGCCGCAGAGGGCGTGAACTTTTGCATAAAACACAAGTAAAGGAAAAACGAACATTTTTCTTTCAGTAAATCTACTGCGCATTTCACTTTCAATATTTCCTCCCATGAGACTTTTTTTGAAAAAACTAACCTTAAAGTTGTTGTACACCGCCAGAGTTAAAATATGGTCTGCTTTGAACTGTACCTGTACTTTCTTATGGGTGTAACAGTCTTATATTTTCCTTTATATCATGACGTCATTCCCTATATATATGTGATTTTTATACGTGGCATACAAAGGGTTCAATTCTTCACGTTATACTCCGAAGAGAACTGACAAACTGTTATCTCACAGTCAAATACAATTATTCCCAACTTCCTTGAACTAGCAACTTCTTATAATTCTCTTAATGCTAGTGATAATGGTTCTGGGGCGTTCTATTGTCACGGGTGGGGCAAGCAGACTACAGTTTTGATATTAAAGTAACTATTCTATTCATAGTTAAGCCATGTTTTTCTTACAGCTTCTGTGCAATGTTGATTAAACAAAACTAGCATTAAAATACTTTCTCAGGTTTGTAGCTACAGCGAACAATTTTGGGTCACGGGTGGGACACTGCCTCTTCATTTAATGAGAAATTTATTTTAATTTCTGTGAATTTTCAAATTATGAAAAGTAAATTATTTAAGACAAAGAGAGAAGGTAATTGACCTTTAAAAATTCTAGTGGAGTTTAGGGGAAAATGTAACAATTGAAGGGAAAATTAATTGTTTTTTGGTGTCACGGGTAAAACCCAATACAAAACACAAATAAATATAAAGTTAAAATAAACGAACAATATGTAAAATATCTTCAAACTTAATTATGTATAATAATTGAATTTTTATGAAAATGACAATTTTAGATTTTTCACTCACAAGATAGTTACAGCATTGCATTAACTTTAAAAATTGAGGTTCAGGACACTTTCACAAGGAACGCTCCTTCTACATTAGCATGCAGTGTTAATTGGATATGATCCATTGCCTACTGCTTTTAACAATATTCTTCCTTACCCTACATTTCAAGGTAGCACCTTTTCTCTTGTCTCCAGGTGAACAAATTAATTTTCGCCGGTGGTGAGATCGAATCCACAACAGACTTGTGATTTTACTAGAATAGAATTTATTTCAAGTATGAGAAAAATATATCAGGGAAATAAATGAAGCAAACATTGAGTATATAACGACAACCGTTATTAGGAGTGAGAGACCGAGAGGGGGGAGGCGCAAATAAGGAATCTGGGAACTTTCCTACACTATGTCTGGGCAAAGAGAGCAAAGAAGCTCAGTGGGGAAAGCGAAAATGTGTGAATAAATAAATAAATCTGAGAAAATTTAGGAATCAGTGAGGTAAAAGTGCAAGTGTAGTGAAAGGATGGAAATGAAAGACGATGTTTGTGAACTCCCAAGCAGTATGAATGTGGAAGTAGACTGAGGAGGAAGGGTGTAGGAAAATTGCACTAAAATGTTTATCCTTGTATGGTATGCAAAACTGTAAAGGCTCATACTTGAAATAAATTCTATTCCATTCTAATCTAGTGATTTTACTACCAACCCAGTGCGATAAACAACTTCTCCAGTGCTACTGCATGCTAGGAATTCCTTGCTTCTATATGAATATTCCCACAGCTGTGTATTGTAACCCACAACCCAAATAAAACAAAGCATTTTATGATAAAAGCAGAGTATAACAGACCAGCCGGTCATGTGTCAACAACTGGGGCATTGTAAAGAAATCACGCTGGACTGGACAGCTATTTCTTCAGAAGTCTAATATTTCCCAATGTTTGCAGATCAACACAAGATCACACTAGCTTTGAATTATATCCAAAAGTATAAATAACCTTCAAACATTTTTCCCTATTTATTGATATTTATTTTACTCTAAGCCCTCCCTTACAATTGTGCTTAACATCCTTCGTTGGACCATTTGCATCAATTTCAGGAAGGAGTGCTCAAGTATGTCTGCCCGTAAAATGTAAGGAAGTAATTTTGATTGTGTTATTAAAAGCTTGCAATGGAAATATGCTGTAAAAATGTAAACATTTGGGAATGACATTTCCGATGTTAGTACTCGTGCTTCTGTGATAGGCGCAGTGGCTGCCCCCTTGTAATCAAGATTCGCTAACCGGTGGAGGATCGTTGCACATTGAATCGCATACAACATTAAACTGTAGGTCCAGTCCGAATAACCCTTAGACGAACTTTTTTCCTAATTGCTGAATCAATTTAAACAACTTGTACCACTTAGAAAATGACAGAGTCGCTTTACACGTGCACAACTGACCATCAAATGACACGTCTGTTTGCCGTAATGGCGAATCTTACTTGCTTAGTTTTTACATCAAATCTACCGAAATAACAAAACTGGCTAAAGGGGGAGAGGGGGTGATGTTTGAAAACCAGCCAAGGAGAACATTATAGGATTCAAAACCCAGCTGTTTCTTCGTTACAAGAAGGACGCATGACTTCCAAAAGCATTAACTGTTTTGCTGCGCGCTTGTGAAGGAAGTACTGAATGCTCAAACATAACTTCTTCCCATGACGAAAGCTCAGCAAGGCCATAAAAAGCAAGGAAACTTTCTTCACAAGTTAGTCGACCTTCAGGATTCCACACGCTTGTGTGAGGGACGGGAACTATTGGGAATGGCATTTGGTTCAGGCAAGGAGCCACCAGAAGGGATATGTGGCCGATCGCCCCTTCCAAGTGCCTTGACATGTGTAGAATAATGTGAAAAACTGTAGATAACCAAGCTGTTATGGATATGTTTTACTGACTTTTGTATTTAGAGGGAATGAGACACGGAGAAAGTAAGGTCCCGCTCAGACGAGGAGAAACGCGGCAACAGACGCATTTCCAGCGTCTCAGTGGGCGATAACGTTTTAGATAGCCTGCAAACTTCTGGCACGGAAATTCCCGCTTTGGTTCCGCACGTTTCCCTATAGTGGGCGTTACACCATTTCATTTCAATAGAAGCAGACAACAGCGTTCTGTTGCATCGTTTCTCTGAGTTTTAGGTGGGCGCTAAGCTTAAGGGAGGAAAATGAAGATAAAAGGATAGAAAAGGGGTGGGGGATTGATTGATTTATATGCCAATTTTGGCTAATCACAAAAATGAGAATAAATGATGAGAAGATGTAATGGATGATGGGACAATCACAAACACAAAAGGACAGCACGCGACACAAACCCCACGGAGGATTGTACGGACCGCGAGTCCGAACGCCAGAGTCTCTGCAAAATGCAAACCAAGGTGCACTACGTGAAAGGGAAGTTGACATTTGGTTGTCTTCGGCCCATGCGTAGGAGAGAGTGAGTGTGGAAACACTATCAACATTCCATTCCAGTTGGAACACATTTTGCTTCCTCACTGCGATACGATAACCAATATACCAGGATGCCAGATTGTTTCCGGCTAGGTGAAGTCCCCGAATAAAATTCCTAAGTATCTTTCCTAGATCCTTCTTCATTTCTACAAGACCTAATATGTTTGGGAGAAAAACTTAGCAATCTCAGTTTTATTATACATAAAATTACATTCATTTTCCATCGTTTCACAGCTGATCAACGAATCGATATCCATCGTATCTTTGCTAGTCCTACTAGACAAGTGTTCTGGAATTCTTGTTTCTAACCGTCAAATTTCATCCCAGAAAACGCCATTTTAAATTACTGTAGTGCAACAATATTTCTCTACAGTATAATTGTAGCATACATCCATGAATTTAATCACCCTCACATCTATTGCATGTGAGTCCACAGGCACTAAGGTAGCTTTGAAAGGTAATGGCATCCGAATTATATTTGTAGAATATATGTATGTTGGACGTAGAGAGGATGAGTTTTCTACATGCACATGCTGTAAAATTAAAATATAAAACATATAATTAATTCAAATTCTAACGTTTTGCTACGTGTCTAATTATAACGTTACATTGACACAATTCAAGCACGTTTCCAGCTGCATCAATACCATTGGTGGATCAATATCATTAATCAATCAGAAAAGCACATGAACCAAAACACGTACACAGCTAATTGCTAGGTGTAGACGTATTTATAAAAATATCACGGATGATAAAAAAAATAATGATCACATGTATGAATAAATTAAACTGCCCCCAGGGTTCATACACTGCATGCAATTACGAAGCTCCTAGCAGGGTGATGAAATTTATCTGCTGTGCAATCTTTAATATTGCGGTCGCGGAGGTCAGGTTATAATAACAGCAGTACTATATCGATATAAAACCCAAATGCACAAGTCTTAGTGCGATTTATTACTAGTTTTGCGCACACACACACACATATTCTAGATATCGGTCACACTGGACATGATGTGATCAGCACCAGGCCCCGGCCACCTTTACCTACAAAGGTTGCTCTTAGGTATCCATTAAGTAGAAGCTGGGTGAACCGAAGAGGCGCTTTGTGTAGGTACAATGTCGGAAAAATTCCCACCCGTAGTTTAAAGAAACCAAATAAGTCGAATTTGACGAAACGAAAACACATTTAACTTATGTTTTTGACAATGTAACTCGAAAAGATATTAACCTTGTATAGACCGACCACATGGAAAAGAACCTTCGACGAAAAGTCTCCTCGCACCTTTCCCTTCTCCCGTTCAGCTCGGGCCATAAGGAAGCATGCTCCACTCTGCCCCTCCCCTCCACGCGGGAGTACGGTGCACAGGAGTCGCGGGTCTGCGCAGGGTTCTCTTTACTTGCGGTTCCACTATAGAAGTAATGATTGTAGTGAATTGATAAGTATGGCTATAACAGTGATTTCCCATGCATTATATCTTGTTGGCGTTAAGTTTCATTATAGTGTCAGCAGAGACCTTCGACACTTCTTTTTGTAGTTGTTTTTTCTAAGTTTAATGCCATGTACACACAGCAAAATAAATGCTTCAGTTGAAACAAAAGCAACACAAATGTAAACCCGATTCTTGGCACAAATTGAACGTTTCTGGTACATCAAATACAAGGGTTGGATAAAAAGTAATGGCAACACTGCTGCACCGTGAAAGGGGCGAGTCACAGCTCCACAACCGTTTCGTGGTTGATAAAGGAATGTCAGACGAGGAAGTATAGTGAGTGGAGTGCGATTGTATGTTATTCAGTCAAAAACAGCAGTGCTCTGAAGCAGAGGAAGAGAGTGCAAGCGCCCTAACAATATGTTTAGGCAAGAAGAACAACGTCTCTTAGGCAGACGGTCAACGCAGCCTACTACTGCACCTTCTTGCAACACCACCTTCGTCTCGCATTAAGAAGGAAGCGACGGCACGTTCTGGCACGGTGTCCCATCATCCTGCTTGACAATGCAAAGTGTCACACTGCGAACACTGTGACGGCGCTCCTGCATAACTGGTAGTGGGAGGTACTGGAACATCCGCCGTATTCACCGGTATGAGACCGTGTGATTACGACCTTTTTGCCAAAATGAAGGAACCACTGGGCGGGAAGCACTACGACACGCGCGAAGCCATCATACGTGCTATAGGGCGGTCACTGCGGGACATCGACAGAGATGGACGCGCCGACGGTGTACGACGCCTTCCATACGTGTGGCAGAAGGTCGTAGAAATGGGGGGGGGGGGGCGATTACATTGAAGGAATGTAACACGTGCTCCTCTGCCAATACAGTCAAGTAGCAATTATACCAGTGTTGCCATTACTTTTTATCCAACCCTTGTAGCTTAGATGCATTTTGTTTTCTGTGTGTATTTTAGAATTTGTTTTCAAGAACTTATGAGCCACTGTGCGTTAATTTCTGCTGAAGAAACCAACAAGCAAATGCGTAGTAAAAGAAAACTCAGAATAAAGAGAATCCTCATTTGAAAAAAGAGAAGACAAACCATAGAAACTCTTCCAAGACAACACCAGGTAAATTTCCAGCATGAGTTCTCTTTATTAGCAAGAAACAAGTGTATTTTTCTCCCCCCGTTGCTACATTGGGAAACTTGGCAGCTGAAGATTTATGCTAAAACATTTCCCGCTCCTCCTTCGGGCTGTTTCTACATACATAACCTCATTACTGCTTAATTATACACAAACACATGGCTGCAGGTTTAATAGAGAAAGCTCCTTCCAGAATTGTATGAGAATTTCCGGGAGGAATTGTTGCATTAAATACCCTCGCTTGCTCTTCGTAAATTAACATTCTTACTTCCAGTCTCACCGAAACACCGGCTCCCCAAGGAGAGAAAAAAATGCCTCAAAACAATCGGCCACATGAATTAAGACTTGCGTACGTGTTCATTTGCGCAATAAAAGTGCCCTCAGGGTTTATTTTGCCAGAAAGCAAACGCTTTGAATATAAATCATGTTCTGTGCAGAACCACACATTTTTAGGGAAACGTATCACAGGATTTCAAATATTATCCTATGCAGTTAAGAAACAAATTTGGACAATATCTTTAATTGTAATCAGGTTCGAACGCTGCAAATTCGGATTTCCCATGCACATAATCTCAGTTCGAAAACTTGGCTCCCTGTCTGCATTCCCCCGAATGTCTACTCAACTTCCAGTTTCATTGAACTTGCTAGCTGTAGCAGCGATTAGATTAGTCTGTTCCCGCACAAATTATACTCATTAACCCACTATTTTAATGACCTTAGGTTTCAAACCTCGGCAATTACGTTGTACGCCAATACAGTGCATTGCAATAAAAATATAATTATTGTGTTCTTTAAAAAAATCAAACTCCAGTAATATCTATTTTAAATCAACTTAATTAGAAATTTCTTACTTAACGTAGTCAACTTTGCATCCTAACTGCAAACTGAATCATGGTGTAACAATTCCCTCCACCAAAACAACTTATTTTACTTCGTGTTTCTTATTTTCTGTGCTAGATTGCTCACAAAATTGTGGTAGATGGTTCATGAAATTTTATGAATCTCTGCCAAGATCGAAACCAGTTGTGCTCGGATTTTGACGCCCAGAACCAAGATTGTATTACATCAAAATAAGCCAATCATAACGAGTAAGGACAGGAAATTATGTTTTGCTTCTAATTCAAAGAAGTAACGCAAATTACAATAAGTGCTTCTAGTATTAAAATATAGTTACATTTTTAAGAGAATAGCTAGCAGCATTACGTGCTACGTGCTTATATCATTTAACACTTTTAGGAAACCCACTAGATCAAAAAACTCTAGATCTAACTCTTAAATACCTGATGTTTGGATACTTCTCCTTGACACTTACCTGGAACAAACAAGAAAAATCAGATTAATAACTTGACGTATTGCGCAGAGTAATACAAATACAGCATACAAGTATTTCCATTGTAATTAGAGTATTTAAAAAAAACATATACTGAAAGCTTCACATGCTTCAAGCAATCTCTTGGCATTTGTTCATCCCCTTTTTTATCATCATCTCAATAAAGACATTCTTCACATCATCACAATAAACAATAAAACAACAACCAGCAAAAGAGAAGATACTGTGTGGCAAAAATGTATTGTACCAAAGTGGTGACAGAAAATCTAAATTAATTCCCCAATAAATTGCAAATCTAAGTTGCTTCAATTCTGAGCATGGCGAATTGTAGACTCAAGATGTTGCTCTCGGCGGCTCTGAAATCCAATTCTTTATTATTATTTCTTGTCTTAATTAGTCTATACATGTATAAAAAAAGAGCTTCGCAAAATAACCAAATGCCAAATATGCTCAAAATTTAACATTGTGTGCACATATACACGTTGCCTAAGGTTTAGTAAAATAACACATAACCACCAACTTTCCGAGAAGAAAAATCGAAAACTATGCAAGTGATCCTTTGAAAAATACACTAAAAGTAACAAAACACTCAAACGTTTATTCCAATACTACAATTTTGTATGATTTTTTCACTTCATTATGTCTCTACTTGTTAATAGGTATCTCCCACTCTATTAAACCAAAACTTTATTTGTAGACTGAAAACGTCTTCAAGTGTGAGATAACGTTCGAAATAGTCATCGGAGCCATGATCTCAATGCTTCCTTCGCCTCTTCGTCACTGCCGAAATGTGGTACTTCATTACAACTCCAAAAAGTTGAAAATGGCAGTAACTCCCAAACAAGTTCTTATTGTGTTCAAATCTCATGGCAAGCAGAATGCGGGTCTGCAAAATGCAATCCACGGTGCACTATGTGGAACTGAGGTTGACAATTGATGTAATACGTGGAAGGTCACCCCCTTGCACCCCGATGAAATTGATGAAGAGACACTCACAGGGAACACCCATGCCCAGACTGGGATTCTAACCCGAGATTCCTGGTGTCGTAGAGAGCAGTGATAACTAGGGAACGGAACTTTATGTGCTAAAAAACTCAGAAATATTTATTTTTTATGTGTCATAAATGTTGAAAATATGTGATAAAAACAGGAAAATATGTGACAAAAATAAAAAACATTTGGTAACAAAAACAAACTATAAAATGCATTTTAAACACCCGAAATTAGTTTCTAAATGATTACCTCTTAGCGAGCTATTTTTTGGAAGAGTTGCAGAGGATCACCATAGCTTTTCCAAATTCTCCATTGTAAATCTGTGACTATTATCTCTAAAAAGCATCTTATATTGTGAGAAAGATCGCTACACGTCACAAGAAACAATTCTTGCATATTTGAAGCACGAAATGTCACTAACGCTGAAGTTTTCCAAAGCTTCCTCTTCCTCTACTTCACTTTTCAAAACACGTGCAATTTGGCACAAAGTTTGAAAACCTTGGTTTTTCCCAAAAAATTCTGTACGTTTAGACATTTGCACTCGTGCGTTAGATCCAGTGAATTCTTTCAGTTTTGTTTCTACTATACGCGGACGATTCAAGCTTTCGTATGGAATTGGAGAGAAAGGACAGGTTTCTTGAGATGTATGCCAATTCGACTTTTAAGGAGGGCTCCATCAACAGTTCTTGCAGAATTCTTCTTTGTCGACATCATTTACAACAGATACAATTTTTTCAAAGTTCTGGGCATAACATCTGCATCCAACCAAGTGCCTCATTGCGTAACTACAGGTGTAGGGGGAAGGGGAACTTCAGGACATTTTTGTTTAAAAATGTCTATTCTTCTAGGCGACTTGATAAAAACTTTCTTCACATTTGAAACCAGTTCATCGACATTGGGATAAAGAGCTCTTATCTTTTCACATATTCTATGCAACGCATGAGTCACACATTTAACGTGCACCATTTTGGGGTAGCTAACAGCAAGGCCTACTGCATGTAAGCTGCAGCATCTGTCAAGAGAAGAACATTGTCAAATTTTATGCCTTCCGGCCACAATAGCTGCATTGCTTCATTAAAAAGCCTTGCTATCGTTACGTGTAGCCAGCCCCAGCTACTTACAGCTATTTTCTCCCAATAGGATCGTAGGCGAGGTGCCAGAAGTCTGCCAGCGAGGGTGCTCAAAGACAAAACAAACCTAGCACTCTCGATATGAAAGAGGTGCGGAGAATACACATATTTCCTTCGAGGATTTCGAGGTAGATGAAGTCAATGAGCGATTTTATGTATTTACAATGAAAATTCGCAAAATATGTATTTACATACGGAAAACTGAAAAATATGTGTTTTTATGTAAAATAAAATTTGCTGTGTTGACATATAAGGCTATGATCAGAATTTTGGCAAAAATGAGGGTCTCTATCTTATCGCAGAAAAAACATTTATTTACCTAAAGTTCCTTTCCCTAGTGATAACCACTCCGCCACGATGGTCGGTCTATTTTCCCCACAAGAGAAGACATTTTCACAAAATATTTCCTGTTACGAGTCATACGCTCATAGTTACCTTAAGAAAAACGTTTTCGCATCAACTGTATAGACACAATGTTAAAACTACTGCTTAGAATTCGGATGAAAGGCAATCTGATTACATCTAACATGGTCGCTGGTCACGGCGAGATCTCCACCGGAGCATACGCGGATGGAGCAAAATCCAGTAAGAGGGTAAACTAAGTTTGCCGCTAAGCACACAGCCACCTCAGCGGTGGTGTCCCCAGCCATCGTCTCCAACGCCGGCCTCTTCAAAACAAACCAAACGGTCCTGGCCCAATATACAGAATCAACGGATCCCGGCACGATGCTTTCCGACATCCTGACTTTATCCAATCTCGCGGTTTCCGGGAGATCCCTGACGCTGGCTAAAAGGACCGGGGGAAGTTTCCATGTGACCGATTCCCTGAACTGGGAAAATCCGATTGTCCCGGAAACAATACCGCCCACCCGTTTCCTCGGAAGAACAAAGCTAGTTTTCGGCCATTCTCAAACCTACACCAACGCCGCTCTGGTTCCTCAAACTTGGACCGTCCCCCGGCACCTCTTCCCCCTAAAATGTAGTAATGTGAGTTTGCCATGCGATGCCTCCAATTATGCTATTACCGCTGCCCTCTCCGCGTTTTCTCATCCTGCCTCTGGCTGCTGCACCCACTCCCCTCCCCCCTCGCCGCTTCAGCAAGCTTCCGGGAGTCGGGGAGAGGCTGAGAGATGGTCTCTCTAAACTGCTGTTCATAATCTGGATTAGAAACACGTTCAAGTTTAAAGGCTACGCAGATTAGCGCCAGGAGATATATCCTGCGGGTAGGTGCGTATGTTCCCTTATTCCACTTGAAGAAACTGGCGAAGAGATAGGGATTACATTATTTACATTTTCGAACGAAAAGCTAAAAATAGCATCTTTTTTTTAAAAAAAACTTTTGAAATTGTACTTCTGCCTCTTTGGAGTCAGGAGCTCGCAAGTTGATCCTCAAAATCAAGAATAATAAACCTGAACTTTGTTTTGATCTATTACATCATTTTACACGTTTCCAGGCCTAGATCAAAGTACCTCAAAAACAACAAAACAAATTAGTGTAAAAATCAATTAACTAAAATGCGGAAATTGCGATTACATCAAGAAAATGTCTAGAGTTTACGCAAAAAAAAACACTTCGCCTGTCATATCGGTACAAAAATTATTATTGTAAGTAATGCATGCCAACCTCCGTGACGAATTGGTTGCCAGAGCACGCTATGACGCATCCTGGCCTGGTCATGAGTGTTCTTACATCTAACATCATCACTCATCTTTATCGTCGTGATTAGCCAAAAGTTCAAGAAATGTGACGTTCGGGGTAAAAAATGGTAAGTGACATTTTGGTAATTTCTGAGTTTATTAAGAAGATAAGGTTATTAGAAGCTATACAGTAGATAAATTATTTTCGTGTTGTGTTTACCAATTTCACAAGGCTTCACAGAGTCCAATGCAAATTGTATGACATTTCAATTTCACTTGAAAATTGATGAAAATGTCACTTACCATGTTTTACACCCGAGTCCTTCAAATAACAATAAAAGAATTAAGTAAAATGCATGTGGTTCTACGTAACTCAATTTTCAATATATTTCGAACATGAAGTAATGGAATATGTAGACAGTGAAAAAACCTACATTTTTTAAAAAAATAAGGGATTGAAGCTGATAATAACCGAACAATGAACAAATTTTTACATAGTTTTTACATAAAATGGATATCCTATACAGATTTACAAGACGATATATTTCTCTGCAAACTTATTTTCTTGCCTGCAAGCATCTCTTAAGAATATTGCCCTCTTTTTCACACCAGGTCGCGTTTACGTTTTTTACTAGATACCAAAAGATTTATTTACTTAATTTCTTGTGCAAATATTGGCCAGGTAGGAAGCTCTTCAAATCGCCACATCAATTTTTAAAGCAAAGAGTGAATAGTTCGTTTAGCAATCAGAAATAGTCATATGTTTTGCTAGGACAAAATTACAGTACAAGATTTTGTGTAGTGGCTTTCTCTTAAGAAAAGAAAATGCATATCATAATTCTACTTTTCTTGTTAGAATTTGGAATTGTTTAAAAAAATAACTTCTTGTATTATTCACTTATATTACAGAAGCAAAAAAGTGGATATATTTTTATTAATATATAAAGTATAAATATAATATATATATATATATATATATATATATATATATATATATATATATATATATATATATAATATAATGTATAAAGTAACCTTAACTATATATTCGGATTCACCCACAGTTATAAAAGGAGTAAAGCTCAGTAGTTTTGATGATTCTGAATCATAACATACCCTTTAAACGTGTTCAATCCTCTTCAGGGCATTAGCTAAATTTGCAAGTAGCATTACTTTTACATTGAACATAAACAGTGCATGCGCTCTGTTTAATAGTTCAGATCGAAAGAGTGAAGCCAGACTTCGTGGCAGAGAGTGGTAAGCTTTACGAAGTCAAAGGTCCCAAGTTTGAACACTGGGCAAGGTATGGATGTATTGTGATTGTTAAATTTCATCAGTTCGTCATTGGTCTTCTTAGTCGCGATTAACCCAACTAGTAGAAAAGCAACGTAAAATAACCGAAAGAGGAAGAAAATAAGAACGAGCGATAGAAAGAAAATTAAAAAATTGATCGAACAAATATTGTAAACAACATAGAATTACTATTTTGTGTCCCAAGTGCAAACATGACTAAGTGTCCTGAATTGAACTGAATTATTAAAAAGGCTTCTGGATTAAACATTTCAAAAATCTACATAACATACGTAAATGCACCTATGATATACTTGACCTGATATTTGAACTGTACTAATGACAAAGTTAGAAAAGACACTGATTTACGTACTTTCATATTTATACGTATATATATAGCATATAGATCAGAATTCGATCCTAAACGTGTATTCACATTTTTCCTTCACTTGTGGAAATAAGTATGAATTAAGCATTTTCTTATACAATATATACATTCACCGACTCACAGCCACATACATACGTACATATGTATATATATATATATATATATATATATATATATATATATATATATATATATATATATATATATATATATATATATATATATATATATATATATATATCTGGTCTGTGTGTGTGTGAGTGTGTGGTTGAATTTGAACATTGTACAAGAATATACGTAATTATACTTATTTCCACACGAGGAGGAAAAAAACGTTAATACCTGTTTAGAATCGAATTCTGATCTATATGTTCAGCCTTCCTTAAAATGGTCCTGAGTGCAGACCTCATTTCCGAATGCGAACCTGACATCATTGCAGCACAATCATCTGTTTACGTTATTTAGCGGAAATGAAGATGACGTCATGACCTCATCCCTACTCGGCTCCTATCTCGTTTTACCCAGTTGAAATTCTGCCAAATTCTTCCTCGCTACTGGAGGCTGTCCAATCACAAACCAGAAGCCTTTTTTATTTCAAGGCATCTTTAAAGTTAGTTAGACCTGATGGATAATCTTTCATTCCACGATGGCAGGAAACCCCAAGATGAAATTCACCAATCTACGTTAACATGAATTTTCAGTAATATGTGCAGCAGTGTGTTCACATCGTAACACTATATTGAAAGTGTACTGGTAAAGAAAAGGAACTTAAGTTATCTCTTGTTTAGTATCATATCGTTGTCGATGTCCATGATGGATAGTAGACAAATGATATACAGGGTGTATCATAAGTAATAGCACAAACTGACACATTTCAAAGTACACGATAATAGAAGCAAAAAAGTCTCAGTAAACATTTGTCTGCAAACGAGCCGTTTTCGAGATAATTGCGAATGTGAGGTTACAATCCGCCACTGACTTAATTGTTTGTAAACGTCGTCCTAGTTGGTAAAATGTACTCTTCGTTGCTGTAAGGTTCCATTTTCATTACGCAGTACAGTACAACTGACGTGACTCCCACAGTTCGATTAGACTGTGTACTGATTGTATCCATCCTGTTTGATTAGAACGCCACCTCTCGGAAATGTTATGTTTTGTAAACAAAGAGCAAACCTCGGAACGAGCAAGGAGTAAAGCAGTCGGTGTTTACAAAATCCAATCAGTAACGGCTTCTAACCACACATTCGCACACATTATTAGCATTTTACCAACTAGGAACACGTTTGCAACCAATGAAGTCAGTGGCGGCTTGTAACCACACATTCGCAATTATCTCGAAAACGGCTCGTTTGCAGATCCATGTTTACTGAGACTGTTTTGCTTCTATTATCGTTTACTTTCAACTGTGTCAGTTTGCGCTATTACTTATGATACACCCTGTATTGATTGGTTTGGTATATTTTACTTTACTCCTTACAAATGGTCCGTGACCTGTTTTCCACAATGATGTATTCAATTAAAATAGAAACTTCAATAAGCAGAGGAAAACATCTGATCCATCAGAATTATTCCTTAAAAACGAAAAGATGTAGATGAAAAAAATACTAAGAAACGCTATTGCCTAATCCTTCAATTGAACAACATCAATTCCTTAAAAATGTCAACCTTTATGGTGAGCAATGTGCTGTTCATTGTTATAAAGGAGAGCATCTTTAGATTGCGTACAATACATGTGTTTCTAAAATCTAAAATTTGTCTGTAAAAATTACCTCGTCAATCACTATTCCACTAAAACAAAGTTCTGATTTTCTCTTTCTTTCTATTTAGGTTAGGTTTTTCGTTGTTTTTCTACACCATGTGTATAAGTTTTCGGATACAACAATTGTAACTATATAGATCAACTCAGAAGATTCCTCAACATTCAACAAATAAAGCTTGAAACATTCGAAGAGAACAAGTTTCAGATTAGACATTTGTAGGAGTGCTTTCAATGCTGCCCTCTCACGAACAGCCTATTACCAAAAGGAAAACCAATTCCATTCTTTAAATACACACTAATTTGAAATGGAAGTAGATGACACTGTAAAACGCAAAACTGTAGTCTCTTTTTTGGGGGTAACAAGCGGAGCAATCAGAATCAACCATTGCCTCATCTATCAGAAATTAATCGGATGAGAATTCTGTCAACCTCGATCAAACCGTGAATTACAGTCTAGGAAATTCTCTGTTTTATAATTGGGCGATCTGTTAAATGGAACTTTGAATAGCGGTTGTCACAAACAAAAAAGAATCGGCAATCAATAACTAAAAAAAAAAGACTACCCGAATCGTTTCGAATACGTTATATAAAAGGAGAAGAGGATCACGATGGGTAAAAGGGGACCCCCCCCAAAAAAATGAGCATCGTATTTACTGAATCATGGCAACTGGGCGCTGCACATTTTTACAAACCTCAAAGGAATATTTTCTGAGGAGGATGAAGGTAGAGTTCACTCCCAAACCGCTGGTTCCCAAAAGAATAGATTGACCACAACAGCCAGTCCCCGGATCACTTTGGGGATGCTTCATCTTCACAATACAAACATGTAATGCATGCAAAAGCTCTGTTTTTTTTTCTGGGGAGAAGAAAAAACGAAACAAACGCATGCATAATAAAAGGTACAGATTCATAACGAAGCTTTACATTGAAATTTTAGAAACAGATTTGACGTCTCTGTAGTCTAGTGGTTGGCCAATCTCGCTGTGAAACACAATGCCGCCGGGTTCGAATCAGGGTTAAACTTTTGTATTTTGTCTACCTCCGGTGTGTGCAGATTGTACTTTAATTTCGTTCTTTCATTTTACAATTATGAAAAACATTTATCCTCACATTGCGTAACTTCAACCACAGCCACGATATTACATACAACTTAACGATAGCTCCTGTACGAAAGGGATTTGAATTTTCATTCAGCGTATGATTTTTAATTTGAATTACATCAGTTTCATCAGGGGCATAGGCAACGTGAGTATATGGGGGGGGGGAGGTTTGAAGCTCTAGCTCACAATGAAAATAATATTACCCAACTCTTCTTACCTTCCCAAATATCCTGAAGGATAATTTTTCTTAGAGATTTAGAATTTTAGACTTATTGGAGAAAGAATCTCACACACACACACACACACACATACATACATATACACACATATCATCTACCACTATAGCCCTTGGTGGGTTCTGGAATAAAAATCTGCAAGCTTATGATAGAGAATAAATTTCTGTTATCACTTTTAACTTTTCAAATATCTGTGAAACTACGCGCTCAATAGAAGAATGGTCTCTAAAAAAGTTGTTTATTTTTGTAAGAGTAATGAAAATATTAAACAAAAAATTAGATTTCTCTTTAGAAAATTTGAGTGACCTTCAAATTACCTTGAAAATATCCCCCCTACTGAATGAA
The DNA here is from genome assembly GCF_977018435.1 of Lepisma saccharinum. NCBI lineage: Eukaryota > Metazoa > Arthropoda > Insecta > Zygentoma > Lepismatidae > Lepisma > Lepisma saccharinum. The sequence continues at coordinate 38,735,918 of NC_139253.1, forward strand.
TGGCATTCGCTTTCCCCCATAAAATCAATTAACTTTTATTTGGAACATTTCTTTCTAAAATACTTCGTTTGAGAGATATTTCGCGTTATCAACTTAAATTTTCCACACTGTATAATAAATTATTATTATTGCCTACATGATGACGTAGTGATAACGCAGTCGCCTTGTAATCAATGGGTCAAGGAATCGATACCAGCTGGAGGCACGTAGGAGACTTTAAACTATAGATCCTTCCCGATTAGCCTATCTGTGCATAAAGTGGATTTAACACCAACTTTAAATCATTACTAATCGTAATAATCGTTAATCTTTCGTAGCAAGTCCATACTTAAATTTGGGTATAATTGACATAAGTGAAAATAGTACAAAAATATTGTAATCCCTAATGTACAGAGATAGACACGACAGACACCATTCTTCAACTCACTATATTTCAAACCCGTAACCGTAGAGACCTGGAATTGCTATCACTTTGCGAATCGTAAATTGAGGTCTAAGGATTTGCTTCATTATGCAGCGAAATGGCATTTTATTGTCGCACACTCGACCTTATACTTTACGACCGGCTTGGCACATTTGTCACGTGCCAGCCATTAACATTTTGCGTGTTCACCCCGGAGATTATACGACCCAGCATTACGCGGCGGCTTTTCGCACAAGTCTACCTTTCAGGGGAAGGATATTTGATCTGCGTTTTGTGTGAAATGAAATTTTCTGTTCCGACACAGCACAAAAGGAACAAATAAGTACAGGGTTGGTTCCAGAATGACAGCTGTTTCTCGGTCACCGACATCCTGTGCAAAGGGAGGAAAATGTTAGAGACGAAATTTCTTGTTAGTCGAAAACAAAACTCGGTCCTTCTATGACGAATGAACCAATAAAAAAATATTTTTGAACCCAAAAAAATCCGATTTTTAAGATTTTTCTGTTTATTCATTGTGCAGAGGACAAAAAAACACATTTTTTAAAAAAAATTTGTGATCTTAGTTTTTGAGTTAATGATTTTCAAAATGTTTTTTCCCCGAAATATCTTACTTGTTCGTTTCCAGATCAAAATAGGGTCCCTGAATACATCCTGGAATTCCAAAATGTTCTTCTTCGATAAAATCCACCAAACTAAAATCCCCAAATCTAAACCGATGTAGGCAATCCAATATGACTGACCTTCTTTCAATATGGTGAATTTTCCAAGAGCGCAAAAATGGGAATTTTACGAAAAGTTCAGGGATAATTAGTACACACATCCCGAAATGTTTCTCTTTGTTTCTAATATTGTCCAGATTAAAGTTTTAAAGCACTAGACTACGAATTCTACGTGATAGATGGTGAACAAATGTCTTTTGGCACAAGAAAAACACTCCTGTAGCACAAAGAATTAATCTCTCCTCGCCTTGTAATCAAGGGGTCCCGGGTTCGATTCCCGGTGGATGGACATAGTGGTTCGGATCCCACTTTAAACTGTACGTCCAGTACCGATTAGCCTTACTGTGCATAAAGTGGACTTAAAACACCAACTCAATCAATCTAGATTGGAAGTGGCACCTTTAAGTCTACATCAGGACAAAGTTTGTCCATTTGATGCATATATTGAGTAATTGTAACTGGGTCTAACGTTGAAAGTTTGACCCGAAATATAGAAATGGGCTCTTAGCGGGGACTTCGTTACTAGAAGGTGTTAACCACGACACTATGCGGTAGACCGTCATGCCACAAGGAAAAAGATCTACCCGCTTTGATAATTTACTCCTAGTAGCATTTGACTAGTTGTATTTATCTTTTGTCACATTTATGCTATACATTTATAATTGCAGATGGATAACGACAATGGGTCAGAATAAAGAATATCAAAGGGATTCGAACTTTGAATAGATAATTTCGTGGTACAGTCCATGGACGTCAGCTCCAGATAAAATAAACCAGACAGTTCATGATAATGTTGTTTTTATACATATATTTCCGTGTATGTAAATTCTTATTCCGTGTTCTTATATATTAAAATTCCCGTACAGAGAATATTCTAAATGCAGAACCTTTTGTATATCTCTACGATGCTGAAACCAGATATATAGACTGATAACTGCGACCGTGACGTCATGAACAGTCATGCAACGTAGAAGCCCACGTGCCGAATCTGGTAGACATAACTGGACGAACGGCCTGTTGACGACATTTGTGCTATTTTTGTGCTTAACGCCGCATGCATGTCTGAGGCGAAAGATAAAACTTAACAAATGATTTGCAAATCTGTACACCTTCACATCTGCTCTGGCTAGCTGGGTGAGCAGGTCGAATGGTGGCGTGCTTTACATTAAAGTTTGCAAAGTCATGCCTTCAGCACGTTAAGAAGAGAAATGTGTGAATATAGTTATTGTGTGCGGATAAATATCGTGTGTTAATGTAACTTGCCTCTATTTCTATATTGAAGTATACTTCAAGAGGATCAATTTAAAAAGAGCGTCTATTCGATCGATCTATACTACAGAGTGTCTCAAAATGATTATGGGGGTTTCTTAGTCACTTAATTTCCCTTATAAGTGGGGTACAAAGACGGAGCTTATGTGGGCGTAAACAACAACTCAACAGGTTTACACAGTGTACCTTGTAAATGTTCAATGTGAGCCTCTTTCGTGACACGGCACACGTCCATCCGGTAGTCCAATGTTTATCGACGCTTTCGTTCGACACACTTGGACGTCCAAATCTCTTCCCTTTGCATACATATCTAGTTGTTTGAAACTTATTAAACCATCGACGAATGTTGTCATCGGACGGAGAATCACTTCCAATTCGCCACCGGAAAGCTCGCTGAACTGAAACAGCAGAATCACACCTTGCAAATTCAATAACAAAAAGGGACTTCTACACGAGAGTCGCCATTTTGTAACACGTACACCGCTGTGACTGATGGGAAACAAATGATGGGGTAGAAAACTTCCTAAACCATTCTTCTCGTACATGTACGATACAAACATTCACCTTCTTCTGTTGCAATATACTAAAAACTACAACCCCGATAATCATTTTGGCACACGCCATAGTTTAGAGAGAAATTTAAACGACTAAATTATGCTTCAGATAGAGCATTGAACACGAGATATCTTTGAAATTCATTAACATAAAATAAAATAAATGAAAGCTGACGTTTGAATGGCATGCATTAATTTAAGCAAATGTGGAATAAAAATAGATACGTTTTAATTACGTTTTTTTCAAATACCTGTCAAGGAACAATTTTAGAAATCAATTGTCTACACTTAGCATGACGGCCTCATCAGTGAACGAAGTGAAAAGGATGGGGGGTGCGGGAAAATAGTATTGCTCTAGTTAGTATTTTTTTTGCAAAACATCTCCCTAGCTGTCTCACTGTCACTATGTTAAACCATAAGAGGATCACTCCAGCTAACCTCAAGGCTAGACCAAATATCCCCACAGCCAACATTTCCCACTTAACCTAGTATTTCTTCTACCTCATCTGATCAAATTTTGCATGGTACTTACTGCCCTTAAACGTAACAGATCAACTACAGATCAAACTTTTCACATCAGACAGACACTTGAAAAAAAGTGGGAATATAATCAAAATGTCCATCAGCTATTCATTGATTTCAAAAAAAGCATATGATTCGGTCAAAAGAGATAAATTATATAATATATTATTAGAGTTTGGAATACCTAAGAATCTTATTAGTATGATAAAAATATGCACCAGTGAAACAGAAAGTAAAATTCGTGTGGGTATTAATATGTCTGACAAATTTACAATTCATGATGGGTTAAAACAAGGAGATGCATTATCTCCATTGCTCTTTAATTTTGCCTTAGAATATGCTGTTAGGAAGGTAAAAGAAACTAAAGAAGGACTAAAATTAAATGGTGTGACTCAGTTGTTAGCATATGCAGATGATGCAGACTTACTGGGGAATGATGTGAATACAATTAAGAATAATGCTAAAATATTTTTCAAAACTGTTAAAGAGATAGGTTTGGAAGTTAACAAAGAGAAAACTAAATATATCATTACAGGCCGAAACCAAGTGTTAGGTAATAATAAAAATCTAATTATTGATAACAACTCGTTTGAAACAGTTTCCAAATTCAAATACTTAGGAGTAATATTAACAAATGAAAACTATATCAAAGAGGAAATAAATAGTATCTTAATTCAGGAAATGAATGTTACATCTCTCTTCATAAACTTTTGTCTTCTCGTTTAATATCTAAGAAACTAAAAGTTAAAATATACAAAACACTAATTTTGCCTGTAGTAATATATGGGTGTGAAACTTGGTCCCTTACATTGAAAGAGGAACATAAATTGAGAGTATTTGAAAATAAGATCCTTAGGAAAACCTTTGGACCTAAAATGAATGAGGAGATAGGTGAGTGGAGAAGGTTACATAATTTAGAACTACATAATTTGTATTCATGTCCAGATATTATTAAAATAATTAAATCAAGAACACTTAGGTGGGTAGGCCATGTGGCACGAATGGGAGAGGAAAGAGGAGTTTACAGGATTCTTGTTGGGAAACCTGATGGTAAGAGACCTGTAGGAAGGCCAAGACGAAAATGGAGGGACAATGTTGAGATGGACCTAAGGGAAATCGGTAGGGATGGAAAAGAGTATATAGATCTTGCTCAAGATAGGGAAAGATGGAAGGCCTGTGTTGCTGCAGCCATGAACCTTCGGGTTTAAGAAGGCTAGAGAGGTAGTTTAGTTAGCTTACTTCACTCTAAGGAACATTATATTTCAGACCATTACGCACTATATTGCCCCTAATTCTGTAGAGCCCTCAGATGTTTTTAGAAGCCAACGTTGTGAAAATTTTCTTTATTTCCATACCCATTTCTCGTCAGATTAATTATTTCATTTTCCCTGCGTAGGAAAAATTTGTATAGCAGAGCCAATGTACACAGTATGTGAGGTCAACGACTGTATGCGTCAATTCATGGTAGTAGTTTTTGATTACCCACCTGGCTTTGTAGCCTTCCGGCATCAATTTTCCAGTTCCAGTCAAAGCATGGACGACAAGTCGAGGAGTATTCTGGGTAAAATCATGGTAGCTGGTTGAAAAATAAATACTACTTCATTTTTCAATGCACGAATGCAATAATAACGAACGAAAAAAAAGCGAAATGTGCATATTGAGAGCTCGAGAGAGCAGCTAACAATTTTTTAACTCGCTCAGTTAACGCAATGTTAAGAGGCTTGCTACAAAACGTGACTGTGTGCTTTGAAAACAAACGGTAATGTAGACGTCACTTCTCACGCATGCGTTGTTACACCTTAAGCTTGGTTGAACATATACTTTAGGTACCATTGGCATGCGATCCCACGATGTGTACGAAGCATAATGGATAACATGCAATTCGGGTTGAGGGAAACTGGTTTGTATCATGTGAATTCAGAATTTGCTGCCTTTGGGAACCAGATACTCTGTGACGGCAGAGTAGAACCTAAAAGGAATGTCGACCTTGCAACAAGTTCCTTCATTTATGAAGAAGGTGTGACTTTCGTTCGATCGTGACACGGCACTGATCTTAATTCAAAAAAGCAATATTCTATCCAGGGGCGCCGAAACGGGGGGTAGCCGGAGGGCCCTGCCCCCCACCTCCCGAACCTACGCTTGGGACCTCCCAAGCCCAATGCTAACTTTCAACAATGTTTCATTTTGGAACAACATATTATTTGTGTGATGAAAATTTCATAAAATAATTAAGGATTCTGTGTGAGAACATTTTTGGTCCTTAAGTTTTCTAATTCTAATTATTTCTTCCATTTATGATTATGAAACTCTTGCCCACAGGAACTTTGCATACAAACAGGCGAAAATTACGAAGGATTCTTTGTGAAATAGACATGTCAACAATATGGAGTTTATCACCCAGCAGAGCTCTTGTAGTGTCCACCATGCCTGTGCGTTTACTTTATTTCTGTATTTTTTGTTTCCAGTACATAGTGAATTTAGAAAAAAACGCATGATATATTATTTTGATTTAAACTTTGAAAATATAGTCTCCACTGTTTGTGGTGGCACTCCATCCAATATTAAATCATTTTGTCCAACTAGATGACTGGCTCGTGTCTCGACAATTTTAAGGACAATACAGTAATACGGACTTCTTCTCGCTGCTCTCGAACTTACGAAGAAAGAGGTGAACAGAACGGCTTCTGGACTAATTTAGATGTTTCACAAAGGAAAACACTGTTCTCAGACTGGAAATTTATTTTTTTATATTAAACTTCAAAAAGAATAGTGGTAATAAGCATTATAAACAGAACAAGACAATCAAATTCTGAATGATTCCCTTTTCTGACAATCAAGAGTTACATTTTGTGTTTAATAATTATATAATCAAAATACCGTTAATTTTTGTGCAGCTATTAGAGTTTGAAATAACCTGATGGTATACGTTTGTGTTTTGAGAGCTAGTTAATGTTAATTGCAATTTTTTGAAACGTTTTTCTCAAGCGTTTCCCTACTACTGACCCCCACCCCCGCCACAAACGAAAAAGCATTGAAGTTATGCTTTTCTCAGCTTTGCCCCCCCCCCCCCCGAAATATCGGAAGAAATCGGCGCCTATGAGTCTATCCCTTATTACCTTGTCTTTTTCACATCTCTTGAAAGAAATACTCTCAAACCTGTTTCACTGTTACAAGTTTAATTATTATAAAGCTTCCCCTTCATATTGCAACATGTCATACATACATATGAGGGTGTGGAGGGAGGGTCCACACATGCACAATGTCGGTCATTTGTGGGGTTGGTGTGATCAGCAACACCATTTTCCCAGGATTGCCCTCAAGATCCTCATTCATAAAAGGCTGGGCGAACACCACAGCATATCAATACAGGGATATCCTATCTGAAATCATGCATCCCGGGAATAGAACCGGTATGGCAGCCAGACGACCTACAGACTGGACTTGATATACTTGAAGGTCTTGACCTCTTAATTCTATTTACGACACACACACAGACACACGATTTAATTAGTTCCTATGATGCAATCATTCGACTTACGAAAGATGATTATGTTTTATTGGCGCTACTTCTACCGAGAAAGATTTGTGAGCGGCTGCATAGGTGTAATGATAACACCAGCTTAATTAAGGCCAAAATCAAGAACACATTGCGTTATTTCTATTCCCTCTAAAATAACTTACATTCACATTTCTGAGTACAAGATACATTCATGACAGTATGTGTATGTGTGTATAATTAAATATAAAAGTTTCACACACTCTCTCATATAAATAAAATGTTGGGAGGGATCCTCGTTTCTTTGAACCTAATCACTAGGCCTCGGAAGTTGAGGAAAATCCTTTTTTTTTCGTAGTGTCCGAAGACGAGGCCCAACATAATATATGTTCATTTTGGGTCATTGTAGGTCAGAAGAAGGTAGGTTTTATTTGTCCTTTTTTGCCTTTTTCGGCGTTTTTTTGGCTTATTGGTTCTCTTTTAGCCTTTTTTACGTCTTAACGGCTTTTGTTTTGCAACTTCACCTTTTTTCGACTACGTTTTTACTGCCCATTCTCAATTCGAATCATCATCAGTTCATCACCTCTTAAACATCCTTTCTGTAGTAAAGAAATAAAAATAAATAGATAAATATATTTGAACCATCCCTGAAACGAGAGAAAAACATTTTTGGACGACTGAAGCAGGTACGGTACAAGGTCCTTTAACCGTAACTTGTCTGGAAAGTCGCGCTGTAAGTAACAACTTTCTCTTGCTTTGAACCTTTCAGTTTTTTCGCACTGTGTGTTCCATACCACCAGAATTTTGTATTTTTTTATTCATTAAATATGTAATTAAAACTGAAGTTATTAATTAATTTGGATCACATTTGAACGTCCTTTTTTCCGTTGTTAGGTCCTTTTTTAGATATTTTTAGGTATTTTTATAGGTCTTTTTTTTGGCAATTTATAGGTCTTCAACTTCCGAGCCATACTAATCACATTGGTTAAGTAGTTTTTCAACGTACCACATATTATCTTTACATGACTTCTAGTTCATAAAATTCAGGACACACATGACACATAAATGTCAATATTGCAGTTTCGTTTCTCCATAAATTTAGCAACGTCATCGAAAGGACAATAGAGAGGTATTGCGACTTATACAATGAGGCATTTAGTTTGGAAGCATCGAAATAAACTCGCTGTCTGGGACACTGTTGTCTCATCCACTTCTCTCGATTTTCCGTCTTGTCCCTACCCCCCCCCCTGAAAATTCCGTTGCAGAACTTCTCATATAACTGCTCCGAACAATGTTACTCCTGAAAGACGAGGAGCAAACTCTGTAGCAACTTTTTTTCCGGAGTGTCAGATGACCGAAAACCTAAGTCAAGCAAATCGTTACGTTTCGTATTTCTTTTCCGTATCTTTCCTCCTTCCTTCTTCACATAACTTTCTTGTCCTTGTTTCCTCCCTGTTTTTCCTAGGTGGATATTTCTGCAGCATCTCACGCGGGATTCAACCCACGTCCGGAATTCCCAAGCTTGCCCGATTGGAAATCCATTTGTCTTCTAGGGGGACGGTCATGTAACCTTGTCCGTTCTTGAATTCTGTTTTTTGTTATTACTTCCGCTCTTCTTTTTGTCTCTCTCTCTCTCTCTCTCTCTCCCCTCGGTGGTCGAGAAACTAAGAGGAAACAGGATAACTCAATTGGACATCCTCATTTATAGCTGTCCGTCCTTCGATATCCGATGTCATAAACAAGTCAGTTTCTATAGACCTTATATATTTGTCTCTAGAGGTCTTTCTGGACTCAAGCTCTTCCATTGTTGCTGCAAATTAATTGGAATTCGACCAGCACTCTCTCCCCAACAATGCTTGCAATTGCCCACCTTCTAAATGGAGCGTAGACATAGCATAATTCATAATTGCAGATCTACAGGTAATAAGCTTCACACTCTGTCTCGGGATTCTGTGGAGCAAGACCGGCCAAAACGGAACAGAAGGAGAGAAAGCTACTGGGCGGAGCAAAGCAGTGAGCGCTGCTGCAAACTGCTGGTAGCTGAAGCCGCGTATTCCCCCCCCCCATGCATTCACTTCCGCTCTCACGCGTTCATTGGTCGAGCCCTCTCGAGACCTACTTGCGCAGAAGACTTGTTTTCATTCGCTTGCTCCAGAATTTCTCGGTACAGAGCGTAGTCCATTATTCACTAAGAATACGCTCCTTCAAAAAACATTAATAATGACGATCAGAATTATCGAGAAGAAAACTCAGATTCAAAAATGTGATAATATTAACATTTTCTTTCTATTTTCGATATTTGGTGTTGCTTCTCTTCCACTTTGGCTAATCGCGACGATGAGGGATGATACGATTGAACTGATGAAGGGACACTCAGAAAGAACACCCATGCTCAGTCCGGATTTCAAACCCGGGACCCCTGGCTTCGGAGCGTGCTGTGCTAACCATTTTGCCACGGAAGTCTATATTCAAGTGGTAAAAATACATAATGTAGTCATCAAGATTATGTATACCGAAGAAAGAAGAAATTAATTATTTTTTAAGCAAAATCCTTAAAGGAAAGTCTACAGGAACTGAATTAAAAAGGTAACAGAAACGAGGCTTTGAATTTAGTGGGAGTCATTGAATATTTTATCCTAGTAGAAGTAATAGTAGAAAAATAGAGGTTTTTATCGGGTAGTATTTCATGCCACGCGTAGAAGTTCAGAAAATACAGGGTGTCCGGGCTAGAGGTATACAAAAATACACACACATATTTTAGGATCTGTAAAGTTTATTAACTTTCTTCTCCCGTTTATGTTCAAAGTAACTCAGAAAGTTTTTATGTACGCTGGTGATGTGGGCACTATTTCTAGTTCGACAGATATCCAAACGAAACTCAAGCTCGTGCTAAGTGTTGACCAGCATTTGAGGCGTTATTAGCGCAACCGCTTCAACGATACGCTAGATCTCAACTCACCCAAATCGTGAACTTTAATAAACCCCATAAAAAAAAAAGTCTAATGGTGTCAAATCTGGGGATCTCGGAGGCCGTTGTGTTGAGAGCTGTTCTCATGTTGTTTCTACACATGCGATTGTACAAGTGGACTACTGAAATCTGAAATCGATCGTCTATCGACTGAGATTCACCACGAGATAATAAGGAGTAGTTTTCCCCTTATAAGCAGTTTCTTTTGCACACTTCTAGGCCGGGTACCCTGTATATTGTTCGTTTATGCAGATAAGAAATACAGATTCGTTAGCAGTAGCATATCAGTTCCAAATACACTGATAAATGTGGTACTCTGGCATAGTCACATCTTCAGCCCACGCTCAAAGGATTTCCATATTTTTTTGGACAAAACATTGCGACCGTGATATGTAAATTAATTGACTAAAAAACTGTAGTACATTGCTAAAGTATATTTAAAAAAGTTTCAAGGGATTAACTGAGAATGAAATACTCTTAGAAGTGGCGTACAAAACATCTTGCCGTTCTATGTATGGAGAAGAAAAGCTGGAACGTTTTTATGAAACTCTGCTGTTTTATGAAATTGATCCGTTCCCTTTAACAAGTATGTTCTGTTCCCCCTTTTTTATTGAAAAGACCCCCCTTGTCTTGTACTCGGGTCGAGTTTCTGAATGCTGCGAGGTCCGCCTGCAGACACAGCCGTCGCGGTTCAGATTACAGGCACCTTCTTTCCTTACTTGACACTTTTTTTTCCGGTGATTGACAAAGGCATCTCCCTTTCGCCTCTCTTTGTATCCGGAGAAATGGGGAAAAAGACAATAGAAATACGAAAAGTCGACGGAAAGAATCTGGAGAGAATGTATACTTGAAGTCCTGATTCGAACGCCAGTTCGTATCTTTGCCATAGTTCGGGAGGAAGTCGACCGGACGCGTATCTGGTTTCGAGCAAGAACCTGTGGTTTTTTTCCTTTCTGAGAATCGCTGTTGTTTCTTTTACAGCAGTATTTAAACATCCAAAACGAACTGCGATGGCGTAGTGGTAACGTCGTCGCCTTGTAATCAAGGGGTCCCAAGTTCAATACCCGATGGAGGCACATTGCACAGTGGTTCGGATCCACTTTTAAACTGTAGGTCCAGTCCCGATTCGCATACCTGTGCATAAAGTGGACATAAAACAACAAATCAATCAACCAAGGTCTCCACAATGTATGACAAAAAAGCACAACAGAATAACACAAAGATAACCGCAACCTCACGTTATAAAACTTATAAAGAAACTGAATTGGCAACACCTCATTTACTCAACGTGGACTTGACAAGAGCTGTCCATTCCTACAATGGACGCTATTGGTGGGTAAGGTTTGAAGGAAGGATATACTGGGCCCCACTTAGACTTCGCATTGTTGTCAGGGGGAAACTCATCTTTCGGAACTTTCTTTGAAGTAAAGTGGCGTCCGAATCAGGACTTCAACAGGGTGGTCACTGATAAAATTCACGTAAAATTCTCGGTTTTCGAGGCGAACTTTCCAAAGATTCAAGTGTACAAGCTGATGCTGTCTGTACTTCAACTTTACGTATTTCAGCCTCACCCCCCCCCCCCCCAACACACACAGATATATTAACAATATAACGGGTCTGTGTGATTTCTATGTATCCAAATATTCAAATTCAATTCAGTTAAAAAAAATATAAAATTTTAAGGTGCGAATTTTACATTTGCCATTTCACATACACCATTTCGAATACTACGAACAAAAGTTACAAATGTTACAGGATATACTAATCTACGAAAAATTGTTAATTGTTTAAGAATTTGAAACTGAAATTCAACTATTCAACTTCAACATATATTTTCTTGCAATAATTTCCCGTCTGCCAGATAGATGTTTCTGCGAAGGACACTAAGAAAATAAACGGACTGGGAGAATTCTGTTTCATTTTCCCCGCAGCTTTCTATTCCATCCTCGATGAAAATAGAAGCTAAACTATGAAAAACGTGCTTCTGGACATTTATAAATATATATAAGTTCGATAGGATTTGGATTAATAAAAGTTGCAATTTTTCACGTCTACGGAAAAAAAATCACGCATGATTCCCAGTATTCAAAGAAATTCCCTGTTCAACTATACCGAAGCATTCTTTCCGCTTATCGCTCTGGCAATTTGGAGGTTTTCTACAAAACCCGCTATTTGCGAAACGGACGTAGGGTGATGAATAATTAATTGTATCATCCTCGTGGTTCCCTTAAAGGTTACGCAAGTTAGTTTAGAAGGTCTAGGCGGAAAGAGGTGGTGGAAGGAGCTGCGATCCCTTGGGAAAGGGCCATTGAGGCACAAGAGAAAACGAAAGGGTTGTGAAGTACTAACGCACACACGCGGTAACCATGGGAGCTGATCTTTCTATGGGTTACATGAGCGCTTGTTTAGTTATCTTCGTTTAACCTTCTTCTAACCCTGCTTTAACCTCCGATGTGCATGTCCGAGTGGGGATTTTTATGCAGCCTGCCCCCAGAGGGAGGTGGGAGGAACAGTCCTTTGACGCTTCGCTGTAAACCAGCTGTGTATAACAACGTTCCGCGTTGGGAATTGGGTGTTGTGGGAGCCACGAAGCTAGGAATACGGACTCGCCTCAGATAGTCAATTCTCTCCTTGCTCACGTCAGTTAGCAGAGCGGCAACGAGACGTCAGATACATTTGCGTCTCGCTGAATCTTTCCCGCCCGTTTCTCTCTCTCTCCCTCTCGTTCCAATGTCAATGCCGTAGCATCCTGCTTGCAAAAGGAAACTGGGGTACAGTGCAAATTTACTGTGTTACATAACGCAGAAACGCAAGAAACTAGGGTATGGTGTAAATGTATTGTGTGTTACAAAACACAGAAGCAAAACGAAAATAGGGTACAGTAACCCTCCGAGTTACGCAAGTAATGCGTTCCGTAAACCTCTACGTAACTTGAATTTTACGTAAGACGAATTTGTAAATTGCTTAAGTGCAACTTCGTAAGAAACTGCAATATTTATTATTAGTATATGTATGTATATACATATGTATATTATTTACAGAGTATTATTTTATAAATGAAACATCATGCAGCAGTATTTACTCGGACATAAACTATAAAAGTATGAAAAATATATAAAAGAATATAAAAACAAACTGAAATTACACTTTCCAAATAAAAAAAATGTCGTGTGACAGCTACGTACAGTTATTACGTAATTGCGAACTTACGTAAGTCGCGTATTACATAAGTCGGGGGGGGGGGGTTACTGTATTTTGTAAATTTCATGTTTGTTACATTACGCAGAAGAAGTGTGCGAATTAAGATTTTTTTGCTTTGGGAGGGTTGCTCACTCACTGGTGTATTTGTGATTTAATTTCGGGGGTAGGTTTTTAGGGTATGCAAATTTGTATATGTTACCAGTTGGTAAACTAAATTTTTGCTTTTTAGTTCAAAGTGGTTCGTACGCAAGACCTTAAACCTTATGATAAAATTTAAACGTAATTTAGAAACACTTAGTAATATATTTACATTCTAAGAAAAAGCATTCACAAACAATATTTATTGAAGTAGTAACAATGAGAAAACTTGACCAAATTTCTATCGCACGTTCAACTCAAGTGACGATGCGTGGCGAAAAAGGCAAGCAACGAATAAAGCTAACGAAACTAATCTATTTGCCATGGCGATAGGTTTTCGTAGTTAAATTAACAGTGGACAGAGTAACGGCCTTAACGACGGATAGAGTAACGGCGTTAGTCTGTCTGTCTAAAATCTCTGCACCCGACGACAACAGTAAACAATGGGCTATTTAAGAATAGAACTTCAGATGCGAAGTGGGATGCAATTAAAGGGTAAATAAGTATTTTCCAGAATGATATTTCGGTATTGTTTGTTCCACAGTTAAGAAATGGTAGGCTATATGCTTTCAATTCGATTTTCTTTTGGGGTGGGCATGATGGAATGGTTAGCACATCGCGCTACGACGCCAGGGACCCCGAGTTCGAATCCCGGCCTGGGGATGGATGTTTGTGAGTGTCCATTCATCAATTTCATCATATCATCACTCATCCCCATCTTCGCAAATCAGCCAAAAAGTGGCACAAAAAGGGAAGTAAAATAAAGCAAATCAATCAAAAATATTTTAGGGTGGGGGATATAAACATCCCTGGCAGGGATTTTAAAAAAAATCTTCTGACGGGGATGAACATTTTTGTGTGGGGGATCTCCGGCACTCCCACCCCCGTTAATTCGCACACTGCGCAGAACTAGAAGGAAGCTGGGGGTGTCGTGTAAATGTCTTGTGCGTCACATGACACAGAAGCATAAGGAAACTACTAAAAAATTAATTGTGTTACATTGATTATACTGACTTGGCTGAGAATTCAGACATGAGAGCCTCGTTAATCTTCAAAATGCACTGCAGGGTGTACTACACGGAAGAGAGGTTGACATTTGGGTGCCGGATGCCTTTTACACCCCTGTAAGTTCATTGCGTGCTCGAAGATGAGGATGAGTGATGAGATGGTGAAATTGACAAAGAGACACTCCCAAAGGACACTTTTACCCAGGCCGGGATTCGAACCCGGGACTCCTGGCGTTATTGCCCGCTCTGCTAAATAATCTGTAACAGAGGTTGGCACCTAACGCTGACGCAGAAGAATCTGGGGTATAGTATAAATATATTGGTTGATACATAACGCAAAGGCACAAGGAAGCGGGCACAGCGTAAATTTATTGTGCTTTACACAACGTAGAAGCTCTCATTATCCGAATGCTACAGTAGCCTACATTTAACAGCAATTATCGCTCGTACCTCTGTCCCCGGTTCGTACAAAATACGAATAATAGCGAAGGATATGGCCAGACAAAACTAAAACAAATCTCATGACAGCTTAATAAGAGACATGGGCTTCTCTGAAGAAGACACATGCTATAATAACTTACTTTACTTACACCTTCAATATGTGCTTTGGACTCTCGAGAGCGTGTTAACAAAGGCATTCATTTGTTTACAGTTAGAACACATTCCGATGGTACAGATATCATCTTGACTTACAGAACTAATCGCGATTATCCCATAAAACGAATTTTAAAAGATTATATGGCTTTTTTCGCCCATAATCACCACTGTAATCAAATCCTTCTATTGAATTATCAATCATTCAATACAATACAGTGTTACATACTGCCTTCCATTTCTATTTCAATGAAAATATGTTTGGAAAGATATTTATCAACACACTGGTTCAGTAGTTATATTTCGCAACGTAACAACTGTAAAGTTTCCTTAATAGTATCTACATTTTTCTCTTCGGGTTGAATGAACGTTTACATTAAATATGTTTGTCTACAAATTATATTCAAAATATACAGGTAAAACAAAACCCCTTTGTTGAGGAAGCAAGTTTAGCTAGAATCTTTCGTTATACAGTCATGGACATAAGTATTCATACAAAGGCATTGTCTGAATGAAACATGTTATTATACAAAGAAGACCGTAAAGGCAAGTCAAGTCTGTAGCACAAATGCTCCATTGGAATGGCAAGAATAGAAACGCAAAGCAATTGTGTGCATACAATTGAAATTGTCATGAGAAATGTGGTTAATCCTTAGATAAACTGCTTTCTGGATGGTCATAAGTATTCATACGCCAGGTTATAAACCCCCAAAAAAGTTCGTGAAACAACCGTTTCCATCATTCAGTGCCAGATGAGTGTTTACTGCACTTGCACCTGTGTAAGGAAGTGGTTGGTTTGGTGTTGGCGTGCTGCAGGAAGTCAAATGGGCCGCAAAGGGAAGGAAACCACGATCGAAGAGGAGAATTATGATATCATTATACCACAATAAGAAATCATATTCTGAAATCGCAGACATAGTTGGGAGAAGTCGTGCGACTGTGCAAAGTGTCATCAAACGATATAAAGACACAAAACTGCTGATAAATAGGGAAAGGGTTGGGCATCCTCAGAAACTTACTTGGAGAGAAAAACAAGGACTGTTGAGAATGATCAAGAAAAACCCAAAATTAACATCATCAGCAGTGTCGGCACATGTTCACGAACAAGAAGTATTAGAAGGCTTTTCAACCGAGCAGGGTACAGAGCTAGGGTACCTAGAAGGAAGCCATACATCAGTAAGAAGAACAAGAATGCCAGATTAACATTTGCAAAGGAGTATGTGAGTAAACGTTTGGACTTCTGGGATAAAGTGTTGTTTACGGACGAGAGTATATTCAATATTATCCATAGTGATGGTAGAATTTTGGTGTGGAGAAAGCCCAATACTGAGCTTGAGCCTCGAAATCTCTTGGCCACAGTTAAACATGGAGGTGGTGGCGTTATGGTCTGGGGCTGTATGTCAGCCTCAGATGTTGGAGAACTCGTCTTTATTGAGGAAACTATGGATAGATTTGTCTATTTGGATATTCTGAAGAACAATTTGGAGCAGAGTATCGATCATTTGGGTCTTGGGAATGATTTTCACTTCCAGCAGGACAACGACCCTAAACATACAGCTGAGATTGTCCGCCTTTGGTTGTTATATAATACTCCCCACACACTCAAAACTCCACCTCAGTCCTTCAACCTTAACCCCATTGAACATCTATGGAGCTATTTGGAAACCAGACTCCGAAAACATGACATAACAAGCAAGAATAGACTGAAAGAGGTCATTTTGCATGAGCGGCACAATATTACATCTGAAATAACCACGCCTCTTGTTCATTCTATGCAAAAGAGACTGACAGGTGTTCTCCATAACAGAGGAATGCATACTAAATTATGACGACATGGTATTTGTTTCTTTCTATTCTTCAAAGTGAACTTTTATGTTGGTGTATGAATACTTTTGTCCAGCCAAAGAAGCGGGCATTGAGAATGTTTTGTATTCTATTTTTCTACAATCAGCATCTGATATTTATTTTTGTTGTCAATATATCGTTTGGTGCATACATGGTAAAGCATTAACAGTTTTGACTTCCTTATTGCATTCCTAGCTGCTGCAATTCGTCCTTTCTTCCTTTCAGTTCCACTGTATGATTACTTTTGTCCATCACTGTATATGAAATATTCAAATCAGAGGCTTAAAGAAAATTAATATGAACTGAACATGGAACGTACATGGTTTTAGGCAGTGGGAGTGTGTAGGCATATTTACGCGTTATAGATTTACTTAAAGATTCCTATTAGATTAATATCGGATGAATTGTACTTGTTTCATGAGTCTCTCTTCGTCAAAACATCATTCAAAGGCATCTATGTCTTGAGATATGAACTGGTTGTACATTTTTACATCTTCTCTCAATGTTCGAGAATATCCTAAAATTTACTGGTTCTATGTTCGTTTTAATGAACATTTTACCTAATCTTACCATGAATGAAATAAAGCAAACTGATTTGTTGATTTTTGTTATTTAGCGTAGCTTTTCTGCCACTTTTTGCTGATCGCGACGATGAGTGATGAAACTGATTAAAGGGCACTCACAAATAACGCCCTGGGCTGTGCTAGCCATTCCGCCATGGATGTTGGCATAAACCTAATTGAAAGCATGACCCCGTTAACAGAAATCAAGAGCGTAATCAACACCAAAACCTGGTTTTCTCGACGAGTTATTACAGTGCTGATTCTCTACATGTCCGACATGTACAACCAACAAACTAGAATCATTTTAAAGGGACGTGGTAGGAAACTTCACGAAACACTCACCTGAATTCAAAACGAACGAATACCTCCTCGGGAAAAAGGCACAAAGACACGTTTCAAGCACGAACACAAACACCACTAACTTCAGCACACGTGACACCACCATCGCGACGTCACATTTTCACACACACGCACACTTAACACAGCGCAAATCTCTCTTCTCGTTTTTTTTCGCGAGCCCGTTTTGACGCACTGGAACAAAGAACTTGCACAGCGACGAGCGAACACTATCGATTGTGGGGTAAGCCGGAGAGAAACAAACCAGAAAGGAAGCAGGTGAGAAAGAAACGCCAGGGTGCTTGGGAAGAGCTAGAGGCACAGGAAGCACGCTTCAGTCAGCACCCTTAGCATCAGGTTGCGAAGCATAATTCCTCCAGACAAAACACTTCTGTGGCATTCCTTACCTCGTTCTACGGCACTGTCAACTGACGCTTAATAAACTCGGTAACGCGGTGAAGCCTTCAAGTTCGTGTTAAGGTCGTCCCGTGGTGGAAGTAGCCATCATCCACCATGGCTTATTTTACGCTTTGTGACAAGGAAATGCGAGTGAAAGCCAAGCTCATGAAAAAGCCATGTTTGTGCAAGTATACCGGTATCCAGATGGAAGTATTTATGCCTTAGCCGATACATTAAGCATTCAATAGCTAAAGTAGACTGCAAGGAATGTACAGTTACGGACATTTCTGTTTGTAACACTCCTATTAACTTTCAATGAAATAGCCAGAAGTGTCCATGACTGTACTACATACGCAGGCTACCATAGCCCTAGCGACCTGAACCACAATTTCTTCTTGTTTTCCTTTAATTTAGGGATGTTAACGAGGAAAGACCGAGAAGAACTTGTAAAAATCGAGACGAGACCGAGACGTTGTGTCCGAGATTCTAGGTCTCGTTCAGGAGTTTGAAGGATGTAAGGCAGGCACGTAACCAGGGGGAGGTCTCGGGGGGCTGAAACCCCCAGAAACCTTACAAATATCAAATTTAAATAATTAATTTTACTTCATTAGTAGGATAAAACACATTCTATAATAAGTTGTAATATGCTAACAATTCAACAAATTCACTTCTTGCTTCTACCCCCACTTTGTCGACTCTAGATGGCGGCTGCTGATATGGGATGAGCCCCCCCCCCGAAATAAAATTCTGGCTACGGGCCTGGTGTACGAGATAACATTCTGGTAAGGTACCCAGAAGTCAAAGTAGTACACCCCGATAACATGCAGGCCAACGAGTTTTTGGCGCCTGAGCCCATAGCAAATATAATCCTCTGTGGGGTCGTGGTATTCTGTGTGTGTCCTTATTTGTACGTTTACAGCATCTAGAGTATGATGATTTTCTCCTCGGAGAAAGCATAGTTTTAGATGTTAAGTAATCTATGGCCAAATTAGTTTTAAAAATTGAGTGAGGAAGTTTTTAACAGACATATTTTCTTTTCTTGTCAGGACCCTGTCAGTTATGTTTTAGCTAAGGTGCGTATGTGTTGTTTGATGGCCCATGTTCCCGTAATATAAAAATCAAGCAAGTCATCAATATCAATTTAGACCTTGATATGATGTTTGAAAAGTGTACATAATTTACATTAATTTAACCAAATTTACATTGCCACGCACTTCAGAAATACCAAAGAGATATTTGTCAAACTAAGTCCTACGTGCATTTTCTTTATGGAAATTACGTTCCAATGCAATAGTGATAATTGTGACCCTATGTTGCGTGGTTGTAACTATTTATAATAAAATTCCTTATTGGAGGGTCTGTAGCGTCGGAAACGAGCAGTCAAACAGAAACTTGTTTTCCTCCATTCCCTCTATACGCTATGAAAGTTTGTGTGGTGATACGCCACATGCGTATGTTCCATATTCTCTGTATTTCGAAACGAGACCGAGAACAAGACAGGAGTTTACAACTCTCCCAATTCTCGTTCTATGCCACCACGTTCAATGCACTAACGCATGCAGGGAGGCTGATGGGGTTACAGCCACCCTCCCCGGAAATTTTGGAAAAAAAATCAATGGAAGCAGTAAAAAATTGGAGAAAAAACGAAGTGGTGAATGCAAACCCACCTTATAATGACCCATCTTACAATACTTAAATTCGAACAACATTCAAAAGTTAAAACTGGTAATTAAGAAATATTTTATAGCGTGTAACGCCAACTCCCTAGAGAGCAGATATGCAATATTCACCTTTACAATTTCAGCGCACTCGGAAAAAAAAATCGTGCGTACACTATAGATCATTTCCAGTCTTACGGCGGGCGCTCTACATGCTGGCAGGAGCGGGGAAGCGACCAATCCAGCGCGATAAGAAAACAGCAGCCTGTAGAGCGAGGTGGACGTAGTAGTTCCTCCCCTCGACGTCGTAACTCTCCGCGCCACAGCTGTTGTGTTGGTTTGCTGCGTATTCCCCGCTCCCCACTTTCCTTGCCAGCATGTAGAGCGCCCGTCGTAACAGTAGAAAGGACTTATAGTGTCTAGATGCTATTCTTATTTTAAACAGTACTTGGTTGGGTCCTGGGTTCGATCCCTGGAGGGGCTTCAAAATGTTCAGTATTAACTCGACACCCTTACGACAATTACGGCCTATTTGGGAATAAAGTAGCAGGCTCCTGGCTCGAAAGCCAGATAACATTTTCGAGGGAATTGGATGCGCTGTCCACGTGTCATATTACAAAAATGAAAAAGAAAAGATCTTATTAGAACTTTGCTCTCAAAGGGCCGTTTCTCACCATAGAGTTCAGTTTAATTTAAAGCTTTATAGCACGCTTCCGCAAGGCGACGGAAAAATTAAATATCTGCCGAAGAGAACTGAAAGTAGTTGAATGGAAGAGTAATTCCTTTATCGTCAGAAGAGTGTTTGGAAATGCAATTATGTCTAGCATTTTCGTTCTTTGTCCGATTCTTGAAATTTCCTATTTTTTATTATATTCAAGATGAAGATGTCAAAGATTCGGGAAGTTTCGAACAGTAAAAATATGTACATATTGTCTAAGGGCGGTTTCTGACCGTGAATTTAGGGGTTTGTATCGTCCCTCGGGTATGACCTCTGTCCCGGGTTCGAATCCCGGCCTGGGCATGGGTGTTCTCTGTGACAGTCTCTTCATTAATTTCATCACTCATCCTCAACTTCGCGATTTGCCAAAAGTGGAATATTGGGTGAAAAATACAAATGCCAATACATACATGCACATACACACACCGGAGGGTTGGTGGGGGTCAACCCCCCCCCCCTCACCTTGTCCCAGTATTACTAAAAAATAACGTCAAGGGCAGGGAAAGATGGAAAATTGAGGGCAGACTATTAAGAATAAGTATGCCCCCCCCTTGTTTCGAAAAACCTTGGCTCACTAGTAAAACACGCACTCACACGGCAAACAAGAACAGGTATAAACATATTTATTTTATATATACATATATTCATAACTGCTCGAGCGAAGGAAAACATAAAAAAATGTGACGAACATTTAAACACTTATTGGCAACTTGTTCCGTGGCGGTTAGATAACGCAATTAAGGACAGGTAATGGAAATGCATGATGCAGATATGTACTCGAGGGAATACTGGGTAGAACGAAATCGCAATGAATTAACGTTTTCGCGCTTCGTTGAGCCCAGGCATTCCCATTTCTCCTACGAAATCCTACCTGACTAAGCAGGAGAGGTTAGGTTTACAGACATCCGCCGAGGGGACTTCTGCGTGGCGGCGCCACTTGTCTAATAAGGCAATTAATTTTCCCCAATGATTCACGGTAATTCTAAATTCTCCTTTGGCGATTTTACGCATCGCGGTTTTGCAGAACCCATGCCGCAAGGTGGTGCAGGAGGGGTGAAATAATTCACCGCAAGGATTTGCGCTAGGTTGGGTTTAACATGCTGTGTTTGTTTGTTTCATATTGTACACGCTGCTACATGTTAAGCATTTTGAGAGAAAGTTCAAACATTCAGCAACCACCGGAGGTTAGTGGTTAGAGTGTGGATATTGCTCTAAATTCCTCGTTGATTCCCGTAATCAGCTTCATAGCCTTTTAGCACATAAGTTCGTATCAGGGCACAACAATCACTTCACAACAAGTACCTTCTATTGTGCTTAAGATTGTATTTTTCGGATGTTAGTGACAATTTTGATTATTAGTGCGTACATGATTTATTATTATTATTAATAATAATAATAATAATAATAATAATAAATTTTATATATCTTATAAAATACCCAAATTGAATACGAGGAATATCTCAATTCTAATACCTCTCATAAAAGCCAGAAGTTTAATAGCTGAACTTGTGAAAAGCTACAATATGAACTTATGATGATGCATAAGATTGTAGTATCCATTGTATTTATTTTATAAATATATATTTAATTTTGTATCTCCTATTTTCAAATAGTGGTAGTCATATTGTACTCATCACTTCAATAAATATATTAATATTATTATTGTTATGAAAAAGTTAGTATTTTAATTGTATATAACTTTTAACAGACTGGGAAACTTTCAGATTTTTATGTCTCTTGTTTGTCTATTACTAGAATTTGGTAGTGAATTATGTAGCTCAGCAGCTAAATGACATGTGGAAAAAATAGAATCAGTTCAGAAATTAGTTATAATATTAATAAATTGCGAAAATTTGTGTGTTTGTGTGTGTGTGGGGGGGGGAGTTTACCTTCTTTTGGCAAAGAGGCCATAGCGTGGGGACAAAAAGTGCCAACATTTGGGGGACAACTGTCCCTCTCCGCTAATTTCCACCATTGATTCTGTATGGCAATTCAAAAAAATTGTTATGTGACATTTAAATACGAGGAACGGTTGGAATCTCTTGAATTACAAACACTGTACTTAGGGAGTTTCTCATCAAATATTGATGGTGGCCATCTCGTAAGAGCTATTGGTTTACAAGGTTCCCAAATATAGCACTATACACAATCACCTTATTTCAGTAAACAGTAACAATGGTGGTAAACTGAAAAAAAATCTTCATTTAAAGAGTTGTGTGTTGTGAATTAATTACATAAATTGGATGCGGTGGTGGGCCATTGATGTGCTTAGCATGAAGTAACAATAAACACTTTTATTGATTTATTTACCGGTATTTCGAACACACAGGCACATGCCCAGTTACAGTGTTCACAGAACATTATGTAAACAAGAAAGTACTAACTACATAAACAATATTATATCAAATGAGAAATATGACATTTCAATCTACAACATACTTATAAACATGACTGATTTCATATATTGCTTGAATTATAGACTTTAAAGTTATATTTGAATCTAAGTTATACAGAGGAAATCAGCTTATATACATGTGAATAGTAGTAGTGTAATAGATATATTGAGTAATAAATTGCACATATAAGACACAGGGATAAACATACGACAGTGAAATTGAAACAGTATTTTATAACAATTAGGTAAAAAATGTAGATAATGTTTAATTTAGGGTGAAATTATGAACATAACAATCTTCATTGTGTCCTGGATATAGGGTTCAGAGAATACAATGACTTTTAATTCTGAAAAGATCGATACTAGGATTATTACTATAGACTGAGTTGAACAACTTGCACATCCTCCTCAGGGGTTCCATTTCTGCCATTCTTCGTCTGACGTCAGAACGCAAGGTTGCTCTAGTGTTGTGCGATAAGGGACACCCATCTAACGACTGCCAACTGAATATCAAGATGGATTGTGCTGCCACCTAATGACATTTTTAGAAACTACTCACTACTATTTTCAACTTTCCCGCGTCAGTTTGTGACCTATTTACTGACTTCCCCTCGTACATTTCTATGTTGCTGTTCTTTCCCCCTTTATAATTGACCCCAAAAGAGCGCCCAAATGCTTTGGTGTCTGTACCCTTACGTTCTCAAACCTTTAAAGTACCAGTCGACGAAAAAAACTAGGACAAGCGTATTTACAGAGTGAATAACCCTTTGGATGAGTTTTCTGCTCAAAAGTACCGAAATTAGCATGGGGAAAAAATATGCTACCGAATGAATGCTAACGCCGGCAAAAAAAAGATGATGTATTAGATAAAATACGTCAAAAAGCCGAAACCACCGACATACCATACAAGCTACTAATTTCCATCAAGCAAACACTGCTTCAGTTTCCGAGCACGTTTATAATTCAGGCAGGCCGCAATTTCGATTTCGTGATCTATCTCAATTTGTCTTCAGCGACCAAATGTTGCAGCCCGTGCACCCCTGGACCATAATTCTAGAGTACGTTTGCGTTCTCTGTGGTTTACAATTTCGCAACACGTAACGTTGCCACTCTGTGTCTATTTGGTGATTCACAATTCAGTGACGACGCTCTAGCATCGGTTGTATTCAAAATGTTATATAAACGAACTGTATCTTTCATCTTGTGTTCTGCACTAAAGAGAATGCCTTGGTTTTCATTAACGCTGTGCACATGTTCACACTCATCGTCTCTAGCTTTTGGCTAATCGCGACTGTTCGGAATGAAAGAGTGAATGAGATATCTAGGAAATGAACCATCGCATTCTTGTATCGTCTTGACTTTCAAAACACTTTTCTCGGTCTCTATGGTCCATAATGCAGAGTGTCATCTCGGGTCTCCTTTATCGGAACTCACTCTCAGTCCAAAATATTATCTAGAGTCTTGATGTTACGTCTCAATTTATACGGGCCGACACCATGGCGGAGTGGTTAGCACAGCGCCCTACTTCCCGGGTTCGAATCCTGGTTTGGGCATGTCTGTTCTATATGAGTGTCATTTCATCCTCATCTTCGCAATTAGCCAAAAGTGGCAGAAAAGCGAAGTAAAATAAACCAAATCAATCAATACGTTTGGTTTCCAAGTACGATATATCTCCGATTTTTCTAGCATCATCTCGAGTCAAGGTCTTGTCTCAAGTTTTCTGTGCGTATAAACTTGTTAGGTAACCCTGGGTGCAACAGGCCGGCATCCTTCTCCCTAATTTGAGTTTTGCTTTAAGTCTTCTTTTATGCACAGATAGGCTAACAGGAACTTGACATACAGTTCAAAGTGGGATCCGAACCATTATGTGTCTCCACCGGGTATCGAACCCGGACCCCTTGGTTACAAGGCGACGACGTTACCACTACGTCATCGGGGAGGCCATTTCCCCCAAGACTTAAGAATTGATAAACACATGTTAAAACAAGAAGTGAAATAAATTCTGCTTCGTGATAATGTCTCCATACCACATGGCTGATCCTTCTGTCGAAATTAAGTTATCATCTGTCACGTCTCTGCTATGTCATGCGGCTGCTGTTCACAGTTTCGTCCCTGTTCATAAACTATGGTCTCATCTTGTCTCGAAATCAAAACTAGACTTAAATGATATCGAATTTCTCAATCGCACTATACTTCGTGCCAGGAGTCTGTGGAGCAAGGTTGTGAAACAGTAGAGACGGGGTGAAAGCGGAGAAAAGCAGTCCAAAAGAAATAGCTTTGCATTAGTATACTGATGGAGCTTCCTCCAATTACCTTGGATCAACCAAATCCGCCCCATTATCCTTAAATTCCAGGAGGAATACAAAGAACTTTAAGCCAAGCCCAGCCCTCTTTGTTCATGGAGGTGGCTGGATGCAGAAGGGCAATTTCAACTTGAATAACGGCCATCTTGTCGCCTCTTGGAGGATCCAAAGAGAAATCCTTCCGCTGGAACTGCTTGAGAGTCCTCGATGCGAGGAGATTGTCAACGCGTAAGTTATCAAGAATCGCAGGAACCGACTTAATGAAGTTGTTGCCTTCGTCCTTTTAAGAGCCACACTTAAGCGGTGAGGCTTTTATTGACCCGGTGTACTCCTTTGCTAAACTTCTATTGTCTTCTTTTTTGCTTCACTTTTCCCTATCGAAATCATTAATATGTGTTAATCCATACAGTTGTCTTTTATAAATGGTGGAGAAGCAACCTGTTGGCAAGTTCAAATGTTCGTTTCACCCAACAATGGAACTGATTGTTACCTCATGTATTATGCTTAAAAATTGTCAAGTTGTTGTTTTAAGTTCAATTATGTACGGAAAGGCTAATCGAGACTGGACCTACAGTTTAAAGTGGGATCCGAACCACTATTTGCCTCCACCGGGTATGAACCCGGGACTCCTTGATTATAAGACGACGATGTTATCACTATGCCATCGTGGAGGCACTACTATTTAAAGAAAAAAACACTTAACATATTCACACATTGTGTTAAAATAGGGTAATTGGGACTGGGCTCATAGTATAAGCTGGGATCCGACCACTGTACAATGTGCCTTTACCCGCGATCGAATCCGAGACCCCTTATCACTACACCATCGGGACACACTAATATCATTGTTACCGTTACGTTCATTACCATGTCTGCCAGTGTGTTCTTGTCTGTCTGTGCAATGTTTAAAAATAATTTACATTATAGTGTGGAGAATGGGCTCGCGAGCGTTGATTGGTCGCCTCAATGATATAGCCACCGCACTTTTCAAGTTAGTTTCATGGCCCCTACCTACATTGGTGGTGAAGAGTAAGTTGTGGGTCAAGGTCTGCCAAGCGGCTTTTCATTGGTTGATGCTAGGTCAACAACGAAATTTTGGATGCTAAAATATTGCAGTGACGAACTAAAACATGTTGTCCCTTGCGAAATTTATTAACGTCACGGCAGGTAGACAGCATACAACTGGTACAACAAACAGGACGTTCCTGTTCTGAATATATGTTTATAACGAATGTCTTATGTGGCCAACATACAATTCTTAAGTAACAGACGCTCCCCTATGGGGTGGTGGTGACGTTGTCGCCTTGTAATCAAGGGGTTCCGGGTTTAAACAAACTCGAAATTAACAGAACATGAGTACAGGACACCATGCTTGGATCAGTATTCCTCCCCGCAGTATTCATAATGATTGAAAGCTTACAAGAAACCTGGTATCAAAAAGGGATGCATAAGCACAGTGTGCGAATTAACGGAAGGGATTTCCTCCCCACAAAAAATGTATCCCCAGCAAAACAAAATTATTTATTATGCCTCCAATAAAATGGAATTGGAAGAGAATATGGTTTACTATGTATGTAACAAACAATTTCAAAATCATTGGTGTCCGGTAATGGTCCAGTATTTAAAGATTTCTTATCGTGAAGGATGCAGCCTTCTGGATCCAAGAAAACTGTGAAGACTGCCAATCTCGTGACGTACTCTGTTACGTGAGAGATACGTTACAGAGTAAGCCACGCAAAAACCAACCCACATGACCCCCCTTTCTTTCCTTCTTCCTCAGATTCGACTTTCGTCAAATGTATGAAGGAGCCTTAAAGGACACTATTCTCCAACTGACCAATCTCACCGAGACAACAGCAAGAGTGCTGATATTATAAATGTATTAAAGTGTTCAGAAGAAATTTGTGGGTAGGTTAGGTTGAAATTACGTTTCACCTTGGCAAATTGAAATTTGGTCTAGTTTTCGGCGTTGCTAGTTTGTGTTTGTGCTTTTCTTAGAATCTAAATATATACACTAAGTGTTTCTAAATTTCGTTTAAATTTCATGAGATTTAATGACCTAGGTGCGAAACAATATTGTAAGGTGCTTAGATCCGCCAGGAAACAGTTTAATTTACTGACTGGTAACATATACAAATTTGCATACCCAGATAAACGTACATCCCGAAATGAAATCACAAATACGTCACTGAGTGGGCATCCCCCCTCACAAAAGAAGAACATTGCATACACATCATAACTAGCGCTTGGAAGTTGAGGAAAAATCCTTCTTTTCTCCTAGCGTCCGAAGACGAGGCCCAACATAATATATGTTCATTTTGGGTCATTGTAGGTCAGAAAAAGGTGGGTTTTATTTGTCCTTTTTTGCCTTTTTAGGCGTTTTTCTACTTATTGGTCCTTTTTTAGCCTTTTTTTTTAGGTCTTAACGGCTTTTTTTTGCAA
The DNA here is from genome assembly GCF_977018435.1 of Lepisma saccharinum. NCBI lineage: Eukaryota > Metazoa > Arthropoda > Insecta > Zygentoma > Lepismatidae > Lepisma > Lepisma saccharinum. The sequence continues at coordinate 38,763,469 of NC_139253.1, forward strand.
CTTCATCTTCTTTCGACTACGTATTTACTGCCCATTCTCAATTCGAATCATCATCAGTTCATCACCTCTTAAACATCCTTTCTGTGGTAAAGAAACAAAAAGAAAGAAATAAATATATTTGAACTATCCCTGAAACGAGAGAAAAACATTTTTGGACGACTGAAGCAGGTACGGTACAAGGTCCTTTAACCGTAACTTGTCTGGAAAGTCGCGCTGTAAGTAACAACTTTCTCTTGCTTTGAACCTTTCAGTTTTTTCGCACTGTGTGTTCCATACCATCAGAATTTTGAATTTTTTTATTCATTAAATATGTAATTAAAATGAAGTTATTAATTAATTTGGATCACATTTATACTTTTTTTCAGTTTTTAGGTCTTTTTTTGATACTTTTAGGTCTTTTTATAGGTCCTTTTTTGGCAATTTAGAGGTCTTCAACTTCCAAGCCCTAATCATAACAAAGAAAATCTTTTGAACCGAGAAAAGAAACGAATTCGAAGTCTTCAAAGTAGGGGTTAACTTAAAGGGCAATAAACGGCTCTTCTACAATACAAACGCTTGTCACGGACCTTTCTTCTCATTGGACGGAAGGACTTCCACAACAAAACACCTGTCTCCTGTTCTAGTTCGTCAGTTCCATGTTGCCGCGTACCATCCAGTCTCCCACGTTCGCCACGCTTGTCTAACTCCCGGCGGCTACACGCAACAGCACAAATAGCGCCAAGTCAGTGTTATACTGGACATATGCTACACCGGTACCACCAGGTTAACTACACCTGATGCTTGTGAATGCTTGCGGAACGTCCCCCAACGGCTATTTCCAGTAACACCTGGAGAATGACTAAAATTAAAATTGGGAGACGGGGGAAATGCTCGCTTTATCAGTAAATACAAGAGATCTCTTTGGTATCTGAGTACCTTCTTAACTGCGTTGCTATCAAAAGTGTTGCCAACTTACTAACAGCCACAATTGCTGTAATATAGCACTTAATCAAATGTTAGATGCCTCTATGCTGACACACACCTCGTGATCTGTGCAAAAAGATTTGTATAGCTGATACAAAAGTTTAAGGTTTATGATAGTTGGACCACATATAAGGGTTGGACCTCAATGCAGTGGCGGCGATTTGGGGGAGCGAAGGCGGTCTGCAACTTTTAACCCCGCACTATACTAAACTTTATCTACCAAGGGAAAGTAAACTATCTTTGCCACGCCAGTTTTGGCACCTTGCGCCCCTAGTTTTGGAACCCAATCGCCGCCACTATCTCAATGTATAAATTAATGACGATCTCTGGAGATAGGCTATTCTTTTCTCGCAATTAGAGGTTTTAAGAAAATGTAATGTGTAATTATTAAAATAATTGGTTGCTCTTGCAATTTCCTTTCGATATTCACAACAAGCTTCCTCGAATACACATGATCATTCAGACTTTATTTGAATAGCAGTTGTTTGTCTAGTGCAGTGTTTCTCAACTGTGTCCAGATAGGTTCTCCTGAAACAGCCCCCCCCCCCCCCACTTTCCCAACAAACATCTTTAAAATCAAATGAATAATATACTCAACAGTTTTCCGAGTATATTAATACAGTCATCGATTTGATATTTATAATTAGTATAAATTGGAATTTTTTGATGTTCAAAATGCCTCATGCCAACGAAAAACAACTTAATAAATTAAGTTCAACTAATCAAACTATAAGAATGCCTTAGGACCAACGGTTGACAACTAATTTAAACCTGTTTTTATAATCAACAAGTCTAGTTATAATCGAACTTTACTGTTTATGATTAACAATTTATTTCTTTATTATTTGTGGCCGCGGTGGCTCAGTCGACCTCCGTGGCGAAGTGGTTAGCAGAGCGTGCTACAACGCCAGGGGTTCTGGGTTCGAGTCCCGGGTAAGGCATGGGTATTTGTGATTGTCTGTCCTGAAAAGTCCTGAAATAGAAATGTGAATGAAATGATATGAGTGAATGTGATGGGGGAAGCTTCCGCTTAGTGGGCTTTCCTTTAAAAAAAAAAAAAAAAAGTCGGTAACGCGTCTGACTACCATGCTAAAGGTCCCGGGTTCGATCCCCGGCCGGTTCAAACCCGGGAACTTTTTTAACGTTGGAAGCGGCCCCGGCGCCCATCCGGCGTCGAATAACATGGGTACCTGGGGGAAACCCTGGGGGGTAAAGGCGGTCAGGGGCGTGATGTTGATCACGTCCCCCCACTCCTGACCGGATCAAGAAAGTGTGGGGCGTTACCCCCACACCCCCTATACGCCTTCATGGCGTGGTGCTAAGTACAGGGGAGCACTTTACCTTTTTTCTTTATTATTTAATTTGAGGGGCACATATTACAAAGAATTTACCGGTCCGCAGTATCACGAAGGTTGAGAACCACTGGTCTAGTACGTATTTTTTGTGTTTTCATTTTTGTTATTTGAGGTCGAATTCCTTCCACTTTTGGCCAATCACAACGATACGGTTGGGTTACATGATGCAACTGATAAAGGGACGCTCATACATAAACACCCAAGACCTGTCCTGGCCTCGAATCCAGTTTTATTGGTGGTGAGATCGAGAGTGAGCATGCGTCTTTAGTACGAATACAAAGTTCTTAGTGAGAACGGATTTCCCAAATATATAAGAATGCAAGAATGTAACCTCTGCAATGACTCTTTATTATCCAAAATAATATTACATGCACATTGAACTGGACTCTTTATTGTAAATTGAGAGTTCGAACCATTGGACATTGGATTGTTAAATATTACCACTCCTACCTAGTGCACTAAAAAGGAAGGGTGGTTAGCCCTGCATGCTACTGAATCAAGGATTAATCTACACTCTGCCATGGGAATCTCTGGAGCGAACGAACGAAAACAAGTCTCTGCGCAAGTAGTGACTCGAGAGGGATCGACAATGAACTCTTGTGACTGCAGCTACCAGCCGTTTGCAGCAGGGCTCACTGCTTTGCTCTGCCAACTCGCTTTCTCCCCTCCTCTACAGTTATGCGCAGCCTTGCTCCACAGATTACAGAGACAGGGTATAGGAAGGCAGAAATGAGCCTAGCACACATACACATGAAAACGCAGGGAATTTTTTCGAACAATTTAACTGTCTGTAACACACAGAGAATCCCACTGAGAAACATGAAATATCAACGTTCCTTCGAAAACACTTTCACTTGAAGTCACATCAGTTTCCACGTTGGAAACGCGAAACACAAATTGCACATATGTCGCAAGACCAACTTTGCTTTCTATGCTGGAGGTTAACGAATGCATCTGGAGTTGGCGCAGGTCGTCCGTCTCATGGCTCAGAAACTCTGCAGGGCGATTATGGTCCAAATCCTTTTTCCCAGGCGTCAGTGTGTCGCGGTTGACACACTTTCGGGAGGATATTCTTAAGGCGAAATACTAATTAGGTTTGTAATTGCGCTTTGTGTAAGCAGCTTTATGCATAAGTAGCTTAAGACGGTAGCCTGCCATAAATTTTCTCGGAATGAATCAAAGGCATGTTCGTGTTTAACTCATACACGCCATATCGTGGCTGCAGCACGATCGAAATCATACGACTATCATCTTGAGGAGTTAGGGAATCGAAACTTCCTCAACTAAATTCTGCACATCCAATTAGTGTTATGGAAAGATTAATACTATACTAAGTGAACATGGGCTCAATCTATTAACAAAGTGATCCACACTAATTACAGTACAAATATGTAAATATTTGTACATCTCAGCTAATACGCTAATTACGCTTATCAATTAAGTGGAGTACAGAACAAACAAGTATTCACGTGCATTTCAGAGAGACTGAAAATCAAGCAAACATGCGTGCTAGTGTACATAATACATTTTTACACTAGACTGTACGTAGTCCAGAAAAGTAAAATGTTCTGAAGTGTATTTGTATTTAGTAACAAGCTTTAACACTGGAGTGGTTGCGTGGATCACAATAGTGCTACACTCGCATGATACTGTCGTTTGACAGCACTGTTGACCTTTGCTCTCATTGTACCTTTCTGAAACAGTCCAGGAACTCTGTTCGTTCAGAATTTATTTGAAAAAGATCAATCGTTGACTTGATACAGAACTTACATTTCAGTGGAGCAAATAGTCATCCGAGCGACCATTTATTGAGCGTTTTCGGACAAGCAGCATTTACATGTGTTACTAAAAATCTGTTATAAATAGGAAATTTGAAGGCGCAGCACCATTCCAAAAATATAGCTGTTTTCGTACAGATCGTTTGAGATATGTATTTTAGGACATGAAACCTTTTTGCACCTTTTCCCTTCTTTTTCTTTCATGTTTTGTTAAAAAAAATGGACAGAAAAATAAATGATTCTCACTCTTCTTGAGCAGATACATAAAACATTATAGTCTCATTTTGTAGAGCAGAACCTAGGATGTAGCTAGCTAATCATTGCAGCTCCAATAGTTCCCAAGATAAGGTAGCAAGATAATGTAAGTCGCTGAGCTCAAAGCTTCATCGATTTTCATTCGAAAACATAGAAATGTTGAGCGTAATCCAGTATAGCATATTGATTGAAATAAATACTGGCTACTTTATGTAATTACTAATTCTGTTATTTGCTACAGGGTTGAATAAAGAATGTTAATGTAACTGATTTAGACCTGAATAAGGGCACTTTATCAGTACATTTTTGCACCTTTTTGAAAACATTTTCAAAACTTTTTGCACATTGAAATGTGTTACCTAGTTATAAATGTATGAAGTGGGTGTCTGCAGACCCCAAGAAACCTATTTGTGAATTTTGTCTGTTAAGTGAAATAATAAGTGAAGTAATATTTTAAATAGGACATTCTCGCAACAAAACCAGATACATTTTTGCAAATAATGAGTATATAAGTTTATTTTTTCGCACTACCACTGCAGTGTTAAATTGGTTTACAAATGCTTTTAACAGTTAAAATGTAGTGAAGCTGCATTTAAGTGCATCATGAGTAAAGAAATGCCTTTGATATTCTCTCTGATTAGGAGCAAAGTAATTTCTGGAACTTTTCTCTAAAACTTTCTGATGACATCATCATAAGGTATAAGAAGGGATAAGAAAATTATGACTATATTATTTGCTTCAAAATAATCACATATTGTTCATGAATTTTGGAAACATTTTCTTCATTGGGTTGAGATGCAATCTAAATAATGGCTACTGTAATCATCAGAGTGTATCAACTCGGGGAGTTCCAGCCGAGGTTTGCGGGTAACCGCAAAAGGCACGACGGAGAGTCTTGGTAGGAAAACATAGGCTGCATTCGAAACAAAATTGAATTCAGCCTCTTAATTTAATGTGGTGCTCCAATCGGGAAGCGCAATAGTGCTGTTATCATCTCCAGACTTCAACGTTGGGTATATGATTGACTGCCGCAAGTGAATTCAGTAATTGTATAGATTGTAGTGCTACTCACAGTACATACTTTGCTTGAACAGACATAAATAGAGAAATAAAAATTTGTTCTCTCAAACGTTCCAAATGTCTTTGAAAGTACAAATTACTGCTGATGTGACTTGAAGTTCGTCCATTATGTGAGTGTACAAAGATCATTAAACTTTGACAAAATGTATTTTTGACAGCAATGTTTACAGTGGACGAATATAGTAGTTCCGTGATTTTATACAGCGCGATTTTGATTCACTCATTTAAACATTTTGTAAAATGAATTAGAAAAGTTTTCACTTTCAGTAATAAGAATTAAATCCTAATTACACGAAGTAATGGAAATTATACGTACTTAAAACAATCGAAGTGCAACATGGACAAAAATTATGTATAAAGAAGCGAATGTGAGGCGAGTGGGCATATCCTAGCAATTCAAATGACACCCACGACAGAAAATACTTATGAGACTGAAGATTATCAACAGATTGTTAGAGCAATTATGACAGATGCATTTTCCATCACAGTTCCACATCACCTTGCCACATGAACCATCTGTCTCCAAATCCATAAATTTTACTACATTTGTCATATTAACATCGAATTTTTTCCACTTTCGGCTAAACGCAAGCACCCATTTAGAGTCCATAACTCGAAACTTTCGGTGGCTAGGTAGTTTGGGTCGACCGATCAATATAGGGCAATCGTATATCCGAAAGAAAGCGTCGTGAAGATACGTAAAATTATTAGTTAATTTCTCATATTATCTTGTACATTGTTTTCATATATTGTACAGACAAAAAAGAACACAGGGGCAGAGCTTGCCAGTAACAATGTTATCAGACATTCTTTATGGCTTAGGGTACCGGGTTTGATCGCCGATGGATGCAACTGTATGTGCGTCACGATTAACCTATCTGAACATGAAGTCAACTCAAGACAATGTTGTCAGACAATGCAAGATTTCAAAATAACCAATTATGTTTTTTTTTTAACAATTAACCAAAGGATCAAAAAATAAGAATGACTGTCCGAATCAAGAACTTAATTTCTTCCCCTTCCCCTCCACACACACACACCACACCCATACATATAACTATTGGTTTATTGCGTAATAGTTTAATGCACTATTAAGTATTCAATCTAAGCAACTCGGAAGCACAAAGATTCAACAAAAAACGAAATTATTCCACCTCTTCCTACAGCCATACGTTAGATATTGATCATCGGAAACCGCCATAAGGCAATACCAATATTCGCTACACATTCACGCCACATATGAATTTAATCTAAATTTGCAGATAGAAATCCTCTCTAATAGCTGACGTCGTAGGAACCATAAGTGCCTTTATGATAGGGTTGAACCTATTTTGTTTGGAACTTATACAGATCGCATACCACTTATTACAAAGACCATATTGAAGTAAATAAGCAAAATAATGTATGATGCTTTTCAAGTATTTAATTTCAACAGTATGCCCTTGATATAGCTCTACAGAATTGATTGGCTTATTTAATTAACGTTTCTTTATTTCTAACGTAAGCTTCATAGTGACAGGTAACGGGCACTTACGACTACCCAAAAATATTATAACCTATTCCGGTAATCTTTGGAGCAAGGCCGTTCATAACGGTACATAAGAGGAGAAAGCGAGTGGACGGAGCGAAGCAGTATACGCTGCTGCCAGAAGCTGGAATTTGCAGTCGTCCTTTTCCCAGCGGAATCCTGTTCGCTCTCACGTGTTCATTCGCGAAGATGAACTCATGCCCATGCATGAGGAGGGGGTCGGACGGGTGGGTGGAAATTAACATCGTTCATTTAAAGATACAAGAAAACCGAAAGTTTGTTACTCTTATTGTTAACAACAGAAATACAGTTCATTTAGTTAGTATTTAAACAGAATAATCGAAGCAAAAATGTATTGGATCGAAAACATTGAGTGAAAAATACAGGAGCAAGGTTACATTCTACCATTTCATCCAAGGAGCAAATGGTTCCACAGGTTTCAAAATTCTAATAATTACAGTTGTAGGTGAGAGGTTACACAACAACCTTTATGAGATAAAAATTCCCCCCAACATTTAAAGCCTTTTATTCAACGAGACATGCAAAAGTTAATATCAAAATGAATTTCATATACTAACTGCATAAAATGCAAAAGAAATAATGGAAAATAGTTGTGCTGGTATTTGACAATTATTATTATTATTTCGAATAAAATTTATTTTTGTTATATTTATTATTGTATAATAACATTTATAACCGTGGTAATAATACTTATTATTTTTCTACTGTTCAACTTTTATCATTTGCCCGACCCCCCGCAAAAATTTCTGGCGACGCCCATGCCCTGTAGCACGCTGTGGTAATCACTCCGCCAAGACGGTCGAGGATAATCAATTATGACGAAATACAATCCAAATATTTTCTATAATGAACACAATGGAAATATATTCCAAACATGCTGTATTGGTCTTTTGCAATTTGTATTGCCAGAGACCCTCATGGTTCAGGCATGAACATTAGAATTACTTCTTAGTTCACTAATTCATCATTGCCGGTAACCTAGCAGCGGAGAAAAGAGGCAGGAAACATCAAAATCAATAGTTTCTTTACCATCGTATACAAGTTTATTGTTTTGTCTTTAGAGAACAGAATACAAGTCTCTTGCACTTCCATGCTTGCATTTGCCGAACAACACCTAGAGGGGTAAAACCTACTCAGGGAGGGTAAAAAGAGAAAAGAACATTTCCTGTCTTTGGAAAAAGGCAGGGATGGTCATAAAGCATGCCTTAGCAGACGTGGAGGATGCATAAAAAGGACAATTTATGCCAACGACGACATCTCTTGGCTGTCGGAAGCACTAATGAAAATCACGTAAGGGTTTGAGTAAAAGTTCTGGAGGCAGAGGTGGAGTCGAGAGGAATCAGAGAAGGCAAGAAGATGTTCCCGACAGAGCGAAGATGAATCATCCCGAACATTGCCATAAGAAAGGGTCATCATCCACTTACAAGTCAGGAGAACTTTTTTTTTTTACTGTGCGTGTTGTTGCTATGTATTATTTTTGGTTACAGTTCGGAATGGTCTCTCGCCATCTGCCAAGGTTGTGTAAACTGGATTTTACTTGTCTGGAGTGGCTCCGAATGGAAGGATTGTTTTTCTGGGATGCTGGGTCTTCTGGATGTCATGAATGAAATGGTCCCTTTTTGTCACCTCGTTCATGTTATCAAGGTATCTAGTTGCAGGTGGTACAGAGATTATAAGGAGCGTTGAATATTTACAAAAAAACAAAACAAAAAAACAATTGAAATCAGTTCCAATGTAAATCTCAAATGCCATATACGTACATATTTAGATGGGTAACACACACAGGCGTGCCCAGAATAATTTATTTGGGGGTACCTTAAGGGGAGTTTCAATGGTCTATTTGGACAATGTCAGCCTTATTGTCGTAACTTCATTGGGTATTCTTTTTGAGCGTCCTTTCATTAATTTCGTCATATCATAACTCACGTTCGCGATTAGTCAAAAGTGGCAGAAAAGCGAAGTAAAATAAACAAAATCAATCAATGTTAACTTCATGTTCCTTTTTCAGAGAAATTCTTACGTATATAAAGATGAATAGTCTCTGAATATTTTCCACTTTAACATAGGTTTTCCTATGATTTTGACGATATTTATATTACAGTAAAACCTCGTTAATCCGGACTAATGGGGGATAAGTTGACTGGTTTAACGAAAGTCCGGATTAACTGAAATAACCTAAAAGAACATTAGAAAGTGCATTAAAACTCCGTTTATAGCAACAAAACACGTTTATTATGGTGTATTAAAGGGCATAGGCCTAAATACACTATACAGTATACTAAAATGTAAAGTAAGGGGAGTCCGTTCTGAGAGTGTGGCAGGCGAAAGCTAATTTTAAGGCTGTTTCAAATGGCGTCTTTTTATGGAAAAGTATCGCGTTTGTACGGCCACGTATTATAGTGACCAGAGTTTTACGAGAATATGCCGAGGGTATTCCTGTGTCAATTGCGGCATCTTCCCGAAAGTCTGCGGGAAACAGAATTTCATCAGTGGTTGACTGACTTTTGTTTGGGAAGTTCTCCCATGGACGTTGGATGTACGTGTTCTTAGCCGTTACTGAGCAATATGACGAATGCGATTGCTGACTTCTATCCACATTTAAAACCTTGCATTCTGCTTTCCCCCCCCCTTTGCCTGTCCGGATTAAGCTAAATCCGGCTTATCGGGGTCCGGATTATCGAGATTTTACTGTATTTTAATAATGAAAGTAAACGGTTAAGAAATCAATGTCGATACAAAATAATCAACTCTAACAAATGTAATACAATGGAATTCTCTATCTCTACACGTAATATTTAATAAATATGTCGGTTCTGTTTCTCCATGTTTAATGCACATTACTTCACAAAATATAATAATACCTATTCACTTGATAGTTAAGAGTAGATAGTGCTACATGTAACTTTAAACGACACCCACCTTGCGAACGTCAATGGTAATACCTTTGGCTTTAGAGGTAGCGTATGTAAGTCCCTGAAACAGCTTAACGAAAATGCCAAAGCTCAGAGTTGTTGTATCCTACTGCAGGATTGTGAATTATGATTTTGGAGCAAACATTTTCATGTTAGCAGTAGTCATATATGCAGAATATATGGAAAACTTTCCATCAAAACGAATTATAGTCCAGCAATCAATTAAATAAAGCACTTTGTTTTAGAGAGTATATTTGTGTGAACTGCTATTTTCTTGTAAACGAGAAGAGTAGGTGTGCGTGTGTGTGTGTGTGTGCGAGCGCGCGCTCACTGATTTAAAAACTCTGGAGACACTTAATGCATTTTATTTGCCTTGGTGGCATCGTTTGAACAGCGGAAAACTTTTGGCATTGTTTTTGTATTGTAGTTACTTCGTGTGTCTCTGTAATAATTAATTTATGTATTTACCTTCAACACAGACAAGTCTCCAGTAATACAAGGTAGTATTATAATACTATATTTACAACATGTACGCACATGCACATCCTCCCTCAACATATCTCCCTCCTCCTCACACACACACATACAAACATGTAGACATATAACACGCATATACATATACGCCTATATAATCTCTGCAATGTGGATAAAAAGTGCATAATTTAGTGACAAACTTTCTTACATGTGGAATATTCACGATTCAACATATTTCGAGGCCATGATGCAACACTGATTTTAAACCGGCCTTCGTGGCGCTACGACGCTAGGGGTATCGGGTTCGAATCCCGGCCTGGGAATGAGCGTCCTTTGTGAGGCCCCTTCATCAATTTCATCACATCATCGCTCATCCTCATCTTCGCGATTAGTCAAAAGTGGTAGAAATTCGAAATAAGACAAATCAAAGCAATTAGTCAATCAATCAAACAAACTGTGCGCCAAACGTTAAATTTGGGGGAGGGAGACAGGATAGATTTTGGGATAATTATTGCCATGTTCTAGTTTCGCTTTCATATTAAATTAAATCATTTGGACATATATATTACCCTTGTCATTTTGCGTATTTGCTTCCCTACTGAATATATTATAGTTTCATGTTCGTTTCTGGCAACTGAACTTTTGTAATCCTCAATCTGTATTTTAAAAAAAAGGATTTAACTATTGGCACATTCTCAGGAAGGTATTAATGGTTGACTCTTCTTCCTTGTGTGGGTATCCCACCCGTGATTCACTAAGCCACGAGGGAAATGCAACCGTGTAGCACGATAGTCATTTGTCCAATTATATTGCTCATGTGTCTTACTTTGCCACATGTAATATTCCCGACACGCGGTCAGAAGTGCAGACAGGAAATAGTCAATCTGTCGAATTGGATGCGAAGCACACATGCTTCGTTCGCTCCTATGATTAAGTTTAGATTGTGTGAGGCTCTCCTAGCAGCTGGTTGTCAGTGCTCTGGTATTCTGTGAATCTCTTTCATTCTAGACCAGTTCGTTTTTAATGTCGCTTTTCTGTCAGTTTACAAGAATCGTGACGATATTGATGGATGGTTATTGAATAAGATAGATGAAAGAGCATGCCATGCATGGGATTCCACTTTAAACAATTAGCTTTGAATGATTGGCTGATTTATTTTACTTCACTTTTCTGCTACCTTCGGCTAATTGCAAATATGGTTTGACTTTATTTTGATTGTGGTTTCTTCTACTTCGCTTTTCTGCCACTTTTTGTTAATCACGAAGATTAGGATGATTTGATGAAATTGATGAAGGCACACTCGCAAAGAGCACCTATGGTCAAGCTGGGATTCGAACACGGGGCCCCTGAATTGCGAAGATGAGAATTAATTGTGGTAACATTAAGTGAATGAAGGGACAAACACACATGGACAAGCCTCCCAAAGAATTACAGGGTGGGAAATTACTTTTTGCTAGGGGTCCACGGTAAAAAAGTAACAACAATTAAGAAATTATGGTAATACCAAATGTTTACTACGACAATTGTGGTTACAAAAACAAAATTAAAAGTTAGTATGTCCGCCGTTTGCTTCTCTCACAGCACGAAGACGATCAGGGTAGGAGCTCAGAAGATTCGCAAACAGTCCGTATTCCATTCCATGTCACGGAGGACTTGTTCCAGATGTGCAAGGAGTGTTGGCCGGGAATAGCGGTCCGGTCCGCGTTCCACTATCATCAAGGACTCAACTGCATCCTTCAAAATAGTCCCAAAGTGCTCTGCTGCATTCAGGTCCGGTGATGCACCCGGCCATTCAGAACTGCTGAAGAAGTCAATGCCACTTTGCCGAAGATGGTCTTGGGTAGCATTTGCCTTGAAGGAAGGTGCTTTGTCGTAAAGAAAGCAGACCTCCGTTGCATCCAGGGTATTGTCGGGATCCTTGAGGAACGGAATAACCTTAACAGTCACGAACGTTCACTTCGATGCAGTATTTTTGCGACCCATTTGCTGTTGATGAGTGCATGGAGTTATCGTGAACAACTCGCTGCTCCTCACTGTCACACAATAGATTCGCCATCTTGGAATGTATTCCTGAAACACAGAAAAATCCTACTTTAACACACCACACTTCAAATGATTCCATGTTAACACAGTTTTCCTGCAGACCCCTAGCAAAAGGTTATTTCCCACCCTGTACACTAGCTAAGGGTCAGAACCTGGTTATAGTCTGCAATAATGCAGTCCAGGGAGTACTATTGGAAAGAAAGATTGACAATAGGGTGTCTTCACAAAGGGTTTACCCCTTACGCTCCTTTAAACTGTTCGGAGGTGCTACCATGAGCCGAATAATCAAAGCTTTCTCTTATCAATACTTTTTTAATTATTTTTTTTAAGCGGGGACGTTATTCACTAACTGTTTCACGTGATTTCGTCCGCTGGTAGAATTTTAAAAAAACAGCGCGCTAAGGTGTTCAAAACCTGGGTAAAACATGGATGTGGCAATAAGTTTATTTCAGCATCCATGTCTTCAGTTCATCGTCACGTTCAATAGCAAAGTAGAAAAACCCGAAATAGACATAAAGAATCTTTCCGCTATTCCTTCTAGTGGTTCTGTCTCACTAGCCTCAGTATAATGCTACTGAACAGAAAGCTTTCGCATATTTGTAAATCCTATTCTGTAATTACTGTACTTGTGATAATCCAAGTCGTTCCAAGGCTAATTTAGTGTCAGGTATTCTCCTGTTCCTGTCTAGTCTTAGCAAGAAACAAAGAACCAAGAACGCCACAAGAATTAAAGTCACAATTTCCTTAGAATAATTCGTTTGCCACCTGCTTGAATCTGATACCATGCACTCTGTGAAGTCTTTGTGCATTATTCCGTGGGAAGTGAAAGTTTTGGTTTCTCATTTGCAACTGTTTCAAAAAAATTGTCTTCGTTGGGAACTCGCATAACTGAAGTGAACTTTAATATTTACAGAAACCAGCCTCTGTAATGGAGTGGCTAGAGGAGGGTGCTACAAAGCAATGGGTCTTAGATTTGAGTACTGGGTAATGAAAGGGTGTTTACTTCATCATCTATGCATCATGTTATCACTCATCCTCATTGCCACGATTGTCGAAAAGAGATAGAAAAGCTAAAATAACTAAAAACTAGCTGGATTCTAGAGAGACAATGTTGTTGACCAGTGTCGTGCCCAAGGAGGGGTGGGATCATAACTCCCATTTGGTCCTGATAGAAGAACGTCCAAGGCAGAAAAGATAGCAAAATGAGGGCTGAGTATTAAAAAAATAAGTATACTAGTGTTCTAAAATCCTTAGTATGCTACTGTTATTGATTATTTTAATTAATGTTGCATTGTACAGTCACGGACACTTCTGAGTTGTAACAATCCCATTAACTATCAATGGAATCGTTACAACTCAGAACTGTCCGTGACTGTACATACAGTACTTCGATAGAACAGCAATCGAGTGAGCCCCATCCACGTTATTGAATGCAATGCCAATTCAATTTATTTACCAGGCTTCTTAAATTACGGATGAAATCCTATAGGGTTGACAATGATCCCCCAAGTAGGCGTCGCCTTGTTCATATTCTCACTAGGATTGCTTTCTCAGATATACCTGATCAACGCCATCTCACATTCAACTTGAAGCGCGACGTATCAGCTTACTCCTGGCAACACTGCTTCATCCAGGGAATCTTTCTCAGGAAAATCACTCAAGCGAACCGTGGTTGTCCACATTCGCATGCACCGGTTCCCTTCAAACTCCAGCCGGCAACTCCCTCGCACAAACTCATGACCACGATTCGACCCTTTCCACTGACGTCACAAGGTCATTCAATTAGAAGATTTCCGGTACGAAAGGCTCTGCTCCGCCGTCGCTTGTGACGCGAAGACCAATCAGTCATTGTGGCAGATGCTGACAGAAATTACCACCGTCAGAACTGCCTCAAGATTCAAGCCCCAGATGGCAGTAATTGTTCAAGAATGCGTTTCTCAAGATACGTACGCCACCATTGCCTCATTCGTTTCCACAAAGAAGCCTGGCGTGGAATCATGAATTGGGTAATGCTAACTGGGTGTAATTTGACCCTATTGAACTCAAATCACGTATAGAGTAAAAGTCGAAGGCTCCAACTGAGAAATTCTTTGAAGAATATGATTTTGGAACCTTCCTCCATTCTTTTTACAAGAATCAAGCGGAAGTGGCACGACACATATCAGATTTATTTATCATTTTGCAAGGCCAACAGGAGGGGCATTGCCATTAGGGTAATAAATGTTTAATTTGGCCGTAGGTGCAGACGCAAGAGCCTCTGCAGCCCAGGGTGGAAGGGTCACCCCTTGCACCCCTCTTACTTACTCTCATATAACTAGACCTCAGATTTTAGGTTTTCAACCTATTTTTTCCTTTACAGGTATGTAAAAAATAATAAGTTATGTCAGCGTTTCGTTAAAAAACCCAACAACTGATGAAGTTTTATAGTGCCTAAAAAACCTATTTTGCTTGTTAGAACCTATTTTAGGTTTATGCGCCTAGGTTTTTATATACAGGGTGATTCCAAAGGTATAGTACAAACGAAAACCACAGATACCTCCCATGAAATAGAGACGAAAGTTCCCCTTCCACTTTGCCGAGAGATGCCTCCGTGAGGAGCTAGACAACGCCGAAAACGTGTGAAAATGAACTTCACACCTCTGTACAGCCAGTACCAGTGAAGATAGAAAGGCGGAACAAACGAAGTCAAAAGGAACACCAAAGTCGCCCATCCGAAAAACACTAGGCGGCAGCTGCGCAACGCATGCGCATGGGGTTCCACAAAGGAAATAGGAGTGTCCCGCAAGACAAGTGAAGGGAAAGGGTAGCGATCGACAACGGTAGGGAGAAAAGAAGCAATGAAGCATGAAGTAACAATTGCACAGCGGGAAACAAACACCATGACTGAAGCAGTGCAGTCGAGAAAAGTAGTGCGGGGTTGCAGAACCACGGGAGGACGACGTAGGATGTAAAAACACACCGAGAATGCAAGCAAAGTGGTCCGTGACACTCGACAGGCAACAGACGCGTACATGGTTCGGGGCAGAAATGGCGGCGCTGGCGGTGCAGCGCAAGGGGAGTCCCCAAAACACAGTGGGGAGACACCGCAGCAAGAACAAAGCACGGTGCAACAAAAGAGAAAGAGGACCGGACGGGGAATGGTACCTGCCAAGGAGACAACAAATGCGGGACGAGGGATTCCCCGTAGCAGCACCGAGGGAATGTCACACAGAGGTCGTGCGCCAGCAGGACAAACACAGCAACTACGGGCACAGGAGGTTATTGCTAATGAAAGGTGCACGTACAGATAGGACCACGTACCCCGTACTGACGTTGTAACAAACGTCGTGATGGGGCCCAATCAGCCTCTTAGAAATGAAGCCGGAGGCACATCGCTGGGTGGGAGCGGGCGAAAGGCTGCTGGAGTGTCGTACGGACCCCACCACTCCGTACGGTGGACGACACTAATGGACGAGGTCGGAATGTTTCCATCCCGATCACCAGGTCCACCGTTCCCAGACCTGACGCGGCTGCTTGCTTCCGAGCGCAACCCCAGCCGAACAACTCGAGTCCCTCCTCGGCCGCAGCCTTCCGCTCCGAAACCAAGCGTGTCCTCACACTGCCGCGTGGGTGTGAGACCGGGCCGAGCGAAGCTGGACAGATAAACTGCGTGGGACAATCGTGTAATGAAGCTACGTGGGGGTATGCAAGTCTGTTCAACTGCTGGGTTACCCCACATTGGTGTACACAAACACCACACGATCGTACGTAGTGCTCCCCGTCGGCTCGAGCAAGACGGACGAAGTACGTGTTGTGGGTGAATGGGGCAAGAATGAAGGACGCTACATGTGTTCCACGATGACAAGGCCCCACCTGACGGCAGTGGTCAGGTAGTGAAGAGCACAGGCACGGGTGGCTCAGGAACGTCAGCTGATTGTACCACAGCGTCGAGCGGACGTGTGGGCTGATTGGAAGTGCAGCATCAGGAAGCATGTCAGTGAAAGAGCCGGTGCGGTGGTGGTGTGCTTGACGTACGACAATTGAGTACGTTGTTTCGAAGCCGTTGTGACCAGTGTGTGTGTGTGTGCCACCTGTGCACTGCAGTACAGTATTCCATAATTGGCACTATCCTCACCGTACCATGGAACGCTACACATTTGTAGAACTGAGGGACATGCATTTTGTCTACGGCCTTGCAGATGGCAATGGCCGAGCAGCTGCACGCCTTTATCGCGGACGGTATCCGGAGAGGCGACAACCCGACAGCAGGTTGTTTTCGAACGTGCACCGTATCCTTGGTGAATCGGGTGTGTTACGTGCAGGCCATCATGTCGGTCACCCAAGACATGTGCGCACCGCGGCGGTCGAGGAGGACGTACTTGCTCGCGTGGACGACACACCGTCCACTAGCACCCGTAGCATTGCACGTGCAGTGGGAGTATCACAGTCGACAGTGTGGCGTGTCCTTCATGATGATCTGCTGTATCCCTATCATCCACAGCGAGTCCACGCATTGCAGGCTGGGGATTACCCACGACGTGTGGAATTCTGTCAACGACTGTTGCAGTTTTGTACCGACGATCCCCGTTTTTTGCGCCATGTGCTTTTCACGGACGAGGCAACATTCACCCGTGAGGGCATCTTCAATTGCCGAAACAGCCATGTGTGGGATTATGAAAATCCACATGCAGCAGTCGAGGTGCACCATCAGACCCAGTTTGCAGTGAATATCCGGGCAGGTATCATCGATGAACAGATTATCGGTCCATACCTGCTGCCACCACGTTTAAATGGCCGGCTCTATCGCACCTTTCTTGCATCAGTCCTTCCAGAGCTGCTAGAACATGTACCCCTCAACGTGCGACATCGTATGTGGTTTCAATTGGATGGAGCGCCTGCACATTTTGATGGCACAGTGCGAACCCTTTTGCACCGCACCTACCCACAGCGCTGGATCGGCAGAGAGGGCCCCGTCCCCTGGCCCGCCCGTTCGCCTGACCTCACACCAATGGATTTCTTCTTGTGGGGCCATGTGAAAACACTCGTCTACGAGACCCCGGTGCCTGACAAGGAAACATTGGTAGCGCGGATACTTGCAACATCGGCCGAGGTGTGTACCATGCCAGGGATATTTGATAGGGTTCGCTAGAATTTCCTGCGACGCTGCAATGCCTGCATTCAATGTGGTGGTCGTCAATTTGAGCAACTTTTGTAACAACGTCAGTCCGGGGTACGACTACGTACTACGTACTATTCCTATCTGTAAGTGCACCTTTGCGTGGCAATAAACCTCCTGTGCCCGTAGTTGCTGTGTTTGTCCTGCTGGCGCACGACCTCTGTGTGACATCCCTCGGTGCTGCTACGGGGAATCCCTCGTCCCGCATTTGTTGTCTCCTTGACAGGTACCATTCCCCGTCCGGTCCTCTTTCTCTTTTGTTGAACCGTGCTTTGTTCTTGCTGCGGTGTCTCCCCACTGTGTTTGGGGA
This sequence comes from Lepisma saccharinum, assembly GCF_977018435.1. Lineage (NCBI taxonomy): Eukaryota > Metazoa > Arthropoda > Insecta > Zygentoma > Lepismatidae > Lepisma > Lepisma saccharinum. The sequence goes on from NC_139253.1 coordinate 38,781,343, forward strand.
CTCCCCACGCGCTGCATGTGTTTGTTTCCCGCTGTGCAATTGTTACTTCATGCTTCATTGCTTCTTTTCTCCCTACCGTTGTCGATCGCTACCCTTTCCCTTCACTTGTCTTGCGGGACACTCCTATTTCCTTTGTGGAACCCCATGCGCATGCGTTGCGCAGCTGCCGCCTAGTGTTTTTCGGATGGGCGACTTTGGAGTTCCTTTTGACTTCGTTTGTTCCGCCTTTCTATCTTCACTGGTACTAGCTGTACAGAGGTGTGAAGTTCATTTTCACACGTTTTCGGCGTTGTCTAGCTCCTCACGGAGGCATCTCTCGGCAAAGTGGAAGGGGAACTTTCGTCTCTATTTCATGGGAGGTATCTGTGGTTTTCGTTTGTATTATACCTTTAGAATCACCCTGTATTTTTAAAGGTTTTACAGGATTTTTATGTCACACAGAGGCATTTGCTTTGTTTTGTCACGAAACAATTCAATCACGAACATGTTTGAAACGTACTCTCTGTCGATTTCCCTTCCTCCAAGTCCATGGTGATTTTTCAAAGCTCTAAACAAAGCAAAATGTCTGGTGCCGCTGTTACCTGTACAATCCAAAGTGGTCTGATCTGTGTGGTCTTGCTCACTTTCGCGTCACTTCGGTGCTTTGTAGCATTCACGCTTTGCAAAGTAACATTTCAGCATTGAAGTTTGCACCACTGACTATGTTTTTGTTGAAAGATTATATTTATTATTTTTTGTCTGCGATCCTCACAGACAAAATTGTGGAGATTGACTGTAGATAACATGAAAAGAGATTGTTGCTAACTATACGGCGAAGAGTGGATTGTAATAGCAAATTTCCAATGGTAAGTTCTGCCATCGCCATAGGGTTAGGCAACACACATAACGTTATGCAAGATAGTGCGTATTTCATGATATAGGTGTCCCAATTTCATTGTTGGTGACTATACCTGATCAGCATTTTTCAGGAATTTTGAACTATTTTAAGTTTTTTTGAACCTACTTCAAGATTTTTCGAACCTAACTTAAGATTTTTAGGACCTATTTTAGTATTTTTAGAACCTATTTTAGAGTTTTTCGAACCTATTGTAGGTTTTTTGGAGCCTATTTCAGGAATCTAAAACCACACTTTTTAGATCCTAAAAATCCGAGGTCTACATATAAGATATGGCCCAGGATACAGAAGTGGGATATCTGGCATAAAGTAGATAAACAGAACTGCTTGTAAGTGCAACTGAATTCAATGTAATTCATGTTTGCAGGAAGCATCCTAAGTTATGTTGTTTTGAATTTGAATTGTTTAAATTTTTGTTTTTTAAGTCCACTTTATGTAGAGACAGACTAATCGGGACTGCAAAGCGATTATACATGAACGCCACAAACTGAGAATGGCGATTCTAATAGGCATTCTTTGATCCCTTTAATGTGGAAATTGGCCTGCTTTCATTAGCATAGCTTACTGCATAACCATTTGTCAGTTTCTGATGGCGTACATAATCGGGTCGACTCATGGCGCATTGTAACAGAGCCAAGCCCTGCATCGATCCTAACAACTTCGGCGAGGTTTAAATGACGTTGATCATTAATCAATAACAGCTTATTAGTATGGACACATTCCATGCTTCGCTCACAAAAATACGTACACCATGTCCCTGTTACAAGACAGCATGTTCCCAAAGTTCAATCAGAATTTAAGCTGCAGGTATAACACAAGAAGAACCAGCATGTTTTCATATCTCCTTACAAATCATTACACAAGCCTCCATAGGTTTGGATGAATCACAGATGACTGTTGTCTCTGAAGAATTTCAGCATGCTTATTCCAAAAATGAAATCCGTTTATACCCATCACGTATAGAAATATATTAACTGCCTTAATTTCACAATAAAATGTGTAGTTCCATCATTTCTTCAATAGATGGCTCTGTTTAGATGGTGGTAAAATATTAGTTTTCTACAACACAAATCCTCCAATTTTGAACCATAGTAAGCATTTAATCCACCTTCAACTTCACATGATACATTGACATGAAAATTGCAAACTTTGATTAAGTAAGTTCGATTTTCGAAATTCCTCATAAAAATTTCCTTCACAAAATGTCTAAAACTGAATGTTGTAATGTAGTGGTTTGATTGAACTTAATGACGTGGAAAAAAATCCTGATCTACGGAAATATCCTGACATGATGAGGCGAAATTTATGTCATATCCGTGATCAGCATTCAAAATACTTTCAGAATCACATATTGATTTGAAATCATCCGATTTTATCGTTCACAAACCTACACACCCACACACGTGCGTGCGTGTGCATGTATATCAGTGTTTGGAAGTAGCAGTTACTTTTTCAGGGATTCAACCACTACCTATGTTTTTAAAAGAAGTAATAAGCTGTACCTAACTAAGTAAAGTTATAAGCAATTACTTTTACAGCTACTCTATGACACTTGAATTGTTTACTTGATAATGTGGAACGAGGATAAAGAGCTGAATTTGGAAATTATATGTCTCCTCTGGATGCTGAGGTAAAAGGATATCCGTGCAATCACCTACGGAAAGGAAGCTATGCTTCCTTGAGTGATGAGTGTAGAGCATTCACTCTTTATTACAATTCGTCATTTAAAATTGCACTTGAAGACTTCAGTGTTTTGTTCCATCTTGGTTTTTTATTACATGACACATATTATGCACCACAGACAAATAAAACACATGTAAGTCTTCATTCTTTTATTGCAATTAATTCGCATTGATTGTGTGTGATTTCTTTGAAGAAAATTTCCAGCAGAATTTAACTGTTAAAGTAACTTACAGTTACTTTCCAAGTACCAGTAACTGTAACTGAGTTACTATTTGAACTAAGTAACTGTACTTGGTTACTTGGAAGTAGCTTACCGAATATATGTATATGAAAATATATAATACACGCTCCTGTTCACATAAAGTAGCACATTTTATAAGGCTGGACAGTTAAAGTATGTGCTACTTTATCTGAACAGGACTGTACACTGAACCTATGCAAATTGAAAGGAAGAAGATGTGTATTGCAAGCTCGCATTTGTAAAAAGTTATTGTAACACACCTGCTTGCAAGAAAAAATACAATTTGATAATTTGAAATATAACTGAATTTGTCTCTTATATCCTTTACTGTATACATAATGTGATGCTGTAGTTTTGCATTACAGTTGGTACAGAACTGAAACATCCTCATCATGAAATTAGATTATTATTGATTTATGAGTGAATTACGTATTAAATATTAGAACCTTAAGTAATGCAAAATTCGTGCGCTTTCAGGATGTTTATGTTTTCATCAAACATTTCATGTACCAGTAGTGAGTACTAAATACCCCAAATCTTCCGTCAATAACATCGAAAAATTAATGATAGAACTTATATGCACAGAGAACTGTAGTTATGGTATATGAATTTTGGGTTGAATGCAGAACCTTCACTAGCTGTACCTCTCTTCACTTCGAACTTGCTTTAATGTGTTTTGATTTGTGGTTTATTCGATTCCATGCATCCGCGGCAGACCATCCTCGACAATGGACACGCAACCCGCTGTAAGTTGCTCGACACGTGGATGAGCCGGCGATGCACATTTTCGTGTGGATATAAATAGCTTGTTTGTGAACCGTCCAACAACAGCGGGGAGCAAGAAAAGAGAACAAATTAATTGCTGACGAATACAAACTGCACATCCAGTTCCGGGTGATGGAGAAGAACGCTACACGCTGTGAAACCGCACCGGTTTCTAACGTTTAGTGCACTAACGAGTCAAGACTTTGCAGAATACTATGGAGCAAATCTAGTGAATTTGTCACCTCTACAGTATGCGAATTAAGCTTTTTACTTTGGGGGGGATGCCCCCAATCAGTGTCGTATTTGTGGTTTCTTTCTAGGAAGGGGGGGTAGTTTTATTTTATTTTAGGTATGCACATTTGTATGTTACCAGTTAGTAAATTACAATTGCCTTCCAGTTCTAAGTACCTAGTACATTAAGTCCTATGATAACATATAGACGTATTTTAGAAACCAGTATACAGTAAAACTTCGTTAATCCGCACCCCGATAAGCCGGACTTCGCTTAATCCGGATAGGGTAAAAAAAAGAAGCAGAATGTAAGGTTTTAAATGTGGCTAGAAGTCAACAAGAGAACTTTCCAAAGAAAAGGCAGTCAACCACTGATGAAATTCTGTTTCCGCAGACTTTGTACTGTACTGTATAGTGTATTTAGGCCTATGCCCTTTAAACACACCATTATGAAAGTGTTTTGTTGCTATAAACGGAGTTTTAATGCACTTTCTACTGTTCTTTCAGGTTATTTCAGTTAATCCGGACTTTCGTTAAACCGGTCAACTTATCACCCCCATTAGTCCGGATTAACGAGGTTTTACTGTATTTACATTCTAAGAAAACCCAAACCCACACACAATACGAGCTATTGAACTAGTAACACCGAGAAAACTTGCCCAAATATATATTGCGCGTTCAACTCAACGACGGCGTGATGCGAGAAATGTGATTCACGTACCTCCAACGAATAAGGCTGACGAAATCAACTCTTCTTCCCATGGCGGTAGGCTTGTGTACTTTATTTGACATTGCACAGAAAACTTCAGCCGCGAAGCAGGATACAGTTGCTCTAAAGGTTATTTAACTTTTTTCCCGAATGATTTTTGAGTAGTGTATCTTCCATAGTTCAGAAATGGTACACTATGTATATGATTTCAATTCAATTTTCTTTGGCGGGGATAAAATCATCTTTGCAGGGATGCATATTTTCTTCTGCCGGGGATAACATTTTTTGTGGGGGGGAAACCCCGGCATCCCCCCGTCAATACGCACACTGCTTCTCGAATGGAATTGAAAGCATGTAGTGTACCATTTGTTAACAATGTAAGAAACACAATTGAAAAATCATTCATGTCCAATGATTCTTAACCAGTCATCAAAGATTTCCCTGCCGAAAAGTATGCACCCTTATAGATTAAAGAAGGGCACCATTCTGCAATTGACCAACCTCACCGAGCCGAGAGAACAGCAGGCTGTTCTCCACTTAAGTTACCATGGCGTAATGCTGATATTTTACATGTAATAAATTGTTCAGAAAGGTAGGTTGGACGGGCGTTAACCCTTCGTGGGTCGCGCGAGAAATGTTACGTCGATGGTCGCGTCGCGCATGGTCTCAGAGACCAGGTTTTTAAAATATGCCAAATGGTCTAAATCACCAAAAACTTTTCTTTCAACAATTGAGATTCTATAAATCTATAAAAATTGAAATTCTATAAAAATTATAATCGGGCATGGAACGGCATATCGGATTTTCAGTAAAACTAGGTACGGCCATTACCGTGCATGGACTCAGACAGCAAGGGGCTTCAACGAACCCTCCCTAGCGGCTCGAAAATCTTACTAACACTGAAAACAAAATCGTACGATAAAAGAGGAAATTAGAAACTCAGCTAGACAGAGGAAGGATGTTAACGAAACAATCATTGATAAAAAAAATTGAGAAATGAAGACATCGGTTGAAGATATGAACAAAGGAAGGTAACGACGGTGCTACGACGCCATATGAAGACACAGAAAAGAAAACCAGAAGCAGAAGTAAACGAGAGAATGAGGGGTAAAAGTAACTTTCCTGGGATGATTGTTGAAGCTTGAACAAAACAACATTACGGCTAAGTACTTGTCGTGAGGTGATGATCAAGTTTACGGATGCATGAAGGATGAATAAGGTTACTCTCAGATATGGAGGCCAAGACCCAAGACTTTCCATTACAGAAATTGCCAGAGTAATTGAAGACTAAAATTGGTAAACGCTGTAAGTGCCACAATAGCAAACACCGTTTTCCACGTTAAACTGTGAAATGTGCCATGCTTTATAATGTGGTAAACGTGAGAAGTGGCTGTAGCCCTCTAAGTAGTTCAAAGGGCGTGTAAACAGGGCACTAGTGTGAACGTCTTACGGGCTGATGTGCGGAATGATGCGATTTCGCAAAACTTTCGCTTTTGGCACTTACAACGTTTACCAATTTTAGTCAGCAATTCTTGTCCTTAAAACTGTCCACACTTTCAAAACAGTAAGTACTCGTATATACAAGGTATATAGAGTATATGCCTTCAACAAATTGAAGTACCTAAAGTTCACATATTCTTGATCTCTGTACTAGAAATTGAATATAAAAACAATAGTGGATAGTACTATGAGTTGCACCTCATGCTGATATAGACTATTCACATGTTGGAAGGACTACTCTGCTGAAGGATATATAGTGCTCCATTTTTTCCGAAGCTATTGATATAAATTCTACAACACGTGGAATAAGCCACAGCAAAAGTTGGTTAATATTATTGAATTCTAATGTAGATTACTCAATAATTTTTTTTAAATAAATATGATACAAATATATGCAAAGATACTTGTATAGTCGTAGAGCTGAGAAATGGACAACTGTTTAGTATGAGCTACTTTTTCTTCCTTGAAGGTATTTTGTGTATGCAGTAACCAAATTTCTCAGCCTGCATATGCAGTTACGGCATTATGAGTGGATCTCACGCGATAAACCATGCGGCTGAGAATTAGTTCCATACCAAAGGCAAAAACATATATCCTTCACCATACTCAATTACATGGTAGTACTGAAAGAATTATAAGAGAACCACTCGCAACGAAAATGGAAAAAATACATTTATACCTGCAATGTTTGACTTTCAACAGGCAGAAGAGAACAGCATTGAAGAATGTGTTTAAATTTAATTATGTCTAACCATAATGCGTTACAATATTTGGCATCACTTTACCATATACTGTCACATGGTAACACTACTAAACCTTGTATAACAAAATATTAAAAATGCTGACCAAGGCAGTCTTTATTATGCAATTACACATTATAAACGTTTCCACCCTCTAACAAGGTCTTCTTCAGACAAAGATTCAAACTAAAATGAAATAATGATCCAACCAGCAAATTATGTCATATATTAATTATATATAATCTTCTGGTTGGATCTTTACTTCATTTTAGCTTGAATCTTTGTCTGAAGAAGACTGTGTTAGAGGGTGGAAACGTTACGTTTGTAGCGTATTACGTTTATAGTGTGTTATTTTACAATAATTTCAGGCTTGGCCAGCATTTTGAGTGTATTGTTACATGTTTTTATGTAAGCCTGTTTATATGTCTTGGCTTAAATCTTAAGATATCTGCATCTGCACTTTAAATTCCAGTTGTATAGCAAAGACACACACACACACGTTAGTGTGTATAATGATATATTTTAATTCATACCCACACCACCATCCATGTTCCTTTACTGTTGAAAAGTAACCTTGGAAAACATAGGTAGTTGTTTTTCGAAACTGAAGTTTGTGAATATTTCTGCAAAACGTTACCTTGTTCAGTAGTTCAGTGATATGAGGGAGCTTCGAACGAACCTCTGCCAGTTGGGATGCTCACTGAAGCGTACAACAAACGTCCTGCTGCGTGTGTAGAGTGGCTGAAGTCTGAAGCCATAGCTCAGGGGAACTTCAGCGAACGTTTCACTGCGCTGAAAGTACCGTCTTATAATGCAATCATTGTGTGGGTAACCAACCTCCGAACTAGCGAATCTGTTTTCGACAGCAAATCAGTAGCCTAACCACCTCGAGCAAGAACTCTCTCTCCAGAATGAGTTGTTAGGAACTCAAGACCTTAAAATGGAGACTTATTTATATAACACAGGAAATATATTTGATTTTGATTGATTGGATTGATTTGGTGTTCTAATTCCACTTTATGCACAGTAAGGCTAATCGAGACTGGACCTACGGTTTAAAGTAGGATCCGAAGCACTATGTGCCTCCACCGGATATCGAACCCGGGAAGGAAATATATCAATTGCATATGAACAAATATACATATAAAAATGTATTCTGTACATTGTTACGCCTTGTTTATTTCCTACTAATTTCTATTTGTTTACTGATGTTACTTGTGCTATTACTTAATTCATAGTTATTGAATATTTAATATCTAAGAAACTAAAAGTTAAAATATACAAAACAGTAATTTTGCCTGTAGTATTATATGGATGTGAAACTTGGTCCCTTACATTGAAAGAGGAACACAAATTGAGAGTATTTGAAAATAAGATCCTTAGGAAAATATTTGGACCTAAAAGGGATGAGGAGACAGGTGAGTGGAGAAGGTTACAAAAGTAGACCTACATAACTTGTATTCATGTCCAGATATTATTAGAATAATTAAATCAAGAAGACTTAGGTGGGCAGGCCATGTGGCACGAATGGGAGAGGAAAGAGGAGTTTACAGGATTGTTGTTGGGAAACCTGATGGTAAGAGATCTGTAGGAAGACCAAGACGAAGATGGAGGGACAACGTTGAGATGGACCTAAGGGAAATCGGTAGAGATGGAAAAGAGTATATAAGTATATAGATCTTGCTCAGAATAGGGACACATGGAAGGCCTGTGTTGCTGCAGCCATAAACCTTCGGGTTTAAGAAGGCTAGAGAGTTAGTTAGTTAGTTAGTTATTGAATTAAAGAATATCCATTAAGAGCAATAGAAAAAACTAAATTTTATCTTTTAAATGCAGCGAGTGTCATCAAAATCAGACTACTGTTGCTCGGTGAGATACAGTCATTTACAGTTTTTCAATGTAATTTCCGAAAAGGCATTTTATCTTTATAATTTATAAATTTGTTTGGTAACAATACTTTCTCATTGGACACAAATAGATAAAAATATAGATGTGAACCAAATTCATCTTGGTGGAAAGCATTTTTCCTACCGATAATGGCCGGCCTCCGTGGCGGAGTGGTTACCACAGCGCGGTACAGCACCAGAGGTCCCCGGTTCGAATCCCGGCCTGGACATGTGAGTGTTCCTTGCTGAATCTCCCTTCATCAATTGCATCATCTTCACGATTAGCCAAAAGTGTTAGAAGAAAATAAACCAAAATAATGAATCAAATCAATCGTATCGATAATATCTAGGATCGCAGGACATCTTCACCGCAAGGTGAACTATTTCCGGTTTCCAGAAGCATCTAGGAATATCCAGAATCTAGCAAGGAATCTATTGATCGGACAGTATACAAGTGCAACAGGTTGTTTTTATACACAGACTAAGATTGAGAGGTAACGAGAAGATGCTAAGTTTTAAAAAAATCGTTGTATTGAGATTGTGCTAGTGTTGTGGATAATAATAGTGATCTGGTAATACTGGGGTGTGAGATTGTGCTATTGTTGTTGATGATAATAGTGATCTGGTAATACTGGGGTGTGAGATTGTGCTATTGTTGTTGTTGATAATAGTGATTTGGTAATACTGAGGTGTGAGATTGTGCTATTGTTGTTGATGATAATAGTGATCTGGTAATACTGGCGTGTGAGATTGTGCTATTGTTTTTGATGATAATAGTGGTCTGGTAATACTGAGGTGTGAGATTGTGCTATTGTTGTTGATGATAATAGTGATCTGGTAAAACCGAGGCAAAGTTCCACGTACCCAAACACAGACAAAACCTATAAAATAATCCTTAAATAAGATAAATAAGAAGAAATATCACACCCCAATAATATAATTCTAAACAAAACATTTAGAAATAAAACACTAGCACATTCTGATATAAAAATTAATGACAAGGCATAAATGAAAAGATTGGGCAAGTTATCGTGACGCAGTAATCCTGACTCAGAAAGGAACGTCACACCATACATGCATAAAAGTCAACGTTAGACAAGGTACATAGGGATGTAATGTAAGCACCTTTTACCGAGGTACAATGGGTTTTGATAGAGAGTGTACAACGTTTCCATGCAGTCGTGATGTTCGATGAAGAGTGAAATGGACAAGAAGACAAAAGCCGGTTACAGTGCAAACGAAAGGGGAGGGGGGGGGGAAAGAGGAGGAGACTTACATCGAATGTGCAAGACATCGATTTTGTTCGAGAAAAAGAGTAGAATAAGGGACCAAAGAAAGCGAGGAAAATGGAAGAAGCTCCAACGGATTTACATAGAAAGAAGCCGCACGGGACATTTTCTCACACAGAAAGGTCTTCCAAAGGCCTTGTTATTGGAAAGAACAAACACTTGAATAACACATTCTGCTTCCCCCACGGTACAGCGCAAAATTCCAAAAGGAACACCCTTGCGTCTGCCACAAAAGCACCCAAACGTACACAACGTCCTTCTGCTGATGTAAGTCAAAGTCAATTGAAACGAACAGAACATATATTTCTTCCTTTTGGCGATTTAACAATTCAAAAGCACCTTCCACGGGCATATAAAAGAAGTAGAAGGGAAAAGTTCTCTCCTTAGAAAACTTTATTTTTTTATGTCTCTTCATGTTCATTTTATTCCTATGTCTGCATCACTTCATAACTTCAAAGATCGAACGAAAACAAGATGAACACATCAGCCAGTAATTTACCACCTGATTTATTTCATGATGGTCAATAGTTTTATTTATATCATGTATTTTTAAGAAAAGGACAATACTACAAACTTGATTGAGGAACGATGAGTTAGTAAGTGAATGGCAACCAGGAAGAACAACAATCATTAGAGCAACTGACATTTCGGTATTTACTCATACACTAGCGTTACGAATATACATACTAATATAAATTTATGATTATCATTGTATTCTCCAGAAAGTGCTTGAGGAAAAAACAAACCTCCCCATTTAATTCTACCTTTATGTAAAGACGCACTGCAACTATCAGACTTGTTACATGTAATTAGCAATAACTGCTGCTTTATTTTCTTAGCATACTCTCCATGTAAAGAGTAAGGATGAAAGGATAGGAATATTTTAAGATTCTGATATCGAATCGGATAAAGAATATTTGGATATGGAACCTATAATGGATTCGTATGTGAATATTCGGATATCGGAGATTACGATGTCAAAACCTAATGAATTCGGATAATAAAGGTTCCAATATCAGAGTCGGATGTCAAATCCAGAATTCTGTATTCGGATAATTCGGATTCAAATGTCCAACCCTAGTAGAGGCGGCCAAAAAACCTACATTTTGTTTCAAAAGTGCGGACCAAAATAAACCGACTGAAGTACACAACCGATATAATGCAATGACACTACTGAATTATAACATGAGTAAATCAACTAGATAATATTAATTTAATATGGTATTTTATGTACGGTATTGTCACAAAGTATGCATCATTTTCAACACATACAGGTAAAAATATTTATTCCGCTTAACTATTTTAACTGCACATATTGTTTTGTCAAGATATGAAAAAGCTGCACATTGATGACTTTGCATATTAATGCTTTCTCTCAATCACTGGTCTTCAACCTACGTCCCTTTTCTTTGGCTTCTATGGTTCAAAACCAAACTAACTAAAGGGAAGATGCGAATGTATATTGTGAACAAGTTTGAAAATCACTTATTGAAAAGATGAACCATGTGAAGCAGCCCATCACATTAAAGTCAAACAGTTCCATCTTCAGAATATTGTAATATATCCACAAACTTGTTATTTTAGGAAAAACACTCAATTCCAAAAATGGTCGAGAACTGCTACATTACATCAAGAATATGGTATACAACATTAAATAGTTATTACATATGTATCTTACGGCAGTAAGTAAGTTGAAAATTTAATAATATAGATTATCGTGAAATCTGCCGCGTGTATAAAAATCAAACTATTTAAATGTACAGTAAAACTTCGTTAATCCGGACCACGATAAGCCGGAATTCGCTTAATCCTGACAGGCAAAAAAAAGAAGAAGAATGCAAGGTTTTAAAGTTGCTAGAAGTCAACAAGAGAACTTCCCAAAGAAAAGGCAGTCAACCACTGATGAAATTCTGTTTCCCGCAAACTTTGTACTGTACTGCATAGTGTATTTAGGCCTATGCCCTTTAAATACACCATAATAAACGTGTTTTGTTGCTATAAACGGAGTTTTAATGCACTTTCTACTGTTCTATTAGGTTATTTCAGTTAATCCGGACTTTCGTTAAACCGGTCAACTTATCCAATCCATTATTCCGGATTAACGAGGTTTTACTGTATTTTTAATTACAAAATTGTTATAACTACTTTATTTGATCGCTTGTGTACAGTTACTATAAAAACAAATTATCGTCTACATATTCATACAATGTGTGTACATCACTTTTCCCTCTGAATACAGAAAAATCCTCACAATTCAAGGTGACAAAAATGTACATTGTATGCACGAGCATTGTTGACAAGAATTAACAAGCGAAATAAAATATTGCTGTCCCAGTTTCTAGAAACGCAACCGTATAAAATGCTTTACATGAAGCTCGAATCTGCACATTCGTTTTCACAATCCTACTGCAGAAGCATGGGGGTTAAAAAACGAGGACCTTAGATAAATGATAGGGCATTTGCCAGAATGTGCTCGTTCAGCGCAAGAGAGGAGCTTTTGACCGAAGCGGTGTATATTATTTGTCATCTCGAGTACCAGGCCGCAACGAGGACGAGAAAGCGCATCGTGTTATACAAATCACTTCAAACCGCATGTGTGTTCAACCGCTCAAGCACTTCCATCCGACATTTTTCATGGTCGAAGCGTGGTTGTCTGTTCTTCTGCAACGAGCCCACTTGGTCTTCTGTGCATTAATGTATTCATTTTTGTGTTTTTATGTGGTTGAAGCAAGTACCAAATTGTCTCCGATTTTTACCACGTGATGCAAGAACAAACAACCAAAAAACACTCAACTGTATATTTTTAAAACGCTGAGCACGTCACAATTTAGAAGTCTAAGTTAATTCAAACTTGAAGCAAGTGTGTGTTGGGTAAGTCATCAACGTTTTGATCATACTAACTACCATACAATTAGACATTTGTTTCAATTTTCATAGATACTAGGTATTTTACACAAATAATCTAGTATTGCACTTGAACGAAATCGATCATCGATCAAGATGGCGGATAAGATATCGATAAAACTTGTTTTAATCCACTTTCTGCTGGAATTGGCTAATTAGGACCGAACCTCCAGTCTAAATGGAAATCCGAACTACTGAGCAAATACATTCACTGGGGATAGAACATCTTGATCACAAGGCAAAGTATCGATAAAATATGTATTTTTATTTCTTATTTTTCTTAATTTACGACGTTTTTCTATCTCTTTATATCGGTGTCCCGACAAAACGTACCACTCAGATAAACACGTACCTTCAAAATATTTACTCCGCGACAAAACGTAACACTTCAAGGAAAAATGCTTGAAGATGTCAGACATTCCAATATGGTGCGCTATCTGCCACCCGTTTGTGGAGTCCCGAATGATGCTCAGTTAGATGTGAAGAAGCGTATGTAGAGGCGAGGAAAAGGGTTCGAGAGGAAGACAAAAGATTTACAACGATACTCTAGGTAACCTACACGACAAAATTGAGGTTAGGTTAGGTTAGGTTATGTTAGAACTAACATAACTAAAATAAAGATCGAAACAAAAAAGACGCAAAGATGAAAGGAAAGAAAAAATGTGGACGGCAGCTTAACCACAGCTGATTTTAAACACGCCAAAATAGCTATATATACGTACATTATATAGTAATTTTGCCAGTCAAAAGCCTGGATAAAGTGTGATGGAAATCAGCAAAACTAGAGAAAATCGTAAAATTGTAATTTCGGTAAATGATTTTTGTTGCCGTCCCATCAAGTGGTACGTTTTGTCGCATCGCAAATATTTTAAGATTCATTAGAAGACCCTTCGCAGGTAGCCGGTCAGGTTGTAGGTACGTTTTTTTTTATATACACACACTCAACCATATTTTGTTATGTTGCCGCGATGATCAAAATGATCCGGAATCCTGGTCTGGGTACTAGTATTTTAATCTTATCACCATTCACCTCCCGTTGTACCAATCAGCCTCAAGAGCTTTAATTCGAGAATGATTGTCCAAGGCCAAGGGACTCTTTCGTTTAGTGAACACTCTTTATTTCTCATATACTTGATATAAATACGATATTGGATAAACAGTATAAACTTGAATATAGAAAAACTTAAAGTACTATAACGAAGATAACGGGCTGTGATAGAGGAGTTTTTTTTGTAGCTACATAAGATTGAAAGTAACAAATTCAATTGCTCATATCTATTTCACATATTTATTTCCATCTTAGATAATTACCTACAGTTCATACATCTATTTCGTAAATATTAATTGGTTAAAAATGAACGTTAGAGTTCAGTTATGGACACGCAAACTATCTGTATACGCTCGAAGCCCAGTAGTTCACGTACAACAGTAATTTCTCTGTGACAGTGGACCTTCAAATATGCTTCGTGAAGTGAAACATTCAGTGAAATTGAAACTCAAGTGAACATAGTCATCATCTCCATGTTAAATTGAAATTTAGTATATCTGACCAATACATAGCAATATATGAAACTGAAAAGGTGATTTTGGGCTGAAACTACCAGCTAAATTACACATATTTGTAGGATTATTGTCACATTGAAATTGACATTCTATATTCGAGCGAATCATGCTCGAGCGTGGGAGATTCGATCGAGTTTGAGCGAGCGGAAGTGGTTCAATGCAGTACTCTAACGGACAGAGACTAACGTACAATTTTGCGTGAATTCCAATTTATGAAGCGCAATTTGGAAATGACGGGAGGAACACTTGAATACAAGATGTTATATTCGTAACAAGTTAATATAAAGTAGCATTAAAAAGCTTAGCAATGCATTCAAATCAATGTTAGCAGATTCACGCATATGGTTATGCATTTGCACTTACATGAAGTGCGTTGCGAATAGAATTTAATTTTTCTGTTGTTCTACTGTTGCAAAATTCAGTGTGACTTATTTTAGTGAATGGAAACAGACTCAACGTTGTTCTGCGTGGACTTTATTAATGTATGCTATTACTACTGAGGTTTAGAGCAAGTTTAATAGTGTGTGGAAGCAAAGGAATGCAAGTGATCAATGTTTTGTCCACGCCGTAATATTAGTACTTTTTGGTTTAAATTTTCATAGCTGTTAGATACTTTGGGGAAGTAATCTAGTGCTGTATTTGAGTGAAATCCGTCAAGAAGTTTAAAGATAGTGAACAAGATATCGATAATAATATTGAAAACACACTTGGAACGGTTGATGAGTGGACGTTTGGCATCAAAATTCCCTTGCTTTACGGGGTTTTCCAGTTTCAGATCATATCATAATGCTTTGATACACTAATATACAAAAGTTAACTTTTTAACTGTCAATGCTAATCAAGCCAATTCAACGTTTATTTAACATTGCTGAAATATAAACATGTGTTTACACAATATGTGCACAATAAAGAAGCTTGTTGGAGAAGACCTGGAATGCGTTTTTCAGTCAGTCCCCATTCAATTTCGTTTACTTTTCCAGGTATTTAAAAACTTTAAAAATTTTCCATAACTCTCACACGACCTTTTAACTTCCTACGTCGATTTTTCTGAATTTTCCCGGTTTCCCCCTATTTCAAAGTCAGTGGGGACTCCCACTTCCATTCGTAACAATATGTTCCCGGTATTTAACATTCGAAAGTAACATCATAGCTATATTTGCAAGAGAAGTTGCAAAAACGAACTGAACCCTTGCAACGAATAAAAAACCCATCAGGCATGCGAGCCGTTTAGTAAATACTGAACTTTTATACACAACATTAAATACCTAGCAGTACATACGTCCAGTTACTTTGTCGCCGAGTATACAAACGCAGTCCGTGCAGAACAATAAATGCGATTGTGTTGATAGACTGAAAACCATGGATTCAGTTAGCTCATTTGTTTATTGTTTAGTGCAAACATCAAACACACAAAACAGCATCAAACTTTTGTTAGGGAGCTGCGCTATGTGCGTCCATATTGATGTAAAGAGATTCTGTACATCTGGTTATATAAAACAAGTTCGCACATTATTTTATTTGTTTTCATCGTTCATGCAACAAATGCACTGTAGTATGTTAAAATGTTAGTAATTTACTTTGTCCTTAGGTACTCTATATTTCATCTGTTCACAACTGTGGGCAGATATACTAATTACATATATTTTAGAGCAAATGTAGTATCATACTTCATTGACAGCTCGTTATATGACAATTTTATACTAGCCTAGATAAAGAAGTTTTATACAGTATCTCCTCAATATTAAAACTCGATCTTTCTTACTCGTAATTGTAAATAATGTGCTAGACGATATAGTAGCAAGATATGAACACATTGCTTTCATTTTGTAATTTATTTTATTCTTAAAGAGCTGTTTATCTATTTTCAAGATTCATAAAGTTCCTATTCTTTTTTAGTACACTTAAGAAGTGGTGTAATAATTATATTTTTCATTTTCAATCGCTTGAAATATTTTAGTACTACACATTATGGATCAACTATTTATCATTAGCAGAAATATTTTTTTATTTATTTCTAAGTTATGAAAGAAATTGTATTCATTATTTAAATATGAAAATCGTATTGCCACAGATAAAAGTATAAATTATACGTTCATCTGTGGTATTACACACACACAAATGTATATATTTACAAACATATATACATACACCGGGTGATTCCAGAGGTAGTGCAATAAAGAGGTCTAAATATGATACTTTCACAATATACGTAATTCCGTGAGCAAGTAAGTTAACTTGAGCCAGTACCTATCTTTGAAGGTCAGGAACTAGATGATGGCAGGATCACTTCCTTGGTTGTGGGATTCTGTACCAATAGTGTTTTATTTCGACCTATCTATGTGCTGCTTCAGTTTGTGCACAGCTTTTTTAATTACCCTGTACAAGGGTCGATCAATAAAGTGATCGTATGGGGACGAAAGTGCACATGGATAAACATGCACCTTTACATGCGCACAACACAATTTGTATCCATGAGCTAATAATAGCTTTTGATTTAAGGCTGTGAAGGTGTAAGGATGAAGCAATACACCACAACAAATTTTCCAGGAGATGATGACGCTGTGTGGCCTACATTCCACATCCTATGACGTCATAAAGCACTGGCATAGACAATTCAATTGTAGTCTGAGATAGACATAAACGGTTCTGCATGCACGAAAGCTTTCAACTCGATGAGTTCCCCGATTTCTCACACCTTCCCAGAGGGACAACCGAGTCAGGTGCTCTCGCGAACTTTAGACATGTGCCAAAAAAAAAACAATAACAACCAAAAGGACTTTTCGCCAGGCTAATTACACAGGTTGAGACGTGAGTTTATCATTATCAACCACAGACTAAATCACAGTCCAAGCAATGAACACACTACGACCCACCACCACCTAATAAGGCACGTACCCAACCTCCCTATGGCAAGGTGATGCTCACAGTGTTTTTGGACTAGAAGGGAGTTGTGTTAACAGATATCCTAGAAAAAGGAACCACAATAACTGGAATCTAATGTGCCTCATTGCTGGTAAAATTACGGAAATACACCTAATATTAAAGACATGATATGTGTCGGTCTCTTGCAACACAATGTTCCTGTCCACAATGCGCCCAAAGAGAAGCACGCTCCTGTGGCTATGAAATTCTATCTCGTCCTCCTTATTCTCCTGACCTTGCACCATCTGACTTCCACTTATTTTCCTCCATGAATTTATTTTTGGAAATCATGCACTTCCAAGAATATGGCACACTGATTAACGTAGTGCTGTCCAGACTCGAGTCCAAACCTGCTGACTTTCTAAGAAGAGTCTGGCACAGCTGCATAAAATGTTGGGAGAATTGCATAACTCTGGGTGGCAGGACTAATAAGTGTGCAAACTTGCGTGTTCTGCAGCCTGTGGGAAGTGGGTCACGGGAAATAGTTATTGAACGTCCCTCGTATGTATATATATATATATATATATATATATATATCATAGAGAAGGAGAGAGAGAAAAAGAGAGAGGGTGATAAGAGAAGCTTTGCATCGGCATGGAAGAATATATACCTACATACCTACATACTCCAGTTTAACACACGAAGTGAACAGAAGTGCAAGAATTCACACCCTCTGCCCTTCAACCGAAATGGGAAGTGTTCCAAATGGATGTTTTCCATTGCCTATTTCTTTCAAAAGGGTCTGGTGGGGACGACTTGAGAGCAGTGTATAATGACTCTGAAGGCTTGTTGCGAATCATCTTAGCGCATAACGAGGTTGTCTAAAGGAAGAGGTCAGCAACATAAGAAACCGAGCCCTATAAAATCAGAAGTAGAAAAATATTCAGAGTTCCATTCTCGCTTTGGATCGGAAAGCAACTATAGACTAGGAGTCTAGACTGGTTTTTGTTGGCGCATCATAGGTCATTGATCACCCTGTTATTAGAGCAAACCGTGTGCTTAATCGCTTTGATCTATCGCACATCAGAGAGAGCTTATGTTGAGGCAGCGGGCTTTATGAGACACCGATTCAGTATCCTGAATATTCTATAATCCCCACGGGAGGGGAAACTGGACACGGATGTACAGACCTGTAGGGAGGGGTAGGCTAGTGAGGGCTGAAGCGTTGGGCGCCATGCACAGAGGGCGCCATTCAAACTTTTTTTTAAGACAGCAAAGTCAGAATGTACGACAGAGAAATTTTCGCTTGGCAGAGGTAAGGGAAGAAGGAAATCATACACGGTGTTACTTGACCCTTGTTTGTTCACACTGAAAATTTTCAAATGGTCCATAGATACTTCATTTAAGAGGTGTGTGTGTTTATATATATATATATATATATATATATATATATATATATATAAAATTGGTCAATTTTGATAAGATAATTGACGATTTTGCTTCTTTGAAACCTAGAAAAGTTAAATTCTAAATATTTTCTTTCTGACATATCCATAGCGTTATTTAATATTTTGTAAATTTTACTTAGAATAATAATAATAATAATCGTCTTTGTTAGAGCGGGCGTGTTTCAGCCTCGGGGGCCGCTCTCACAACAGACCCTTGTCTGGGTGATTATTATAAAGTAAAGTAAAAGAGAAGTGCAAATGGAATATATGAACATACCCTGATTACATGTAAGCTGGATAAACACTGACTATAAAATACAAATTGAATAGAAACAAGAAAAAAAAGGATTATATGTATAAACTAATGTTCGTCGTTTTCATCTTGGTACATATACATGTATGTCAGCACATACATGTCAACAATGAATGAAACAGCAATAGCAATAATATGTTTATAACGATGTTATTTTTTCAAGCGGAGTTAAAATATATTGAATTACATTTTTTCTACTGAGAACATACTGCACACTGTTTATTTATTTTAATTATTATTCTTAACTTTCATTTCTAATTTTAATTTTAGGCTTATATTCTGGCAACACACTGATGGAATTTTTAGTTACCCAAAGCAATAGCAATAGTACGTTTTTGAAGATGTTCTTCAGACACTAAGAAATAGCGGAAATACTCTTACATATGTTAAACATTTAGCAATCAGAAATGCAAACAACAAACTTTAAATGCAACCAATATTATTTTTCAATGAGTTTTCTTTTTCACTCTTTTCAAAATTAGTAGGATGTTGACATCACAAACCATGGCAAAGGAAGAAACTAGGGAAGGAGGCACTAAAAATGTCGATGCTTGATAGTGCTGAGGGAATGGAGGGGGGGGGGGCAAACCACTTTCCTGTCTAGGGCGCCAAAGTATCTAGCTACGGGGCTGTGGATGCACTGTGCCTCATCGTAATAAGACGTCATCAATAACAGTAGACGTTTAGTTCTACCTGATAGGCGTAGTTTAGAACTATGATCTGAAGACGACATCATTCGCAAATTGCAAATTTTTGCTCAATCTTCCGCTGAAAGACGAAGCTCCATTGCGAAAACTAATTTTTATCCCTACTATCATCTTCGGCATCTCCCTTCTCTTCCTTTAGTTCACTTCAAGTCGAAAAAGCCCTACTTGAATAGTTGAAAATTCAATGTCGTCAGGATTTTTTAGAAAAAAATATAGTAAAGAATATAACCATTAACATATTTACATTTTTATAAATTCTAATATGAATTCTCGTGTGCTAGTACGCAATATTTAAACATACAATTTATGTAAATGTAAATGAATAGCGAATTTGTTGAATAGATTTGCTGACATATGCAGCATGTATTGGACGTTCTGAATTACCTGCAATGTTAATGCATTGGGTAAAATAATATTTTGCTTTTTGTAATATTCTGTTTTATGGCGTGTGTGTGTGTGTGCAGTAAATGTTCTGCCTACTCACGCTCTCGACTTCACTGCCGTTATGCACAGCGTATACAATTGTATAACTATTGTACTACAATAAGCAGGTGTTCATATTGCAACCAAAAAGAGCAGTTTAATGTTTCAGATGAGTTTGTTGAGACGGAATAAGAAAGACAGCATCAAAGATGAATTTCAAGTAGCAACGTATCTATTTATTTTTCATATTTAGCGTCGCTTTACTGCAACTTACGGCTAATCGCTGCGATCAGGATGTGTGATGATGAAATGGTATTAATGAAGGAACACTCACACACAACAGACACGCCCAGGAACCCTGGAAACTTCTGTGAGGAGATCGAAAGTGAACCTTTAACGAATAGTTCACCAAGCAGGAAGGCACCATGCAGGAGAGAAATTATTTTAGTGGTATTAACCATCACAAGAAAGACAAGAAGAAGATTAATTGATTTCGTGTTTTAAGTCCATTTTATGCACAGTAAGGATATTCTGGTGATTGATTTGGTGTTTTAAGTCCACTTTATGCACAGTAAGGATATTCTGGTAATTGATTTCGTGTTTTAAGTTCACTTTATACACAGTAAGGATATTCTGGTTATTGATTTGGTGTTTTAAGTCCACTTTATGCACAGTAAGGATATTCTGGTGATTGATTTGGTGTTTTAAGTTCACTTTATGCACAGTAAGGGTATTTTGGTGGTTGATTTGGTGTTTTAAGTTCACTTTATGCACAGTAAGGATATTCTGGTGATTGATTTGGTGTTTTAAGTTCACTTTATGCACAGTGAGGATATTCTGGTGATTGATTTGGTGCTTTAAGTCCACTTTATGCACAGTAAGGATAATCGGGACTGGACCTACAGTTTAAAGTGGGATCCGAACACTATGTGCCTTTACCATGTATCGAACCCGGAACCCCTTGATTGCAAAGACAAGAAGAAAACAACAACTTTTACTCCGGATTTGATTTCAAATTTTCATCATAAATCGGTTATATTGAAAAATTACAAACAGCAACGATTTTGTACAATGGTTAACTCAAGTCATACCGCAAGGAATAGCTACACTGTCCAAAAACAGGGCGGGAAGACAACTTGTCATCTTCATCAGCCTAATTAGAACCGATCATCACTCACACCCCTGAGGGCCGGGTAGTAATCTTTCCCTCAATCCCAATACACCTTTCACGCTTCTTTCCCCCTCCTAGGATGACGTCACGTCATGTCTCCGCCCTTAGGAAATGAGGGTGATCTTGAGAGTAAAGATTGCCTTCCTTATTGGAAATTATTGGATGGAGTGGCGCTTCGTTCAGAATCGTTATGAAGAACTTGTTGGGGAGGTCTGCTTTCAGACGGTTCGATAAAATAAGGCGTTTTAATTCATTTTCGCCATTGTACACTCTACAAAATATGCAACTGAATTGCTACCAAAAGCGGTGTAACTCAAGCCCGAAGTTAGTGTTAAAGGCCTCCATATCTGGTGTGGTTTGACAATAAATGGTGTAACAAGACACCAAAGATGGTACTAAACACTTCCTTTAACACGAAAAGAAGTGTCCTGTTACCACCACTATTGGTGGTAACTCGATTGTATATTTCTTAAAGTGTATGTGGTGGGGATGGTTGTCAAAGAGGATGTTTACTTATGTAAAATGTTTAAGCAAGAATAATAATTTTTATTTACTATTAAAGCCCCTAACTCACTAGAAGTTCCCGTATAGAGGGTTGTGTACAGGCTTCTCCGACGGCGTAGTGGCAACACTGACGCCTTGTAATCATAGGGTCCCGGGTTCCCGATTAGCTTATATGTGCTTGAGGTAGACTTAAACTTTGACAAATGAAATGTACGGTCACACGCAATAAAAATTATATGCAGATCCAGAAATACTCATTCTCCTGTATGGATTATATTTGTGAAACTCTACGGTAAAGTTTTAGATGAACATTTGTAGGTACGACAGGGAGTGGGTGAGGAATTCACATTACCGCCTATTCAAGCGTATAATTCACGAACTGAAAGATGTAAATGTTTTGTTAGTTTCTGTACATTTCCATTTCAAATGTTAATGACAACAAAGGTAGCCGTAAGCACAGGTTGGCGGAGAAATGTATTGTATGTACGAGGGAGGAGTGAAAAGTTTTGAGCCTCACAGGGAAGGGGTGTTCGAGCTACAGTTTCACATTATGATTTCTCTACATCATCACATAATCTCTATGATCACCCACCAGATCAATGCACTTATGCATTCTGTGCTGCAATTTGTTTTTTACAGTCGTCTGGTATAATGATTTGTCCTGAGTCTCACACCTCTGAATGACCGCCTTCGTCCGTGCGGAAGTGACGTCCTCGAAGTGAATTCTTCATAGCAGGAAATCTGACGGGGACAGGTCGGGGGAATAAGGTGGATGGGGAAGTGCGGTGAAGCCACACTCGACCAAAGCAGCCTGTGCAGTGAGGCCTTTCCGACAAAGGTACCGAATCACGGCCTTGTCGGCCACACTCTTCTCTGACACTTCATTCATTTTCAACCTGACAAAAACAATAGAAGAAAACATGTGAATTTCATAAACGTTCGCACAGTGTGTCCTAAAGCTCAAACCTTACATCCTCCAAAATTTTAACTACCTAGCATCAGTCCTTCCATGTGAGGCTCAAATCTTTTCATTCTCCCCTCGTATATGCATGACCTTCAAATATTATACCTTATGTCCCCCACCCAAAAATTATCGATAGCGTGTCTATGATCACAACTATGGTCAACGACACTAACCAAATGAAGAAAAATGTGATAACTCAGGCCCGGGCAAAAGAACTGCACAGTTAAGCTTTTACATTTCATAACTGGATGTCACTTACCCAGCAGCTATTTGTTTCCATTTCAAAGGATATCGAAGTAAAGGACATGACACATACCTGCAAGAAAAAAGATAAAATACAATAACATTTTGTAAAGACAAAGTGTATCATATATATTAGTAGAAATTGTTCTGCTGAAAAATAATGTTAACAACACTAAAAATAATAGAAATGGAAATTGTATTTGTAAAATCCTATTGAAAGAAATAAATTGTGCTGAGGTTTTAGTTATTTCATTTCACTTTCGAATTTTCGTCAACAACGGGAAGGAAGCAGTAGTGATGGAATACATGAGGAAAAGATAGCAAGAAAAACATGGCTACAAAGTGATTCTAACCCAGAACCACTGACTTAACAACGTGTTATCTTAACTACCTTGAAGATTAATGACATGAATGTAAGGTTTTGTTGGTTTCCAATTTGCTCCTTTCATTATTTGCATTGTCTCTTTTCACCAATACAACAATGTACAGGGTGAGGCAAAAGTTAATTTACACAGAGGAATGGCCACCACGGTCGCCAGGCTTCACACTCTTGGATTTTTACTTGTGGGGACACGCAAAGGCCATTTTGTACTGTAAGAAAATTGAGAGATTAGACCTCCTCAAAGAAAGGATTACACCCCCTCTACACTATCAGACGTCTTATGGAACCGGGAGCATCGAATTGAAGCAAGCGTTCAAGCAGATGGTTCGCATATCGAACATCTAATGTAACAATCATGTACATACAGGGTGTCCAAAAACAAATGTTACCATTTCAAATGTAAATAACATTTTTATTAATCAATCTGTTGACAGGAAATTTGAAAGACACATAGTATACGAACAGGAGATTCATTTTTTTAGGTGTGGAATATGATATTCCGTAGGTGAGCTCTATTATTCGCCAAACAAGACACTTTGCATCTTTGGAGAACGGATAATCTCTCGATACTCTGACTTTAACTGGCCTCCAACATCGCCTGATTTAACAGCACCAGACTTTTTCCTATGGGGTTACCTTAAAGACCGGGTGTTTAAAAGTAAGCCCAGGTCACTCCCCATCTCAAAAACAACATCCAGGAGGAGATTCAAGACACATTGAGAAAAGTCATGGAACAAGCCAATGGAAAGGGCACGTGTTTGTCTGGCGAAAAATAGAGCCCAACTACGGGATACACTTAAATAACGAATCTCCTGTTTGTATACTATGTGTCATTCAAATATCTTCTCAACAGATTGATTAATAAAGATGTTATTTAAATCTGAATGGTAAAATTCATTTTGGGACACCGTACATAAATATATATGAATAAAATAGTACTAACACTGTCAGGAAAAGGTGACAACACCGTGCATGTGTTATCAAACAGTTAGCAATGTCAGTTTGGGTCCTTGTCGATGTGTGGAGTGTCAAAAGTAGTCGGTGCAGCGAATGCTGTACGTGGTTGAAATGAACCCCATTTCGTACACCGTCCTAAAACATTTTTTCCAAGGTAAAGCAGCGATTTTGGATCAAAATCCAGGTGGCCCAAGGCTGAAATGCTGAATCAGTTTTAAATTTACAGCATACGAATATTTTGATGCACGTATTTTGTTCCTATGTAACCTGACTTTTGCATCACCCTGTGTATATTTTCGTCCGTTTCTCTTTCTTTTGTTCCAGCCATTCTGTACTTCCTACATGCCTCCATTCGAAAACAAGCAGTTCTGGAGATAATCCGCCTCCCAACCGGAAACGAATGCGTTGAACCAGATTCCAGCGAGGTAGGAAAACTGATGATGCAAGAGAACAAGCAGGCAGACAAGATCAAAGGCGGAACAAAAATCTGGTTAATGCTCTTAATCCTCGCTTTTGGTTGCTAGAAAAGCCAACATCTAATCTTAAGGATGATAAATTTGAATTTCAGATTCACGTTCTGCAAGCTTTCCTTTGTATACTAAAACGTATCTTTTTCCCAAGCAGAGAAAGATTCCTCCAGCAGTGCAGGTGTAACTGAGATACATAATTTGTAACTGGAAGCCCACACTGACTTAATTACGAGAAATTAATTTAAGTAAAACGTAAGCACTGACTGGATGGTACAGAGGACAATTTGTTGTATGAGGTCTCATATTCTGATATAGAAGAGGTTTCAAGTGACTTCATTTCTGGAGATGAGTGTCTGGGTTTTGACGAAGAAGATTAAAACGTATTCTCTCCTGGTTAATTTAAGTTATTTGTTGAAAGTAAATCTACATATTACTTTCTGTTTGAAATACTGTAAAATAATTATAATATTCAGTGACATCCTGTAGCTTTTTCTTCAAAAATTCATACGATGCCGTTGAGTCTTACATCCCGGCATTGTGTACGATAAGAAAATTGAGAGATTGGACCTCCTCAAAGAAAGGATTACACCCCCATCTACACTATCAGACGTCTTATGGAACTGAGAGCAGCGAATTAGATCAAACATTCAAGCAGGTGATGCCCATATTGAAAAATCACTGTGTAAATTATGTTCATTTCACTGCATTTTCATTACGAAGTTATTTCTGAAGTTTTTTAAATGTTACTTTTAACTGTACCTTAACTCCGCATAACTTGTATCAAACTGCTGCTTTAGGTTTAAAAGCTGTTTATAAGCAGTTAAATCCAAGTTAAGTAAATAACGTACAGGGAGACGTTTCCGATCACATTTCAATTACTTAAAATAGAGATGTGAAATCATGGTCAGCACAAAATCAGCCAGATTTATATAACGGCAGCAAAAAATCGATACAAGGTCCTCACTCATCAATTGTCAAACAAAAGTCCCTGACTTTTTCAAGGTGTTTTCAAAGACTTTCCAGACCATTTGAGTAACTTTGCATGCTAATCAAATGTGATAAGTTTGTTTAACAGTGATGAAAAAAAGGATGAAATATAAGTTTATATTCACTCAAAATATGTACAGTAAACAAGCTTGTTGGAGAAAAATGTGAAACGTACCGCCCTCCTTGGCGGAGTGACTAGCACAGTATCTGCGACGCCAAGGGGTCACCGAGTTCGAATTCCGTCCAAGGCAAGCTTGTTCTTTATGAGCTTCATCAATTTCATCAACATCAAACTCATCCTCATCGTCGCAATTAACACAATTGGCAGAAAACAGACGCTAAATAACAAAAATCAAATCAAAATAATAACATTTGTTTGTACAGTCAATAATCTCATTAATAACAAAAAACATCCAATTTCCCCAACCTTTCAGGGTTTTTAAGACTTTTTAAAAATTCGCAATTTCTCCCATTCCACTGATATTTTAAGGTTTTGCAGAGTTTCCAGGTCAGTGGAGGCCCCCCAGATCTTTACTAAATTGTTAAAATTATTATAATATGTATAATTACTAAATGTATAATTAATAAA
This sequence comes from Lepisma saccharinum, assembly GCF_977018435.1. NCBI lineage: Eukaryota > Metazoa > Arthropoda > Insecta > Zygentoma > Lepismatidae > Lepisma > Lepisma saccharinum. Next base: position 38,807,769 of record NC_139253.1, read on the forward strand.
TGAGTAATTAGTAAATACAATACCGGTGTATTCATGTATGCATTAACTTTAGTAATGAAAATATTTTGCAAGTTAACACAATGTGTGACTTAAGATAGGCCAAACTTTGATCTCCAACAGTCCACAATTTTCCAGAGCTATATTTACCGTAGAAAGCCAGTGTAGCTGCTTTCAATTAAGTGCGGAGGAGGATCCCAGCTACAAAAAAAAGAGCAACGAGCTCCTGACTGTAGGACTGTAACGTCAATCAGGATTCGAACCCAGTTAGGCGGAACAGAGCGCCCAAGCAGAATGCTCTAGTTGAACTGAACTACGCTGTCCAGCCCGAGGTGACGGAAAATATTGATTTCTCCTGGCTAAATGAACGTTTTAGTTGGTTAGGCACGCTCCCTTCCCGGAGAATAAACCCTACTAAGTTCTATCCTCGGGCAGGGGAGATGTGCATAACGAAGGCATTTGATCACGTTCCGAATTAAGACGTATTCGACGCATTCTCTAACGCGGTTCAGTACGCGAGCAGAGGAACAGATTCGCTCAACTTGAAATCGTTTATTCGCATCTTATTACAATAGGAAACATTTCATTAACATGTACTATAATGATTGATTGATTGAGTTGGTGTTTTAAGTCCACTTTATGCACAGTAAGGCTAATCGGGACTGCACTTACAGTTTAAAGTGGGATCCGAACCACTATGAGCCTCCACCGGGTATCGAACCCGGGACCACTTGATTACAAGGCGACGACGCTACCACTACACCATCGGGGAGGCCTTAACATTTAAGGCTTACCAAGCCACTATTATTGTTGAATGACTTGCGTCATAGTTTTAATCTAGCTTTCCACACCACCAGACATAGACTAACTTCGGAGATACATATAACGAATGCTAGATTGATTGATTGATTTTGTTTATCTTCCCCTTTCCACTAATCGCAAATGAGTGATGATATGGTGAAATTCATGAGACAATCTCAAACAACACCAATATCCAGGCCAGGATACGATCGGGGACCCCTGCGTGCTAACCACTCCACCATCAAGGTCAGTCCGACGAATGCTAGAATTCATTGCAAACGTTAAAGGATATATACGCATCAAACCTAATTACCTGAAGTGATTTTAAGATAGAGTAAGATGAAAGATACTACCACCCTTACGTCCAATATAATCAACGATACCACGTCATCAACGGAAACTAGAAATTTGTTGAAGACAAAGTTCGAATTGAAAAATCCCCTCCCACCAGACCTACATTTGTAAAAGCATTCCCAAAATGTCTTCCTACCTCAGAATATATGTACTATAATTGTTGCTTATGATTATTGTGTGCCGACCTTCGTGGCAGAGTGGTTAGCATAGCATGCTATGACTTCAGGGGTCCCGGGTTCTAATTCTGGCTATGCGTTTTCTTTGTGAGTGTCCCTTCATCAATTTAATCATATCATCACTCATCCTCATCTTCGCGATGAGCCAAAAGTGGCAGAAAAGTGGAGTAAAATAAACCAAATGAATTAATCAAATCAATTATTATTAGTCATGCGATGCACTTGCAACCGTGCGTTCTTAGCGAGTGACTCACTATCTCGGTATCGAGGATTTTAGGTTTGAGTTTCGGCTGACGTTTATGAGTGTTCCTTTGTGGGTGAGCCATTCATCAGTTTCAAGTACGTCGCGATTAGCCAAAAATAGCCAAAACATCGACCTTAAAATGAGAAAAAACAAAGACATGTATTATTCATCAGTAATTTTCTGTGTTTTGACTTAATTCTAAGACAGGAAGGTGACAGTTCTACTATATTTTGTGTAACTTAGTCGCAACCATCGATGCAAGTGCGCATGCGCTATCTGGACGAGTCCACTGACAAAATAGGGGTGGAACGGATAAAGTAAAAAGGTCCTGAAATTTATAAAAGCCATCACAAAAACAACAAAGAGAGGGAAGATAAAGAAACAACGAACTTATTCGAACGAAGAACGAAATACTGATATGAATCCTATATCGCACGCTTCTCCCTACTTGTGATGTGTAGAATAGAATAGAAAAGTATTTTTATTTACTACAGAGCAAGGTTCAACCTTGGGCTCTGTGTAGATTCGTCCTCTCGAGCTACTCTTCTCTTCTACTGTCGGACAGTATCAGGATTGACTTGATTTCTATGCAAAATATGGAACGAGGAACTCAAGCCCCCCCCTTTGTATATTTTGTCCAATTCGAAAGTGGAATGAAAATAATGACTATCTTAAGCAACACATGGTCAATGCTTTATACGCTAATTGAATAAAGTGGCTCTAAACTTTCTCGAAGACGACTTTTGGCCAGTTTTGCTTTCGGTTTCTAGCCAGAAGTGGCTCCAATCGAACTCTATCAGCGGGTATTCAGACATTTCTAAAACACGGAGGGCACGAGCGTTTTGTACATGTGTAGAGAGGATGATTACTAGCACAATCGCACGAGTGCATGCTGGTCGTCCGTGGCCTACCTTGCTGAGCGTTAATCGGAACAGCGATGTCGCGGTTGCACGATGAATCATCCTGCAGAAATGTAATCCTCCACGATTGCCAGGTCTTAGCCGTCAGTAGACAAAGAAAGTACAGCATTCCTTATGAAACAGTCTTGAGTTGGCGCTCATTTAATAACTGAGTGGAAAAGAAAAAGGTCCCAACCGGAAGTTAAGCAGACAGAGCTATTGCATTGCTTGTAAATAAACTTCCCGTAGCCTCAGAGAGTGGTGGAAGTTTGCAAACGAAGGAAGAAACGAGCGAAGCAATTTGTCATTACGAAACACTATACAAAGAAGCGACGAGTTCCCCAACATGAACCTAATGAAAATGTTTGCTTTCGCAAGCTGCGTTCACCAAGATGGGACTCTTTGAAAACGCTGAGGGAGAAACGCAAGCGATGTGGAACCCGCGTTTGTCTGAAATGCCGGAAAATTCGGAGTTCTCTTTTTTCCCTTTTCTTTCGTGTGTGGCATTTCTTTGCTTTGCTCTCGCTGCCTTTTTTCGCGAGGCAAGCCAAAACACCTCCGCGACGCGTTCTCGACAGAAATAGACGTTTCGTCACGGTTCACTTGCGACGGTAAAAGCTACCGATTGTTTCTGGATGAGCTTTTTCCGAGATTCATTCAGCTTTTCCTGTTAAATTCGTTTGTTAAGTATGACATCTTCACTTCCGAAAATTCCCCCCAGCGTCTCCGCAACCTGAGGCGGTCGATTTGCTTTCGGAAGCAACAACATGCGATGAACAATCGCAGGTTTACGACGGAAATGTAGAACCTTTGCAGTAAAATTCTGTTTCGAGGAAACTGTTTCCTTATGAACCGTAAAAGCAAAAGGTTCCAGGCAACTCGCGAAGGTACGTGCCGATACGAGCCGGTAGGAATAGCGGATTCATATGCAATAAAAATGGTGAAATATGCGCTACAAATTTCCGAAATGTACCCCAAAATGTTCTATACTCTATCCCGGATATCTCTGGAACAAGGAAACAAAAACAAGTCTCTGCGCAAGTAGTGACGCGAGACGGCTCCACCAATGAACACGTGAGAGTGAATGGGATTGAGTGGAAGGGGGACTACTGCAGTTACCAGTCAACCCGATCGCACTCCCCCCCATCTTTTCTGCCGCTATGTGCTCCAGAGATATCCTGGACAGTGTATACACCATCACGAAACCAGAACAAATAACAAAATCTTGTCAATTAATTCAAAGTACAAAGTATCGAAAAAATCACAAGATGTGTACAAAAATGTACTTATCTGCCTCACCTCGGTCCACCACTTTCCTAGGTTGCTAGTGTGTGGAGAGACATGTAACAATCACAGGTTTCAGCTCAAGTGGGAAAGTTTCACTCAATATATCAATTGTGCGCATGAGTGCTGTTCTTTCAAAATTCAATCAAACAGAACGCCTTTTGTGTGGTAGAATATCAGAAAGATACCTCTCATCGGAACAGTCTGATTCATCCATACAGCACACAAAAATCCAAAGTTCAGGATATCCAACAGATATACACAGTAGTTGCCGAAACTGTGTGGGGCATGGACAGTTTACATTCAGTTTGTACACCACAAGGCGTAACATTAAGAGGCTATAATGAAAGGGTAAAACGTGGGGATGTGGGCAAGTGCACCCGCAAGCCCACATAATCACTGCCACTGGATACAGGATATAAAGTAGACATGCAATGGATATCGATATGACCGTCCACGAAGCATCCAAAAGATATCAAGATGGGATTTTTCATTGAAAATAATCTGTGGATCATTTTTGAAAATGTTTTGGGCATCAGTGCTATTACTTCCAACTTCACTGAATTCTTAGACCTCAAACAACAGCTAATTGATATTCCACTACTATCTCTGTACAAGAAGCACAATGTTATTTCTTTGAACTCAGCTTTCATGAACAACAACGTTAGTATAGAGAATCACGTACAGAATTCAAAACAATACTACATCTGAGTAAGAAGGTTGTTGTTGTAGACCAACGGCAAAGGGCAATCCAATACTTGTTGTGATAGAAAGGCCTTTCACTACCGGTCATTTAGAAACAACAATGGGAACTCGATGGGACTTATCTTGCGCGTGACTTTTGCTGACACTAGCTATGAATTAATTGATTGTAGAGGGAAAATGTGGAGAATGTACGCTTTGACCATGCCAGGCACTAACTAGAGAATACTTTACCATTTATGCTAACGCTAAACTAGCATTAACTAACTAACTAACTCTCTAGCATTCTTAAACCCGTTTATGGCTGTAGCAACACAAGCCTTCCATCTATCCATATCCTGGGCAAGATCAATCCAATCTCTTCCATCCTTACCGATTTCCTTAAGGTCCATCTCAACGTTATCCCTCCATCTTCGTCCTGGCCTTACTACATGTCCCTTACCATCAGCTTTCCCAACAAGAATCCTGTAAACTCTTCTTTCCTCTACCATTCGTGCCACATGGCCTGTCCATCTAAGTCTTCTTTATTTAATTTTTCTAATAATATCTGGACAAAACTAGCATTAAGCACGAGTTATTTTATACAAGTCATTTCGATGCCAAATGTTCCATCCAGAATCATAGAAAGATTCGTCTTCCTCTATTACATACACAAACAGCAATTATTTTAAAAATACATGGCGCGTCCGAGTTAGAAAATAGTTCAAGTATAAGGAACAATAAAATAGCGCTTTTCTACGGCAGGGTTCGGACGTAACTTTTCACCAGTTTATAGTGCCATGCCTCAATGTCTTCTAGATGCGGTAAAGAACATAGTATTATGGGGGATATTCTTTGCTCTTTTCTAGGATCTCTGTCTTCTCTCCTTTTTTATTTCCGCTCCATGCTTGAATTTCATCTGCAGGCGAAGTCATAAACAGAGCAGGAGCGTAGCTAACATTTGTCATGGATGAGTTATGGAAGGAGAAATCGTGTGAAACTCTCTGAGAACAATGTCCATATCAGCAAGTACGGCTTGGGTATACGCGAGGACTCTTTTCTGGGACCCCTGCGCCTTCAATATGCCGTTGCGTGCGGTGAAACAAATGACTACACGCGAAAAGGTGGTCCTGGGAAAGGAGACCACTAATTGCTGAGGAAGGTTCACCTGCACCAACTTGAAGAACAAATAATGAAGCTCATTACGGCTTGTTTCCGCAGAGTACGAGGGTGTACGCAGCATCGCTTATTGAACTTGTCAGCTCTTTCAGGAGATGAAAACCTTCCGTCTCCGCTGGCATTTTTTGCCTTGAAATAACCCCGACCCGAATTGCAGGCTCTTATATGCACCAGACGTATGGGATAAGAAGCAGCCAAGATGAGGCGGGTAATAGTACGTGACATACTTATGAAATAATGAAATGTCTAAGGATAAGTGTTTAATTATTGCTTCGTGATCATTATCTTGAATCTAGGTTCGAGTCAGGGCTCGAAATGGAAATTTTCACGAAACGGAACGCTTCACTTTCTTTAACACGGATCCTTGATTATTACGGCGACGAGATTACCGACTAGTTAAACGATGTATTACAATTAATAATAGTTAATATTAAAATATTTACACAAACATCAAATACAATACATTCGACACGACTCTTAAGGAATTTTCTTCCCTTTTTAAAATTGAAACACGCTGAAATAGTGAATGGTACAGGGTGTTTAAATAAAAGGTAACTGAACATGTAATTGGTGTTCAGATTTCAGTTACCTTTTTTTGAAACACCCTGTATTAAGCTCACCAAACTGCGGGAAAATATTTACCCCTTAGGTTGATCATGGAAAAATACAAAAAACGAAAGTATGAAGAAAAGAGAATGTCCATAAAAGAACTGAATTTATATAAAGATCTTGTGTAGGTGGATGGATACCTCACTCAGAACAATTAACCCACAAGCAACGTCAATAATAACTGATAAATAAAAAAGTAAGTACTAGATCCACAAGGTGCAAAAAGATGAAGGCAACATAGACGACATCATACTTTGCTAAACCCTCTCGCGGCAACAACACATCTCGACTTAGAGGGGAAGCTTATCTGAATTCTGTAAACATACTATTAAAGAGTATTAAGGATTTAGTTCACACAGAAACATAAAAATGTACTGAAATATCTAAACAAAATAATGAACTGAAACGGACCGTTGCCATTTCTGATGAGACGGAACTGGAAGGTTTCAGATTACTAATAATCGGAATGGCTTCGAGTCCCTGAGGTTTGTTCTTTCATCAATTTTAGCTAAAGACGCATTCAAAGAAAAGTGGTCCTGCTCTGTGTATATAAATCAATCAGGAAAATATATTATTGTTTTTAAATACATTAGGTTTTAAATGTTTGTGAATGCGTATAATTTGAACATTTCAACAAACCAAAATTATTAACATCTGTTCTTTTTCCTCAAGCTTTTTTCTTATTATTTGTTAACAGACAACACAACGTACTTCATCATTCTATGAAATCAGTTGATTATTAATATTTTAATTCAGTCGTATGTCTAGAACATTACATTTTATGTGTGAATGTCACACACGGAACGTTGGAATATCCTTAAACATGATTAAACCCCATCGTCGCTACAACCTAACGATGTAGAAAAGAGACAAATTAATAGAATCTTCCTCCATGCAATGATATGAAAACAATTATAATTACTAAATGGTTCATCCTGATAAAAGAATGACTACTTTCCAGGCATTTGTGTGGTAATTTTATTTAAAAAAAACTGCCAAAAATTTATTTCTAAAAATCTAAATGTAGTGCGACTTAACATTTCTTATTTTGATGTTAATAAGAAATTGAGATTGTACAGTCACGGACACTTCCAGCTTCTAACATCCCCAATGATTTTTAATCGGATAATTGCAAGCCGGAAGAATCCGTGACTGTACAGCCATGCAAACACCAAATATAAAAGTAATGTGGATGATCGATCAATTAAATCGATGAAAAGACCACGCATACACTAATTATTTTTTGTATCTCTAGGTTAAGCTTCACAATGAGGATAAATAAATTATTATATCAACAAACGTCCATGACTCGAACATATAACCTTAGAAAGTGAAACTTGACTGGAATATTCGTCACGCTCAGCCTAGGAAGCTTCAGAATATTAATATGTACGTTTTTTATTTTTTAGATAGGCTTAAAAGGAAGTCGTTCTTGAATACCATTGATAGACACAACGCCACCTGAATCAGGGTTGTTAAAAATCCAGAAACCCATAAATTCTAATGAGTTCTATTGGGTTCCGCAACAACACCTGATCCTTTTTTCTCGCACAATTTAAATTATGTCGAAGTTGCGTATTGTTTAATTGAAAAAAGGTTCCTGGACCGTATTAAAATTGATCCGGAAAAAGGGTTCCTCAACCGAATTTAAATCGATCCGGAAAAAAGATTCCTGGACCGATTTGAAATACGTATAAACATAAAAAGGTTCTTTACGGTCCAAAGTCCGTTTACACTTGCTCATTTTCTCTCGCGGGCAAGATTTCATTTTATTTACAATTCCTGGACCTTCAATAACCCTGTGATTGTTAAAGATCCAGGAACACATACATTCTAATAGGCTATTGGGTTCCGTAACAGGACCAGAACAATTTTTCTTGCACAATTTAAATTCGGTCCAAGTTGTTTAATGTTTCATTTCAACACGGAACTTGGCCCGTATTTAAATTGATCGAAAGAAAAAAGCTTCGGAACCGCATTTAAATTGATCCGGAGAAAACGTTTCCGGCCACCGTATTTAAATTCATACGGAAAAAAGGTTCCTGGACCGTATTGAAATTCATCTATAGAGAAGGCTCTTGGACCGTATTGAAATACTTTACGGTCCAGAACCCATTTACGCTTCCTGATTTTCTCTCCTGGACCGGAATTGAATTTATTTAAAATTCATGGACCTTAAACATCCCTGACCTGAATCAGGACACAATTTTTCAGTAGGCGAGATGGCTTGTTTGATCAAACTTCATGCAGAAGAATATCGCTCCTCATAAGATAAAACACCATTACTTCCAACTTCACTAAATTCTTAGACCTCAAACAACAGCTAATTGATATTCCACTACTATCTCTGTACAAGAAGCACAATGTTATTTCTTTGACCTCAGCTTTCATGAACAACAACGTTAGTATAGAGAATCACGTACAGAATTCAAAGCAATACTACTATCTGAGTAAGAAGGTTGTTGTTGTAGACCAACGGCAAAGGGCAATCCAATACTTGTTGTGATAGAAAGGCCTTTCACTGCCGGGTCATTTAGAGACAACAATGGGAAATCGATGGAACTTATCTTGTTAGTAACAGGTTGAAATCCTTGTTGCCTATTGCTGGAAATGCACCGTGTGGAGCTGTTTGGACGCCATTCGCCGGAACATTCTCCCTTGTAACAGTTTTTTGTTATTGTTCGACCGCTTCCTCGGTCTATTCGTTTCCTCCCGCATTCTCAAGGCAAGGGTCGTTGTCATTATTTCCTTCACAATGGATGCGGATTATGCACGGTTACAGTTTCAGATACGTAGGAAGGGGAACAGGTTTCACTTGCCTTCATATTCAAGTACCTTCTTGCGATGTGGTGCTTATCTGGTCCTCAACAGAGCTCTTACGGAGGCATCGTGGTTGGCTATAGAACCGTTGGATTTCAGCACTTAGCCGTCATTACTCGTGGTACGGTGGGTGCAGTACGGTCATAAAATCTAACGCGAATTCAATACATGGTGTTATAAAATGGATGATAATTTAAACTAAAATCATGTTAAACATTACTAACACAAACACCCTGGACATGTCACGTTACAGAACGAAAACAGAAAATAGGTGGCCACGTGTCCAATAACAATCACTAAAAAAGAATCATCGTTCCGGTGTATTTTATTTGTTCGCCGGCTCTGTGAATCGCCACCGAAGTTCCTGGGTTCGAATCCAGACCTCGACGTGGATATCCTTTGTGAATGTCTCTTCATCAATTGCTTTAATCATCATTTACCCTCATCGTCCCGAATAGCCAAAATTGGAAGAAAACAATGTAAAGTAACAATACAAATATAAAATGCAAATGGTTTCTTTGAGAGAAATCGCGTTGACAGCTGTTCCTTAGTTTTTATTAATACATGAATTCATGAATATATTAATACATAAATGCTCATAAATATTTGTGAAATAGTAAGCTAATAGAAGCATACAATTAGATTTCTTTGTTTAACTTTTACAGAAATTGTCTCATTCTAAAAAAATAGCGTGAGCACTTTACCGCTAACAAAATAGATCGACATTTATAGATGCATTCAGTATTGCTAGTTTATCATATGTAATTAATTACATAACCTTGTGCTGTTCCGTTACTTACATTGTTTCCTTCCAATCAACCTATTTTCAAAATATATGCTAACTCCAAAGGCAGAAAAGGTAACGTTAAATAACGCGAATGGTACACAACAATTTTAGACATATTATTTATTGAAATTTGATTTGGATATAGTGAAAGGTAAATTATAGACGGTCATAAATTAATGAATTTTAAATCTTATTAATTCTTCCATGATAATTACGTGCCTACTTCACATTAGAACGTAACTGTTTGTATCATCTCTCTTGGCTTCCCCGATGGAGCAGTAGTAGCGTCGTCGCCTTGTAATCAAGAGATACTGGATTCGATACCCGGTGGAGGCACATGGTGGTTCAGATTCCACTTTAAAAACTGTAGGTCCAGTCCCGATTAGCCTTACTGTGCATAAAGTGGACTTAGCCTTACTGTGCATAAAGTGGACTTAAAACACCAAATCAAACCAAACCAAACCATGATCTTCCAGGATCGTACAAAGAACTTGTGTGTTCGGGTGATATTCAACACCAATACAATTATGATATGGTTTCATTATCTGCAATATCTGTATATTACAGCTGGAGCTATATTCTTACAATATGTGAAAAGTGTATTCAATCTCAACTAACTGGACATTCTATAAAACATATAACGGGAAGAATGCTTCCTATTGTACATACCGATCTTCAAAAAGGGAGTAGCGATTAACTGACCTAAGTAGAGAAAGGAGGTAAAAAAGGAGAAGGGAAGCAATAATGATAGGCAATAAATGAGTAAGTAAAACAAGGTCAATATGGAGTCATAAAAATAAATTCCCTCTAACCTACAGCATGGAGTTTCTACCAGTTGATCCAAATAATTACGTGGGATTTCAGTGAACCTCAACTGTCCACTCCTGCAACCCCAAGGTGACAATTGAAACCACTGACCATTACAAAGGGTCATTCGCTCTATTGGCCAGATACGTGAAAATTGTAATAAATTATCCATTTCCACCATGATCGACTATATTAATCAAAGCATTTCGTATGTCCAGGGCTGTGGAACGGCGATTCGACCGTAACACACATTGGCCTATTCCATAAACCAGTAGCATGTCAAACGAAAGCAGACAGACACAAAAATGTACGATAAACTTGTAGTAAATTATACTGTAACGACCTTGTGGTGATAGATGGTTGAAAACGTGTCCTGAATGAAATCTTACTGAGGTTTCAAGTTTATAACCGTGTTGAGTGGTGTATTTAAGATTATATTTCGGAGTTAAATATCAATGAATGCAACCAGTCCACAAACTCCAAGGGTGAATTGCAATTCTACCTCAGGATAGACATACAAAATTTATAGAAGGTACTTTAGAAAATGAGGATTTTTGATGATGATATTCGTAATGTTTGGGAGGTTCAAAGTTTCTCGTTAGTTATCCTGGTGGTAATAGACGTTTAGAAAGAGCAAGGCGAAGATGGAATGACGATATTAAAATGGGCCTGAATAAAACGAGTAAGAATGCTCGAGATTGGACTGATCTTGTCCACCTTCGGGTGTAAAAATGTTTATGCCCGTTAGGCTCCCCTCTTCAATATACCACCGACCTACGTTACATATTTGAATTTAAAGAAGTTGTGGATACACAGAATTGATACAAAGATAGCAATGGTTTAGCATATACCTTTTGAAAGGAAAGGACATCGTCAGTACATAGTATCTTCTCCATGTTGGTATTGATCATACATACCATATCTTGGTCTTGTAATTCATTTTAGTATCCTTGAATATCTTTCTTATTTCGATTCCTTGCCAAAAGTTTTGTCAATCTGTCATTAAATTGTCAAATTATTTTCTCATAATCCGATTTATGTAAGCATTCCAACGTTTCTATGGGATACGATCTTTACTTCTAGGAAGGAGAGCTGCTTGTAAATTAACATAACTGCTGCTACTTCTTTCTGATAATATTACGCTAGATTATCCATTTAAAAATTATGCAAGAAAAACTACGATATATGTCTAAAGATAATTCTGCTTTGTACATTATGCAATTCACACATGAAAACCATAATGGACTTTGATCTTCAGCATTTAAAGATCTGCCTGCGTCAGCCAAACAGTTTTTTTTTTGTTTTTTGTTTCTTGTTCGAAAGGAGAGTAAATTTCGAAAAAAAAAACAGCGGGGTCGGCCAAAGATCCTGCGGAGACTTACGTCATTCTTTTAGCAAATAGTTGTTGTTCATGTTAACATTCTGTAAATATATTTTTTTCACCAGTTAGGGTACGTCACCACACGGGAACACTGACGTACGTACACAGATTTTTTTTCGGAGGGGGTTGGAATTGTAAAAGTGAATATTATATCGCTGAGTTCTTGAGGAAGGAGGGAACAACATCATTACCATTTTAATAATTATAATTATTAACCTTCGTTTTGAAAGTTCCTCGATGACAAAAATGGCAATTAAGGGCCATTTTAAGGGAGCTTGCGTTCATTACTTGTTTTCTTTTTTATGAGTTCTTTACTGTTTTCATTTGGAAGTTTTGATATTTGCAAAATGTCGGATGGCTGTAGCCCCATAAGATCCACCATGTGTACGACAGTACACCGGAATATAATTTCAAATCGTTTGTTAGTAGTTTTGTTCTTGTGAAGAATGAAGTTATAGATAAAAGGTAAAATGAAATGCAATAACTAAATCTTACACGGAATATAAAACCAACATCTCTGGTATTATTATTTCTAATTATAGTCTAATTTAATATAATTCATGTTATGTAATAAATTGTACCTCTCTTTTTAATTAATATTATAACCGGTACAACAGAGACCGATAGATTATAAGTGGTATTTAATGTTGAAAGATGTTTGTTCGAAGAAAGAGTACATTGTGGTTACTCATGCCATGCCTCTACAGTATGAATGTCATCATGTAAGAGTAATGTTAGAAAAAGGACTATTTCAGATTTTTAAAATTTGTATTAATATTTCGTGTGATCATGTACGTGCACATTAAACGATGTACAAATTATTTTTTAAAAAAATATTTGCTTTCAATACTTCTTGCTTACTGTTTAGACAATTTTCAGTATCCGTAGTTACTGAAGTTAGATTTTAGAAGATCTTAAGGTGCTTTCGTATCAATTTAGTTGTGCAGTTATTTTTATACTTCCACTTCCTACTTTAATTCCTGTACCTTCTTTCTTGGTAAGAGTAAATGAAGCTTGTAACGTTAGCTTCCGTTTGTTTCCGGCTTTAGAGTCCAGCGCAGATAATTCTGCCGTGCGATGCGCGAAACAACTAAAGAAGCAGTGTTGCTAATGGAGCAGATAGAAAAATCGCTGCAGTGCGCCGATGCACAGCTGTTACGTACAACAATAAAATTAGAGAATTCAGATCTATCTAACGTTGAGTTTTAAACGTCATGCATTATACCAGGACTAGGATTAATATGTACTAACAAGTGGCTTTGTATGTAGCTACATACATATGGACTAAAAATTCGCAAAATATGAACTAACACATAAGTAAAATTACCAAAAACGCTGCAAAGAAGACATCTTCATACGATTCCTTATTTGAGTGATTTCAAACAAAATAAAAAAATATATATATTATTTTTCATTGCATTAATGCACTGGTGGCGTTCTAACTTTTCACTCCCAAAACCCGTATACACTGGTATGGAACTGCAACGGCAGATAATAATATGCCAACGTGTTAAACCGCTACAATTGCACCATAACACTCCTCCTGAAGCAGTATTATTATTTCCTCTCTGAGATCGGCGACAGTCGGTTGCCTTTGTTGTACATTTACAAAGGATGCCGACTTCCACAACAGTAACAAGTACATATACTGCCACTAGACGATAAGCTGCGCGGCTTTTTCTTTTGTTATGAACCAGGGCCGGCGCTAGTCATTTTGCCTCCCTGGGAGGTGGCGGCAGATGCCGCTCTATTTCGACCCCCCCCCCCCCCGGTCATTACGCAGCAACGGAAAATTGAAAATCAATATATTCCTAACTAAAACATCAAACTATAAAATAAATAATGAGACTTCTTATGCTATTTCAATACTATTCAGCGCAAAAGAATATCTCGCTCGATCACAGTTTTCAATAGGCTTATTTTTTTCTTCTCTTCAAATTTTGCCGCTCTGGGCGATGGGACGGTTCGCCCTCCCCTTCCGCCGGCCCTGCTATGAACTTGGTCACCCATCAAAGCATGGCAATTTTAACACAGAAAACAATATGTATCGCATTAAGCAGCAAAAATGACAGCCTCCTCTATGTAATTTCTACAAGAACACGTGCCGGAGCCAGAGTTGAAATGATGTTGGAGCCACATAATTTATTTATTTTGAATAATTCCAAAATTATCAAATATGAACAATTTGTTGCTGCTGTTCGCTGCTCTCTTGCCAAAATGCTTTATTGGTATGCTAACACCATGACTGGCTTCCTCCTTCATGAACTCGTGCACGTTGCTTAGAATTTCCCGAGCTTGGCTCTGCAAGGTTTTTGATTTCAACTTCGACAGAACTGGAGGCATTATGGAATTTAACGTTCATTAGCAAACACACACTTTTACATACACACACGCAATACACGCACACAACGTCAAACCGGTCAAATACTTAGTATAAAACAAAAATATGGTGCTTCCAATCCAACAAAACTCACCGCCACTTTACCTGCCTTTTCCCCTTCCGTGACAGAAATAGTGCTTCATTATTACAGTTGGCAACACTAGTTACTAGCTAGCCAATGAACATGCACTGCATAAAAGAAGCAAGCACTACGCCGTGCTATATTGCCACATTAGCGTCCCTACCGAACGGTGGGAACCGCGAGCTGGAGCGCTATTCAATTGTTTTCAATGATGTTTGCGCGAGTGTGTCCAGGAATGGAATGACAATGTGGCAACAATAGCGAAGGTTTTCGAGCAGGGTAGAACACATGATGCTAAGAGAGAGGGAGACGAAACGAAAATTCGTTTCTACGCAACGGCAAATTTACGTGTGTGGCACTCTACAGTCCTTTGTATGAATGAATAAGAAGTTTCGAATCCTTTTCGGTATCGTGCTGCACGTAAGCCTTGTATGAGAGCGCCAGCTACAATACGTGCACGTTCTGTTGTTTTACGACCAATCCCTTTTAACACGGTAGGAGACTGGAATCTGCGCCACGGAAAATAAATCCTCCGTGTAAAACTTTCAGGAGGAGGAACGAGTTTTGAAATTAATACAAGTTAAATAGATTGAAATCAAAAGAGTGCTCGTGCAGATACAATGTCAATTGATGTGAATTCTGTCAGGATAGTAGAAAAAGTTGACGGTACCAAGGTAGGGACCGAGACCAAATTAAACAATAGGGAATTTGCTGTCACTGAATGAAATGCGGAAGTAAAGATGGTGTACTGATATTAAGGTCTATAAGTAGTATCCATATAAATTAATCTATTTTGTAATTGAGAGTAAATACTAAGTATGAGGACCATTTGTGTGAAGGCGCAGATAAACCTTTAAAAACAAAATAAAAATGTAATTATGAAGTAAGTTCATCAACGCTCGGCCTAAACAAGTGTAATTTTACAAATTTGAGTACGTATTGTCTGACACATATTTGCTTCTTAATGTTTAGTGTTAATAAACCCTTCACTAAACTATGTACTGCGATCAATTCTGCTATCGAATGCTAATAATACACTTGAGATCAAATCTCTGTTGCTGGTATCTCACGGCTTGAAATGTACAACTCGGGACTCGAACATGGAACTCACGCATTGAGGCTAAATGTGCTTTGACAGAAAATTTGTATACATTAAAAGTCTTCACACGGTATGAATGGAATTCAGAAACTAAAAACTGAAAATAGAATTGCCTTTCTTAGTACTGTAGGAAACTACACCCTTCAATAATATGCACAACTGCATATTTGCATTGGAACTTTAGTTGCAAGGGTGAACTGCAATCAATATAATGCTAACTACAGCTTCTCATTTAGTCATTTCGACCCGTATTTCTTCCGATACATTAGTGATTGAGCTATATCATACCGTAAAGAATAAGGAAATTGAAAGAAAAGTAGAATCACCATTGGGAGTTTGCGTCTGTGTATCGTCTGCGTATGAGACGGATATCAAATCATAGTGGAAAGTGGACGTTGAGGGAAACAGTTTACATAGAAGAAGAAACGAGAAACAAATGAAAGTAACATAATATGAATTTAGAGCATGTTTGTTTAGTCATGTTACCTTCAGATTATATAGCCTTAGGCGCTCTCTGCGCAAAAAAGAAAAAAAATAGGAATAAAATAACAAGCATGCTTGCAATTTGCAAGTTCACGATACCATGATGCATTTGTGCATGTGTTGCAAGTTTACAAATTGAAACCTCAGGCAGATACATACGCAAATAAATAAATGGTTTAGAGCAAAGAAGACTGTTAAGTATTTCTCTCTACCACAGAGAAATCTTATGCTTTTAAGGATAAATCTACAACAATGGATATGTGTGTATTGTTGTGTATATTTCAAATAATGTTTTGCGTCTGTTGTGAAATGACTGAGATTTGTTTATTTTATTTCGTTTTTCTGTCACATTTGGCTAATCGTGACTATTAGGATGAGCGATGACATGATGAAATTGATGAAGGGACATTCACAAAGGATGCCCACGCCAGAATTCGAACCTGGGACCCTTGGCATCGCAGCACGCTGGGCTAACCACTCCGCGAAACGGCTGAGAGAACATCACAGAGTAATTGTGTCTTACCAGGGTTCGAACCCACAAAACCTTTCTATGGCAGCTAAAGTATAAGTCTTCATTGGATTTTAATCTCAAAGAGTAGTTCAAAATAGAATTCTTAGAGATTGAAACTCAAAGTCAAGAGGACCTTAGTAGTGTTGGTTATCTAGTCGACCATTTATTACTGCTATTACTGTATGTATTATTACGAAACTACACACTATGCACAGTGAAACAATACCTAAATTTCAATGAAGTAACTATTCACTAACTTTTGAAATGTACAATGTACTGTTAATATTATACTGACAGGAATGTAAAACCATTTGTAATACTTGTAATTTGAGAATAAACATTACACTAATGTATCATTTGGTAAACTAAAGTTCCCATCTTTTGGAATTCGTTTAATACTTCCTTGCAAATAAGTTGAAAAGTTAGGTGTGGAGAAGGTGTGATACATCAGAAGGAAACAAAGAAAAAATGATGGAATTTGCCATCATCTATAGAGCTGTTCTGCAAGAGCTGTTAGGTACAGTGTCATATTCACTTAGCTCGAATAATTAGTTTTCGCTTTCCCTCCCAGCGTTTCGCTGTGACAAGAAAACAAATGAAGAACTAACTGCACCTTGGTCAGCATAGAATTTGGAGGAGGGGGAGAAAAAACAGCAGGGCCTTATTATTATTATTATCCGAAAGTGGGAAAAATGGGACGATAAGGAAACTAAGATGAACGAAATTGCACTATGGATAAAACTTTTAAAGCTTAAGGGTGACGAGATTATAATTAAAACTTCTATAAATGAGATATTTCGTGTGGAAAAAAAGGTCTATATTATAATTCGGTTTCGTTTGTATATTTTCAAACGCAAGGAAACACCCTTATCAAAAAATTTAAAGTTATACACATCAAACACGAAGATCAACTTTGGTAGCAATATCGAAATTACTCTTATGTCTATACTATCAGCCTACCTCCGTTTTGGATGGTTAACGCAACGCGCTACGATGCCAGAAGCCCTGGGTTCGTATTCCGATCTGAACATGGGTATTCCTCACGAGTGTCCTTCAATTTCATCATATCATTACTCATTCTCATCTTCGGGATTAGTCAAAATTAGCAGAAAAGCGAAGTAAAATAAACTAAATCAATTATCAATCTGCACTACCAGCCCATTTATTTATATTTTGTCTTTAACGTTGCTTTTATATATATATATATATATATATATATATATATATATATATATATATATATTGGATTTACGCGAAGATAAGTAGGGATGATGAAATAGGAAATTTAACAAAATATCATTGTCTTACGCAAGATTCGAACCTGAAACCTCTGGCTTCGTAGTAGCACAGGTTCAGTTTAATTTAGGAGGTTTGAATCGTAGATTTCAGAACGAGTTCATTCTCAACATTCATCTTTTAGAAAAATCTATTAGCTCCTTATGCAATGGTTACATTACATATTGATTTTTCTATTTACTATGCGTATCTAGCACTGTCTACTTTGATATCTCTAGCTTTGTACGTTCCTGATATGTAGAACTGGTGCAATGATCACAAAAAGTATTGCCAAGACATGGAACATACAAAATATACACGCTTATAAGTGGAGCAAAATGAATAGAAATATTCACATTCACATTCTGCCTATATTCAATTTGTTGGAAAACTGTGGGTTAAAATATTACACAAAATCCATAGAAGCGCTAGAAAAAGTGTAAGCGATGTATAAAAACTTGCTAAAAGGTTTGGCGTACATTGAACAACTTTTAAGTTTGACACATAAAAATTTTGAAATTTCGCAAAAGAATCGAAGTCGACATAAAGTGAGTCGGCGTCTGTGGCCTTCGTTAAAGGTTAACATGCCCATTTCCGCAGCTGAGGAAAACCACGAAGAAACTTCCAACACAATGGGTCCAAACATGAGGTCGTCACGTTAACGACTCATTTAAAGATAAACGAACTTGGTTATAGAGTTGCGTCTAATTATAGCCGTTCAGAAAATGTTCACAAAAGACAGTTGACAAGCAAAGCTAGTACTGCCTCGAGATAACTAGCTTCAACTAGTTTTAACAAGCTTCGGGTTCAACAGTATCGTGCACAATATAACAAAATCAAATGTCCTAAATATGAGTAACAGTACATTTTCCCATAATTCCTTTCCACACATAAACTCTGGAAGTCAGGCGTAGTTATGCACCGTTCCGGAAAAGGGAAAGGGCAAGTCTCCTAGGTTTTAATGGAGAAATTAACATATTTGCCACAAGAAAATCACGAACGATTCCCTTTCGTCGGAAGGTTGTTTCTGCAGTCGCATCATGACATGTTACGCTCTGATTAAAATGTAATTTGCAGAACGAAAAGAAAAAATACAGCAAGTACTGTTAATTGGGAAAGACGTATAATTTGTGTATAGTCACTTTCCCTGGCGGATCGCTCGCTAAACACGGAACGCTTACGTGAAAAAATGTCGTGTTTGTTTTACAGCAAAATTGTAAACAGATTTTCTTCTCGAAGCTTCTTTCAGAGAATCTTCACAGCCTTACAAGTGAAGCAAATATCACTGCAGTGAAAGGGAAAAGCTGTACGCCTCACAGAAGCATAGCATAATACATTCAATAGCATCTGTCCTATGATAATCAGATTATTTGAAAGGATGATATCACTGGCTTGTAATTATCAAGGAGAAATGCGTACATTCAAGATTAATCTTCGAATTTCTCTACAATTATGCCGAAATCTGATTTGTCAGTTTCAATGATCTGTCTATACCTCCACACATATGATAAAAAACATGCTAAATTCATACGTTTCTGAGAATAAGGTGCTTAATTAACAGTTTAACGTGACATTTAATACATGTGAATGTATAATTTCGTTACGTTCTAACGTTTTAAGAATGATGAAGAAGATATATATGTGTAAAAATGTGAAAAGAATAAGCAAAAAAATGAAAATAAATGCTCTTTTACTGGCATAGCATAGACGCGGGAGAGACAACTTTCCAGCTAATCTAAGAGTTGGTGTTTTAAGTCCACTTTATGCACAGTAAGGCTAATCGGGAGTGGACCTACAGTTTAAAGTGGGATCCGAACAACCCGGGGCCCCCTGATTAAAAGGCGGCAACTACCACTGCGCCATCGGGGAGGCCCTACACAACTTTCCAGAAATAAATACATTACACTTAACAATTTATGCTTAAAAAGCCTTATTCACTACCTGAAAATTACAGGTTGCAGTGGAACAAATTTTCTTTAATCATCAACCTTCCTTCATAACTCTTTTCCAGCAAAAATTAGAATATCAAGAACCAAAATCGCCGTGTTGTAAGACTTCTGCAACGAATTTGTCCCAGAATATTTTCAAGAGGCGGAAGCTATAATAAGTGGCTTTTTAGGTGGCATCTATATTAAAATATAAATATTATATATTACTTGTACAATTACATCATAAACGTCAATCAACTGTTTCGTGTACATATATTTGCCAATCGCATACGAAGTCTCTTAAAATAAAATAAATGTATCCATAAAATATGTATTAGTCATTACCTATCCTTATGCGAATAGATGTAGCCGATTCAGGTGAAGCACACTTCATAAACTTTATAACTAATTAGCACTTACACGTCCCACTGCGTTTTATTATTGGAAAGCGAAGAAATGTAATATCACCCCATCTGTTCCATCCGCAAATTAGCCAGTGATGAATTCAGGTGGTGGCCCGGAGGAACCCCTCCCCCCCCTGAAAATTATAAAGCACTTCCAGAAAATTTCAGTGACCTGACAGAAGAATTTTACAATGGATCCGAAATTTAGCAAACATGTACAGTTTGGTTTTCTTTCATTCAATTTAACATAGAAAGTATTTTCTTTCTCTTTTTTAGTAGTTATAAGTAGTGTTGGCCGAATATCGCGATATTGAAAAAATATCGTCCAGGCGATATCAACTAGACGATATATCGTCACGATATTTTGGCGATATATATAGTGTCGGCGATATATTGTCACCATATTTGGCGATATATATCGTGTAGGCGATATATCGTCATGATTTTTTTGCGATATATATAGTATCGTATCATCTGTGACGATATATATAGCGATATCAAATTTAGATAAATTAAGAAATATTATGGAACAGCATACGCTTCAAGCGTGTATATGTGTCAGATGCTGAAGGGGACGAGGAACTCATAAAAAGTTTAATTCTTAAAATAAAAGTTAATTAAACCTAATTACACTTAATATAATTTAATTACATATCAGAAGCAAGGGGCAATAAAATATTAGAGTTGTTTTATTAGTGTTGTAAATTGATGCCTATGACATTTCCCTCCGTGAATTTCGATGTTTCCCCCGGAGAAAAAGTGTCTGGATTCAACACTTATTATAGTATTAATGAATCTGAAACATTACTTAATTCCAGTGGAAAGTGTAGGTGAAATTGTCCTGCTCCCATGAACACATACAGGGCAGTAGGTCTTTAGACGGTTGAAGTCTGAAGATCAAACAATCACTGCAAAATTAACCGCAATTCTGACACACTTCTGTGACACATTTGTGTTCCACTTTTCCATGATGGTCTTCCAAGATTCATGGACTGTGTGAAAATGTAAATCTGGAGAATATAATTAAAAAAAGTGAAAGAGTGAAGGGAACAACAGTCCCTGAATGCATATGTGCCTTAACAAGTGAACGTAATTAGTAATTAACACTGTATCCAGCAGTCCAGCTTCTTAGCACTCGCGCAACTAGCACAAACTCAATATCATCGAAAAACGTTCGTCAAGGAAAACTGAATTCTGCTATTCGCAAGGACAGTAAACGTTATGTTCAGGAAATTGTTCTTGAGGCACAGAGCTGCAAAATGGAATCCGAGTCACTGAAATATGTCCCTGTCGGGAATCATATCCAAGGAACTTAGACTACAAGGTGATTCATTGTTCTACTCTGCTTATTCTAACCAATAAGAAACCAATTTTCCGATATTCGATTTCAATTTCAGGGTCTTAAGGTGCAATTTATGATAAACCAATTTTTTTATATTTACCTCAGGTTGGGTTTAAAGTGAATCACTGGTTTTTCTTGTCTGAAAGATTTCTTTTAATTAAGGTGAAACAAGAAAAAGCTTTCTAACAGTTCCCATTCATTCTTATATTCGATACGTTAAGCTTTTACGCCTCACACTAATTTATTTTATTACTTATTTTCTCCTTGCAATTGGCAATTACTTACTATGTATAATAGCTAAAGTAATAATATTTGACTAACATAACAAGGTAACAAAACATACGCAAATATCGAGAATGTGTTTTATTATGCACCTTTCCAGTCGAGCTTCAATATTACTTTAAAATTAGTGTGGGCTCTGGATAAAATAAAAGCATTAACTTTAAAAAAAAACTGAACACAAGGATATAGTGTAACACACTGTTATAAGTCCATAGTGTCAAGGAGACAGAGTAGATGTCATGGTTCTAATTTCACACTTGGTACGACTATCGCATAACCTCAAGTGCGCTTGTGATGAGAAAAACTGTGAACTTTTGTTTTTTCAAAGTGTCGGTGTTCTTGTTAAACCAAGAGCGTTGAGCTGGGAAAAAAGCTGCAACCAGGCGTGGAATTACGGGGAGGGGGGTAGGGACGATCGCCCCTCCCAACTAATAGTTTTTTTTTACATATTATGCCTAATATTTTTGAAGACTCAAATGTTTTTTTATCACCAGGTTTAACAGGATCTAGAATATTGTTTAACGTTGTTTGATTGAAGCCCACTTTATGGCGGGAACTGGAACTACCCAAAGAAAACAAAACCTATTATCTCAAGGAGCCTCGAGTTCGATCCGCTGTTGAGGCAATTTTCACAGTGGTTCGCATCCAAATTTAAACTGTTATTTTTCACAATAATACTTTCATATCTAAAACATGGAAGTCAACTTGTTTCCTCTTTACAGTACTGTGTATTGTTTATGTAAAAGAGTGCAAGTGTAGCTTAGAATTGATTGTCGGCGAGGTCAGGTACCAGACTTCAATTCGCCCCTCCCAACCGTGTCTTCTGGATCCGCTACTGGCTGCAACATGCCCCTTCTTAACAGTGAAAACCATACTAGGCTGATCGTTATTTCAATGGTTTCTATTTGATGAACAAAAATGCCAATACCATTTTCCGTTAACTTTTTTCTGGTGGTGACAAAAAAAAACGAGAAGATGAGAATTGTGTCATCACGGCTAAAAGACAAAAACTGAAAAATAGTTTGTACCATACAGGAAGGAACCTAGTTTCAAATAAAAGTTTGCTTCTGGTTTAACGACAGCTATGAGCACAGAGCTCTCAAGAAGAGATTTTTTCGAGATGTAGTCGAAGTGAGTTCTGGATAAGCTTCACAAAGTTAATGCCATTGTCATCTGTCAGCCGAGTTATAATAAAAGTTTTGTGAAATGACATGATTTTTTTTAAAAGAAAATTGACTGCTAGCTATGTTCCAAGATCAATATGTTATATTTGACAATGATTTGGAAAAGTAACTTTTAATTGATTTTCACACCAGAGATGGCTAGTAGTGATGAATTCCCATGAAAAATTGTTGGAATGATAAAAGAATGTAGAGTTCAGTTGGTGTTTTAAGTCCACTGTATGCACAGTAAGGCTAATCGGGACTGGACCTACAGTTGAAGGTGGGTTCCGACCAATATGTGCCTCCACCGGGTATCGAACCCGGGACCCCTTGATTACAAGGTGACGACGCTACAACAACGCCATCGAGGAGGTCCCCTGTAGAATGTACAATACAATGTATATGGAATATTTTTAACGATTTTAATATTGATCGGAATTTAGAATGTTGACAATAGCCTTGGTTTAATGTGTGAATGATTTATTTTTTTCAACACCTTACACGTGTGATAAACACAAAGATGGTGTTGGGAGTGTGTCAATGACTGTGAGCCGACAAATAATTCTTAAGTCTCTCTGTATTAATCGTTTAACTGCCACGCGGAAGACCCGGGTTCGATCCCAGGGGTTGGTGATCTGAGATTAGAATTGCCGACCTTGTCCATGCATAAAGCGACTCTGGGTTTCATCTTGCCCCTAATAAGTGTGTACCTGGGGACAACCATGGGGCGTAAAGGTGGCCGCAGCGTGGTGCTGATCACATCATCTCCAAAATAGCCTAGATAGATTATGTGTTGGGTCCTACCCGCGCATTCCATAGATATACCTTCATTGCACGGTGCTATATGTACAGGGAACTTTACTTTTTTACCTATACTATGCTATGTGCTTGGCAGATATAATTTTGAGCTTCACATAATTTCAAGCAACTATAAGAACCTAAATCAACTGGGAATTGCAGTTTTGCAGTGAGTCGGAGGTCGAGTAGGTTACATAAGTATTACCAAGCAAATTTTTTCATCACCATGTTTCTGATTGTCTTATAAAATGAGAGCTTCAGGGATTGAAACAAAACTACAATCAAGTTGCTGTTAAGCTCTGTACCAACAATTAATTCCTTTAAAAAAATGCAAGATAAAATGGTCATGGGTGAACAATACTTGTGAATCTCACTGTACATTGGTAGCTAGTAAGCCGAAACTTAACACTCTTGTGTCTCCGTTAGATTTACATTGAAGTCACTTTGAGCTTAAACTAGAACAAGAATACCAAACTGTGAGGATTACTAAAAGAAGCGCGATTTGACAGCACGAGAGGAATATTGAGGCGAGGAAAACAAGGATATCTCAACTCGGAGCCAGAGAAGAAATGAAAAAAAGGGGTCGAAGCATAAACCATCAAAAAGAACGACATTGACATAATGTTTGTTTTCACGAGCAACTCACGCAGCCGACGAGGGCAAATAAATCTAATTTTGACCGTCGCAACGTGCCAAGTTATGTAACGGAGACCGGCCAGGCATGAGCACATAGCGGAAATATACATATGGTGCTGCCTGTTCCATCCGGATTGCTTTTCCCATTTCATCCGTAACACCGTTCGTGCTCCAAGGAGGCGTTTTATTCGAGAACTCGCTCAATTATACTTATTAGTGGGGTAATAAAGTAAGAAGCTGCGCTATAATGTGTAATTGGCAGCTGTACTTGAATACAATGTAGGTGTTGTTTCTTAAAGTTAGTTGGAGGGCCTCCCCGACGGTGCAGTGATAGCGTCGTCGCCTTGTAATTAAGGGGTTCCGGGTTCGATACCTGGTGGAGGCACATAGTGGTTCGGATCCCACTTTAAACTGTAGGTCCAGTACCGATTAGCCTTACTGTGCATAAAAGTTAACTTAAAGCACCAAATCAATCAATCAATTAAAGTTAGTTGGGCCTATTGGTTACAATGCCTTGGTGCAATTCACAGTGGATCACGAATTTCATTCTGGGTCTCCCTGATGGCGTAGCCGCCTTGAAATCAACGGTTGCCGGGTTCGATAGCCGGTGGAGACAAATAGCGGTTCAGACTTTCAACTGTAGGTCCAGTCCCGAGTAGCCTATCAACTGTGCGAATTAAGTCCTTTGTTTCTTTTGTGGGGGGGGATGCCAACTCGGTGGCGTATTTGTGATTTCATCTCGGGAGGTAGTCTTTTTTGGATATGCAAATTTGTATAGCCAGTCAATAAAGTAAACAATTGATTTGCGGTTCTATGTTAAATCTTTTGATAACTCTACACGCAATTTAGAAACATTATATTTACATTCTAAGAAAATCCAAACTCTATCGAAAACTTGACCAAATTTCTATTGCCAAGTTCAAACTTAACCAACTCACCTACATGTTTCTGACGAACACTTCAATAGATGTAAAATATTAGTACTATGCCAAATAGGAAACAGCCTGCTGTAGTCTCGGATTGAGTTGGTGTTTTAAGTCCAGCTTTATGCACAGTAAGGCTAATCGGGACTGGACCTACAGTTTAAAGTGGGATCCGAACTACTATGTGCCTCGACCGGGTATCGAATCCGGGACCATTTGATTACAAGGCGAGGACTCTACCACTGCGCCATCGGGGAGGCCTGCTGTAGTCTCGGCTCGGTGAGGTTGGTCAGATGTAAAATGGTGCCCTTTCTTAATCCACAAGGCTGCATTCTTATAGGCAGGGATATCTTGGACACGAATGATTTTTCACTTGTGTTTATAACATAGTTAAGAAATAGTATACTACTTAGGTATTTGCTTTCCATTCCATTATCTTTGACGGGGATAAAAACATCAATGACAGGGTTAAAAATAATTTTCATTGCCGAGGATATTTTTTTTGGTGAGAGGAAAATCATCGGCATCTTCTACCCACCCGCTCCTTTCCCTTAATTCGCACACTGAGCCTATCTGTGCATAAAGTTGACTTATTAACAAAAACTCATAAGAATCTCATACTCGGATCCCAACTAAAACTATAAGTGAAGCATAACTGGAGTTGAAAACAAACTTTACAGAACTTTGACTAACGGCACTTCTATTCGTGTTTGGTTGCAAGTTGGGAGATGGGTATTGGGTTTTCTTGACTGAAATCGTTAAAGCTGACAACGTTTGGAACATCTGACAGACTGAAGACTAGCAAGAAGAAATATTTACCCAGCAAAGCAGCGCAGTGATTAAATCAACTTTTTTTAGCTTATTTACTCAATTCTGAATATTAGTACACCTGTTTTAGTAAATAAACAGTCCTTGCAAGTGATTTTACAACACCATTAGCCAAACCAGAAGACTCACAACTTATGACTGTGCAGCACGAGTTGTTAGCATGTATGTAGAGGTTTTAAAAGCAACTGCCTCAACTTCATGCATACATACAGGGTGGCGCACGAAATGTCTTACCATTTGTTTTGTTTATTACACATTTATTTATTATCGAAACATTAAAAATTAATGCTTAGTGAATTATCAGAGCATGGAAAGTTTGTTTAGTGCAGAATGTGTTCAATGTGTCCACCATTATGGTTCACAACCTCTTGCAAGCGAACCTTTACATTTGTCACAACCTCCGGCACAAGTCCTCCGAAATTTCACGGCATAACTGCACAATAAAGGGCTTGAGTTGCACTACATCTGCAGGCTTCCTTGCGAAAACTTTATCATTCAAGAAACCCCACAAAAAAAAATCACAAGGATTAATATCCGGGCTATGCGGGGCCACAATCTCCCACCTTCCTGACATTCAGGAAACCGATTAGACATTACACGCACATTAAACATCTCATACAGGAAATCAAGAACAATGTTTGCAGAATGTGGGCGGGCTCCATCTTGCATGAACCACTGAGTGTGTAAATGGAAACCTGTTGCCAAGAGCTGCGGAATAAATGAGTTCTCCAACATTTCGTTGTATCGTTCTTTGTTTACTGTGTCGTCAAAGAAAAACGGTCCAATGATTCCATGACTTGAAATTGCTGCCCACACACTCACTTTTTCTCCATAATTCTTACGTTCATGCAGTTTGTGAGGCTGTTCACTTGCCCAGAATCGAACATTTTGCTTATTTACCACACCATTTAAATGAAAGTACGCCTCATCTGTAAACCAAGTGTTGTGCAGAACATGATCTTCTTCCACTAACCACGAAGCAAACTGATGCCTTCGTTCCTTGTCCACTGCCGTTAGTTTCTGGACAACTGTCATTTTGTAAGGGAACAAGTGAAGATCAGAGTGGAGAATCCTTTGGATTGACCTACGAGATATTCGTAACTCAGCAGCCGCCCTTCTTGTTGATTTGCTTGGACTTCGTGCCAAAGCGACGCGAACTGCTTCAATGTTCTCAGGTGTTCGGACACTTGACGGGCGCCGTCGATTATTCTCCAACACAGAGCCAGTGGTTTCTAATTGTTGGCACAATCTGCGAATGGTCTGTTTACAGGGAGCCCATCTTGTACCAAAGTGTGCACGAAAATGCCTTTGTATCGCTACCAAACTCTTTGTTTCTGCAAAAAACATTACAACTTTCACCTTCTGTTCGACACTCAACCGACCGTTATCCGCCATCTTGCAAATTGCTGTTTCGCAACAAAATAGAGTCCGATACGGACTTCTCCTGACATCTACCTGATTTTCCATGAACCAACTCACCCGCATACGTGTTTTGAACATTCAATATATGCTATTAAAAATTTTATGAGGTGATTGAATGGTATGACATTTCGTGCGCCACCCGTATCTACAACGACTATATTTATTTTAAACCACCTGCTCCAACAGGAGTATATCAATATGTGTATAAATGTATGTATATGTATGTATTTGTTTACAGTTTGGAAACATAATATGCATTTCTACTGTGCTGTTACAACCTTATTGATGCAGCGCGTCACGATCTTGTCACCGAAGATTCCAGGTTCGAGTTCCGGAAATACGTTCATTTGTTTCATCTCATCATCATTCACCCTCTTTAGATGTGGCAGAAAAGTAAAATAACAACAAAATATGATATACAAGGTACCTCCCGATGGCAGTTCAGATGATTTATTAGCGCTTGACCTCATTATGTTGAGAATTCATTTTGTAAGATTATATTTCCATGAAGAATGCCAATGAAATCTAATTCTTATAGCAAGAAGCTCACATTTGTGTATTCTATAACTCACTATCGCTCGAACGGAATCGTTGGAAAACATCTTAGGTATTATTAAAAGCAGCAAAGCAAATGAAGCTTTCCGAGAAGGACCTGGATGCTCATTGATTTCTTTTCTCACCCCACTCAGTTTTAATTGGCAAAATCTTCCCTTTCAAGAAGTAAAAACGTAAGAGACCCTCGCATCGCAAGGACATACAGTACGCCATGAAACGCTACAGTGTTAAATGTGGCCAGTTCTATTACCGGTGTTCAGTAGTAAAAGAGTGCAGGCAGATTTCAAGAACATACTTGTCCGATTACCTGTTTCGAGCTCCTGGCCTTATTCCCGGGCTCCAATAACATGATAGAGCACATAGATTTCAAGAATATGCTCGTCTGATTAGCTGTTTCGACCGCCTGGCGTTATTCCAGGACTCCTATAGCATAACAACGCGGGCAGCTTTCAAGAACATGCTCGTTAGATTAGGTGTTTCGAGCGTCTGGCGTTATTTCCGGGCTCCAATAGCATAAGAGCACACAGGTAGATTTCAAGAACACGTTCGTCTGATTGGTTCTTTCAAGCACCTGCAATCACACCGCCTACTTTCTCCAGTGACGAAACAGCGTAAGGTTCACGCCAAAAGCTACAATGGCTGTGGTATAGTGTTACGGGAACACTAACTTGAGCTGAGGCCTGCAGAAGCGTTTCATTCGAAGCATCATACTTCAATTACCGTTGCAGAAGACAGGCGAATATTGATTTCTCTCCTTCGACAATGGCGAAAGCTGAACAAACAAGGAAGTCAACGTACCATGCTGGGGCACTCCAGACAGCTCCAAATCAATAATCATTACATCAACTAGCCAAATAGATCCTAGATTTTCATCGCAATCTCCTAATTGGTCTTCCTGGTTTGCAATTACCGCTTTATTTATTGCCGCTAATCCCGCCAGCCATCTTAACGTATCATAACAGTAGCCATTATCGTTAAACGGAGGGAAGACAAAAGACCCTTCACGTCCACTATTGCCTTCCCCCCTATTACAAAAATGGAGATTCATGGAGGACAAATCCTCCCAAGATCCACGAATGAAGTAAACGATGAAGGGGGAGCGACTAAAGATTCTTTGATCGCCCCGCGAAATTCATGTCGATGGCCTCAGAGCTTAGGGCCAAATACGGAAACACTCGAGGAACATGGCTGAGAGGGAGTCGAGTTGGTGTGATTTACCGAACGCAATCGACAGGGTCCTGCAGACACTTGAAGAAAAGAAGAAAATGCGTCGTGTTATCTGGTGCGGGGGGGGGGGGTGCTGTGCTTTAACGTCCTGACGATACTTATCCGTTCTGGACTCTTGATTTCGGTCCCTGCCCCTTTCATCCCCCTGGTCTTCAGGGGCGGAGGGGTTTGAATGACTAACGGTATCGTTTCGAGGGTCGTTCAAGAGAGGGGTTCCGCTTCGTTCTCTCACTTTGCTACTAAACGTGACGTATATTGGACGCGTAGCGATAATCAGCAGGCTTCGGGGAATGATCAATAATGACTTGCAAAAATGAGGGGGATCCTGTCTATCCTTTCTGTCCTCCAACGTTTGAAAATCAACCCTGGTCATCAATGAAATATCACACGGCTTGTTCATGGATCTGGGACCTTTGACGTTGAAGGAATTTTCTTATAAGAGCGTATGTGACCGTACCATATTCGTCAACACAGTTTCACCACACACACACACACACACACACACTGCAAGTATTTAAATGAGAATATTCAAGAGGGGGAACATCCCAATAAATCACTCAAAACATGCTTTTACATAAAAAAAATACAGGGAACTTAGCTGGTTAAAAATACTTAATGCCCTTCAACGTAATCAATATAATGAAAAAATAACATCTATCTGCAATTGTTATATCCGACTTCAAAATATCTCCTATTATTCTTCCTTCTTAACTTTTGTTTGAATTGCTGTTTTAAGTCCACTTTGGCACAGATGGGAAATGGACCTACAGTTTAAAGTGGGACCCGAACCGCTTGATTACAAGGCAGTGGCGTTACCACTAAGCCAACGGGGATACCCACTTAATTTTTTTGTGGCCGCTAGTGAAGACAAAAAAAATGCTGAGATAGTTCATAGTTATTGTATGGCTCTTTTCTGCCAGTTTTGGTTAATCGCCACGGCCATGGCAGGGATTATAACAACCCGGAAACTTCTGTGGCGGGTTAGGAAGTAGACCACTTAACGCGTTCAGCCACCGAGCGAGCTGAGCTATTGCGTCTTTATAGTTTATCTACCATTTTACACGATAATTACGATGAACTAATGAAATGTACTGTGAAACAATGAGAATGAAACATCCCCTACTATAGTACCGTAGAGTCGAACCTAGGAACATAGAATTCGCAACTGTTCACATCTGGATTATTGAAACGTTGCTGTAAAAGACAATATAGCATGTCTCAATTTAACAGTTAGTTTGCGTTTTGTGGTATTTTCTATTATTCTTTGTATGATTTTTGCTGTTTTTTGTGTGTTTGTAAAAGCAAATTTGGTGTTCCTGAAACAGAAGCAGCCGTAAATGTAAAACATAGACATCCAATCCACAATAACTAACCTTAAGCTCATATTTACTATAAATTATACCCTCTGATGAAGGCTAAGAAGCACATATCATACGTGTAGTGAAGGATAACAATGTTATCCTAGTAAATGCCATTGTAGTGAGGTAGAAAATGCATAATATCCAACAAATTGAGAATTCAGGTAAAACACCTCTTTGCTGATGATGTTACTGTCTTAACTTCCTCATACTATATCAGGTGTTCTGCATACAGGTTAGCACATAAATATGAAAAGAAAATATTAGTAAATATAAAAACACACACAACACTTAGGGTAAGAATATAAACGAAACTAAACTATTTCGAGAAAGGTCCGGGCTGTAAGGAGCGACCTCCTGGTAAGGCACCCAAAAGCCAACCTCACATCCACGTAGTACATCCCGGTAACGGCTTCTTGCAGGCTAACTAGGCTCTGGCGTCTGAACCTACGTCCAGTATAATCCTTCGTAGGGGTGTGTTCACCTGTGTTTGTCCTTGTGTGTGCTGAGTTCCCCTTTGGAGCCTCAGATTTTAATATTTTATTCCTAACAGAGAGCAGAGTTTATAGCTCGTGTTAAGCACTGAATGAATGAATTCGTTATAGAAATTCAATAGGGGAGTTCTTTTTTTGATAGAGCTATTATATTATCTTCCTTGTGATCTGTTCTCCATTTGGTTTTAGCTAAGGGGCAAATGTAGCCTGTGCGGAAGTACCTATATCAAAATCAGTCAGTCAGTCAATCACCAACATCCCTTGAAGAGTCAAAGCCTGCTAAGGAGTTTATCATAGGGAGTCACATGATCAATGCATCGATTTGCATCACTGCTATGAAGGACGAACACCGAAATTGTGGCTCGAACCCAGGACAGTTCGCACCAAAGGCGAGTGTGTCATCCATAAAGCTACACAGGAGCTCTGGGAGAAAGAATATAGAAGTATGAAAACGTACAACGCAAATACGTAACGGGTGGTATAAGATGAAAATTCTGTTCAAAATCACTGAGCAAGTCCGACATGTCGAATATTAGCTGTTACGTCATTCCGATCGTAATGTCACCTTGCGTCAAACCTGCGAAAGGAATTCTGGGAAGTGTAATAGGGAACCAAACGACCACCAGAGCGTTCGGAGCCGAAGCGCCGAGAATAAAGGCTCCACGGGGAAGCATATTTCGCAACCCCCAGGTGTCCTGGAACATATTGCAAATCCCATCCTTTCAATGGCCACTGAGTACGAGGAAGGCTGAAAAGTGAGAACATTGGTCTTCCTCCAGAGAAGAAGAAAAGTTCCAAGAGGGAGGGAAGAGGCTGCCTTGATGCTTCTTGAGAATGGAATCCCAGTCAATATGCTGGAAGTCAGGCAATTCATCAAATAAATTGCGGGTTAAGGGCGGAGCTATCTTAGTAAATGGTTGAACCAAGCTGTGGTGCTTCTGATGCATCAGCGCTATCCATCTATTGATGATCCCCCTGTAGGGCCACCTTGAGTTTGATAAAAACACATGGAACCATCACCAATATTCATGCACTGTGTGCTTACCGGTGCGTGTTCGGTTCAGATTACAAGTGAGGAAATATCGGATGCATTTTGTTTACGCTAGTTTATGATATCTTAATAACCATTAAATGCCATGTGCTTTTTGCAACAGGCACCTTTCTTCTTTTACTACAATGTTCTAAGTTTGTTCTTATTGAAAAGTTTCTTGTTTTTCGTAGGGATCGCAATGGAAAACAAAACGGAAAATTTGACATCCGCATGGCGGGGGATTACCTAATATCGGATAGGCAAATAACATTGTAATGTGAAAAAAAAAAAAAAATTACTGAAGAAATAAATAAATAGTTATTGCACAATATACAATGTGTGAGGTCTAAGGTTATATTTGATCAGGGAAAGAACATCAAAACAGAAGAAATTATTGATTTTTGTTTATGTTTTGGGTGTCACTGATTTGATTGCACTTGGTTCATTAGAAAGTGACACTTTACTAGAGCTCAGGGAACAATCAAGCAATAGAAGCAACGATGGCTCTCTATGATATAGGATCCACATCTTCCTTGACATCTAGAATGAAAAACATGAAAGATGTGTTCAAATATCCGATATCTGATATTTGGCACCCTTGTGCGGCCGATATTAGGGAACAGCCTATTGAGATATATTCGACGCCATGACACACTAACGAAACTTTGTAGAACTCTTAATCCAAATAGACATTTCAGACTTTACATTGTGAATTTCAAATATTAAACTGTTAATACCATTATCAGTCAGAAATGCAGGTGAAAATGAGACCGCAAAAACTAACAACTAGGAAATTCAATATTTTTCGCACAATAAAGACTAATTTACAATACCAGCCAGTCGACTCATACAAAAACTGACGCTATGGTGACATAAGACCTATTCTTAACACTTACTGCCGCTCGAGCGCAACACTTGGTTGGCGAGAAACAGTGGAATCCGATATTAGGACACTATCCGATAATCGAGCTTCTTCTCTTACACTTAGATATCTCTCGCTTTGGTGTACTTCAAGTGGACTACAATTTCCAAAACATTTAGCAGAATTATCCGCGTCAGGAAAGTTGATGCGTTATGAGGCTTCACTAACGGCGGATGGAAGCCTTGAAAGCGTTCCGCTGCCTCTCACATGGGCAGTAATGACATGCTCTCTGATTGTGCTTGCTCTGAATAAAGCAACATTTTTTCCTTCTATTTGTACAGTCACAGGCAATAAAAATGGGACACCTAGATCCTGAAATACTCGCTTGCCTACAACGCGTTATGTGTGTTGCCTAACTGTACGGCGATGGACAATCTTCAATAGCGACTTTTCAATAGGAAGTCTCGCTATAGCCTGAACGTTAGGCAACCGACATTACACATTGCAGGAAGCAAGCATTTCAGGATGTAGGTGTCCCAATTTTTAATGTCGGTTTGTTCTAATAAATACATTTGGAAATAAGCCTACAAAATTATTAAATAATAACAATAAATGACTGTGCATACTCAGTCTAGCTATAATCATTTAGTCGATACCTCAACGCAGTACATGTACTCCACGTGCTCCTAATGTCGTTTCCATGGGATACGCAAACTACATCAGTTAAGCTGCGCTCTACTCTTGGAAAGGCAATTGCCCGGGCGAAACAATCAGAGACGGATGTCGTCACCACGTGAGGAAGGGTGGGCTCTAGCCTACTTCAGGGTCATTTGTAGTAGAGGACACAAAAGATAAAGTAAAATAAAGGCAACAGGAAAAACTTGAGAGACAGAAATTAAGAAAGAGATAAACAAAGGGAAATAAAAGAAAGTTGGGAAACAAAGGGAAAAATAAAGAAAGCGAGAATGGGAGGAGGAAAGAGAAAAATATTACAGTATAGAAAGCGAGAAACTTAAGAAAATAGAGAAACAAAGATAAAAGGAAAGAAAACGAACACACCAAGAAATAGAGAGGGAAAGAAAGAAAATACACAATCAGAAGATGAAAGAACGATAAGAGATCCAGAAAAGAGAAAGAAAGTTAAATGAAACAAGAAAATAATGAAACAGGAAAAGAAAGAGATAAAGAAGAAAGCAAAAGACGGACAGACGAAAAAGAAAAGATAAGATATGTAGGTAAAGTGGAAGAAAGAAAAATAAATGGAACAAGAACTATAGAGAAACAGGAAAGGAAAGAAAAAGATAAAGCAAAAGAGTAAATGGAAAAATTGAATGACGGACAGACAAAAAAGGAAAGAATAGAGATGGAGACAAAGTGGAAGAAAAGAAGATAAATGGAACATGAAAAATATAGAAACAGGAAAGAGAGGAAATGGAGGAAACCAAATGGTAGTCATAGAAACCATGAAAGAAAGATGAGAGATGCAGATAAAATTAAGAAAAAAATAAATGGAACAAGAAATATAGAGACACTGAAAAAAGAGAAAGAAAGTGATAGACATGAAGAAAGAAAGATAAGAGATACGAATAACGAGGAGGAAAGGAAGTTGAAGCAGAGAAACAGGGAAAGAAATAGAAAATACTTATTGATTTAGTTTATTTTCCTTCGCTTTTATGCACTTTTGAATAATCGCGATGATAATAAAGAATGTATGGAAAGCATCTTAGTAGCCATGGTTACCAAACGCAGAGCCCAACTAAAAATATTTCTCCCACACTGGGACCACCAGACAGAAATTCCCCGACAACATAAAAACTAGACGAATATCAACAACATATTATCACAGCCCTACAATGGACTAAGTTTTCTATTTGGTATGGGCTGTGAATGCATCTTCGCCTCACCATCCGCCGACAAGAATAGTGAAAAAACATTTTCTCCAAATCTCTCCTGATGAGATGCACTCAAGATCATGTGAACATATTCTAGCAAATAAAGACACATAGTTCATCGCCAACACAATTTACAAAACACATTAAAATTGCGATTCGCGTCATCAATTGTTCAGAATACATGAAAAGCGTAAATCTGTTTTAATTACATTCCAGGATAATGATTCCATTTTAATCAAGCTACCATTACGTCAACTTCATGGAAGTAAAGCGTATAACTAACTCAAACCCTTGTTCATATGTATGTGTGTGTACGCATCACAGAATGGAATGAAAACTAAGGAACATTGTTATTAAATGTTACGCACGTGTGTGTTGATTGTCGCTACTCGTAGAGACACTCTTGTGTTCCTCTAATCCTCTCTCCTATGGCTTTGGGGGTAATCACATTCACTATGCTTTAAACGGTTTATAAATCACAATTTTTTTTAATTATCTTCCATACGTTCCACTTCATTAGCACGGAAAATTAAAAGAGAGAATCTGTTGAAAAAGAGCGATTCCATCTGATGATGGAAATTTTTGTAAAAAGAGAAAAATTGCATGGGAAAATTAAATCTCATGCATGTAACATGTGGATGTTACCAACAAACCCCGAAAAGTGTTTCTCACTGAAGTGGAATGTTCTGCAAAAGTATTACAGCAGGCGTAACGTTTATATGAAAGCGAGTAGCGCGAAAACGTGAAAGCTGATTGTTTCTTTAGATCATCTGCGTAAAGTTGCAAAACCTCATGATGAAATGGGTGGTGATATATGAATAGCAATGTAAGATTAGAAAAACACTAATTTTGTTCTCAAGTAAAGTGGGCTGATGTATAGGTATCTGTATGTGGATTAATATAACCTGTCCCAGCTAACTGTGGAGCAGGGCCGCACATAGGGGCAGAGAAGGAGGAGAGTAATCGAGTGGGCAAAACCAGAGCAAAGCAGGAAAAGCGGGTAACTATAGTCACCTCCTCACCATTACGCAATCCAGTTCCTCTCAGTGTTCATTGGTGGAGCCGCGTCGCATCACTACTTGTGCAGATACTTGTTCTCGTTCTCCTGCTCCACAGATAGATGGGACAGGGTATAGGGCTAAGATTTTCATGACTTACCATATTTTTTTTTTTCGTAAGGGTGATGTTTTCCATGAAGATATAGAAATTCATATTATGAAGAAACTGATTAAATTAAAGTGCTCTTTAAGGTCATATTTAGGCATATTTGGCCATTTCAACGTGATAGAGCATATTTTGATAGATTTTCTATTATTCAGCATATTTTCGTTTATTCACGGAATATTATACTGCCAAAGTGGATTTGTTGTTACTCCCATGTTCACTCGAGTTGTTGAATATTTGTACTTTACTGCAAACATTTTAATGGGAGAAAACATTTCTCTCGACAGTACAGAACTAGAGCCGAATGACATTGTTTACTTTAAATATGCTCCTCTTGCCGAGCCCCGCAGCGGAGAGGTTAGCACATTGCGCTACGACGCCAGAGTCGTGGATGTTTGAACGTCCATTCATCAATTTCATCATATAATCACTCATCCCAATCTTCGCAATTAGCCAAAAGTGGCAGAAAAGCGAAGTAAAATAAAGTGAATCAATCAATCAAATATGCTTCTCTTGTGTCAGCCGAAGTAGAAAAAATATTTTCTCAATATTCATTTTCATATCTGAATACATCTTAGCATATGTTGAATATTGATGTTTGAAACAGTTCAGTTGTAAGGGCATATTGTTTAAATTATAGTGCATAATTTTAAAATTTTATGTTAAAAGAGCATTTTTATTTTACATATTTCAGGTAATAAAAATCCTAGCCCGTCCGTTATAGTGAACGTCCATTTTCACTGAAAGAAAAGTTACTGAAATGTGTTATAGTTTTATTAACACTCATAACAAACATTTCCATAGTAGGTTCATATATCAGAGACAGAAAAGAATTACATTTACATGTATTTTTTATTTGCTTTAATCAAATTGTTCAAATATTTTACAGGCCCTTTACAAGAAAAAGTTTTTCTATAAAAAACATATATCTTTATGTATGGTGCCCAAAACTATACAAGCAATTTTAAGCGTGTTTTTGAAAGAAATCGATTTAAATTTTAAAAATCATCATGATTTTTATCCACACTGATCCGAACACTATGTCGAAGAAGGACCCCTGATTGCAAGGTGATCAGCCACTACGCTATCGAGGAGAACCTAGTATAAATGTCGTGCTCAAGGGCGTAAAATGACGAAATAATTATACCATTTCCACCTTTGAGCTCATCCTTGATGTGACAACATATTACCACAGCGCCAACTTCAAACCGAAATGCTGAACAAGAGTTCGAAGTTCCACCCACTAGCCTTTTCCGCGAGCAAGCGGTACCCGAGGGACCTTAACACAAACGTTTATCTTATTCAGCATTTTCAAATCCTCCCCCATCCTCGCAAAAAAAGGAAAGCTGTCCCCGTAATCAAACATCCATTCCGATGTACTGACCAAACGAGCTATCCCCGGAGGCAAACTGCCATGCATTACAAAATGGATTAAAAATGGCAGTGACGATAAGAGAAACTCACGCGATATGGTTCGTGGCCAGTGCGCATGCGCGAGCAGAAGATGTACAGCATCCATAGCTTCGCAGTGTAAAGCAGGTTTCGAAGAAACATTTATCTTTCCTGCTGTGAGGTCCGTATCCGCGGGTGGAGAATAAGCTAAAATACCTCCGAAGCAAATCGCCTTAAAAATACTACAAGAGCATGCGTGCGTGATATTCTGGGTAGCAAGTGCGGCTTGGCACAGATTTTTTCGCTGCTCGCTTCACTGTCTAAAAATTCAAGCGTTTTGGAGGCTGATTCAGCGAACTCGCGCACAGTCTCGTCTCATACCGCTGTCTGGCGTCGAGGGTAAGACTAATTCCACTTGGTTGGAGTTCAAAATTGGTAACGAATAATGAGCGGTCAGTCACATCGGTCTGACAAAACATTTCTCATCTTGCACCCTGCAGCACCTCAGCTAAGCGCGTGCTCCACATAACAGTAAAACAGCATGTTTTTGCTCCAAGGCACAGCAACGTGCAAAATTTTACTTAGACGCATACTTTCCGTCACGAAAGTCATTCAGTTTGTTTTGTGTAACGTGAAGCTGGAGAACTGAAACAAAATCATCAGCCTAGCAACCAACTAACGTCTCAAGTTTTCTCAAATTCTGCACATACGTATTTGGGGTGCAGGAAAAGTGAATCTAAATAGTAAAAAAAATAAAAAAAATAAGGGCTCCCATGTGCATTGCACCACGCCATGAATGCGTATAGGGGTGAGGAGTTAGGGTCCCACACTAAGTAGTGAATGATATTTTGTATGTAAAGATATTTTTGAACTGACCTTACCTTACATCGTAAGGTAAATTACATATGGTATTACACAATTCTTACACGTTGTATTTTTAGCTTAATAATGACAAAGATGATCAACTAGCTAGCCAGGAATTCTAGCTTTACGACACTTATCGGGAAACGTGTCTTACTTGATCTCAAGCTGACCTCCGTGGCGGAGTGGTTAACATAGCGCCAGGGATTCCGGGTTCAAAACCAGGCCTGGGCATGTATGTTCTTTGTGAGTGTCCCTTCATCAATTTCATCATATCAATCATCCTCGTCGTCGCGATTAACCAAAAGTGACAAAAAGCGACGTAAAATAACCTCTCAATCAATCAATTTACTAGAGTTTAATTATTACAACTGAAAAATACATGACTATAAGCATGTCCTATCATAATCTGCTTACAGTTTGTATGGCTCTTTGCATATTAACGGAAATTCCAGTTACTTTAGACTTGTGTAAATAATGTAGCTACACAGTGTGACAGTCACAATAGTAAAAGAGACAGAGGGAACTGTCAACAGCCTCCTAAACTACAAAAGCAAATAGTAGCTGGAAACGTAGCCCAATAGAGGAAACACAAGCCAGCATATTTACTTGTTACCATAACGAGGTATAGAATCGACAGCTTCTGATACAAACATTTACACAAACTTAAACTTTGAACATAACAGATGACCACAATCCATTATTGACTAACGGACAAAGCAGGTTGGGTTAACAATAACCAAAAGCAGCAGAATATTTTCCACCGTTGCCATTACAATGTTGATGAGCCTAATTGATAAACAAAGGGCAGGAAGAGGCTTAGGCGGTTAATTCATAACTTAACTCTAGTACAGCAGGTGGTATTGGACAGAGGACAAAGGAAGCTCAAACAGCCATGGGAAGTTGAGAGTGAGAGAGAGAAACGCTGCTCGGTAGGTAGGTGGGGGAGTCGGGCTTGCAACCAGCAGAGCGCGACATCTTACACCATCCAGGGTTCAGCATTCTAAAGCTGAAGCGATGTGTTATTTTCAAGGTAATATACAAGGCCCCACTTCATCGTGTATGCATCACAGCGTCTCCGAGCCAGGATGGCGGAATAGTGTTCTAGATACAATGCAAATTGGCTTAATATTATTTCGATTCTAGAGCGCTAAAATGTAAAAAGCTAACTAGAAATGACAATACATTTCCGCTGCTTTCCTCCTAGCGTAAAAATAATTACCATGGCAGTTTAACTGTTATCACATGGTTAATTGCCATTAATAAAATTTTAATGAATTAGTTCTTAACAAATATATTTTTGGTGCTCACAACTGTAAAATATTCATTATCTACAGAAAATATTCAAATTCCAATTCCTTTTTTAAAAAAAGTCACTTTATGCACAGATAGGCTAAGCGGGACTGTATCTACAGTTTATGGTGGATTGGAACTAATATGTGATTCCACCACGTATTGAACCACAGACTTCTTGATTGCAATGTGATGACATTACCATTATGCCATCGGGATGTCCTGAAAATCAAATTTAAATTGGAAAGTTTTTCTTTTATACGATAGAATACGATATATACCATCAGGTATGAGAGTATCCGTGTTTAAAATCCCAAGAAGTTACCGATATCAAGTTTATATTTCCGTCTAGCCATAACACAAAGTAGTGACGAAATGAATTCACCTGCTCCAACGGAAGAAAACGGTGCAGTTTTTGCAAATTAGCATGCAGGCTGCCGTATTTTAACGGTAAAATATTGTAAATTTTACAGTCTTCTAACAGTGTACAGGAAATAATAGCAGGATACATAAAATAAAATGTAAAAGTGAAAAAAAAACTATGCTGCTCCATGTGAAACATGTAAAAACTGACTTAATGACTTTCAAAACAAAAAAAATTCATACACATATCGGATATACTCTGCTCGAAGTCATCATGACACTAGAAAGATTAATTCACTGATTTGATTTACTTTACTTCGCTTTTCTGGTAATTCTTACTAATAACGAAAATTAGGATGAATGAGGATAGGATGGAATGGATGAAGGGACAATCACAAACATATATGGACGACACAACACGAGCTTGTGTTGTGTGAGTCCAGACGCCAGAGTGTTGTTAAGGACTAGAAAGATTGATTGATTGATTTACTTTATTTTACTTCGCCTTTTGTGCCACTTTTGTCTAATTTGCGAAGATTGGGATGAGTATTGATATGATGAAATTGATGAATGGACACTCCCAAACATCCATGCCCAGGCCAGGATTCGAACCCGGGACCCCTGACGTCGTAGCGCGATGTACAGTACTAACCACTCCGCCACGTGGGCGGACAAGGACTAGAAAGAAAATCCGATAAAATTAAGGTAATCATTTGATTCAAAGCAGCACATGTGTGCCTCGAATGAAAAGATAGCATAATTATGATATCAATTAATAAGTAAGAACTATCTTGCTACTTGCTAATTACAATTATTTAATGGAATCTGATCAGTCAGAACACGATAAGAATTACTACAACTTAAACAACTTTGCATCGTGTATTGCTTCTTGATTTTAACAATTACCTTACTTATTTGCCATACATAATATAAATTACACGAATCTAATGAATCCCAACAACAGTTTTCTTCTAATTGTATACAACTTTCCAATAAGGATAACATATGTAGGTTCATGTTAACATAATGTTCTGTCTCAGTCCCACATATTCAGGTCAAGATATGACACAACTTCTAGAATGATGAAACTCCAAGTGCTCTAATTTCACGGGACGTTAACTTAATTGTTGCCATTATGTTCATGACTCAGGCAGACCTAAATTTAAGTCCATAAAAATCACACCTTGCTCAATGGCATTAGGGAATGTTGCAAGAAATGCCACAGATTATCTTAAATTAATAATGTTCATGCTTGAAAAATTCTTGTCTTGCTTCCGATTTTTAAAAAGGCAAAGTTCATTTGGTAAGCCTAAAGCCTAGAACTATTCACCATGAGACTTATCGACTGCTAGGGAGTACCTTAAGCATTAATCTAATGAAAAACATAGTCTGCAGAATTTCATGTAAACACATGAAGAGTGCATGGGAAAAACATTTAACGTCCACTTTTGATGAAAATTGAGATTTTAATATCATTTTGATACCCCACATGCCTAATTTTAGGAAAAATACTCATAGTTCCGCATAAACTTCATTTTGTAGCGTTTTCAAATTTGAAATTGAATTCCTGTAAAAAGTTAAAAAGTGGACTTTGATTGTTTTAATCTTGTACTAATAATTTTTCTTCTTGTTATGCGTAACAGCAGTCTGTGGATTCTATTCTGTATGATGTCACAGTTGGAAGTAAGGTCTTAAGAAAGTGCTGTCGGTAAAGTCATATAAACAGAAAGGAAGCAGGATTACGTAATGTCGGGCAGAAACATAAAAAAGGGAGTCGCATAAGAATTACTAGAAATACCAGAAAATATGTTTTCGAGACATTAGAAGCAACATAACAATTTCTTCCCTACGTGAATCTTCCTAGAGAAAATTCTTCTGGAATTGTCTTCGTATTGTATTTTTGTTTTGCGCCACTTGTCTATCTCTTACATCAATCGTGACGATGAAGGTAGATGATGAACAGGTGAAGTAGCTGACTGGTACAAATACAATTAAACCATACATGACAGATAATACAAGTACACCGAAACAAGCTTCATGACTTTAACTGTGAGAATGAACTTTTTCATTTTATATATATTATTTTTCTCTTTATATTCATACAAAATACCTTAATCTTATGTGTAATCGTTGTTATAGTTTTTCAATGCATACTCTTTATTTCATCTTTGTATTGTATTAATCTCTCAGACAAGGGTCTGTTGAAGAACGGCCCTTGAGGCCGAAACATGTCTTCTCCAATAAAGACGATTTTATTATTATTATTTACTCTACAGGTTTATGGTTATTATTAGTTTCAATACACACATTGATGGTGAGAGCTATACGGCTGCTGGCACTGAATTAGGTGAAGGGATAGTAGGAAAAAATGGTGTAATAAAAAAAATTAGATCAATAGTTACATATACTTAGGCCTCTTAGAAACCCATTTTCCAATATCTATGTGTAACTATTGATCTAATTTTCTCTATTGACCCGGTTTTCCCTACACGCCCGTCACCAAATTCAGAGACACCAACAGCCGCTGTAGCAGAGTCGAAGACAGGAAACAGAACATCATAGCACTTCTGGTTATTATGTCAAAATCATAACAAAATCCCGAAAGAACCGTGAAAGAACAGCTATACTTCAACTACCGCCCTCCTGAAATCTCGAACTGAGATTCACAATGACGCCCTTAACGAAAGGTCATCCGCACCAAAACATCGCAGCTGTTCTTCTACAAATGATTCCATAACCTTAACCTTATTTCCACCAAGGACCAAAAAAAAAAAAATCCTGATAACTTTTCCCAAAACCGGAAGCTGGCCATTGAACTTCCGTTCCATCCGCCAGGAGCTAATTATTTCCCATTTCAGACCCAGTATCTCTTTCCCCTGCCTTCCCATGACAGGGGACACTAAAGCGTTCGGATTTCTCCTCCGGAAGGCAGCGCGACAGGTGCTTTGTATCGTCTCCGGCGCAAGAAATAAACTCGGAACTCTGGAAAGAGCTAAATTAAGACGTGGCAAGACCTACGCTACCGGAAATGACGAACCGAGATCGATCAAAGAGAAGTGGAGGGGATAATGAAAAATCCATCCCTGGAGCTTTGCGTAACGAGAATACGAGGAAAGAGGAATGATATCGCCAGTATTTGGTCTTCAAGGAAGCCGAATTTCTGCGCCCTAGCAAATCCGGAAAGCCTGCATAAGATTAAGATTATGAAAACAAGTCTTAGCATCCGTAAATAATTGTTATGTTTCAAGGAGTTTATTTATGCTTATACTTAATTATCTGTCGTCTAGAGGAGAAAAAATCTAATTCACTACAGTCTAAAAAGCCAGATACTGAATAATTACTGACCAATTTAGTTACAGGCTACCGATTGAATTGAAACATGGATTCTATTAACAAAAATTATTATCTGAAATTCATTATCGCGATAGCCAGTCATGGCACACCTTCTTATTGAACACAAGGTATAACTTTTACGAAGATAAGACATTTTCCGTTATTG
The DNA here is from genome assembly GCF_977018435.1 of Lepisma saccharinum. Taxonomy (NCBI): domain Eukaryota; kingdom Metazoa; phylum Arthropoda; class Insecta; order Zygentoma; family Lepismatidae; genus Lepisma; species Lepisma saccharinum. The sequence goes on from NC_139253.1 coordinate 38,851,334, forward strand.
TATCATTTGTTTTAATTTTGTACACTAAAACGTTAATGAACTGTAAACAAGGATGATTTGGTAACATAAAGTGATGTATAAGATAGGAACCAGAGGGAAAAGCCTAGTCTTCGAACCAAAATATATAAACTTTTCAGCAATTATGAAGAGTCAGTGTTGAAGAAAAATTATCATAACTATACTACTTTGTCGGTACAATAATGGTTATTACTAGGTTAGGAAGAATTATGTAAGAATGACTTTAAATGAACTGAAAAAATCTGTCATCTTACTGAAAAGTTGCCATTTTCCCCACAAAATCAAATAACAAAAAAATCAAATTTAAACCGTCAATCCAAAAAAACTGCCGACTGAAGTTAAACGTGTGCATATGTGTGTATCCTAGTGTTATTATTGGTAATACAAAGATACATATGATTAAATTACATACAAGACATACATCAATCCAGCGCATGTGCCATAAGGCGGAAGCAAGTGGGGCCACGTCTCCTCCAGAAACATAATTATATTTTTCATATGTGATTCCATTTCGATCGTAACACCTTCAGTTATTTATTATAAGGGACTGATATTACAAGTAATATGTACGGGATTGTCGCAAAAAATGTTATAATTTTAAATGCAAGTTGAGCTTTAATGGCATCTTGTTTTGATAATGTCCCTACCTAGAACGATACTGCAGACATCTTCGGTGCAATCAAAAGTAACTGTACCAAGAAAAAAAAATACTATGTTTCTGCACATAATTTAGGCAGTATGAGGATCAAGAATAGAAAAAGAAAGCATCAACTGAATGAGTGAACGTGAGTGAATCTGAAGATACTGCTTCAGGAAGAGCAAAATTCCATTCCTTAAAAACACACAAGAAGTAATACCGGGTGTTTCATAAATAATTGACGGGTTACAAAAATGTATTGCAATTAAACTATTGAACTTACGTTAATGAAACCAGCCCACAACGATCGAGGAACGCAAACAGTTTGTGCGTGTATGTTTTGTTAAGCTGAGAGTGCATATCCCTGCCGCTAGGCGACATTCAAATCGCCCACATCACTCATAGTATGTTGTGCAATGTTTCGGTCCCCAAGATCACCGGACCTTACACCGTGAGACTTCTTTTCGTGGGATTTCATCAAAGACAGGGTATTCGTCTCATCGATGCCGCGTGATATCGCAGCCCTAAGGGAGCGTATCACCGCGGCGATGGCACTATCGACAGGCCCATATTGATGCGAGTGTGGGAAGAAGTAGACTATCGTGTCGATGTATGCCGTGTTACCCGTACTGTATACATTGTAAGTTCAGTACTTTACTTGCAATAAATTTTTGTAACCCCTCAATTATTTATGAAACACCCGGTATAAATGTGAACGAAAAATTATGGCAGGACAATTTCCCTACTCTGTTGTTTTATACACATATACGCATGTGAGTGTGTCAGTGCCTGAGCTGTTAGTACCCCAAGCACTAACTTGTGCAAGTCCTTATTTGAAACCTAAAAAGAAACTACTAAAAAATATGGAATTGAATTCGAAGTGAATAAAACAAGGCTAAGAGAAGAATGCAATTGACGGTTGATGTAAAGGATAATAATAATATATGTAATTATTCCAATCATGGTTCCAGTTGGCAAATGCTAATTAACTTTCAATTGTTGTGCTTTGCATGCGCGAGGATGTTGTTGACATTATTTTGTGATTCTATAGAAATATTTTTATTTGTGCCCAACAACACCCTTTGAATTGCAAACGCTGGTTTTCTCCATAATATAAACCTATTGTCTCTCGATGAATTAGAGAATCACATCCAGTGTGCAACAACTGTAAACTGGTACATTTTCCTGCTTCTGTGAAAAAATGTAATACATCTCATAACATGTATGAGCAGGAAAGGTTGGCGTAAGCAGTGGAGCGCTGATGGAGCTACATCCCCCTCCGAAATTTTGAGAAAATCAAAATTTTCACAATTTTCATGTCTTTGATCAACTTTCAAAGCGAAGGTTAAAATGGTAATGACGAAATAATTTATTGTGTATCCCACTCCTATAACGCAGCCCCTCCGTAAACAAAATCTGCGTAAGCTAGTGTATGGAGACAGAGGTCCATCACACATCCAGCGTTATGACTTGATATGTTTACTTATTTGAAAGATTTCTAGTGGAGGGAAAATTCAAGTTACTTTTTACAAAGCATCAAGTTATTATATAAATTGTTTATGCAGAACCACCGCTCTCCACCCCAAGGGCCGAAAATTTACAACCAGGGATGCAGCATCCATGGAAGGGGAAGTCTCCCTCATCCCACCTTCAAATATGCCTCTGGTTCACGTAGGCAACGGGCAGACAAACACTGACCAATGCCCACATAACGGAAATGGTCTCGTACGAAAGAGAATGGGTCGGCTCTTCATATAAAATTTATGACACCGCCACATTCATTGTACAGAGTGTCTAGTGTCCGTGCACATGCCACAAGCTTTTGTTTCTATTCGTGCGACTAATTCATCATTCATCGCTTATTATTGCTTTATCGATTTCTCTTAGGTAACGGACAATGCACGCGACATTCAGAAAATGGGGAGGGGTGAAATAACCTATAAGCATTCGTATATGTTTATTTGCGCGAGTGCGTGTGTGTTTCTATACCGTCACGGTTTCCATGGTAAATGAAATCATGCTAATAGGTATGTGAACTTATAGGTATTCGTGTCAGAGTGCGTGCCAGTATGTCCCATGGGAGAGGTTAATATTCAAACGAGTGACGCATTGTGGATGGTGAATCCAGTTCTACAATATACCACAATATAAATTTTTCATTACTCAATGCTCAAACAAGTTTGTGTCTGTCTGTCCGATATTAACCAGACAATATCGAATTTACACAAGTGTTTCGAAAAGTCAAAAACACGTCATTCCATTCCGGTTAGTTTAAAAACCAGTTGAATTGATTGATTTGGTCGCTTCTCTTCAACGTTTGGCTAATTGCGATGAGGATGAGTGATTATGTGATGAAATTGATGAAGACACACTCAGACCCATGACCAGGCCAGGATTCGAACCCGGAAAAACAGTTTGAATGATACAGGGTGATTCATAATTTCCTCCGAAGTTTCGAACATTTATAGTACAAGATCTACAGTGTCTTTCTCTGTCGAGTCTTCCGTGAAACGGCGGCTAACACGCCGGGCGGTGGGAGTGCGTCTGCCGGCATTTAGACCCACTGCTTTACGCTGATCTTGGCACTGGACGCGTCAGTGCTTCAGTGTCCAGATAGCTGGTGTCCAGTTTGCACGTGTTTGTGAAGTGTTAAGATGTTAACAAGTGATTTAGATCATTTTGTTTTGTTTTACGTATTGCTGGTGGTTTTCTGCAGTCTAATACGTTATTAGACTATACGTTATACGTCCAATTTAAAACAATGAATTTTTATGTATGACCCTTACGGCATTACGAATTCTTGTAGGGATGTTAAAATACATTTTGCAGCAGAAGTCCTAGATATTCCTGTTTCACACAGAGACAGTGTTTGGATACTTGTGAACAAATTTAGGTAATCAGGGTCTGTTCTTGATAAGAAGCGAAGGGTGAAACGTCGTGTGCTTACTGGTGAGAAACTAGACGACGTTGGAGCATGATTGGTACACACTTTTCAAAAATCCCTCCAGCGCCTTGCACAAGAAACAAACATTTGCATGTGGTCTGCATGACGAGCTACGAAACGTTTAAACCTGAAGCCATACATTACAAGAATTGAAAGAAAACATCAGGAGAGAATTTGAAGTAATTTCACAAGAGAACCGGCGTGTGTTACTGAAAATTTCCTAAAAATATTTGGATGCAGGAGGATATCATTCCCAACACCTCCTATAACAAGGTACGTGCTCATTTTAATTGTAACTACCCGTGTAATTGTACACCCAACTGCGAAAGAAACAGTAGGTGAATTGTCCACCACTTTTCATTCGGTCTGAATTACACAATGTGATGATAATGAATTGAAATAAAGACGTCAATAAGCAGAGAATAATGCCTGCTTCGAATCAACATAGTTTCATTCCTTAAAACAACACAGGATGTAGAATAAAAAAGTAATGAAAAAAAGCTGTGGACAATTTGCCTACCATTATCTTTGCCGTTGACTGTACGTGAATATTTCATTACATAGCTAGCGGTTCCATTTACACGGATGTTGCATCCAATTTTGCCGGCAGACGCGCTCTCGCTGCCCGGTGTAATAGCCGCCGCTACGCGGAAGACTTGACCGTGAAAGGCATTGTATAACACATATACAAAAAGATGCATATCAGTACATAAAGAATCTTTCCAAGTTTGCACTCGTGACAGGCGTCATCATGCTCATGTAGATTTATCAGCTAGGCGGCAATATAATGCAGTCAAAGCAAACATGGCGTCCACTGGTGTACACAAAGCGTTCTGGGTCTTAGAATTCGCTAAATGTGAGGTACAATGGAGATTTCATACGAAACATCGAACAGAAGCACCTACAAACAAGACAATTCGTGCGTGGTACAACAAGTTCAAGGAGTTTGATTGTTTGATTGAATTGGTGTTTTAAGTCCACTTTATGCACAGTAAGGCTAATCGGGACTGGACCTACAGTTAAAGTGGGATCCGAACCAATATGTACCTCCACCGGGTATCGAACCCGGGACCCCTTGATTACAAGGCGCTACCACTGGGCCAAGTTCAAGGAGACTGGTCTGATCGTGATATGTTGGACGTGTGTGGTAGGAACTTCATTTCAGGATTTATATCTGCCGCGTCACCAGAAGTGCACATATTGAGCACCTGTAAGGTACGTATCAAACTTGGAGATATTCTTTATGTATTCATATGCACCTTTTTGCCGTATGAGTTATAGTTATTGTAATATAAACGTTCCCGGATGGAATTATGAATCACCCTGTACTAATTATCAAGTAAAAGCCGAACGCATTTCCAAATAATTGTCCTGAGGATATTAAAACAAACATTTGATACAAATTTACTAATTAAGGTACATTATGCAATGTTTCATTCACTAATAAGTTTTTGCAATATAATTTTGGGGGAACTCACCGACAAGTTTTGAAGCATTTAGAAAAAAAAGCAAGCCATTAGAATTATAGCAGGAATAAAGACTAGGGAATCGTGCAAAATGTTGTTTAAGAAATATAAAATATTAACCCTACCTTCACTGTACATATATGAAATGGAAAAAATATTACGGCACGAATCTCAATAGAAGATACATATATCACCCGAAATAAACAGCTTCTAAAACCATACATCACCACGTTAACATCAGTTCAAGAAGGAACCGAACAGCTGGCAATTAAAATGTCCCATAATCTAGCAAATCATATAAAAGCACAAAAGATGAAAAGATTCAGAAACAAGTTGACAAAAACTATTATTGAATCAGGAATATTATAGCGTTAGTGAATACTGTACTTAAAATGTAAGTTATAAAAATTTTGTAATTATATTTATTTGTCTGAACTGTACTGAACCCTCCTATATGGTTTATATGGAGTAGTAAAATTTCAATTCAAATTATAAAAATTCAAAATACAAACCAAAGCTTTAAGAAAGTAACGCTTGTGAATACAAAAGCAATACATCGCACCATATAAATACACTCCAAGTAACGACAAGTCCCTACCTTCCGCACTGCACTTAAAGTTTCTCGATGTTTGCACCGCCTCCCTTTTGTCGAGACACGATTTATACCTCGAGAAGACTGAAGCCAAAGAACTTTCGGAAACTTGCAAAGAAACAAACTTCCTTGTCTACGTTGAATATACAAGTGCAAAAAACTTGGAAGCAGACCTACACGAAGGACAGTAGAATGGTCGGGCACAGGAGAAAAGGGACATGTTTAAACATGCCTTTCATTAATTCTTGTGTCTTGCGTTGTATATTTCTCTGCGTCACTGCTTGAATAGTTTGCTTGTGAAATGATGCATAATTCTCAGAAACGTGAGGGAACAAGGAAGACGTGTTGAAAACTCACCACTAGAGTACTGCAACGGACCACTTTCGATCGCTCAAACTCGTTCGAATCTTCCACGCACAGTGCAAGAAGTACGTGTACATCGTGTACATCATTGTTAACTTACCGAAAAGGATAATCATATTCTGCGAAATAATAAAATGCAGTTATAATATTCAATCGAACATCATATCAATGTGATAATAATCGTAGTAACATAAAATGTCAGTCTAGGTAATTTCAGCCCATAATCATGTATTTCTTTTTCACATATCTCTGTAAGATATACAAAATTGCATTTTAACATGGAGATGATGAATATGTTCACTTATTCTTCAATTTCACTTCGTCTTTAACTTCACGAACCATATTTGAGGGCCCACTACTATAGACAAATGACAGAAATACGTGTACTAATAGGGTTCGAGAGTTCGAGTGTATTTCGCTCGTTCGATTGTTTTTCGCTCGAGCGAGAAACTCTCATCACAGCTCTCTGCTCACCACATGAATGTTTCAATACATTATGTTCATTAACTTTCCTAACCTCAGCACGAAATGTGAAAAATTTCAATAATAAGAAATCATTCCATAAGCGAAGTATTTCTAAATACTAGTGTGTGTAATAGAGTACTGCATGGGACCACTTTCGCTCGATCGTACCTGTTCGATTCTCCCACCCTTGAGCGTTTACATTGGAATATCATTTTAATGTGATAATAATCGTAGATATACGTATATATATATGTGTGTGTGTGTGTAAAAATCCGCTTGGTAGTTTCAGCCCACAATCGACTATTTAATTTTCATGTAGGGTGGTAAGATAGTCTAAACTACATTTTAACATGGATATGATGATTACACTATGTTCATAAAGTCTCAATTTCACTTCGTCTTTTACTTCACGATCCATATTTCAGAGCCCACTACCACAGACAAATGACGGTTTTACATGTACACTCAAAACTGACTTAGTACTCTGGCACTTTGTTTCTTTATACAGCATATTTGAAGAAGATACAATTAAACCCACAAGTGTATCAATATATACTGTATGAAACACACCTTATTACTATCTTCACTGTCCGTGCTACTGGGCTTGGAGTGCATACAGCTCGTCTTGCCTGTTCGAGCGTTATTCGCTCGAGCGAACAGATTCTCGAATCTTTGCGCTATCTAGTGTCGTTCGTAGGAACTATTTGGCGCTCGAGCGAAATCCTTTCGCTGAATCACTCTGAGAGAGAGAGAGCTTGACCAAGATAAGAATACCATGTGGCGCTGTAGTCGCACAGGGTTCAGAGACACGAGAGAGAGGAGAAAACAAATGACTGTACACCTTAATTCGCGAGTGTGCCGGGGGTATTCTTACCTTGGATAAGCAGTACACATACACAGAAAATACAAGGGTTGGATAAAAAGTAATGGCAACACTGCTGTCCCGTGAAAGGGGTGAGTCACAGTGCCACAAGCGTTTCGTGGCTGATAAAGGAATGTCAGACGAGGAAGTATAGTGAGTGGGAGCGATTGTATGTTATTCAGTCAAAAACAGCAGTGCTCTGAAGCAGAGGACGAGAGTGGAAGCGCCCTAACAATATGTTTAGGCAAGAAGAACAACGTCTCTCAGGCAGACGGTCAACGCAGCCTACTTCTGCATCTTCTTGCAACACCACCTTCGTCTCGTATTAAGAAGGAAGCGACGGCACGGTGTCCCATCATCCTGCTTGACAATGCAAGGTGTCACACTGCGAACAATGTGACGGCGCTCCTGCATAACTGGTAGTGGGAGGTACTGGAACATCCGCCGTATTCACCGGCATGAGACCGTGTGATTACGACCGTTTTGTCAAAATGAAGGAACCACTGGGCGAGAAGCACTACGACACGCGCGAAGCCATCATACGTGCTATAGGGCGGTCACTGCGGGACATCGACAGAGATGGACGCGCTGACGGTGTACGACGCCTTCCATACGTGTGACAGAAGGTCGTAGCGATGAGGGGCGATTACTTTGAAGGAATGTAACACGTGCTCCTCTGCAAATACAGTCAAGTACCAATTATACCAGTGTTGCCATTACTTTTTATCCAACCCTTGTATATAAACATATTTTCATATTACAATTATTCCCAAGCCAGCTGGATCACCTTGTAATCAAGAGATTCCGGGATCGAACGGTCAAATATCTTGTGAACTAACATAGCATCCTCTGCTCTCCCCAGCAGACGACAATGATGGATGCAACGATGAGGAAGTTGATGCATGTAATAGCAGCACGGTTCGATCAGCTCCATCGTGCGGAAGCTCGATATGGTGAAGCACATGTGGGAAGTACGAGTAGATACCTGTAATACCCCTTTTTAGTGTGTGTCTATCGTATATCGCAAATATTAAACTAGCAAAAATGTTTTTTTTTTAAAAAAAAGGCAAGGAAACTTGACATTAAAGAACAAGTTTAAAAACTTCAAGACATACACAACTCGTAGGACGTCTAATTGATGAACATTAGTATCACTTTTCAGATTTCATGTTCAGTGTCTGAATACGTCGCATTATTTTCATGTCATGAAGGGTTTACTTCAACATATTCTTTTCTTAAGTAACTTGCTGTAGAAAGCGTACGGTAAATAGCCTTAAATCCGCAGTAGATTTAGTCTCTAGCATATGAAGCACAAAATTAAATTTAACTACAACAAAAGAAGAAAATAAGAGATTTCAAAGCCTAAAAGACAGAGAAAAAATCACTCTGACATCAAAATAGAACAATAATGAAACAGTAAACCAAAGACTAATTTGCTTGTTAACCACGACAGTACACTGATGTTAATACAGATATATGCCATACATTCCATATGGGTTTTATTTCTGAGTGTGCGACCAAAACATGTAGTCAAGAGAGGGAAAACATAATCATTAACTCCTGACATCCGTTGAGCAGGGACACGCACAGAGTGAACACAAAAGGACTTGTGTCTTCAAGTGGCGACCACTGAAGTTCTCTTTAACCTTACCCCTACACAGGGAAACGACAAAGGAGCCAATTAAAAATACGCCGTGGAATTCAGACCCTTACGTAGAGGAATTTGCAATGTCAACCGAGTCACTTGGAGCATACATAACTTTCGCGGTAGAGACCGAAGCGTCCCCCTGGTCTGTGTAATTGTCAATGAATATATTATGTTCAATGATAATAGTCTCTGCAATTACGTTCCTCTGAGTATGCGTGTGCGTGCATTATATATATATATATATATATATATATATATATATATATAGTGTCTTGGAGGTAAGTATACAGTATACACCGTACCGGAACCTTTTTTATAGGTGAGAATAGAAACGAATAAATGTTTACTTAGTGTGGTCAGTTTGCTAGCCTTAAGTTAAAACATAAACACATATTTAAAATTCAGGAACATTTTATGTGTAAAAAGTACTAAATAAGCACATATTTGGAACAATCATATCATGTCAGTGAAAATATTGGAATATTTTACGGCGCCCCTGTAAGCTAGCCACGGCGCCTCGGGACCCCTTGATTACAAGGCGAGGACGCTACCACTGCGCCATCGGGGAGGCTAAAAGAACTAGAATTAGAAAGACAAAACACACACACACACACACACACACATAATTATACAGAGAGAGAAAGAGAAAAAGGGAAGCGAGAGAGATAGAATGGAAAGAGAGAGAGAAAGATAAATAGGGGAGAAAGAAAGAAATAGGGCGAGAAAGAAAGAAATAGGGGGAGAGAGAAAGAAAGGAAGAAATAGGGCGAGAAAGAAATTGAGAAACGAGAGAGAAAGAGAAAAAATAGAGAAGCCAAAATGGGAATTAAATTCAATAGAAAAGCGCGGGAGAGAAGGGAATAGAAAATAGAAAAGTGAGAGGTACAAGAGAAATATTGAAGAAAAGGCACATAAACCTTCACCAACTGATAGTTGTTTAGTATTGCATTACTTGGTGATGCGTAACTTTAGAATCAGACACTGTCTCAAACGAATTGCGTACAAATGATGAGTCATAACAAATGTTTCCCTATTCTGCCATACATGAGAATAGAGACATACTTCAATGTTTCGTATCATACTCAACACTACCGGTTCATTCCCAATTAGCTTATAGTGTAAGGTAAATTATTACAATATCCTCCACTCTTATAACTTTCTAATGTATGTTAGTACCGAGCAAACATTTTCAACTTATCTGAGACAACCTAAGTTCTAATCTTTCACATTCAATAAAAATGGAACGGTTGAAATGTTCCAAGTATTGTATAAAATAATTTTCGCTTTAATAAGCAAATCTCACTTGCTCAGCACTTTGAGTATTGAATGGTGATCTCATCTTCAAAAATTCTGGTTTCGCCTTACAACTAGACATAGGCGTACGCTAATGATTTCGTAAAATGATCTGCTCTTATCGTAGATAATGGACGTTATACGCTTAGATTATTTCAAAATAGTGAATTCAATAAAAATTTACTTAGCAACACAGTTGGTAGCATATGCCAAATTATTTTCCCGAAAGCAGAATGGAATTTGTTAAGTACCAGTTGTCAATTTCTTTACCTTTAGCGTAGATTGTAAGGAATGGCTTTTTCAGATGGCACTGAACTGTCACATCTCTTTCACGTAGGACAACGCAGACTACATTTTTGCAGACAAACGAGGTTCTGGCGCCTGAAACCACAGACAGTATAAGCCTCTGTGGAGCTCATGTTCTGTCCATGCGTTGTGCTTTCATCAGTCTCGTCTTATCATCAATCATCCTCATTGTCGCGCTTAGCCAATAGTGACAGAAATGTGACGTTAAATAAAACAAGTGACATGTAAAAATAATCGAAAACGACCGACATTAGTGTGGAATCGATAGTTTTCGGGGTCGCTAAGATGAATAGTGACACTCCCAATGCCATCCAACTCCAAGACACCCCTGGCAGCCCTAGGGGGTGGGATGGGAAAGGGGTGACATGTAAAAATAATCGAAAACGACCGACATTAGTGTGGAATCCATAGTTTTCGGGGTCGCTAAGATGAATAGTGAAATTCCGAATGCCGTTCAATTTATCTATTCTTGCTCTTGGAGGTGGAACTAAAAATGTTGTTCATAAATTGTTGTTAAATTTATATTATAGTGAATTTGTAAAAGATATTACTTTATAATTTGTATACTGTACTTATGCTTTTAAATACTTGTAAATAAAATTAGTTACATTTTACGTTATAGTTAGAATTCATTAAACACCCGGACAACGCCGGGAAATCAGCTAGTATATTATAACACCTTCTAGGAACCAAATTTTGTTTGAAATCTTCCAATTCACAACTCCATGGGTGTTATTAAACCACTCGTTTCTCCTGAGCCTCCCCTATGGCGCAGTGGTAGCGTCATAGCCTTGTAATCAAGGGGTCCCGGGTTCGCTTACCGGTGGAGGCAGATCGTGGATCGGATCCCATATTAAACTGTAGGTCCAGTCCCGATCAATCAATCACTCGTTACTCCATTCAATTGTTCCTCTAACAATATGTAGAGAAATTTGTGAAGAAGCTGTACCAAGTATGTTTCAAAACCTTTACCTTTAACTATATTCTGTACAACTATTCTCTGGAGGGAGCGAACGAAAGCAAGTCTCTGCGCAAGTAGTGACTCCAGAAGACACGACTGATAAACGCGTAAGAGGCAAAGGGATTGCGTGGAGGGGAAGAGGGACTGCACCTACCAGCCTTTCCAACAGCGTGAACTGCTTCGCTCCGCCTACTCGCTTTCTCCCCTACTCTGCCTTTATGCGCGGCCTTGCTCTACAGATTCCCGGGATAGAGTATATATCCGTGTGAAATGTATAATTGGTTACACGAAAGACAAACCTTCGCAAAAGCCCTGGTATAAAAAACCGATAAAATGTAATTTACATCCTAACATTGATTAATAGAAATACAATAAAATAGACTCAAAACTTGGTTTGTGCGGTTTAAAAAAATTGGCAAATAGACAGAATTACCTTTTGAATCTGTTCTTTTGCTTTCTTGAAACTAAGTGACTGTTATCGACTGCAGTAGATTCATTTCATTCTACCACGGTAAACATTACATGTAGAACAAGTTATTGATGACCCAAGTAAAGATTGATCTTGTCGAGAGCCACTGACTCGCATTCCTGTCGAAGCTACGCAGAGGAAGAAAAAGTGGGAAGGAAAGACGTTCGCGTGTTCGACGTCATCAGAGGTGCTCGAAACTCCAGGGACAAGGGTTGCATGGTTCTTACAAAGAACAACTTAAATTATGAGTTCCGAGACTGGCTGCAACTGTGGGAAAGCTTCACCAAGAAGCAGCGGGAACGGGAACCACAACACAACAGAATCTTTGAAGTTCGTTCACATGACAGATGCACAAATATTCACAAAGATCAATATGTGAACAGCGCCTTGCGCAGTATACGAGGGGTGAGTGAAATGTATGAGCCCAACCGCTGGCAGGTGATTGAAAACTTGGTATCATCGGTAATCCTTCATGCGAATGTAACATAAACAATATGTTGACTTTCATTATTTTGAATGGTACGTTTTCTCTTGTATGTGTGATTTGGTATCAAGTAGTGTATTTGATCTACGTTTTGAAGCGGTGGTGTGTGGTGCATGATCACGTGGTACGTGCTAACTAATCAAATATAAGTTTATAGCTTTTCCCAACTATCTCTGGAGCAAGACCGCGTATAGCGTCAGAGAAAAAGGGGGGTTCGAGTGGGAAGAGCGAAGCAAAACACGCTACTGGGAAGGCTGGTAACTACAGTCGCTTCCCTCCTCCTCGCAATCCTGTTTCTCTCATGTGTTCATTGGTGGAGCCATCTCGCGTCACTATTTGGGCAGAGACTTGTCTTCGTTCGCTTGCTCCAGAGAAAGACGAAACAAAGTGTAAAGCGACAGACAGGCATTTGTTGAACCTTCTGGACATGAACACCGCTATTCATATACTTGGTTGAACGTCATTTCCTTGCACCAGCCTGACACCGGGATACACCTGCACTACACCTAGTGTCAAAAAGTGAAGCGAACTAGATGGGGCTATTATCTGCGGGAAATACGGTTCCAGATAAGTGTTTATTGTTGAGTTTCGGGAGAAGCTAATAGTCTCACCATATCAGGTGAGACAGGTGGATGCGTAACAAGTTGAATACAGACTCGTACACTTTGGACAATCGCATGAGGTGGTGCATTATCGGCATCGAGTTTCAAAATGTGCAGAAAAGTCAATGAACCAAGTACTCTTTGAATTGTAGAAGATGGATGCCCCTTGCCTTCCCTGATGATACCACAGTCTTCACTTTGGTGTGGAAAACGTTTGGCGTTTCCATTGCACTCGAACTGAAAGCGCTGGACTCATGTCTCATCCATATTTACCAATCGTGATACAAATCCATTTGGATCGGCCTCAGACATCTGTAAATATTGATTAGGCACTTCACTCTTCATTCTTTTCCACCACCTGATAACAATCTGGGACCAGGCACGATAAGAACTTATACATGCCGATACTTAGGAAAAGCTGAACACATTCCTGGGCTCTCTTCAAAGACTCAATTGACCTGGTAGTGTTACGGTAATCTTCCATCATTCTGTTGTGAACTTATCCACAAACTCATCGGGTGTTGTGGTGAGAGGTCACCCGGGGTGGAAGTCATCTTCAAGCTTCTTTATACCACTTATAAATCCAGCTACCAAACCCATAACTGATGCATATAAAGGCGCATCTGTCTCTAGTGTATCCAACAAGTCTTCATGGATCTCATAGGCGTAGTCTCCTTTTTGTGGAGGTATTGTATCACAGCTCGGTTGACCATTCAAAAACAAGTTATACACTTTCCTCTATTATCCTGACATGAATCATAAATGATGATACCAAGACTCACCTGACTCTCCTTCACGGTCAGGTTCAAAACTTTTGAATCACCCCTCGTAATTTTTTTACGTGGGAGTATTACAAACATCAACGTCCCTTTATTTCCTCCATAACTAAGGTGTGGAGATTAGGAAAATCTTTCGGAGTGTCGAGTGTGCACATAAATAGCGTCTCAACAAGACAAGTTCTGGTCAGTCACCATTTTGCTATACTAGCGCCATATGTTTATGCAAAAAGAACATTATGTACGCACAATAAATATGGGAAGATATAGCTATTGCAAAGAAGCATAGTCCTAAGTGCTCAACATAACTGAGTTTCCATATTTAACATGCCCTATAGCTACTGATGTCAATGTTTATAAATACCTTTAAAAATCACACTATCCGAATCCGGGCATTTATCATTGAGTAAATCTACGCTCTTGATCAACCAACCATGATAACACTGTTCGCATAGCCAAAGTGAGCCATTCGAAGAATTTGGTTCTTTTTAGCTGTAGAAGTGCCTGTCCGTTAGTGCGGAAATTGCATAATACGTTACATGTGTAACTTGAAGAGCGCGTGTGTGTGAAGTTTGATGACGAAACTGATACGTCATAATTGCTCGGGTCACTGTTAAAGTCGAGGAGTTGGAAGTGAAGTGTTCCACTTTGTAAGCATGGGGCAAGTAGAATGAAATGATCCAACAATCGAGTTTTGTTCCTATACAAACTGCAGCAGTGAAGTCCATGGTCGATGATAAAGTTCGAAGCTTATTTATCATTTATAATTATAACGAGGCGCTTTCAACAAAACTGGAACCAATTCGTGTAGTATTCGAATCTGAAAATCAATGTTCGGGGAAATTGATACTTACAGATGGCACGCACTTATGCGTGTCACACGTAACGGTCATACGAGAGTCATTTTCCTTTATTTCGGTACGACCTTCTCAGCTGGTTAATGTGGTATATCTGGTTATTAAAGCGATAAGAAAACTGGAGATTTGAGTTCAAATTACAAGCAATGTTTCACTGGCCGTATCTTTAGTCTTTCAGATACATCATTGCCTCAATCTGTACATCTAAGAAGCCATTGTCAACTGAGATGTCAAAATCGAGGCCTGCGTGTCAAATGCTGCCCTACCCACACTATCATCCCTCCTGCTTTAGTATTTTATATTTTGTAAACATATACTTCCATGTATACAATTACTTCATTATCTTCATAACGTTACTTTTTATTGGAAATGTTATTTATTTGCCAAGATTTACATGTGTGTGTTCATTATTCTATGAAATTTCAACAATAGCTCTACATTAACCTAACTATGAATATGCATTCAACATTTTCCTAGAATTATTCATAAGTTGTCAGCATGCAAACTGTATTTTGTAATTATAATAAATATGCTAATGTGCTAGCCACGTACTCTATTTCTATTTTTGTTATTTGGCGTCACTTTTCTGCCACTATTGACTAATCGCGACGATGATGTGATGAAATTGATGAAAAGGCACTCACAAAGAACATTCATGCCCAGGCTTCATTTCGAACCCTGAATCCTGGCGTCGTAGCGCGCTGTGCTAACCACTCTGCCACGGAGGTCGGAATTTGTTAGCCACGTCACTACCGTAGTTGTTTATTGTAAATTATAATGGGAGTGAAATTTATACGGCTCAATGGTAGCCCATTATAAGTAATTAGCCTATTGTTATTATTATACCTGGGTATTATAATATTGATATGGAACGTGTGGTCTCACAATTCAGCTTTGGAACTTGAAAGATCTCGTATATGATTTTAGTGCTTATGACCTTTGTGTTACATGAAGTTGAAGGAAGCAAACGACTTTGCTCGTAGGGGAAGGTTGCCGAAATTGGACCGTTGCCTAAGTTGGACCGCCATTGGTTTTGCCTATAGACGAGTAATTGAAACAGGTGAGTTGGCACTACTGGTTGGCGTCAGTGCCATGTACAAATGACTGACGGTCAGTCAACTAGAGACGTTCGACGAAGTAGGAGTGCTGTTATTGTGTTTCCATTGTTCGTGTTGCAATTATTGTGCTTCGGATCTTAGGCTCTTGTGTAGACTAGGAGTAAGTAATCAAATGTTCAGTAGTATATAATACAATAGTGTCATTCATTAACCACTAACTACATGTGGTAAAACTAGGGTTTAGTTGCGTATGTTCGTGTAGCGTCATATTTTTATTATCGGGGAATAATTGTCTAAGTTGGACCACCACGTGTTTCTGAAATTGGAGCGGGGAAAGTATGGGCTGTGAACAGAGATGGAATTGCAAATGACTATAGCAGCATACAATAATGGGGACTATGGCTTGAAGGAGTGTAGTAAAAGGTATGTATGGTCTTTTTGGTTCTACAGCTGACAGAATATTCAACGCGGATGAGTCAGGTTTCACCACAGTCCAGGAAAGTCCAGAAAAAATTGTAGCAAAGAAAGGAAAATCACAGGTAGGTGCTGTTACAAGCGGCGAACGTGGATTAAATACCGCAATGGTGTGTGCAGTGAGTGCTGCAGGTATCTAGATACCGTAGACATACATACGTACATGCCCTTTGTGAGCGCTCCAACCTAAGCAACCTCTGGTCTAAGTTAGGAAACCTGTTGCCTATAATGGACCGATATCACTACTTTCGTTTATGTACCCTATTATATTGGTTCCTGCATGTGTTGATGAAATACATATATGTAGTGAAAGCTAATAGTTTGTGCTTCTCATACCTACAATTTCGTTCTTTTTCTGTGTCTTGTTTTTTATGCAGAAGCAAAATAGTATCAAGTGGTCCAATTTCGGCAACTCTCCCCTACATATTACAAAGACACAGGAAGTCAATAGTTCGATAATGAACCTTTCCTATATTCCCCGGTACACAGTGATCAAAGCCAATTATATCGTCGTATGAGAACCAGAGGAATTAAATTCCAAAAATTCTGTTTTCGCTTTTGGTCAACTTATCCCTTCTGAAGATAAGATATCTGTTTGGAGTCAGAGCGACATATCTCCACTTCTGATCCTTAGCAATAAGGTGAAGTCATGTATCCCCAATTTACTGACTCTTTCAAAAAGTCAGACATATTCCTAAGAATATATTATTTCCTTCCTCCTGCCAATTTGATAAATTGAAGTTACGTCCATCTGGTTCTCACACAACGATATGGAAACGAACCCGAGGTGCGCATAAATCACTGCCTATGTGAAATGTACGTAGCAACTCCATTAGCCTAGTTTCCCGCCATTTTTACAAGCTCCTGCATCCAATCCCCAACAGAGAAGAAGATTTCTACTGTTTTCCTAAATCAACGGTCAACATTCATGACAAGTTTGGTAAACACTAAGCTTTCCATACAAAGAAATAACTGGAGGAGAAAAAAAAATTCTATGATTTTAATTTTCGGGACACACTGTTTACGGTAGAAAGCCGGTTTTCTCGCAGAAACTTGCAACATTGCATGATCCTTCCATTTCCAAGGTAACCACAGCTGTCACCTCAGAGGAAATTCTTGTCACAGACCGCCGTATGTACCTGCGAGGCCATTAATCTCCATCACCACTCTTCATGATCACAGTCCTCACTTGCAGTTCATTATTCTGCGTCGTTCCCTAGGGCGATTCCCTAGGCGACGCCACATTTCGACGAAAACATGAAGCCATGGTATATTTTCTTTTCTTATAATAGCATTTTTTTTTAAAAAAAAAGGTTTGTTTGAGTTAGCATGGCATACGTGTGTGTGTGTGTGTGTGTGTGTGTATGTATGTATGTGTGGGTTACTTGATAGATAATTCGCATTTCTTTTTACAGATGTTCTGGCTCTGTAGAAGTGTGGAAAATTGCGAACGCTTACACTTTTATAGAACTTGCCTGAATTCAAGGGAAAAAGTTAGGTTCTAAATCAAATGTAAACTCAGTCGTATCATAATACTTTAGATTCCTTTAGAGATTACAAGGAATTTACAAATTTGTAGGATTGTTTTTAATTTTTTCACAAACTTAGTACTTAGATACTAATATCAGCGTACTATCATTACAGTACTAGTGAACTCAATAAAGATAAAAAATATAGTGCAATATGGTACGAAGAGTTCCCACTCTAGTAATCTTAAAATACATACTCTGTGGTCACGTGATATGCAAATAACCTTAGCTTGTTCAACATTGTTCAATGTAAATGAAAGATATATATATAATGTACGAGTATTAAAACATTTTCACATAGAGTTTATTCCAGCAAGAAGCTTGTTCAAGAAAGAAATGTTCGCAAATTATCAGAAGTACAAGAAAAGTAATTAATATATCCGGTATTTTCCAGGTTTCTAAAAGAATTTTCAAAACTCCCTGATATTTCCATGACATTTCACTCATAAGTTGATTCCTCAGACCTATTGAAATTTTACAGTAAATCGGGGTAAAGAAACTGAAATTTAAACAAGGCATTATCTGGAGAGACAACGTATCTAGCAACACAGCCTCGTTGAGAATAGTTAAACATCGATTTTCAAAGTCTCTAGGTTAAACGTAACTATTTGGATGAATAATGAATTGAATCAGCTGAACGCTACTGGACATTGAAAGTCTCAACCCCTGTGTTCGATAGTGTTATCAACTCATCACTAGGCTATGCCATCAGGGAGATTATACAAAAGCAAGTAACAGTTACATTGTTGAAAATTGCTAATTATAATTAATAACAAGTGTTCAACAATTGTTAGACTTTTACCTTTCAATTTGGCTGTATTTAATTAACACTAAATATGAAACTATTGAATCTAGCCACATTTAATGCCTTCAGATTGTGTTGTGAGAGTTAGTTATGAGAGAGAGAGTCTATGCAATGAAACGATGTAAATCCTTGGTACTTAATTGATTAATCAAGGTTAGAAACTATTTGTTTTAACTAACATTACTTTTCATTCTGCGAGAGACAAAATGTATAGAAACCTTCAGTAATAAAATGTTTACAATTACAAGTGCATTGTTATTAGTTCACATCAGGAGTGTCGAAACTTTTTGTATACAGGGTTAGTAACTGTACTTGAGAAATTGATCGAGAGCTGAATTACATCATAATTACACTAAAGTCAATGCCTCAAAATAGCATTGTGGATTTTATAACTTTTAAAGCTATCCACATAGAAGCCAATACAGGGGCAGATGTAGTAGTCCTGTTCTATCTGTTGTCTCAGCGAAAACACGGGTTTGACTATTGTTTAAAAGTCCACTTTACAAACAGATAGGCTAATCGATATTAAACCTACTGTTTAAAGTTGGACCCGAACCACTTCCACCGTGTATCGAATCCGGGACCCCTGCATTACAAGGTGACGATGTTACCACTACGTCATCGACATCCTAGCACAAGCACAAAACAAACACCAGAGAAGTTATCCAATGGACTTTTAAGGCATGACAAGCCTCTTATACACTTTGTCGGAAAAGATGCTCGCGTGTCGCACGTAAAAATAGAAAATCCATGCATCTAAATATACACATTCGACTTCTGTGTTCTAAGAAAAAAACACTGGAAACTCTCAGCTAACATGTGGCTCTGTCAGCTGAAGACAGAAGAGAAAGACACAAAAGGAAAAAAGGTCGGAAGGTGATGACGAAAAGGAACGAACGGCCATTGAATTGTTCCCAAACGTAATTATGAGAACTGTCCCACGCCTTGCCACAAAGGTTTTGCTTTGGTTGCTTCCCTTCGTCGGTCTTGTATGGAGAAAGGTTGGATAAAATATTCATCTCGCCTAGTGTAAGGGAGCTGGCTTGCTTTTGGAGGTCTTCTTGGAACCCAGGTCATTCCTCTGGTGTTCTATTGACCCGCGCGGTGCATCTATTATTACAATCCTTTGATTCGTTTCATTCTATTTCTACAGCTTTTTTCCTGACCCGGACTCTCTCGACTTGAAAAATTCACAACTGCAAGCCAATCATATCGTTGTTGTATGTGGAGTTTATCTTGGTATAATCGCATATATTTATAGCAGTGTGCGAATTAAGGGGGGATGCGGGGGATTTCCCCCCTCATAAAAAAAATGTCTCTTCAAAAATAAAATTATTTTTATCCCAGCCAGGGATGTTTTTATTCCCTGCAAAGAAAATTGAACTGAACATATATACTTAACTAGGTAAGAAAAACAATTA
This sequence comes from Lepisma saccharinum, assembly GCF_977018435.1. Lineage (NCBI taxonomy): Eukaryota > Metazoa > Arthropoda > Insecta > Zygentoma > Lepismatidae > Lepisma > Lepisma saccharinum. The sequence continues at coordinate 38,871,364 of NC_139253.1, forward strand.
AAAATTTCATTCGTGTCCATTAATGGTCCAGTTAGCAAAGATTTCCTTGTCGAAAATGTGTGCAGCCTTGTGGATTGAAAAACGTCATCATTCTACAACTGAACAACTAACCGAGCCGAGATAAGAGCAGGCTGTTTTCCACTTAATCTTTCATGACATAGTGCTGATACTTTACACATATTACAGTGCTCACAAGAAACTTGTAGGTACGTTAGATGGACATTAACAATATAAATTTGGTCAAGTTTTCGATGTTACTATTTCGATAGCTCTCTTTGTGTATGAATTTGGATTTTCTTAGAATGTAAATGTATATACTAAGTGTTTTTAAGTTCCCTTTAAATGTTATCATAAGATTTAATGACCTGGTTATAACCAATTTTCTAAGGTTTACTGACTGGTAACGTATGCAAATTTGCATCACGCCACCAAAAGCCTACCTCCAGAAATGAAATCACAAATGAGCCACACTGACTGGACTCCACCCCCCCCCCCCCTCTTGAGCCCTGGACCCCTGGCATCGTAGCGCGATATGCTGCTAACCACTCCGCCAGGGGGTTATTTATAGATACGCCAGGTACCCCGGTCTCGAATCGCGGTCTGGACATGAGTGTTCTTTGTGAGTGACCCTTCATCAATTTCATCATATCATCACTCTAACATCCTCATCGCCGAGATTAACCAAAAGTGACAGAAAAGCGAAGGAAAATAAACAAAATCAATCAATTGAAACCGCGCATTACGCGTATTTTCCGACTCTGTATAAACTATCGCCAGGGAGCTTTGACCAATATGTGTGTGTGTGCATAGGGAAATTTTAAATACTTACAATAAAAATACGTTACTTCACAAAAATAATGTGTTTCGTAGAAATTTCAACTGATGAACTGAAATCCTGTGATTAGAATGGATTGTCAAAAGTGGTGTTCACCACATCATTCACGTCTACCGATTTAAATCTTTATTGCAACAAAAATAAGGCAAATGCGGCCATCTCCACTCTCGATAAGGTAAAACCTCCTCGATAGCATAGTGGTAACGTCGTCGCCTTGTAATCAAGGTGTCCCAGGTTCGATACATGCTGGAGGCCTATAGTGCTTCGAATCCCACTTTAAAGTACAGGTCTGGTAGCCTACCATTGCATCAAGTGGAATCAAAAATAAACGCTTCGACGAGGAAAAAATATTGCTCCTGGTCGATTTTCAAACAAATTTCATGTTTGGCACAATATTGTTCTACATATTCAGATGTTAGATGTTGTTTGTTTGAAATACACTTTCAGACCCAGACAGGGTAATCGGTACTGAGCACACCGTTTAAATACTGTACAATGTGTGTATACTGAGGATAGAACTCGGGATCCCTTGATTACAGGGAGATAACATTACCACTTCGCAACCAGGAAGCTCTTCTACATGATTGGACCTCAAAATATAACATAAATTTGTATTTGTAGTTCTTCTTTTAATTAATAATAACTTTCAGAAAATATTAAGAAGAAACTTGGGGCTCTGGGGATATTTCTAAGCCTTAAAGCAGTTCAGTGTATTTATTTAAAGTTTATTTCAATTTTACTATGAAATACTGTAGTTTATTGTTCCTTTAAGTAACATCACGTGTTCAATTCAAGAGAGTATTTGAGAAAAATGTCAAATGTTTAATGAATATGCAATTTTATGCGTCACAAGAATAATAAAAATCTTAACTTATTTTCACTTATACATGTTATAAGAGTGTTGAAATATCCTAATATCATATCGCAAGATATATATATATAGAAAATATCTATAGTGTTAAAAGAGCAAAACTCAATCTTACACAGTAACCTAGGACCTCCGTTCGACAGTGCAATCTGCATGTATCCAACTTTTGCAGGATAAAGGACATTATGAAATAGTTATTACGTAACAGTTTGTTTGGCATAGTTTGCTTTTAACTATATATCCAGCACATGTCGCTGTCTGAATATTATGTACTGCATCTGCACTGACTTTACAGGAGAGCTGATTAAAGTTCGATGTATGCAATTTAGAATACTCTACAAGATTTGCGCAAACATTTTTAATGTTAATAATTCACACCACTTGACAGCCAGCTATGTTGCTTCGGAAATTGACGCATTAAACTGTAAAGAACACGATAATGTCATCAACTCATCTCCGACGGAATTTGGAGATACGACAAAATAGAATTCAACCAGCAATATATGCTGGAAGGATAGTGTTTTGCAGAATCGAAGCCATTGAAATGTATCTCCCAAATAGAATACGCTGGCAAACTATCGGATGTCAGAATATTTTCAAAACTTTTACATCTGTGAAAACCGAGTAATAAACATGAATTGCATTATATAGTAATTGTACTTCTAACAGCATGATATAATGATATTGCAGCCAAACAACGAAGTTTTTAGAATGTGTAATACACCTATTTCAAATGTTTGTCTTTTAGTTTTTCCATATTTTGCTTTCAATTTACGGTCAGATTTATCGACATATGTGAATTATTACTATACCATAGCCATTGTAAGGAAAAAGAAATAACCATTAGAATGAGTAGTCTGGAACAAATATTATGTAACTAATTATGTTATGTAGCAGCTGATATTTTCGAATTACATCTACGCAATATGATTAGCTTCTGTAATATAGAGCATCTTGATTAACTGTGAATTAAAATAATTAAATACAATTGGCTGGTAACGACAAATCTTAGTTAAACCCAAAAGCACACACCAGGGTGTTTTTAAGTTATTTTCTTTTCACCTCTGTGTACATGCGAGGGTATGTACGTTCGCGCCTTTTATGTTATTGTACGTATTTTCATAGCAGTTCGTTCGAATCGTTATTTAGAAAATAAAACTTTTAGTATATTCGCTTTGTCTCTTTTGCCTTACAAATAAATACCTTGGATTGAACATTTTAGTCGTGTTTCCGTCAACTAAATAACATTAGTACTTTAATAAATGTCATGTCATCTGAGTGCGTTGAAATTTCAAAATTAATGTAGAGAAAAGGGTGCATTCTGTTCACAGATAAGATATTTCGAACTGGACGTGCAATCTGAAGTAAAACGTTTTCTCACCGGGATACGAGTATGGAACTTTCATCACAATAAAGTAGTGTTAAATAGTGAAATAATGAGCAATACACCTAAAGAATCAGGTGGTCAGAGTAATAACTGCGTATAAAACAATTGCAGGAATGGTACCTTTAAAGAGAGCCATATACGGTGCCTGTACTTTTCTGCTTCTTGATCACTTCTATTGTGATAGATATTGATTGATTAGTTTGGTTAATTTTACTTAACTTTTCTGCCACTTTTGGCTAACCGCGAAGCTGGGGATGAGTGATGATATGATGAAGGGACACTCAAAAAGAGAACCCGTTCCAAAACCGACATTCGAACCTGGGACCCTTCGAGTCGTATCGCGCTGTGAGGACAGACGTGCTAAATAAGTTGTGTGTATATAAGAATGAAGTGACAAGCAGCGTTATGACGGGTTGCCATGCGAAGATTTGACTCCAGCTTCTCTATACCTCTACGCTGAATGGCAATGGTGCGGTTAGCACCACTCTTCGTCAGCCTATCCGCACCAGGATCGTTAAGAGTTGAGTGCCAGTGACGCTCTGACTACGCAATCGCGGGAAATCACGGTCAGAGCTCGAGAATCGAACACGGGACTTCGGTTTCTGTGCCGTAGCAAGGTCGCCGCAGGATTTTTTCTTATGTTGGGTAGCAGTAGTGCTTAAAGTTGGGGAAACGTGGAGTGATGATTTCCCCCAGTTAAGAGAATTATCATAAAGCATCCCCAGCAATAGGATAATTTGCTCTGCTCTTTCACGGCACCCCTCGGCTATATTTTCACGCTACAGTTTCAAAATTTGAATTATATGAAGTCTTTCCAGATATCTCAAGGGGGGGGGGGCACTTTGTAGTACCATAGGTATCGACCTGGCTGTTGTATTATGTAAAAGCGGTTTAAGATATTAATAAGTCGAAGCAGAAGAATCATAAATTATTTGGGTAAGTGGGGTCGGAAAGATGATAGCCACAACTCAAGAGAAAACGGCAACAATGTGGCACCGCGGGACTCGGCATGTCCGTTGACATCGCGTTCCTGCAGTGCCGCTGGTTCGCACGCCCCCTCGGCATATCTGTGTGCGCCGTGGTTGTGCAAGGAGCCCGATGCAAGATCATCCGCAGATAAAAAATGTAACAGCATCGTGAGTGGAGGATTTTTCGGGAGGAGGTTTAGGGGGGGGCGAGGGGGCGTCAGACATGAGAAGTGGAAGTTTTCTAAAAGTTCGGCCGCCAGGTCACGACAAGCTCATCGCCTAGACACGAAATCTGACAAAACAATCGGACAAGATCCTAACATGGAATCACGACCAGATGCAATCTTTATGGAAAGTTGCTCATTCCCGATTCAATTCCTTCATTAACGCGACCACAGAGAAAACAAAGGAAGTCAGGGGGTTGGGGGGAGGGGAGAAATGAAAAAAAAATATCAAGATACCTACCTTGAGTCGTTCCAGGCATCACAAGATACAACAGCAGGAATAAATCCAAAGTACCCATTGTCGCTTTCATACTGTGCCTTCTGGTTGTGTACTCGGGTGTCCGTTTTCAGAACTTGCAGAAAACTGATTCCTTCTCAAATCGTCATTGTTTTGCCGGGAACGGTAACTCTTTCCCGCCACTGGCTTTAGCAGACCACAGCTGAGTATGGGGCAACACACTGTTTCTTATGGCGCTTACACTACATCGGGTAGGTGACATGGGAACCTTAAAGGTATTCACATCAGGTCCCCCCCTTGTTGGTCCCCTAAAAAGGATCTAATACGGGGATTACAAACTCGTCACGGCAATAAATGACCGACGCACCTATGTTCACTTTTTTATTAAATTCCACACTCGGTAAGTTGTTTTTTTTTTCTAATCGCTTCAAGAAGCCACTTGAACTGACGCGCCTTTCCGCGGGGATCTTACTCCAACCTGCACTACCAAATCACTGGATCGGCTCACCAAGAAGCAAGACACATGGCTGAGTGAATCGGCCCCGAGGCCCGCAGGGAAACTCATTACGGCAAGCCTCCGAAACGCACCACTTGGCGCCACTCCGATAACTAGCGCCACACTGTGGTGGCGAAGGGAAGCTCGACGTTGCTTCGAAGGGACGGAGTTTCCACGCGCGCTCCGCTACGTGGCGCTGCGATCGCTTTTGGCGGGGAGCGTTGAAAAACGCAACTTCGCACGGGAAATGGTCTTTTCGCGAGGCAGCTAGAGATAACGGGCACGCCCACCGCAAAGAGGAGCTAAAAAATCGATGGAAACTTCCCCTAGCACGCGCTCCGCAACTATACCGCGCACGGTAGTGACTACGTAGGTGAAACTTTCGACAACAGATGGCGTGGATATTGATTTTCCGGAGGACTTTCTAGACTACGTGCAAGATAAAGGCGGACTGGACCAGTCTTTCAAATTCCAAAAGCAATTGGGAGATGAACGTACACTCACCTCACTTAGTAATCTGGCAGTTTGTTTCTTTATACATCATATTTGCAGATGATACAATTCAACATAGAAGCGTATCAATATACGCTGTATAAAATACAACTTATATTAGTGTTGCCCGACCCTGTGGCCGAGTGGTTAGCACATCGCGCTGCGACGCCAAGAGTCCCGGGTTCGAATCACGGTCGGGCTTGGTTGTTTGTGAATGTCCTTTCATCAATTTCATCATTTCATCACTCATCCCCATCTTCGCAAATTAGCCAAAGGCACAAAACGCAAAGTAAAATAAACTAATTCAAATCAAAATCAAAATTATATTAGTGCTGGGCGATATATCGTCCAGACAATATATCGCGATATTGAAAAAATTTCGTCCAGGCGATATCAACTAGACGATATATCGTCACGATATTTGGCTATATATCATCACGATATTCGGAAATATATCGTCGCGATATTTGGCGATGTATATCATGTTGGCGATATATCGTCAAGATATTTTAGCGATATATATTGTGTCAGCGATATATAGTCATGATATTTTGCGATATATATATATACTAGAGACGATATATGGCCGATATCACAATGCGGAAAAATATCGTATCGTATCGTCTGTGACGATATAAAATTTCCAATAGCGTCCATCTCCAGTTGTTATTCAGGGTAATATATGTATATTCAAGAATTCTAGTAGTAACATAGCAAAGATCATTGAGTGCACAAGTATTGCTCTGCAATATTAGAAAATGGGATTTCTAATACAGTAAAAATGTGCAGTTAAAATAATACAGTTAAAATATACAAATCAGTAATTTTGCCTGTAGTATTATATGGATATGTCCTCTTCAGTGGTGTGGTCGTGCGGTCTAAGGCGCTGTGCTTTGGGAAAATGATGATTTATGAATAAAAATATTCATTCTGTGTTATTTGTCATCAATCATCCTCATCTTCGCGATTAGCCAAAAGTGGTAGAAAAGCTAAGTAAAACAAACCAAATACATGTATACACATGTGTAGGGTCAATTATTCATAACGATCACTAAAAGTTTTGCTCTGCACGATTAGTTTCCTTGGTATTTAGTAGTGAGAAATGTGAATATTTGTAGTGGTTCATTTGATTGGCGCTACTTATATTTCACAGTACATACTGTTTAATTGACCAGAAGGTCAGAGTAATTTACAAGGTTTGATGCGTCGTGCACTTTACTTAATAAAATATATACATTTTTATTGATTCTAATATCAGACACAAAATGTAAGACTAGGTTTTTGCACTGAAACAAGTAGGGTAACTTCGGTGAATAAAACCACCAATTGGTCATTTTGTTCTATAACTCATACATTCTTATTGTTAGGAACATGAAACATACATGTTTAGGAGAATGAACTTTCCTCTATTGTGTAATAATAAAATATTGATTGCACTGTTATAATGAAAGCAATAAAATACGAAATTCTGTGTTAATGTAAAATGGCGTTATTTCCAGACCTGTCGGGTAATGCCATATTCTTAATTACAAGTAAAAAATTCACATTATCTTAATTACAAATAAAACATTCACATTTTCTTTACTAAACTATACTAGAAAAAATAATTACTGTAGTAAGTTCTTAGAAAAAGCATGTCACGGTATCTAGTGACATGTGAAACGCAGTTCGATATAAATTATTTTTTTGTTTATTGATTCATTTTATGTTCAAATATAAAATGTGAGGTTATTTATTTTGTGGATAAATTTGTATCCGAGCCAGACGTCGGGAGTTGGGGACGGGTTTTTCTTGAGTGACAGCGGAACTGTCTTTTCGGCTTAGAACATGGCATATATGCACCAACACGGAGAAATGGAAAGGTTATTTTCGTCGAGACCGGGCTTCAAATCACAGCGGGGAGCAAACCCATTCTTCACGGATGACCAGAAAAATCAGCTGGAGCCCAAGCCTGCAAGGATCGAAGACGCCTCTGTGACCGCGTTTCAAGACAATGGAGAAAGGTCATTTCCACCCCCTCAGAAAGAGAAGCCAAGCCACCTTAGCGTGCCTCCCAACGGACGAATTCAAAAGTGATATATAAACAAGAGTACTACGATTCCAGAGACAGTTTTGACCCGGATTTCATAGCGAGAGCATCTCCGCGCTACACTCTCGCGTGATTAGTGTTTTGTGTCCGTGAACTTCGTTTTCTTACGTACCGTGAGCGAATTGCAGATAGAGAGTTACCGGTGTGGGCCTTATTTTGGTGGAGATTACGCGGTGATTTGTTTTTGCCAAGCGTGGACTACATAATTATGGGCGGCTAAAGAAGATAGAGAAGGGAGTCCGTCGACTCCCCTGACGCCTGCAACGACGCCGAAGCCAGTCAGACGACGACAAAACCAAACACTGCTAAAAGCCCGAAGGACGACTCCAGATCGACGTTCCAATCGAAGCCCGTTACCAGAGAGAGAGAGAGAGAGAGAGAGAGAGAGAGAGAGAGAGAGAAGGACTTTCCCAGATCGACGTCCCAATCGAACCCCGTTACCAAGAGAGAGATGATTGCAGATCGACGCCCAATTGATGCCCGACGCTGGAGAGATTCCTGACCGGCGCGTGACCACGTACACCCGACGCTAGTGACAAGAGGAACGCCCGAAGTGCTAAGGAGGTGGAAGTACACCATATCGTCGTAATTATTCTTCGTCGCGATCGACCTCGGAGAACAATTTCGCCACAAAGGAACCGTGTGCAAGTCCCGCGTCCAGGAGTGATGGACGACCACGCAATGTAGCAGAGTCCGGTAGAGTATACTTCAGAGGGTCAATGTCCATGTAAACGTGCATTGTTAGTATCAACACCGTACTGTTAACGCCGAAGTCTCATTTATTTGCAAAGTTACTCAGGAAACCCCGAACCTAATTTCCGTGTCTGATAATTTTTTGATATTGTTGTAAAAAGGGGTTATTTCATGTTCAGATGTTCTAATTTAATTGTCTGCATTCAGCGTTAGAAGCTCCATTTCATTTCTTTAATATTTAGTGTAAATTGTCAAAGTGTGCTCCAATTTTTTGTGTAACCGACCGCCCCGTCGCGCCATTTAACTTGTCAATACATGACTGATGAGTGCTTTTTAATTGTGGAAAGAGTAATTTTTATTGCAAGGTCGTGCGCATGAAGTAGTATTATTTGTTGCATAGTGGTTATTAATGTAATTTTTGCTCGCGCCGACGATTGATTTGTGTATTCCGGCAGCTGGAGCCAATTAAGTTTTTTGCATCACTATGTAATTGTGTAGTTGTTCTCATTGGACGAGAGAGGCTTATGTGTATTACCCCCGTCCGAGAAACTTGTTAAATGTCGTGCTTACGACTGGATGCATACGTTCATTCGAACGAAAGATTTAACCACGCCGACCCAATTGTCTTAGTTAACCGCTTTCCGAGGGCTGGCACTTAAGTTAATTTAAAAGAGCAAAGGAGCTGGCAGACAAATGCCCTAAATTCACATAAAGGTTTAAAAATTAAAAGGAATGATATGTTAATGAGATCCATGATTTGTATCTATACTTTGCATGTAAAAATACCTCTGAGGTGTGAAAGAGAGAAGAGTGAATGTTGTGAGCGTTTGAGGAGGCTTTGTAAACAGTTGTTGATTGCAATGTGTTTTTTTGTTGTTACAATATATATTCACTTTTTACCGTTCGTCAGTGTTGTTATTTGACGTTTTTCAGGTACCGGATATTATGCTATTAGTGTGTTATGATTGTTCGAATCTACATATCCAAGGTAAACAAAACAGTACAATATTTCAAGGTATTTATCCCCGCCTCGCAATAGTACGAGGCGCATCCAGAAAGTAAGTTTCCCTATTTTTTTCCCGTGAAAGTAAACACAATGAGCCGTGTAAATTGCGCATGCGCAGCAGAGCTAAGACGTATCAATCATATGCCAGGCGGACAGATCCCGCCCGGCGCCAGTAGCGAGGCAGCAGTGGTCCGAAGTGGAAGCTCGTATTCCTTCTCCCGCCGCATGCCAGTAGCGAGGCAGCAGTGGTCCGAAATGGAAGCTCGTATTCCTTCTCCCGCCGCATGCGAAGTTCGGTCGGTGATAAAGTTCCTGAATGCACAAAGCATTGCGCCAATTGACATTCATCGTCAGCTCTGTGAGGTCTATGGGCCGAACATTATGAGTAAGCAGATGGTGCGTGGCTGGTGAAGGCAGTTTTCGGAAGGTCGTGAAAGTGTCCATGATGAAGAGCGCAGTGGGCGTCCGTCCCTCATCACTGATGATCTGGTTGAGCTGGTGCGGCAGCGCATCGTAGAGAACCGTCGCTTCACGATTACGGAGTTGAGTAGCCTTTTTCCGCAGATATCGCGATCCGTGTTGCATGAGATTGTCACGCAGCGCCTGCTGTTCAAAAAATTGTGTGCCAGGTGGGTGCCGAAAGACCTGACACCCGAACACAAAATGAAACGTTCAGGAGCAGCACTGACATTCCTGCAACGGTACCATGATGCATGATGACGGCGATGATTTCCTCGACAGGATCGTCACGGGCGATAAGACGTGGATTTCGCACTTCACCCCGGAAACCAAGCAGCAGTCAATGCATTGGCGGCATAGTGGATCTCCGGTCAAGAAGAAATTCAAACAGACGCTGTCGGTACAGAAAGTGATGTGCACCGTGTTTTGGGACAGGAAGGGCATTTTGCTCATTGACTTCCTCCCCAGAGGTGAAACGGTGAACGCTGACCATTACTGTGAAACACTAAGGAAATTGCGACGTGCCATTCAAAACAAGAGGCGTTTCATGCTTACTGCAGGTGTTGTGCTCCTCCATGACAATGCTCGTCCACATACGGCTCGGCGCACAGCAGCTGTTTTGACGGAATTTGGCTGGGAGTTGTTTGATCATCCACCTTACAGTCCTGATCTGACTCCCAGCTATTTTCACGTTTTATTGCACCTCAAGAAATTCCTGTCCTCCGGTGAGCGTTTTGGCAACGACGAAGAGCTGAAGACGTCTGTCACACGCTGGTTCCATTCACAGGCGGCAGAGTTCTACGACAGTGGGATCCAAAAGTTGATACAACGATACGATAAGTGTCTCAATTCTGGTGGTTGCTATGTTGAAAAATAGCTGAACCTTTGCTGTACCTGTTGCCAATAAATGGTTTCCTGAAACTGTGTTGTTGTTTTTTTTAAAAAAATAGGGAAACTTACTTTCTGGATGCGCCTCGTATGACAATAAACGACCGTCTCAGTACCGAACTTGAAAACCTGGACCGTGAGTCACGACCGGTTTCCCGTACACATAACGACGTTTGGCCCCGTGCCGGGGTATGATTGACACGTCATTTCGGGGACCGTGAGTGCACTCGTTACAAGCATGTCTTTTTTTTGTCTTTTCGCGATACCCAGTCCCTCAAAGTTCTGCGAGGAATTTGGAACAAACGTGCAGCACATGCTATCTTAATTCCTTGTTTGACGGCTGCCATAGCTTGCCTAAAGTCATCTACTGGCCATTTGGCCTGTATACTTCTACATTTTCTCGCCATCTGAAAGAGGAAATTAACCGAGAATAAATATCTGTACGCCTGGAAAGTAACTGAGCAAGGATAAACCTATTTTCGAAATCAACATTTCCTTAAATTTGAGTTTAAATTGAGTGGCGTTATTCCCCGACACGATGATGGCGTTATTTCCCGAAACAACAGATTGCAGTTTAACCAACTGTTCTAAACTTACGACACCGACCATGAAAACCGTACACACATCATTCTCTTACGTAATAAACGTATTGTGTACGTACAACATTGTTAACATTTAAAATCTAATCCTACAATAGAAAAACACTCATCTTTGTCGGCGCGATGAAAATGTGGACCCTTTTTCCTCGAAACGCAACTCAAACGTCTACACTGTTCAAAGTGTTTCTCTTAAATGAAGGATCGACAATGGCATCCGTTCTTATCAGCAATGCTACCAGGCACCATTGTTTATCGCAAAACGGTGAGTCACCCCTTAACTTTACATGCGTCCATGCATTCAGAGTTGAAACTTTGAAATGGCGTTGTTTCCCGCCTGGCGTTATTCACCGAAGTTACCCTATTTCTACATTTGTGTGAACTTCACTACAACATGTGAATAAAGGCTTTATGGGCTGAAGCTTGCAATACTGCAGTGTATATCTTGAATCGTACAGGAAAATCACCAGTTTATGGTAAGGCACCTTACGAACTTGCACAGTTAAGCTTGGTTGGCCCACGTTGCCTAGCACACGACGCACCGACTCGGTCCCCTCGAAAGACCAAGACCGGGCGTCGCTGCCTACCAATCTTTCTGTTATAATATATGCCACGACTAATTCTCAGTTCCTGCGGGGCATGAGAGCCCGCATCCCAAAGTTCGGGTAAGGGTCTGCTTTTGAATAAAATTAATTAAAAAAATTATGTTTACTTAACCAAGAACCTTAACTCTAAAGTAGGTAACCTTCTTTACGCTTAAATTTCCGTCGTTATCACACCCGCATCCCACTGACCAGTGAGGATACGCATGCGAGTCGCCAGCGAAATCAGCATAATCCAAACTGACTTCTTATGGGTTGATAAAGCCTCCGCCTCATTGACCAGTGACGGCGGGACACCTCATCAAACCAAAAGGAGGCCAGTTAATTTGTACTTATAAACCAAATTTACTATAAGGAAATACCCAATAACGATTACAAATTTATTTACATCTCAAATTCCCAATAAACTTTCCAAAATTAACATGAGAGAAGGTTCTCCGTCTAAACCTTCATCAACTTATTCACAAATTCAAACATAGTTAAGTTAAAAGAAAAATATACAAACTTCTGATCAAAAGAAAACTACAACAATGCCAATATAAAATTTATATCATAACGTCTTCCATAATATCGTCAAAACTTTCTATTGAGTAAACATAAAATCCAGAGAGCACTTTCTTATATAACATGTCCATATCCCATCATCGTCACGATATTGGGCGAAAACGTGTGTAAGTTCAAATGAAGAATTAAACCAGAAGTTGCAAGAAAGCATGCGAAATTATGACTGTAAAATATCAGACATTCTTAGTACACAAGATCTTCCAACCCGGGTCCATATCCATGGTAACGGTTGAAGTTCTTGCGTGCGATGACGTCAAACCGGTCAAATGAATGTATCACTTCAATGTGAAGTCACGTGAAGTGCAGAACGACAGTGTTGCAATATGCATATATTAAACACCAGAACAAGAACAATGTCTATATTAGAATGCGTAATGTAGGATGTGGAAAAACTAATGTGTAAGTCACTAGAGTTATCAAACAGTTGGACTGCAACTGTAAGTTACAAGACTATGGACAAGTAACAGGCGATTTGTTCGCGACAAACATGAAACTTATAGTGATTTACGAAACTTCACAAAATCAAATGTAGAGTACTTATTACATTTTGTGTTTATATTATAAAATATTGAACCGAAAAATCTTATTGCTAGTTTTTAACATCGGGAAATTAGTTTTTATTTCATGTTATGTATAATATATAACCGTCGGTGTATTCAATTTATTTGAAGCCAAAAACTGTAAATGAATTTCCGAAATATTACGAGCTTCACATCAGCTTCTGTGACGTCACCGGACTAGTCCACTATACTCAACATTTAACACAGCGCATTGTAAAAGCGTACGTATTTAGTTTTCTGACCTAATCGTCCTTTTTCTTATTAATTCAGAATGTTGACTTCACCTCCAAGAACATTTGAAAATACGTAAATTACATTGATAAACGTTAAATCCAAACTCTACAGTTCTGCATAATCTACCTTTATTTTTCATATTACTTAAAACTGTATCAAACATTTGAATCTTTCTCTGAATCCTTTTAAAAATACTCAGCGTTCATATATAGTTAATTGCTATGTAATAAAAACTTACGTGTTCGAGTTCCGTATTTAAGATAATTTTTGAAAATATAACGTACAGGAGTATTGGGAAAGAGAAAGATTGGAATTCGTTTTAAATAAGCTTGCAAACTTTGAAAACTCAATTTTCGTTTGTAATGTGCAGAAAGTTTTAATTTTCGATAAATATGTTAATATTTGGCTGCACAAGTTACCGTGGTCATAGGTTGGAGTTTTTTTAAAAGCATTTTTCTCATTAATGATTTTCCGTGCACACACACGTTCAGGCAAAGAGTGAGAGTATACAGTCATGGACACTTCTGGGTTGTAACGATTCCATTGAAAGTTAATGGAATTGTTATAACCCAGAAGTGTCCGTGACTGTACAAATATACAACGAACTTAACTAGTGTACTCTAACCTAGTTGAAACGCCTGGATGCTAAGAATACCAAACTTAAATGACCTAACCCACTAATTCAAGCCTATGGAAAGGGATTTACGATCACACGGGAAATGAAACTGGTTGAGAATATTAATTAAAGTAAGTTATTTCAATAAAACCAGAGCAAAAAGCAAAAGAACACAGGAAGCCTCATGTACGTACGTACTGTACAATCAGGAGAATATTGTGATTGTTAAGGCATTTTTATTTCTAAAATCCCTTTAATATTCCTTATCGGTACGCAAACCACTTAATGGTAAAAATCAATAGACAATTCTTGCTGGAAGTTGTTTTTCAGTACAAGGCATAAGTTTTAAGAATATCAGCCAGTGTTTCATTAATTCCTAAAAACGATAATTTACTTGCAACTGACATAGACGTGTACCAAAATTATGTGAGGTAAAATAGATGTACGTATAATCACACTGTAATATAAACTTGGACAAAATTTGGGATTCGAAAGTAGTAATTAATCCATTGAGGATTTTTATATTTTTTGTAGTTTCAAGTCCACTTTACGTACATATGATCCGAACCACTTGTTACATTTTGAACAGGTTAGGATAAAATGTCTCGCTTTGTTAATCTTCCATGCAGAGCATTAATATTAATGAAAAAAACAAATATCTAACACGAAATGCAATGACTGATTGTGCAGAAATATGAATCATTATTCTTTAAACAGTAAATTTTCAGTTTAATACCTTGTCTACAGATACTACTTCGAGGTAAAACATTTTAAATAGTTTATTAACATCATCACAATAATGAAAAATATTTTGCTGTTCTTGATAGAGATATTCTACAAAGGTATAAAATAATGTCCATTGTTTATATTAAGTAAAAAGGTTCAAAATTATCCACAATATATTTATGAAATAGGCTATTCAAATTTAATGAAGTCGTAAAACTTCATTGTTGGACATTATATTTATTTGACGTAAAGTTTACCAAAATGCTATAAAGCTGGAACATAATAGGGCTATATTATTGAAGAAGGAATGGCTTTATGGCTAGAAAACAAATACGTGTTCTACACACATCTAACTACACAATTTCCGACAACGTGTGCACAAAAACATGGACATAAAAACCCCAATATTTTTCTCTCGTGTTAAATACAGGAATATTAATAGTAATATAGCCGACATCCATGCATGTAATCAACATGTTCAATCAGCTAGGTTCGTACTTAGCACTGGTTGAACTCAAACATTTTTGCATTAAAATGCAACTGAGATTTGTATTACATACAAGTAGAGGTATTTGATCGGTTCAAAATAACACTTGGTACGAACCCTATTATTTTTATTAATTTAAGCACAATGGAAAACCTATTTTGACGATGTTTTTGTCCATTTTATACTATTGCAAATCTGTGATTTTTCATCTCACACTTGGTACGAGTGGTACGAGGCCTATTATTTTTATTAATTTAAGCACAATGGAAAACCTATTTTGACGATGTTTTCGTCGATTTTGTACTATTGCAAATCTGTGTTTTTTCATCTCACACTTCGTACGAATGTCATAATTTCTTATGAGTTAAAGTACACCTACACCCATCTACACCCACCCACACTCACCCTCACCCAGATCCACCTACACCTATTTACTTCCGGTCTACTTGCGGTCCACTTCCGGTCCACTTCCGGTCCACTTCCGGTCTACTTCCGGTCTACTTCCGGTCCACTTGACAGACACCTGTGAGTTTTCCAATTTTTTAAAGTATACACCCACGCACACCCACGCCCACCCACACAAATTTACTTCTGGTCTACTTCCGGTCTACTTGGTGGGTTATGACCTAATGCGATGACGTGGTGTCTTCTAATTGGTTGGATTATGACGTACTGCGATGACGTGTTGTTTTCTGATTGGCTCACTGTTTCTGATGTTTTCAACGCGGTCCGCGCTTAGGTTGTTTAAATGCGAAACCATTACAGGTCAGTCTGTATCGTGAGAGTGTTTGAAGAGTGCGGACGCGTTGTTGCAGTGCTGCTCATAATTTTTTTCATGTGCTAAGCACAGGGTGATATTTTTTATACTATATGTGCTTATTAATTTTTTATACTTAGTACAAATATATATTTTCTATATAATAAAAAAAAAGTTAATATAAAATTAAAATAAAATAATTTCTTACGAGTTAAAGTACACCTACACCCATCTACACAAACCCACACTTACCCTCACCCAGACCCACCTACACCTATTTACTTCCGGTCCACTTCCGGTTTACTTCCGGTCTACTTCCGGTCTACTTCCGGTCCACTTAACAGACACCTGTGAGTTTTTCCAGTTTTTTAAGTATACACCCACGCACACCCACGCCCAACCACGCCCACCCACACAAATTTACTTCTGGTCTACTTCCGGTCTACTTGGTGGGTTATGACCTAATGCGATGACGTGGTGTCTTCTGATTGGTTGGATTATGACGTACTGCGATGACGTGTTGTTTTCTGATTAGCTCACTGTTTCTGATGTTTTCAACGCGGTCCGCGCTTAGGTTGTTTAAATGCGAAACCATTACAGGTTAGTCTGTATCGTGAGAGTGTTTGAAGAGTGCGGACGCGTTGTTGCAGTGCTGCTCATATTTTCTTTTCATGTGCTAAGCACAGGGTGATGTTTTTTATACTATATGTGCTTATTAATTTTTTATACTTAGTACAAATATGTATTTTATATATAATAAAAAATAGTTAATATAAAATAAAACGTCATGAATATTTTTGGGTTTAAAAAGCAACAACATAATCAGCCTGTAGAGAGAATTCCAGTGAACATTTATGTATTTAGAGAACTTTATCATCAATTGAAAGGGTTACTTCTTGTTCACTTGAATAGTATTTGGTCTCATGTTGACGAGGATACTGGAAAGCACTTATTTGTATTTAATAATAACTTATCATCATATAAGTTACCTGTAAGTGGTAAAATTCAAATAAACGTTTCACCACTCAATGCGGCAGTTTTGCACATAGGTCGAAATTTGTATAGAATTAAACATAGTACATTACTTCCTGATACGTCTTATGATGTGGAAGCTGGTGAATTTTTGTATGCTGAGATAATTAGAGAGTATGATAAATTGATTCCTCTGTTTATCGAAATAAGAATAATCTATCCTCTTATTAATATATAAAATACCTAAAAACAAAAAAAAAACATGGATATATTTGGTAATAGAAGGCGACAGGAGGTTCCAGATAATTCAAGCGAGATTGCTAGTTTAGATGCACGTCTAAAGAAACTGAAATCAGATTTACTCTATTACAGAATTCGCTAAATCTAAATATTCAAGCAGAGATTACAAATCTTCAAACTCAACTGATTGATCCCATAGTAAAAATTGATGGAGAACTCAAATCTTTGCTTGAGAAATATACTAATTTAGCTTCAATAGATAATCTTCAGAACTTAGAAGAGAATATTGCCAACTTGAAAAAAGAACTTGATAAATTTAGACAAATCCAGAGAGCGAATACCGAACAGCTGAAACAGCAATTAAATAACCAGGCAAATAGTATTCGCACCGAACTGCAAACCATCATCCAGAATATCAAAACTCAAGAAGAATATGAGCAGGTAAATGCTAATTTTGGTAAATTGCTAGAACAGTTTCAATCTTTCGAAGTTCCTACATTGCAAAGTATCAAATCTGAATTACAGACAGATGAACTGCATACAGCTATAACAGAAGTTCAATCGAAATTACAGACATTGGAAGATTTTATCAATAATTTACCTTCATCTTCTGAATTAAATGCTATTGCTCGGAGCGTTGCCGGCATCAAATTGCAGTTGGAGACTTATGAAGATTTTGGGAAGATACAAGGTACCATAGCTCAAATAGAAGATACTATGGCAACTATGAGAAATGAGCTAACAAGTGTACAGGAAACTCTGGAATCGAAACTGCCTGGCATTACTGATATTCTAACTATAGTTCAACAGCAAGTTACTAAACTTGAAAGCTTGAATACTGAATCTGAATTATCGCATTTCCATCACCTTATTAGAGACACTGCAACAGTCTACACCTACGCAGGATGACATAACGCAACTGCAAGAAATTTTGAAAAATGCAGCTGATGCAACAGAACGCAATGCTATAAAATTAACTCTTACCACACTTCAGAATACTGTAGCTGCTTTGTCTACTTCTCAGGAAATCAGAGCTATGAGGAGAGCAGTACATCTAATTTTAAAATCTGAGTATATCAAAAACATTCAAGCAGAAATTGCGCAAATGAGAGAAACTGTTGCCACTCTCCCCAACAATCAAATAATTAACGAACTACATGCATTATTTACAGAAATCAGAAGTCAAGTACACGATCTTGCTACCCAGAGTTTTAAATTGAAACTTGTAGAAAATTTACACGAGATTATTTCTAATATTACGTTACAAATTACTACTCTTGAAGCAAGTCAAGAATCTGCTTTATCAGGTTTTGCTACTCAACTTCACGATCTCAAAGAGGAATATAAACAACTGTATGTTGATGTAAAAATCAAACCTAGCTACGATGAGTTGGTTCGTACTATCAACGAACACTTGGAATCGGTATTAAGCAGACTAGATGACGTAGATTCTCGTCAATTTTATTCTATGGAAATTGTTAGGTTACAAAGTGTTCCAAATGCTCGAGGGCACTGGACGTACACCAATGCTGGCAATGTTTACAAATTATATCCGTACACTCAGGTACATGAATTTTTTGTTGATGGTAGTTTACGATTTCTGAAGTTTAGTTTTCTAAAACATGGAAAACATATTGAAGTTCCTCAGTTTACTATAGTGCGTTCAAATACACAAGGCAGTTCAAGTACCTATTGCATACTGGGATGAGTCTACCAATAAATATAAGTACATGACGAACAACAATTGTCAGTTTTTGATATTGAAATTGGTGAGAAGCTAGTATTTGACATAAAGTGGCTATACCCTGAGGACAATCCATTTTATGCGATATTCTCACTTCGAACTCGATGTCAAGAGAAGATATAGTTTATGAATTACACAAACCAGCCCGTCGCAATTACAAGCGATTAAGTGTAGTAACAAAAGGTATAAATGAATTCCTCAAGGAAGATCTGATTGAGATGACCCCTCCAAGGAGGACTTTAAAAAATTTTGGATAAGATAAATCATGGTTACAAATATATGCTTACAGTTATTGATACTTTTAGCAAATATGCATTGGCTGTTCCCCTAAAATCCAAGACTGGTACATGTGTTACCGAGGCTTTTAAGTCGATATTCAGTGAGGAAGGATACCAAAATATTTACAGACAGATAGCGGGAAACAATTTTACAATTCTACATTTGCTAAGTTAAAGCAACAACATAATATTAAACATTATTCTACATACAGTGATCTGAAAGCTAGTATAGTGGAACGATTCAACAGAACATTAAAAAATCGCATGTGGAGACAATTCACTCTACAGGGCAATTATAAGTGGGTGCAAATTTTACCCGAGCTAGTTCATGATTACAACAATACAGTACACAGTACTATTCACATGAAACCTGCTGAGGTAACCAAATCTGATGAGCAACGATTGATTTCTACTGTTTATTGTAAAAAGTATACATACACTACCAAGAAGCCAAAGTTTAAAATAGGGGATCAGGTAAGGGTCAGTAAATATAAACAGTTATTCGAGAAAGGTTTTACTAAAAATTGGAGTATGGAGTTATTCTCAGTAGTTCAAGTTTTACCAGGGAATAG
Source organism: Lepisma saccharinum (assembly GCF_977018435.1). Taxonomy (NCBI): domain Eukaryota; kingdom Metazoa; phylum Arthropoda; class Insecta; order Zygentoma; family Lepismatidae; genus Lepisma; species Lepisma saccharinum. Next base: position 38,890,955 of record NC_139253.1, read on the forward strand.
AAATACATATATCATAAAAGATAATCATAACAAAATATTGAAAGGGAGATTCTATGAATAGGAACTTAGTAAATCAAAATATCGAGATACATATCTAATCGAGAAAATATTGAAGAAGAAAAATAATAAATTGTATGTGAAATGGTTAGGTCTGCCAGACAAAAGTTGGATAGAAGCAAACCAGGTGATTCTTTGACACCAACATGGAATGTGGTACAGCGTTTACCAGATGTAGTAGAAACTAATAAAAAATGGAGAGTTCTTACCTGATAACATAAGATGCCTCATTGCAGGCCCATCAGGTTGTGGAAAAACCACTTTGCTGGTTGATAATTTCTTGCTTGCCCCCAATTGGCTAGATTGGAAAAATAGACACTTGTATGTATTCTCAAAGAGTTTAGAACAACCGAAATACCAACAACTCATGAAGCTGTACGAGGGACTGGGCATAGCTACATTTCCATCAACAATAAAACCTCTCGACCAATGTTTGAAAAATTCTGTTGTGGTGTTTGATGATGTTATTCTGGAAAATCAGAATGAAATTAGAAATTTTTTTACACAGGGTCGTCACAAAGAAATAGACTGCATTTATTTAGCTCAAACTTATTCCAAAATTCCCAAACAGTTACTACGAGATAATACAAACTTAATCTGTTTTTTTCGTCAAGATCATACTAATTTGAAACATGTATACGATGATTATGTGGGAGGAGACTTAAATTACAACCAATTTTCAAAATTCTGTTCATCTTGTTGGAACAGCGACGATTTTGGATTTGTTACTATCGACATGACTCGTAAACCTAACAATGGTAAATTTAGAAATAAAATCAAAGACTTTTTAAACGTTGAAACGATATAAAATAACCATTAATCAAAAAAAAATATGACAAAACATAAAATAGAAGATAATTCGAAATTACGAGAGTACTTGTCCAAACGTTTCAAAGGTTGGAAATCAGAGAATCGAGGTTTTTACGAACAACACAAGCGTCAAGACCAACCTATTATCGATGCAATCAGTGGTCTTGGTAAAGAGATTAAGAGTGTGACAGAACAAAATAAAAACCTCATCAATGAATTGGTACCTCTTACTGCTAAAAAATATGCAGATTTTCCTCCTACGCCATTATCCAGCATCCACAGTCCTCTGGTACTCAAGGAACCACCTGCTAAAGCAGCTATAGAAGAGTCAGAGAAAATCAAGTTGGGTCCCCTGGCAAGGGATTATTTGAGTACTGGAAAATTCGAAAAAGATGAAGTATTTGGATTGTATCCAACTATGGAGGGTAATGAAGGCGTGGTATGGAAAATTTGCAAATCTAAAGTTACATTTGAAGGGGATAACATAAAAATTAATTCGGGTGGGAGAAACAACTGGTCCAGATATCCTGGTACCGTAGGGCTATGAGAGCTCATTACCAAAAAATTTTACAGAAGATGATTATCAAAGTTACTCTGAAATTTTGACACTCTCTGATGCTTTGTACCAAAATAACGATGCTAGTCAAAAGCGTGTGAAATCGAGCAGCGGGGATAATACAAAAATCTGATTAAACCAATTTGCAATCAAATCAAAACCGGTAGTGGTATAAAACAATACAATACTTTACCTAAGGAATTTGTATGGATAAACGATGTGAGAAAACTTCTAGATAGGTTGCTTGTTATAGCAGGAGAGGAAAATGCTGGGAACAATAATTTCCATAACGAGAAAATGGGTATTGTAAACATGATTAGTGACAAATTAGCTAATTTTATTGTAAACGATCCTAAAGGTATAGGAAACATAAATAAAATTATCAATACTTTACCTCCTAAATTCTGGAATATATCAGAGGGTCGAGGTTTAGTAAATGATATTATTAATAAACTTCCGTTCGAGTTACACGTACCTGGTTACCAATATTGTGGTCCTGGTACAAAACTTGAGAAACGAATAGAAAGAGGGGACAGGGGTATTAATCCTCTGGATGCAGCTTTCAAAGAACATGATATTGCATACAACACACACAAAAATCTGAATGATCGTCATGTAGCTGATAAAAAATTGGAAGAGGCAGCTTTGGGAAGATTAACAAGCAGAGATGCATCATTGGGTGAAAAAATAACAGCGTTGGGTACAGCTATGAATACAAAACAAAAATTAGGGTGGGGTTTGTAATATAAATACCCTGTAAAATAATAATAATAACAACAACAACAACATGAAACCAAAAGGAGTTGTATACCAAATACCATATCACAATCTTAAAAATTTAAAACTTAATTCGATTTTAACTAAAAAACAACAAGAAAAGAAGAGGCAAAGTATAGCCAAAGGAAACGGAATGAAATTATTACTCAGTACGCCACAATTAAAACGATTGCAAAATGCAAGAAAGAAAACACACAGTGGTGGATTCATATTCAGCATTCCAGCTATCCTGGCTGCATTGGGGGCAGTTGGGAGCTTAGCTGGGGGTAGTGCTGCTGTTGCCAAAACAGTAATTGATTCGAAAAAAAGGCAGAACTAGGAGAGCAAAAGCGTCATAATCTTGCAATGGAGAAGAAAATAGGCAAAGGTGTGAAGTCTAGAGCACTCAGAAAATTAAAAAAAAAGAAGAAGCACTCACGAACCAAGACATTGAATCTTTAATTAAAATATTTAAAATTAAACACTTCAGGGGGGTTTTCATGTCTGATTCTCTCCCTAAAGGTAGTCCTCACTCTCGAGAATGTGGCGTGGTGAATTTGGACAAGTCCGAAAACGTTAGTACTCACTGGATATGCTATTATAAACAAAGTGACAATGCTTTTATTTTCGATTCTTTCGGAGGGGTACCCCCTACAGAATTAATTCGTTACTTGAAACATGTTGAAATTTATTACAACGACGATCGTATTCAAGATTTCGATCAAATTATATGTGGCCATGTTTGCATTACGATGCTCAGAATTTTAAATAAAAGACCAAACATCAAATTAAAAGATTTTCAGAAAGCTCTATTATATATTAAATATGAGAATTTTCCATCTCTCCAGCGAGACTTCGGTTTTGAAACTACATCTTCACAATGATATTATCTATCCAAAATCCATAGCTCTGAGAGCATTCTACAGTATGTATCTGATTCCGAATGAAACTACCTACAACAATACTATATTAGTAGGTAATGGAAAAATAATTATTCCTCCTGGACAGTATAATTTATCTACTTTACAATTTGAACTTCCAACCACTGCCTTGCTTTCTCAAAATTCTGTAACACACATTGAAACTACCAATGAAACAGTGGACTTATCTACCATGGGGGAACTTTTACGATTCGAGAAAAATAGCAAATTAGAACCAGGTGTTAGGCACATAGGTAAATTTATACCACAATTCTTAGCTATTGAGACATTGAATATTCACTGTAACATTGCCAAAGGTATGATTATCAAAGCAGAAGAAAATTCGATTGGCAGTCACAAGGAGACAGGTATCATTGCTACATTTAAACCGAATTCGGAATTTATGGAACCCATCTTCTATTCCCCAATCTCAGCAGTCTATTTCCCTGTTTCTATTGTTAAAGTTAATTACATAGAGATAACAATTACGAATGAGAAAAATGGGATTATCGATTTTGCCGGTGCTAATAGCACTGCGATAATAGAAATTAATATTTAACATATATAAATAAGTACCAATATGGAAAATATCGAGAGTTATGAATTACAGTCCTTCCCTCCAAACAGAACAACATTTGCAAATTTGAATCAGCCCAACAAAGAGATACAGTATGACATCACGGTAGGGGATGGATTCATTCATCCACATAGATCTGATCTGTATATAACATTTGATATTGTAAAACAAAGTAATGGTGAAGAATTTAACCTCCCTAGGGCTAATATAAAACTTATAGACAATTTTGTTCCATTCTTATTTTCTCAAATTGAAGTCAGAAAGCATAGTACAGTAATTGACAGGATTGATTACCCTGGAATTACATCCACTACAGTAGGAACAATGAAACTGTCCAAATCAGAGAGTGCATATTATAAAGTTGGTGGGTTCGAAGCTGGAACAAAAATTCAAGCAAAAAGTCACACAGTACTGTTCCCCATGAGATTGCTATTTGGATTTTTCTCTGATTATAAAGAAATTATGTGGAAAGGTGGTTTGAGTTTCATATTTCGCAGAGCACCCAATGATCATAATGCCATCATGAGATACAAAACTTTGAATGCAAATGGAACAGCTAACGAAGCTAGTTTACCCGAAGCTGCGAAATGTGTGATCCAGTCTATGGAGTTGCGAATGCCTATAGTTGAATATGAATCGAATTATGCTCTCAAATACAAAGCCAACATTTTGAAAAATCGTCAAATTCCGATTCAGTTTTATACTTATCAATGCATACAGAGGTCAGTGGAGGGTAAATTGTTTGAATTTGACCTTACTAATCAGTTCCAATCTTTGCAATATGACATGCCAGAGTTTGTAGCTGTGCTGTTTCAAACAGGGAGAGATGGCAATCAGGAAAAAGATAGCAGCCACTTTGATAATTGTAAAGTTAAAAATGTGTATCTGAAGAATGGCAGAAATGAAGTATTTCCTCGTGAAAATTATAATTTAAACATTGCAGAACAAGATTATTTAAAATTATATGAAGCTTAAAGTGCTTTTAAACGAGTAACTGAAGGTAACATAGACATGTATTATAATCCAGATGAGTTCATAATTCACAGACCAATGTTTTTAATCAATGCATCAAAAAGAAAATTGGTAGTTATAAATGATCGAACTAATATTAAATTAGTATGTGAATTTCATGAAAGTCTATCTGCAATTTTAATTGTGGAGAAATCATATATTTATGATGTAAAAAATGAAAGAGTGATAGAAAAATTTTAATAGTAGAGAATAATATATAAAAAATAAACTACGTGTAGATTTTTTATGTTATTTTCAAAATTTTCGTTTGATGTTAGGTTTATTATTTTTTCACATGTGTTGACTGCAATTATTATTAACTTATAAACTAAAGTGCCCCCAAGGCAAAGTATGGATTCCACACTCGAGAATACACCTCTTGTCGTCGTGTGGATCCAGGGCTACTTTTTTTTAAATTTTATTCGTTGTAATCTCATGGTTTGAGCTTTGTATTCTATTATCCTCTCGAAGTATCCGCGACTGTGAAGAAAGACAACAAATATAATCCTGGAATGTTAGTTTGTTTTCCACAGTATCTTTGCACGTTCCTTTTGCTTTCTTTGTGACGCTGCTCTCTGTTCTGAATGTATACACCTTCGAACGCAAACCAGCGAACTCAACAATAATACACTTATCATTGAACTTGCCGAGAACCTTCTTGTTGTGGGGAGGAATTCCAAATCTGTTGGGTTGAGGGTAGGAAGAAGTGTCGAAATACCCAAGCATGGAAGGATGTTTAAGATCTTCGTAGAGGTTAGGTGTTTGTATGTCATAAATAAAACTATCGGTGTCCATGTACAAAATTGACAGCTTATCATTATAGAAAGCTTTCATAATATTATAATGAAATTCGAACATGTACAGTTTTGACAACTCGAGAACTGTTGCACCAACTTAAATAGGTTTTCTGAATTTTATCAATTTTATATCTAGATTAAAAAGTGTTAAATTCTCGTTGTAAATTTTTCGCGATTTGAATCTAGGATCAGATACTAATTTTCTACATTTATTGTTATCTGAAACCAATTTTATATCTACATGCTTTCTGACGTTCTCCATCGGTTTTCCATAAACGGCATTATTCATTAGTTTATAAAAATCTTTATCTAATTCTGAAATGGCAGCTGTTCTGTGTCTCGTGTTGGTCTCAATATAAGATTTTAACCATCGAGAGTGTCTGAACTTGAGAACTCTTCTCACATTTACTACCTGAACACCCTTCCCAATCAAAAACTGGAGATTCTTGTAGTGGACGACAATGGTACAAGAAATATTTTTTTCACAAAACGAGAAACCAAGTTCTTTATTTGGCAGACATTGATAATTTGAACGTTTTTTATTCTAATCTTACTAGTGAATTGATTAGGAAACACGATGAATTTGAGGCTAAGGGATCAAGTTGGTCTTTATGTAGAAGCCCTCACAGGTTAATCGCTTATGTAAACAAATTTACACCTTATACTACTTCAAGCTACGTTCCACTTCTGGTAGAAATTCAGCATAAGAGAGCTGTGCTGAACATTCATAACACCGACAATAAGTGTTTTATGTGGTGCATTTTAGCAGCGCTTCACCCGATTCATTGTTCAAATAATCCGCAACAGGTTAGTCACTACACACAATATATTGATGAGATTGAATATGCTATGACAGGCATCAAATATCCTGTTGCTATTTCCGACATAACAATGTTTGAAAACAGGGTACGAAATAGAGAAGGAAAACCATTAGCTATAATTGTATATTCGTATACTTCAATTAAGCATTTTGTGCATCCTATTAGGATAACTAATATTGTTGATGACGAAGCCATGGAAATCAACCTGCTTCTCATTGCTGACAATGATGTTCATCATTACACGCTAATTCGATCACTCTCCCGGCTTGGTCAGAAGTCAAACGACCAAGCTTGAAGCACACAAGATGTTTAACCGTATTCGAACAATCGTAACCTACGTAATTACCAACATTACCAAAACCAAGAAATTGCCAAACAAAAACTTGCTGAACATAAAGTCTACTGTGGATTCAACAGACCGGCTCGCATGTTGATGCCCAAAGCAAATGAATTCGAAGAATTTAAAACGCACAAGGCCTTGTTGGAACATCCGGCCATTATCATTGCAGACTTTGAGGCTTTTCCCGATCCCGAATTTTCTTCCATAACACCGTACCAGCTTCATGATCCAAATAGTTTTGGATATGTTCTTGTTTGGCAAGATAGGATAGATAAACCATATATATATCGCGGACCGAATGTTATTGAACTCTTTTTCAAAAAGATAGTGGAGGAGGTTGAGAACATTGGCAACTTCTTATGTCAATCGAAATCAATGCTTCCATTATCCAGCGATGAACTTCAATCTTACAATAACATTGAAACGTGTCCGGTGTGTGATCAACATTTCACGAATGAGAATCGGAAAGTATTTCACCATAATCATTTCACCGGAAACTACATTAGTGGAATCTGTAACACCTGCAACCTCAAGATCCAGAAGCCCAAATTTGTACCAATATTTTTTCACAATGGATCCAATTACGACTTCCATTTCTTAATTAGAAATCTTGGATACGATACGCAAAAAATAGATATTCTTGCTCAAAACGAAGAGCGTTATATTTCTATAAGTAAAAAAGTTAAAATTCCAGCAACGAATGAAATCATAGAGATGAGGTTTCTAGATTCTTTCAGATTCCTATCGGCAAGTCTCGATGCTTTAGCGAGTAACCTTACTGACGAACAATTTCAAATTACAAAAGCTAGTTTTCCCAACATACACCTAGAACTGATTAAACGTAAAGGCATTTATCCTTACGAATATGTAACTGATGAATCTAAATTTGACGATGACACTCTCCCACCTCAAAAAGAATTCTTCAGTCAACTGAAAAAAACCGGAATCACGGACGAAGAATACGAACATGCGAAATTAATATGGAAGGAATTGGGATGCGATACTCTCGGCGATTATCACGATGCGTATCTCAAATTATACGTAACAATACTTGCTGATGTATTCCAAGTATTCAGAAAAACAGCAATAAATATTTATAAATTAGATCCAGCATACTTCTACAGTCTTCCTGGTTTGGCGTGGTCTGGTATGTTGCTCCAGACAAGGATCAAGTTGGAATTGATATCGGATGTGGGCATGTTACTTTTTATAGAAAGGGGGATACGTCTGGGGATGGTGCAATGTTCGCAGAGATACGCAAACGCAAACAATATTCACATGTCTGAGAATCAATACGATGAAAATCGACCATCGAATTACATATTTTACGCTGACGTAAAAAATCTCTACGGGTTCGCAATGATACAAAAACTTCCATACGGAGGATTCGAGTGGCTGGATACTATTTCAATTGATATTAATCGTTTCGATGATCGTGAATTTGGTCTGTTCATTGAGGTGGACATTGAATTTCAAAATAAATTGCATGCTACTTTTTCCGATTTACCTCCGGCTCTAGAAATTAAATGTCCACCTGATTCTAATCAAAGCAAGCTTATGTTAACTCTAGAGAGAAAAGAGAGATATGTCGTCCACTACAAGAATCTCCAGTTTTTGAATGGCAAGAATGATCAGGTAGTAAATGTGAGAAGAATTCTGAAGTTCAAACACTCTCCATGGTTAAAATCTTATATTGAGACCAACACGAGACACAGAACAGCTGCCATTTCAGAATTAGATAAAGATTTTTATAAACTAATGAATAATGCCGTTTATGGAAAAACGATGGAGAACGTCAGAAAGCATGTAGATATAAAATTGGTTTCAGATAACAATAAATGTAGAAAATTAGTATCTGATCCTAGATTCAATTCGCGAAAAATTTACAACGAGAATTTAACACTTTTTAATCTATATATAAAATTGATAAAATTCAGAAAACCTATTTAAGTTGGTGCAACAGTTCTCGAGTTGTCAAAACTGTACATGTTCGAATTTCATTATAATATTATGAAAGCTTTCTATAATGATAAGCTGTCAATTTTGTACATGGACACCGATAGTTTTATTTATGACATACAAACACCTAACCTCTACGAAGATCTTAAATATCCTTCCATGCTTAGGTATTTCGACACTTCTTCCTACCCTCAACCCAACAGATTTGGAATTCCTTCCCACAACAAGAAGGTTCTCGGCAAGTTCAATGATGAGTGTATTATTGTTGAGTTCGCTGGTTTGCGTTCGAAGGTGTATACATTCAGAACAGAGAGCAGCGTCACAAAGAAAGCAAAAGGAACGTGCAAAGATACTGTGGAAAACAAACTAACATTCCAGGATTATATTTGTTGTCTTTCTTCACAGTCGCGGATACTTCGAGAGGATAATAGAATACAAAGCTCAAACCATGAGATTACAACGAATAAAATTTAAAAAAAAGTAGCCCTGGATCCACACGACGACAAGAGGTGTATTCTCGAGTGTGGAATCCATACTTTGCCTTGGGGGCACTTTAGTTTATAAGTTAATAATAATTGCAGTCAACACATGTGAAAAAATAATAAACCTAACATCAAACGAAAATTTTGAAAATAACATAAAAAATCTACACGTAGTTTATTTTTTTATATATTATTCTCTACTATTTAAATTTTTCTATCACTCTTTCATTTTTTACATCATAAATATATGATTTCTCCACAATTAAAATTGCAGATAGTCTTTCAAGAAATTCACATACTAATTTAATATTAGTTCGATCATTTATAACTACCAATTTTCTTTTTGATGCATTGATTAAAAACATTGGTATGTGAATTATGAACTCATCTGGATTATAATACATGTCTATGCTACCTTCAGTTACTCGTTGAAAAGCACTTTAAGCTTCATATGATTTTAAATAATCTTGTTCTGCAATGTTTAAATTATAATTTTCACGAGGAAATACTTCATTTCCGCCATTCTTCAGATACACATTTTTAACTTTACAATTATCAAAGTGGCTGCTATCTTTTTCCTGATTGCCTCTTACCATCAGGTTTCCTAACAAGAATCCTGTAAACTTCTCTTTCCTCTCCCATTCGTGCCACATGGCCTGCCCACCTAAGTCTTCTTGATTTAATTATTCTAATAATATCTGGACATGAATACAAATTATGTAGTTCTAAATTATGTAACTTTCTCCACTCACCTGTCTCCTCATCCCTTTTAGGTCCAAAGATTTTCCTAAGGATCTTATTTTCAAATACTCTCAATTTATGTTCCTCTTTCAATGTAAGGGACCAAGTTTCACATCCATATAATACTACAGGCAAAATTACTGTTTTGTATATTTTAACTTTTAGTTTCTTAGATATTAAACGAGAAGACAAAAGTTTATGAAGAGAGAAGTAACATGCATTTCCTGAATTAAGCCTACTTTTTATTTCCTCTTTAATATAATTTTCATTTGTTAATATTACTCCTAAGTATTTGAATTTGGAAACTGGTTCAAACGAGTTGTTATCAATAATTAGATTTTGATTATTACCTAATACTTGGTTTTTTCCTGTAAGCATATATTTAGTTTTCTCTTTGTTAACTTCCAAACCTATCTCTTTAGCAGTTTTGAAAAATATGTTAGCATTATTCTTAATTGTATTCATATCATCCCCCAGTAAGTCTACATCATCTGCATATGCTAACAACTGAGTCACACCATTTAATTTTAGTCCTTCTTTAGTTTCTTTTACCTTCCTAACAGCATATTCTAAGGCAAAATTAAAGAGCAATGGAGATAATGCATCTCCTTGTTTTAACCCATCATGAAGTGAAAATTTGTCAGACATATTAATACCCACACGAATTTTACTTTCTGTTTCACTGGTGCATATTTTTATCATACTAACAAGCTTCTTAGGTATTCCAAACTCTACTAATATATTATATAATTTATCTCTTTTGATCGAATCATATGCTTTTTTGAAATCAATGAATAGCTGATGGACATTTTGATTATATTCCAACTTTTTTCAAGTGTCTGTCAAAAAGGTAAAGGTAAAGTGTTCCCCTGTGCATAGCACCACGCCATGAAGGCGTATAGGGGGTGTGGGGGTAACGCCCCACACTTTCTTGATCCGGTCGTGAGTGGGGGTGATGTGATCAGCATCACACCCCTGACCCGCCTTTACCCCCCAGGGTTTCTCCCAGGTACCCATGTTATTCGACGCTGGGTGGGCGCCGTGGCCGCTTCCACCGTTAGAAAAGTTCCCGGATTTGAACCGGCCGGGGATCGAACCCGGGACCTTTAGCATGGTAGTCAGACGCGTTACCGACTGAGCCACCGCGGCCTGTCTGATGTGAAAATTTTGATCTTTAGTTGATCTGTTACGTTTAAATCCACATTGATAATCACCTATAATTTCATTAGCATATGGGGTTAGTCTTGTTAAAAGAATGTTAGATAATATTTTATATGTTGTTGAGAGTATAGAAATTGCACGGTAATTATTGCAGTTCATTTTATCACCTTTTTTAAACACAGGAATAATTATGGATTCTTTCCACTGTTGAGGGATTTCTTCTTTATTCCATATTATATATGCGATTATAATTATTAATCTTACTATGAGATAAATAAATTTACACGATTTTTTTTTGGAATTACTTGCTCATTCAAATATATGTATTTCCCCAAAACATAGGATCACTGTTTTTCACCAGCCTTTTCAGCATCGCAGATTCAGGTCTGTTGTATTTCGAAGGCCTTTTATTGCGTGTAACGAAGAAAGCATCTTACATCAGAAATGCTCATTCTGTACTCCATTTCGTGTGTTCAGTTTCTGGCATGGTTTTCTATCTGCATAGTGCAACACTAGTGCATAGATTTGGAATTCGTTCCATGGATAAATTCACCTCTTACCGTCGTTTCGTCACGTCATCCGAGTAAACAACGGATTGACCCAACCTTATACTTCTAATAACCTTGAGGTCTTCATGAGAAACAAATAAATGAAATTGAAGTATCTTTGCAAGGTGCAAAAGACGATATAGGTATACTCAAATGTGGATTTGATGATTGTTGTTCGCAAGTTGAGACATTCGATTCTAAGGTTTCACAGTGTTTCGAAATTATTAATCAATACGATAATAATTTGAAACAGCTTGCATTGCGTGTTGATGTCATTGAGAATAATAAGCAGTAACCAGTTAATGTAAATTATGGTGGTGGTGATTTTAATGTTACAGGTACTTCTCATAACAAATATTCTAATACGAACACTCAAGCTCATGGTATTGATAATGTTGCAAATCGCCAATCGAGAAGGTTAAATGTAGGGCGTGATTCTGGAACTGGTCATAAACATGATTCTGGATTGAGTGAGTCAGTTGGAAGTTCTACTAACTCTGCGGATACTACTAAAGTAAAGACGTTTTATGTAAGGGAACCGCATCTTAAACATGTAAGTTGGAAGCAAAATCGCAAACAATATAGTTTACATAATGCCAGAACGACGCAAGTAAATTCTAATTGCTCTTGTATGAATAGGTCTAGTTCTATTTTAAACGAACACAGAGTACAAATTGAGAATAACATTGACGTTTCCTCGAATAACGCATTTCATGAAGCAACATCAAATATGTTAGGTAGGCCAGAGAACTTCCGCAGTTATGGAGGATATTGTAATTTGAATTACACAAAGTATTCTTGCACTTGGTGTTTTGGTTCTACTAATTTTACTCAAATTCATCCAGACAGGTCTGATAACACAGCTTCAAGAATGAATAATACACAGAGAGCATTTAATTCTCATAATGATAACGATGAGTCTAGAAGGAAACTCTCTAATCGTTCTTACCCTTGCAACTATTTTGTTGGTAATCAAAGTAACCAAACATTCATGATAGTGCATTTGTGAATGGAATAGAAAATTGTAATGGTGCACATAATTTTCAAGAAGATTGTAATGCAAGACCGGACTCTGATTCTTTGCCCTTGTACATGAGGAAAGATAGACATTTGAAGTTAAATGAATTGTCTTTATTACCAAAGTTCTCAGGTCGAGATGAAACGCAATCTGCAAGAGAATACTTGGAACAATTAAACTCAACGTTAGATCTGATAGGAGTGCCTGCTGATAAACGATTGCAGAGCATTCAGAATTGTTTTACAAATAGAGCAGCATATTGGTTTAGAACACACAAAAAAAATTCCTTTGTTATTCTGATTTTGAAAACAAATTTATTCAACAGTTTGCTTCGCCTGAAATGTTACAGTCACAGTTAGCTGTTTTAAGGAATAAAAAATATGACCAAAATGAGCATGGAAGTTTAGAAACTTTTGCATTAAAAACACATTCCACATATTGTAATTTAGTGAACAATCCGAATGATGTTCATGTTATATAATTGATAATGAGCCAGTTGCCTGATAATGTTGCTAACAATGTCGCTCGTCATAGTGTTCAGACGATGGATCAACTTACAAATATGCTTCGTAAGTTAGATGTTATTAGAACTAGTAGGAAATGACTTATTTATTTAACTAAAGATTTAGATTGCGACAAGTCTAACAAAGGTCTTAAGAAGAATGAATATCAAAGATTAAACGTACGACAAGTAAATATTCGACAAACAAGAAGTACTAGTACTTCTTCTACTCAAACTCTGCCTTCTGATAATTTGGGTGCCTCTGTTGGACAATGTAAACCAATCTATGAGTTCAAGATATAATGTAAGTAATGCTACTAATTTTGGAAATTTCCGACGAAATAGAAATCAGATGTTTCCTAGAAATGTTTACAATCCTGGCAGGTTTTACCGTAATACGTAATATCGTAATAATATAATAGAAATATCCCGAATGAGAATTACAGACAAGATAATGGTCTTAATTTTAGGCAGCCAGTAGTGTAATTGATGCTATAACCATTTCGATAAATGACGAACCCCCCTCAGGCAGATTTGGCTACACTTAAAACTTGCTCAACATGCCCATATCAGCTTTTTGCTCAAGTGTGGTACTCCGTCTAATCCAAGATTTTTGTAAAAATGCCCTCGGGAAGTTCCTGTGAAATGATGAGCCCCCTCAGATTGATTTGTCCACACTTACAAAAGGCACTTCTGTGAGATTGTTGTCCATAAGCTTGTTAAAAATATACCCCTCTTGATATTTTTTGCCCACGCCTAAATCTAAGCCACCCTCACCCACACACACCCCTCACACCCACACCCACCCACATACACACCCACACACACCCCTCACACATACACACACCCACCCACACCCACCCACACACACACACACACATATTTACTTCCGGTTTAAGTTTAATTATACACCAGGCTCAACTTGTGCGATATGCAGAGGCCCTCTAGAATTGATCTGTGACTCTCTCATTTCTTACATCATAAACATATGATTTTTCACCTATGAGAATAACACTACATATGGTGTCATCGGGGAGTGTATCGTGGAATTCACAGATAATTTTAATGTTTGTCCTGTCATTAACCACAACTTGCTTCCTTTTTGAAGTGTTGATGACAAACATGGGTCTCTGTGCTTTGAATTCATCTGGTGTGTAATACATGTCAGTATTGCCAGTAGTGACCCTTTTGTATGCCGTAAATGCTTCATATAATTTAAGAAAATCATCCTTGGACATGTCTAAATTATAATTTTCTCTAGGAAATACCTCATTTCTGCCATTTTTAAGATATATGTTCTTGATGTTGCAGTTATCAAATTTACTTGAATTTTTTTCCTGATTATTGTGTCTTCCAGTCTGAAACAGTACCACCACAAAATCCGGCATGTCATATTGTATACTGGAGAATGAATTTGTAGCATCAAACTCATAATAAGTACCAGTGGCAGGCTTCTGTACACATTGATATGTATAAAATTGTAAAGGTACTTGTGGATTTTTTATTATATCAGCTTTGTATTTAAGAGCATAACTGGCCTCATATTCAACAACCGGGATTCTTAGCTCCATAGTCTGAATAATGCATTTGCCTTCATCAGGTAGGGTATTGGGCAGAGCTTCCCCTGTAGAGTTTAATGTGCTGTACCTCATCAAAGCATTATTATCATTGGCAGCTCTTCTAAATGTGATTCTTAAACCACCCTTCCACATAATATCTTTGTAATCTGAGAAGAATCCTGGCAACAGGCGCATTGGAAACAGCACTGTGTGGCTCTTAGATATAATTTTATCACCAGCCTCAAATCCACCTATTTTGTAGTAAGAAGCCTCGGTTTTGGATAATTTTAGTGTGGCCAAAGCTGTGGAGGTAATGCCGGGATAATCCACTCTGTTTATAACAACACCATGTTTTTTGATCTCAATTTCAGAGAACAGATGCGGCACAAAATTGTCTACCAATCTTATATTTGAATTTGCCGGATAATCTGTTCCATCGAGCTTTACAACATCAAATTTGATGTATAGATCTGCTCTGTGGGGGTGTATAAAGCCATCCCCTACATCAAGATCAACCTCAATTTCTGTGTTGGGTTGATATAAATTTGCAAATGTCCTCCTGTTTGGGGGGAATGATTGTAGCTCATAACTCTCAATATTTTCCATTTTTTTTGCATGTATTTTTATTTAAATATTAATCTCTATGATAGCAGTTGTTGTGGCTCCAGCAAAATCAACTATTTCTTCTTTTTCATTAGTAACCATCAACTCAATGTAATCTATTCTATTATGGCATACAGGAAAATATATTGTTGGTGATGGAGTGTAGATGATGGGCTCCATAAATTCAGAATTAGGTTTAAATGTTGCAATGATGCCAGTTTGTTTGTGAGTGCCTATGCCATTTGATTTGGTGATCATACCCTCGGCCACATTACAGTGAATATTCAGAGTCTCTATGGCTAAGAATTTAGGTATATTAATAGCAGTGTGTTTGATGGCTGGTTCAAGTTTTGTGTTGTTCTCAAAGCCTAACAGCTCTCCTATAGTACCCAGATCCACTGTCTCTGTAGCAGATACAATCTCTACTCTGTGAGTGACAGAATTTTGAGTTAAAACTATACCTCTGGGTAATTGAGCCTTTAGAGTGGACAGATTATACTGCCCTGGAGTGATGACAATTTTTTGATCACCAACTGCAATTGTGTTGTTGTGGTGTGTAATATTAGGGATCAAGTACATGCCATAAAATGCTCTGAGAGCTATTGTTTTGGGATACACTATACCATCATGTAATTTGAGTTTCAATATTGAATTTTGGCTGGTGAGATGGAATACCCCCATGATGTTTTAAATACCACAGGGACTTTTGAAAATTTTCAATTGATGGTTTATTTATTTGAGACATATATCTGAGAACAGATAAACACAAATGTCCACAATTAACATCTTTGAAGTTTTGAACACGGGCATTATTGTAATAAAGATTAGCTGATTTTAGATATTTTACTAAATTTTCAGGTGGAACACCTCCAAATGAATCAAACACAAATGCCTCATTTTTTAAATATTTAAGATAACAGATCCAGTGAGTGCCCTGATTTTTGTACTTATCCAAATTAACAATGCCACACTCTTTGTTGAGTGGTTGTTCTGGTAAAGAATCAGACATGTACACACCTCTAAAATTTTTGATGCCCAGTCGCTTGATTAAAGCTTCAATATTTTGGTTTGTAAGCGGCTCTTGTTTTTTTTAAACTTATTCATGGCTCTCTTAACACCTTTGCCTTGTTTCTCCATGACCAGGTTATGGCGCTTCAATTCATCTAATTCTGCCCTATTTTTCTTGGCATCTATTACTGTTTTTGCTATGGCAGCTGATCCCCCAGCCAAGCTCCCAACAGCCCCGAGAGCAGCTAAGATGGCCGGGATAGTAAATATGAAACCCCCTACATGTGATTTTTTTTCTAGATTGTTGTAATTCTTTTAATTGGGGGGTACTAAGCAACAATTTCATACCATGGCCCTTGGCAATACAAGAATTTTTTTTCTTGCGCTGCTTTTTGGTTAAAAGGCTATCAATAGTTTTAAGAGATTTAAGACCTGCATAAGGTATTTGATACATAACACCCTTGGCCTTCATTCTAGGTTTATTATTTATATATATTCACAGCCCCCACCCCAGTTTTTGTTTGGTGTTCATAGCTATGGTGGTTCCCAATGCTGCTATTCTTTCACTCAAAGAAGCATCTTTGCTTACAAATCTACAGCAGCCTCTTCTAATTTCTTGTCTGCAACATGTCTCTTGTCAAGATCAGAATGTGTGTTGTATGCTATGTCATGGTCTCTGCAAGCAGCATCTAGGGGATTAACACCAGGATCACCTCTGTTTAATCTATGGTCCAATTTTGTGCCTGGACCACAATACTGATAGCCTGGAATGTGTAATTCAAATGGCAGCTTGTTTATAATGTCATTAACCAACCCCCGGCCCTCAGAAATATTCCAAAATTTAGGTGGTAGAGTATTAATAATTTTTATAAGATATCCAATCCCCTTAGTGTCATTCACTATAAAATTAGACAATTTTGTGCTTATCATGTCCATAATTCCAACCTTTTCATTGTAAAAATTGTGGTTGCCAGCATTTTCCTCCCCAGCTATCACCAATAACCTATCTACAAGTTTCCTGACATCATCAACCCATACAAATTCTTTAGGCAGGGTGTTGTATTGTTTGATTCCACTGCCAGTCTTGATCTGTGACCATGTGGGCTTGATTAAGTTGTTATATTTTGCTCCACTGCTAGACTTGACTCTTTTTTGTGTGGGATCATTGTTCTGGTATAGAGCATCTGATTTTATTAATATTTCTTTGTAGTGCTCATAGTCTTGATCTGTATAGCTGCCAGGCCTTTTCCTAGTCATCAGTTCCCACAATCCAGGTATGCCAGGATATTTAACAAAACCACCTTTTTCTCCAAGATGAGATTCTGAATATACAATTAGATCATCTCCCATAAATGTTACTCTGAAATTGCCAATTCTATGTATGATGCTACCATCACGCTCTGTGTCAGCATATAAGCCAAAGACCTCATCTTTGTTGTCTTTAGGTGTGCTTAAATATTTTTGAGCAAGAAGACCCAATTCAATAGGATCCAGAGTAGCTTCAATTCTTCGAGGAGCAACAGGACTAGGTGTATGAATACTGGAAAGTGGGGTGATTGGATAATCTAATATGTTCCTTGCAGCTACAGGTACAAGCTCTGTGATCAAATTTTGATTTTGCTCTGTAACAGTTTTGATATTTTTACCTAATTCACTAATAGCATCAATAATAGGCTGTTCTGTTTGCTTGTGTTGTTCATAAATTCCTCGGTTCTCTGATTTCCATCCCTTAAATCTTTTTACAAGATAATCTCTTAATTTAAGATCATCAATAATTGGCCTATTCATGGTTATTTATATATGTTTCAATGTCTAGAAAATTGTTGATTTTATTTCTGTATTTGCCACTATTGGGTTTTCTTGTCATCTCAATTGTGACAAACCCATAACTGTCCTGGTTCCAGCA
The DNA here is from genome assembly GCF_977018435.1 of Lepisma saccharinum. Lineage (NCBI taxonomy): Eukaryota > Metazoa > Arthropoda > Insecta > Zygentoma > Lepismatidae > Lepisma > Lepisma saccharinum. The sequence continues at coordinate 38,909,087 of NC_139253.1, forward strand.
CCTACTGCAAAACTTAGAAAAATCATTGTAGCTCAAGTCCCCACCTACATATTCATCATGTATGTGTTTGAGGTTGGTATGATCTTGATGAAACACACATATAAAATTGCTGTTGTCTCGGATCAGCTGCTTCGGTATTTTAGAAAAAGTCTGTGCCAGGTAGAAACAATCTATGTTTTTGTGTCGGCCCTTTGTAAAAAAATTTCTAACCTTGTTTTGATTATCCAGTATAATGTCATCAAACACAACAACAGAATTATCGAGACATTCATGAAGTGGCTTAACATCTGATTCAAAAGTGGCAATATCCAGTCCATCATATAGCTTCATCAGCTGCTGATATTTTAATTGTTCCAAGCTCTTAGAGAAGACATACAAGTGCCTGTTTTTCCAGTCTAACCAGTTGGGTGCCAATAAAAAATTATCAATCATTAGTGTAGTTTTACCACAAGCTGATGGCCCAACAATAAGACATCTAATATTATCAGGCAGCAACTTGCCATTTCTCTTAATCTGCTGTTCAGGTTCTGGCAGCCTTTTTATAACATCCCAGGTGCTCATATTATCACTTTGTCTGCATCGATCCAGCTGTGTTCTGGAAGTCCTAGCCATTTGACAAATAACTTGTTGCCTTTTCTGTGGATGATTTTTTCTATGAGATATGTGTCAGGCTGTTTAGTTTTGTTGAGTTCTTCTTCATAGAACCGACCTTTGAGAATTTCTCCTCGGTGGTCTTTTATTATATATGTGTTAAGGGTCCCAGGTTTAATTTGAACCACTGTAAATAATTCAGTGCTCCAGTTTCTTGTAAAGCCTCTTTTGAATAAGTGCTTATATTTGCTGATTCTTACTTGATCACCCACCTTGTATTTGGCCTTTCTTGTTGTTGGCTGGTATCTAGGATAATAAACAGTCCTGATCAATTTTTGCTCATCAGATGAAGTTACTTCAGAGGGTTTCATGTTGATTGTGGAATGAACCGAGTTGTTATATTTATGTAGAAGTTCTGGAAGAATATTAAGCCATTTATAATTACCTTGAAGTGTAAATTGTTTATACATAAGATTTTTTAGGGTTTTGTTGAATCTCTCTACAATTGAGGCTTTGAGATCACTGTAACTCGAATAATGTTGTATTGACTGGCTTTTAATAAATTGTTGGAACACAGAATTATAAAATTCTTTGCCATTATCTGTTTGCAAATAGCGCGGTGATCTTCCACTCTGATTGATGATTGTCCTGAAGGCTTCTGTAACACATTTTCCAGTCTTGGATTTGAGTGGCACAGCCCAGGCAAATTTTGAAAATGTGTCTATTACAGTGAGTAGATACTTGTAGCCCTTGTTGATTTTGTCTAAGTTTTTCAGCTGTCCACTTGCCATCTCAATCAAGTCGCTCTGCCATAAATCATCTATGCCTTTTGTGACTACTGGCAGTCTCTTATAATTATGTCTGGCTTGTCTGTGTAATTCATCAACAATAATTTGTCTAGACATAATATGAAAACAAGAATATCGCAACTATGGGGTGTTCAGCAGCTGATACTACAGGATTTTCTAAATATAATGTGTCTCCTATTTGTATATGAAATTCCATCATCTTCAGCATAAGATGTTTCTAATGTATTGGGATCTGTAAAATCCTCTAACTCTACACTGGTGATTTTTGGTTTGTTGTCAGCATTTGTTATTGATAAGGTGGGGTAGTGGTGTGCCTGTGGTTGTAGCCAATATTTGATCTTGATTGGTCTCAGTGTGCCCCTAACAAAAAACTGGTAATAAAATTGTGCAGGGGACAGCATATATATTTTGCCACCTGGTGTAAATGGTGAATCATATTCTTTGTTGGGGATACTGTACAATTCAAGAATTACTGTATGTTTAGGATTCTCAATTATGCCGGTTATTTCTTTTTCTGCTGTAAGCAATCTATTTGATGCAGATTCAAGGTACTCATTGATGGTCCTAACAACATCATCATGGCCTGGCTTGATTTTTATGTCCACAACAAGTTTCTTGTATTGTTGCACAATCTCTTGAAGCTGGGTGGCAAAAACAGACAGAGCATTTGCTTGATTGGATTCCATGGTCCCTAGCTGTTGCTTGATATTAGCTACAATTTGTTGCAAATTTTCAATAACTGCCAATTTTGAATTTTGAGCAGAAAGATCATGGACCTGTCTTCTGATATCCTCAAACAGGGCATGCAGTTCATTAATATGTTGATTAGTTGGTAGAGTGGCCACTGTCTGAGTAAGTTGTTTGATCTCTGTCTGGATATTCTTGATATCTTCTGATTTCAATATGCGATTCACAGCTCTCTTAATATTTTTAAGTTCCTGTGATGTAGGCAGATTTGTTACAGTATTTTGCAAAGATTCAAGTGCCAATTTCACATTATTTAATTCAGAAGCATCAGCCACATTTTGCATAGCATTTTGGAGCAGGGCTATATCTGCCTGAGTGGGTGTTGATTGTTGTAAAATTTCAAGTTTTGTTTGGATATCATCGATCAAGTGATGAAAATGAGATAGCTCAGATTCAGTGTTGAGGTTTTCAAGCTTTGTGATCTGTTCCTGGACACTGACAAGTGTGTCTACAATACCAGGCAGGCGGGATTCTAGAGATTCTTGTACATTTGTCAAATCACTTTGCACTGCTGCTATTGTACCCTCAAGATGGGTTATGGTACTTTGAATTTTTCCAAAATCTTCATATGTTTCAAGTTGCAGCTTAATATTGGCAACACTCCGAGTTATTGCACTCAAATCATCAGAAGATGGCAAGTTGTTCATAAAATTTTCAAGTGTCTCAATTTTTTCTTTAACCTCGGCTATGGCATTGTTCAAGGGGTCCAGATTAGGTATCTGTAGTGATTGAATCTGTTCCTTTAGAGTGGAAATCACTAGATCAAAATCTTCTTGTGATTTTATGCTTTTGACAATTGTTTGGAGCTGTGTCTGGACATTATTTATCTGCTCTTCCAATTGCTGTTTCAATTGCTCAGAGTTGGTGTCCTGGGTCTTAAATTTGGCTTGAAGAGCTGCTACAGCTTCTTCTAAACTTTGAAAATTATCCAATGTGGCCAAATCAGTATATTTCTGAAGCAATAATTTGAATTCAGAATCAATTTTAAGAAGAGGGTCCATGCATTGTGATTGTAAATTTGTAATTTCTAGTTGAAGACTGGCATTGAGTGTGGTTTGTAAAGCTTGTAAATCACTTCTTAATTTTTTGACTCTGACATCAAGCATAAGAATCTCATCACTGTGATCTTCATGCCTTGTATGGCCAAATATATCATTAGGCATTTTTGTTTTAGTGGTTATTTATTATTGAATATCTAATTCTTAATTCTATAAAAAAAGGTATAAGCTTGTCATAGGATCCAGGGACCTCAATATATAAGCAGTCACCAGCAGAAACAGTATATACAGTGCCAGAAATCATGTTTGAGTGCTTAATTCTATAAATATTTCTCCCTATTGAAATCTTGACATTACCCTCAGGGGTTGTAATAAATTGTAATTGACCACCTACAGGTAATTGGTAATGATTTAAATTATTGTTAAATATGTACAATGTTTTACCTGTTTCATCATCAACATCTGTAAGTATGCTGTTCAGATGAATAATTAACAAAGCACTTAGTTTAGATATTATATCAGAAGAGGGTTGTGGTGTTGGCAGGTCCATAATAGCCTGTTTTTTGAACAAAAATAAGTTCATAGGCATGTTTATTTATTTCAAATCATGCTCTGTAATTGGGCATTGATTGCCATTTTTCAAATCACAATGAGGCCATGGTAGAGTATGTATGCCACATGATAAAATGCATCTCTTATCATCATGTGGATCCAGAGCCACTTTTCTTACAATATTTGTAGTCAACAAGTGATCCACACTCTGAATTCTGGATTCTGATGTTCTGATTGTGCTACATAATTTGAGGCAATTTTTGTAATCTTCAAATTCAAGCTCTTTGTCTACAGTCACTCTGCCAATGCCCTTGGCCTTTTTGGCAACAGCGCCACTACATGTTTCAAAACTGTACATCTTGGCCCTTAACCCAGCAAATGCCACAATAACATCACCAAGTGTCGCATCTTTTAACTTGCCAGGCACCTTTTTGTTGTGGTGTTTAATTTTTGAATGTTCAGTGGTATCAAAATATTTAAACAATTCAGGCTGTGATACATCTTGATAAACATCTTCTGTTTGAATATCAAGAACAAAACTATCTGTGTCCATGTACATCAGTTTTACACGATCCTTATAAAAAGGCTTCAACACATCATAATACAATTTTAACATGTGTAATTTGGCCAATTCCAATATCACAGCCCCTACATAAATAGGCTTATCAAACTTGATCTTTGTTTTTTTCATGTTGAAAAGTGCCATATTCTCATCATAAATTCTTCTGTAATTGAAGTTGGGCTTTGCAATCATTTTTTTGCTCCGGCTGGGGTCAGTAATTATTTTAACATCAATATGTTTTCTGACATTTTCTATTGTTTTCCCATGCACAGAATTGACCATCAATTTAAACAAGGTCTTATCAAATTGGCTCATTGCAGATGTTCGAAGCACTGTGTTTGTATCAATATATGGATTCAACCATCTTGAGTGCCTGAACCTCAAAACTTTTCCAACTTTGGTCACTTGAACACCATGATTCATCAGGAACTGGAGGTTTTTGTAATGTATGACATAATCCTGTTTCGGCTCTAGAGTCATCATCAATTTCTTCTGTTTAGAGCCAGGAGAACACTTAACCTCAGGAATTGGGGGCAGATCAGAAAATGTGTTGTGTAAATCATCAGGAATTGTCAGATCAACCTCTAAGAACAGGCCATAGTTACTGTCATCAAAATCCTGAAGATCTTCAATATTAAAATCTTCAACCCACTCAAGCCCTGCATATGGCAGTTTTTCATCATAGCATAACCATAGAGGCTGTTGGCATCTACATACAGTATATAATTTGATGGCAGTGCTGGATCATAATCAGGAATATATTTGTTATTTGCTCTGGCATATCTTTGAGAACATTGCACCATGCCTCCTCTTATACATTGTTCCATAAACAGATACATATCTTGATCCTGCATCAGATCCAATTGCATTTTAGTGTTTAAAAACATTGCAGACCATGCTAGGCCCGGAGCACTGTAAAAATACATTGGATCCAGCTTATAATTTTGCATGGAAGATTTTCTAAATGCCTGAAGTATATCAGCTAAGAGAGTGACATCAAGTTTTAAATATGCCTTGTGATAATCACCCAATGTCTGGCATTTTAAATTGTTCCACATCAACTGGGCATGGTGATAATCTTCATCAGTGATTCCAGATTCTCTGATTTTGCTGTAAAACTCTTGTTGTGGTGGCAGAGAACACTCATAAAATTTAGAAAAATCTGTAACATAACCATATGGATATACACCCTTCCGCCTAATTAATTTCAGGTCCTGATTTGGAAACAAAGCACATGTGATTTTGAATTGATCATCAGATAATTGAGTGGCCAGTGTAGCCAGGCTAGCAGACAGAATTCTGTATGAATCAAGAAATCTTAAGTGAATAGGAACACCATTAACTTTAATTATTTTGCTAATGGCAATATATTTCTCTTTATTTTCAGCTAAAATATTTAAATTCTGCTTGTCAAACCCCTCGTACCTGATCAGATGATGAAAATCATAATTGGATGCACCATGGCAAAATATAGGGACAAATTTTGGTCTCTGGATCTTAATATTACAGCTATTACACAGGGCCATTAAGAATTTACCATCTGTATGAGAATGGTGATGAACCTTGATATTTGGATCTGAAAATTCAGAATCACATACCGGGCATTTTTCTGCATTGTTGAAATCTTCAATCTGTTTCTCTGTTAAAGGCAACATAGGTTTTGATTTTAATAAGACATTAGATGCTATGTCATGGCACTCATTTTCTATTCTATCTGCAAATTTTTTGATGCCATCTGCTCCCATGTATAAATCTTCTTTACTAACAACCCCATCCTGTACAACAACATAATAAAAACTAGAAGGTTCATGTAACTGATATGTTGTACTTGAAGATTCATCAGGATCTGGGCTACAGAATGCAAGAGGTTTGAGGTTTGATTCAAAATCACAGACTATATATGCTGGGTGTTCCAACAAGGCTTCAAACTTTTTGAATTTGGCATTTTCACTTGGGTTAGGCATAAGCATATGAACAGGTTTATGATTCCCACAGTATTTTAAATGTTCAATTAACTTGTTTTTAGCAATTTCTGCATTTTTTCCCGAACCCCATTTACCATTTTTTGACCATCAAATACAGTCAAACATCTTCTGCACAACTTAAATGTTCTATTAAATTTGTCTAGTTGTGTTCTTACTAAAGCTTCAAGATTTTGTATCAGAGTATAATGGTGTGTATCATCCCCTTCAATTAAGAGCAGATCAATCGGAACAGCAGAATCATCATCAAATGTACTGATTCTGAGAGGTGCTATCAAGCAATTGCCACTGCCAGTAGAACAAATAAATACATTAATAGATAATTGTTTACCATTAATATCCCTGGCCTTTTTTTCAAATTTATCAATATTCTGAACAGACATTGGATATTCTAAACCCTCCATTGCCTCATCAAAATCATGTTCATGTTGTTTATAATAAGTTATTCTCTCAGGATTCCTTGAAACTGGATACAAAGCAGCTAAAATACACCACAAAAAGCATTTCTCATCATTATTTTTTATGTTAACCACGGCTGTTTTGTTTTTGATATTGGCAGGTAATGGCAGATATGTAGATCCTTGTAATGGGTTGAATTCAGAAATATTAATATAAAACTTGTGTGGAGAACCGCATAGGCTCCATCCAGACTCTTTTCCAGCAAATTCAGGGTGTTTAATATTCAATTGATCTATCAAACTGCTTATTATTTTGTCTGAATTTGCATTTGAATATACAGGTACAGTTTCTGTTATGTGGGGCTGTGTAAATTTTGTGCCATTTGGCTTCTTATATTGTGTAAACAATTTGAGGGACAGCTTATAAGAGCCATTTTGTGCATTTAGAATTGCCTGCACATCAGAATTTATACTGTTCAAAAAATTTTTAATGTCACATTTTGGCTCTGATACAAACCGGTAATCCCTAAGTTGGCCATTAAAACTGCTATGGATAGGTGGTGCATAGCGTGGCTGCTTTGCCGGTTCAGCATTAACAGGTGTTTCATGCTTCCTTTTCAGACCAGATGTAGATGGTTGAGGGGGCAATGTTGATGACTGTGCAGAGCAAGTACCTTTATGTTTATAAGTGAAGTATTCCATGCTATATTTTCTATGGCATTTAGGGCATATTTTTGTGGGAGTTCTGCATTTGTCTGGATTACAATTCCTTTGATACCTGGCCCAATTGGGGCTGGTTATATTCTTATTGCATTGATTACAATATTTTTGATTTGGCATTTTTGTTGTTGTTTATTATATAAGATTTCCTGGGGTTCAAATCAAAATTCTATGCTTAATAAAAAATATCAGTTGGGTTCAGCAGTGTGTTTTGTATATTTTGTGTGTGTGTGTATGTGTGTATATGTGTTAATATTTTTGGCTTTGGTATTTATATAAAATTTCTTGGGGTTCAAATCAAAACTCTATACTTAATAAACCTATGACAGGTTGTACAGGATAGCCTACATGCACAAAGATAGAATAAGTATTGATCCACTGAAGCACTGACCTTTCACAATTGCATGTCTGCACAGGCATGTCGTGATGTGCATGGAAAGGCATTGACCTAATGCCATGTGTCATGTATTGATCTTGTATAACAAACTAGGGCAAATATAAACCCTTTGTTCAATATATTAGAAAATTCTATATATTGAATCAAACAAACCTATAATTCAATTTATACAAATCTGCTATATTTAAAAAGGTGGCCGCGGTGGCTCAGTCGGTAACGCGTCTGACTACCATGCTCAAGGTCCCGGGTTCGATCCCCGGCCGGTTCAAATCCGGGAACTTTTCTAACGGTGGAAGCGGCCACGGCGCCCACCCAGCGTCGAATAACATGGGTACCTGGGGGAAACCCTGGGGGTAAAGGCGGTCAGGGGCGTAATGCTGATCACATCACCCCCACTCACGACCGGATCAAGAAAGTGTGGGGCGTTACCCCCACACCCCCTATACGCCTTCATGGCGTGGTGCTATGCACAGGGGAACACTTTACTTTACTTTTTGCTATATTTAAAAAAAATAAGAGGAGCACTGCAACAACACATCTGTACTCCTCAGCCACTCTTACAATACTAACTGATATGTAATACAAAAAGCTCTTGCATCATAATTTGTTGCACAACATAATGCAAAAGCTCTTGCATCATAATTTGTTGCACAATGCAAAAGCTCTTGCATCATAATTTGTTGCATAATACAAAAGCTCTTGCATCATAATTTGATGCATAACATGATGCAAGAGCTCAGTTTTAGGCGTGGGCAAAAAAAATATCAAGAGGGGCATATTTTTAACAAGCTTATGGACAACAATCTCACAGAAGTGCCTTTTGTAAGTGTGGACAAATCAATCTGAGGGGGCTCATCATTTCACAGGAACTTCCCGAGGGCATTTTTACAAAAATCTTGGATTAGACGGAGTACCACACTTGAGCAAAAAGCTGATATGGGCATGTTGAGCAAGTTTTAAGTGTAGCCAAATCTGCCTGAGGGGGGTTCATCATTTATCGAAATGGTTATAGCATCAATTACACTACTGCAGCCTAACTACAGACTTTCTAGGAATGGTTACATTAATAGTAACAAAGGTTTGTTTCCCTCTGTTTACGAAAACTGTCCACCACAAAATTGAGATGTGCCAGTGGTGAGTGATACAATGAGGAATCAGCCCAGCAATATGCAAAGTAATATAATGACGAGTACATCTAATACTGGTGTAAGTCCTAATTTGACTCAAAATCCAACTTCTGGTGTTCAGTCTTTACAATTTAATGATGCTAGGCAACAGCAGTTGGAAAGGCAGTCTACTTTAAACTAAAGTGGCAGTCGGAAGAGCCTCTTTCTCTCTGCACTACGTACAAGAGGCACAAGGAAGAGTCAAATGATTTATTTAATGTTTGTGATGCTATGCAATTTTTGAATGAAAATGCATTAAGTAACTTGGAAATTATTTTTTGTTAGAATGGTTTGAGGAAGAACCTGACTGGGTTATTAACGATGAAGATATTCCTGTACCTTTAACAGAAGTTCCAATCGTACATGGAATTTTAAATGTCAATTGCCTAACATTTGTATAATAGATTGTGGTAGCCAAGCAAATGTTATGAATTATGAGGTTTGGTGTAAGATATCATCATGTATTGGTAATCTTACGTTGGACAAGGTGGATGACATTAGATTATGTGGATTTGCTGGAAATAAAAAGTGCAAAATTGTCGGTTGTAAGACGATAAATATTCAGATTGACAGCGAATACTTTCCAATGGAATTTTTCATTTTAAAAGAACTTAATGCACACAATACTTTAGGGGTTCCTTTCTTACGAAGGTACAAAGCAATTGTGGATTTTAGGAATCAGAATATAAGTTTAATAACTTCATCAGGAAAGCAAGTGTGTACAACATTAGATAATAAGGATTCTAGTACGATAAGTGTTTAATCTGACAAGCTTGTATCTGGTGTGAATCATGATACTGACATAACGTAGAATGAATTCCAGTCATGTACGATGTTAAAATATGTACATATGTTAGATATTGAAGCAAATTATATGCCTTCTCAGAGGGATATTCACGAGAAAGTATTTGCAATTGAAGATATCGGTGATTCACAGAAACGTGATTTATTTTCACTCTTATGGAATTATCACCAACAATGTTCTGACAAACCAAGACATGCCAAGGTAGAACCATATAAGATACAGTTAGACAGTGACGTACCTATTGCCACGGCACCTTATCCTATACCAATTTCTAGGAGAAATAATTTAGAGGAAGAACTCGCCAAATTGGAAAGTTCGGGTATTATATATCAAGAATCTTCCCCATATTTAAATCCTCTACACATTGTGCCAAAACAAGGTGGTATATGGAGACCAGTAGCGGATTTTAGAAATTTGAAATTTTGTCATCAGTCCTCAAGTTAGAGTTGAACCAATTCATGAAATGTTACAACGATTTTTGGGATCAAAATATTTCTCTTCTATTGATTTATCGTGTGGCTATTTCCAGATCCCATTAACTCCAGACTCGCATCTTTATACTGCTTTCTCATATCGTGGTAGACAGTATTTATTTCGATATCTTCCCTTCGGCATACGATCTGCTGTGTTCATTTTTCAAGACAGGATGAACATAATTTTCACGAGAGAATTCAACTTTGTTGTTTGCTATTTAGACGATCTCTTGATCTTTAGTAAAACTTGGCAGGAACATTTAACACACCTGGAAGCTGTTCTGCAAAAATTGAAAGATGTTAATATGTCCATCAACTTTTCAAAGTGCAAATTTGCTTCTAAAGAAATTGATTTTCTTGGACATATTGTTTCTGGAAATGAAATTAAGGTAGATAGTAGCAAGAATTCTGCTATAATAAATTTTCCAACAAATAACAAAAGGTTACTTCGAAAATTCTTGGGTTTAGTGAACTGGAGAAGAAAATTCGTGAATAAATTTACAGAAGTTGCCCACCCACTTTATGAACTTCTAAATTCGAATATTCTCTGGACGTGGAAGGAAGTGCATGTAGAAGCTTTTGAAAGGTTACGTGATTTGGTTATATCTCTAGAAGCTTTAGCACAGCCTATTTTTTCTAAACCTTTTAACATAAATGTAGATGGTTCAAAAAAAGGTATTGGAGGTGTTTTATGGCAAAATGGAGAGACAGCAGAAGATAATCCCAGGATTATTCAATATGCAAGTAGAGTTCTTCGTGGTAATGAGTTACCTTACAGTACACATAAAATCGAATGTTTAGGAATTATATTTGCTTTTGAGAAATTTTATATTTATTTAGCCGGAACTAAAATTAATTTGTTCACAGATCACAAATCTCTTTCTTGGCTGGAGTCAGCAAGAACTTTAAATCCACGTTTAAATAGATGGTGTTTAAAACTGCAAGGTTTTGATTATGATATCCACCATGTTTCGGGAGTAAACAATCAAACGGCTGACACATTAAGTCGATATCCCGATACTACTACAGGAAATATTTCTTTATCCGAGTTGTTTATTAATAACTTAAAAGTGGATATTATTGAAGAAGATACTTTGGAGTTCTGGAAGGAGTCTGAACATCGTGACGCATATTGTAGTGCTTTAATTCAGAAGATTGAGAACGGAAATCTTTCCAAGTCTTGTAAGACTCCGTATGCTTTCCAAGATAGCATTTTATTTTTAAAATGTGTTTCTGAAGATAATTGGAGATTAGTTGTGCCAGTTTCATTAATACCGAAAATCTTACATAAACTGCATGATTAGCAAGGACATTTTGGATAGAAAGATTTTCAGTAAATGTAAGAAATTATATTATTGGCCAAAGATGAACTTCAGTATTAAACAGTATTTGAATAATTGTTTAACTTACGCCACAACTAAACAAGCTGTTTTGAAAAATGAAAAGGAATGAATGAATGAAACGTTTATCCTACAAGTCCACATTATTTGATTTCAGTTGATTTGATGGACCACTTCCGAAATCTCAAGGTTACACATTTATATTGACTGTAATAGATGTAATGTCTAAGTTTCTTATGGCATGTCCTTTAAGGAAAGCAACATCTAGAGAAGTAATTAATAAATTCAAACTGTAATATTTTTATCATTATCCTGTATGTAATAGTCTACTGTCTGATAATGGTTCTTCGCAATTCAAGTCACAAGAATGGAAAACTTTTGTGGAAGAATTTAAAATAAGGCATATCACAACTTCAGTTTATTCTCCGTTTCCCAATCCTATTGAACGATACAACAAGGAGTTAATTAGATTATTAAGACTGTACATAAGCAAAAATCATGAACATTGGTCAAAATATTTAAGTTTTGTTCTAGGACTATTCAATAACTCCGTATCTGAAGTAACGGGATACACTCCAAATGAATTATTTTTGCATTACATAATAAGAGATCTTGTTTTAAGACAAATTGATTGGCCTGAGGCATTGAAAGCAGTTCCTTGGAAATATAAATGTTTAATTGCCAAATCTCGTTTGAAGGAAAAATACAAAATTAAGCCTAAGGAAACTAGTGATAGATACACAAGGATAGAGACAAATGATATATTATTAGTCAAAAACCATGGACAAAGCAGTGCTGAGTGTAAAAGAATACACAAATTTATGGACTTGTGGCTTGGTCCATATTTAGTTAAAGAAGCCAATGGTAACTGTTGTGAACTGTTATCGTTGGATGGAAAGGGAACTGTACAAACACATAATGCATCAAATTTAAAGAAATTCAATTGTAGTCAGGAAAGAAAGGACTAATTATGTAAACTTAAGTAATTTCAAAAGATTTCAACAGCCTTTTATTAAGAAATGTTAATATGTTTTAAATAATTATGATATGTTTTCAATATTTTCTGTGTTAATTAATGACAATATGTATGTCATGAGAAAGTTTGTTTTCTTTGTAATTTTTCATGTTAAAACCAATGTTCTAAAATTTCTCTCCGAAGGAGGTAGAATGTTGTGACTGTTTTGAAATTGTAAAATGTATAATCACTTCTTGTGTAAAAGAAAGAGAAGGAAATGTTATAGCATACTGTTTTGTTGCGTAGCAACCAGTTGTAAGAAACAAGTTAAAAGAGATACTCTCTCTGTCCCATAATTATTGTCCGGTACACTTTTTTTGTTGTCCCATAATAATTGTCCGATATGCAAACTGTGACATTGGTGTATACAGAAGAAGAAAGTGAAACACGCGAATGAGTCATACAACGTTATTACTCAAGGATCAGTACAAATTAGCCGATCAAGTATCCAAAAGAACATAAATAAAAAGTTACCATTTTGGCATACCGGACTATAATTATGGGACAGAGGGAGTAACAAGAAAGTTTGTGAGTAGTTCGAATCACTTCAAATCGAGCATAAACTAATGTATTCATTTAGTGCAAATAACAAGTATATTCACCAGAGAACGGTGTTGTGATTTTGCTGTGAAGTAGAATAGTGATTTCCTGAGCATAAAGTAAAATGCTCAAGCCTCTACGACACTAGCAATTCCTCTCAAAAATGTTTTTTAAACATTAATTTAAACCTTAATTTTCTGACCAAGCAACAAAAAAAGCATCTTTGGGCTAGGCACCATTGTTAGCAGTAAATTATCTGTTTTGTGATGGTAGAAATGAATGATTAGTATTGAACTCCAGTTCTTTTGAAGATGAATTTTATTTGCATTTCGTTTTGCTATATATTTTATGAAATGCTATGGAACAATTTCTAACGAAATTAAGTAATCTGCAGGAAGAGATAGGTCCATAGTACCAGCTCTCTCCCCCTCTCTTTCTTGTAAATCTGCAGACTAATAAAAATAGTAGTCATGGAGCCAAGATACGTTAAATTACTCATTGAAGTTCTAGGACATGATTCTTTTCGAGGTGATTAGGTTTGCATTGCTCAACTTTTGATTGATTGATTGATTGATTTTCTTTATTTTACTTCGCTTCTTGTGCCACTTTTAGGGATGAGTGATGATATGATTAAATTGATGAATGGATACCCATACAAATCCATGGACAGGTCAAAATTCGATTCCCCTGACGTCCTAGCGCGATGTGTTAACCACTTTTTTTTTTATTTTTTCATAAAAGGAAAGCCCCTAAGCGGAAGCTTCCCCCATCACACTTCATTCACTCATATCATTTCATTCACATTTCTATTTCAGGACTTTTCAGGACAGACAATCAAAAATACCCATGCCTTATCCGGGACTCGAACCCGGAACCCCTGGCCTCTTACCGCGCTCTGCTAACCACTTCGCCACGGAGGTCAACGCCACTCCTCCACGGGTGCCATCTCATTGCTCAATTTTGTATATAATTATCCCATGATTCAATATACACTATGTGGAAGAAAGTCATTGGACACCACATGTCAGCGGATGGCATCAGTTTTTTTGCAATCAATAGGAGGTCGGTCCGCCTTTGGCAGCGATAACAGCAGCCAATCGTCGTGGTAAACTGGCCACAAGTTCATGTAGTACACCGAGTGGGGTCTTCCGCCATTCCTCCTGCAGTACAGTCACCAACCCTGGAAGTGTAGAAGGGCGAGGCGATCGCGACCCCAATCGGCACTCCAGTTCATCCCATACATGTTTGATAGGGTTGAGGTCAGTTCTCTGAGCAGGCGAATCCAGTCGGGTGACATTATTTTCTGCATACCACTCCATGGAAGCCCTGGAAACATGACAAGTCGCATTATCGTCGTGGAACACACATTCTTCGTTTCCATAGAAACGCCACAACGTGGGGAGCGTGGAGTTGTGGAGAATATCTCGGTAGGACGCAGAAGTCATGTGGCCATACACCGGTACCAGTTGACCCATGCCATGCCAGCTGAAACAACCCCAGAACATGATGTCGCCACCACCATATTTCACTGTGGGCACTACACAGTCGGGTAACAAATGTTCTCTGGGTAATTGCCTTACTCACACTCTCCCATCTGATCGAAACAGTGTGAAGCATGATTCATCGCTCCATAGGACCTTCTGCCATTGCTCCACCATCCAGTTTCTCCGCTCTTTACACCAGCGTAGTCTCTGCCGTTTATTGTCTTTTGTTATCAGGGATTTGTGGGCAGCGGCTCGACTATGATAACTGAGCGCATGGGCCTCCTTGCGAAGTGTCTTGGTCGAAACAGTCAAATTGGTTGCACTTTGAAACTCTTCTGCAATCGAATGCATCGGACGGGTCCTGTTTTTCCAAACCTCCCTTTCAGCACTCTCCTGTTCCGGTGGTCCAATTTCGTGGATCTTTCACTTCGTGGTGCATTGCTGCAGTGTCCCTTTTCCTTCCACTTCTTGATGAAAAAGGTTACAGTTGATTTAGGGACCTGTCGGGCATCATCTATGCTACATATACTCATGCCTCCTACAGAGCAGCCTACTATGATCCCTCTTTCAAACATGCTAAGCTCTTTCCTGTCTATCATTTTATCAGCGAATAATCTGAGAAGCCTCCTGCTGCCGTATATATAACCGTCTGTAGTCTCTTTTCCATGAGGAGTTCGTTTCAGAGTTGAAACCGGGTGTCCAATGACTTTCTTCCACATAGTGTATATTGATCGTTTTAAAATTCGCTGTAGTAATCATGACACAAATTATTCATAAACATCTGTAGGCCACGAAATTTCAGGGTGATTCATATAAAACTAACACATTTCTTTGCCGTTGTATTGAAACAAGAATACCTCGTAATTCTCCAAGTTAGTTTCTCATGACGCATCAAGGGAAAGTATATTGTCCTTGCTCGAACCCCTAGTTTTCGAACCCAATCGCCGCCACTGATGAAAGCCAACGATCTACAGAGTATGCTCTACTCTGCAATCTGAAGGTTGTAAAATCAAATCCGGAAGTGGACATTTTTGCTTTTTTGCTGATTCTGATTATTTTCATTGCTTTAATTATGTATAATAGTATTCATAATTAACTTATTTCGGAATAGTATATTTTAGTGAAAGCAGGTAGAAATGATTACGTGGCCGACAGATGTTTATGAACAGATCCCGTCCTATTTTCAGATAGAAATGCAGGTTTTCTTACATGTAAATCGAGCTCACACTTCAGCGTTACACATGTGCAGTTTGAAAGTTTTCTGATATTATTTCACACAATTAGTGCCACACGTCAAACAGAATAACATGCAGAGGTACATTTTATAACTGAAAGCAAGTATACGTTGCTACAAGATAAATAATAGTAACAATACGAAGCCGTTACTTCAGTGCTGGGTATCCCACTATCAACTTAACGTTCATGCTGATTATCCTTGGAATAAATATTTATCAATGAATAGTGAACAATGGATTCATTGACTAATTTGATTTTACTTCACTTTTCTCTCACTTTTGGCTAATCGCAAAGATGAGGATGAACGGTGATAAAATGAGAATGATGAAGAGACAATGACAAACATTTATGGACAACTCAACACAGAGAATTACACTTTATGAGTTTCGACTCTAGTCTGCTAAATTTAGTCCAAGGTGTACTAGATCGCTACCTGGAAGAGATCTTGAGATATGGGTGTTTTTAGAAAACTCCACCCTTTACACCCCGAGCAGCGAAAAAGTTTATATATGCAAGTACACAGTCCTGAAGTTATTGACAAAGAGAACAAGAGTGTAGTTTAGTGTTTTGTATTTTTGTTATTTTACGTCGCCTTTCTTCCGATTTTGGCTAATCTCGACGATGAGGATGAGTGATGATTAATTGAAACTGATGAAGAAACGCTCACAAATAACACCCAAGCCAGGACTCGAACCCAAGAACTTCAGTGGAAAATCCTAAAGTCGAACCCTTAAACACGCTGGCCCAGCGAGCCGGCAAAATTAGGTTTCATATAAAAATTCCTACAAATTAATTTCTGTAAATCAATGAAAATTAAAACCGCAATAAATTTCAGGAATTATATCACTTAGGGATCCTTATGACAATAATTTAGTAATAGCTAAATCATTTACTAACAACACAAATAATGTAATAATGTTTGAATTTTATGACAGATAATTCCTCTTCATGATTGGTGCTATTATGAGCACCTCATAAAGAATACATACACCTCTCCTTTTCCGAACATTAATCTTAAATATTTTACCGTTTCTAACGCTATACCTTAATACATAATGTGTATGTAGACAGATACAATTTTACATCATATATGACACTAACTGTAAAGATATGATTAAACATTTTTGAAAATCTTAAAAGCAGTGTGAAAGAAAATTATGAACATAACGGTTCATCATTACAGTTATTGAGGATGCACTAATGTTAAACAACAATAATAAAAATTGCGAAAAAAACATACACAAATGTAAGTTATAAATATTTAATTAAGTCCATATTGTAATTTAGTAATCTATAGCCACGAAGAGGATCAATTAAGACTTTTTCGCCTTGTTCTCAATTATTTCATCTAGAAAATATGAAATCATGTCTCAGTACATAAAATAAATAACGGCCGACATGGCCATAACCGAAAACTATAGGACGTTTATTCTACGCAGACAAAAGTTAGGAATACTCAAAATATGTTTCTTGCTAACCAAACATTTGTGTAAATAGAATGGCTCATTAGTGTCAAATTCTTGAAGTAATCGTGCATATTTGTGTAGAGATACCAAATAATATGGTTGACATTACCAAATTTCGTAAGGACTATCAAATTTTGTTTCTGGTTACCAAACGGCTTAACCAAACGTGTTCTGGTCATTCATACAAATAAGTTTTTTTTTCTGTGTACCGTACCTTATAAACAAGTTCTAATGAAGTAGGCTTCGTTTTAACTCTTATTTATGCAGGAGTGCCCATCGGGTAGAAAACAACAAGATACTTCAGTCGCTAGCTCGTTTTTCTCAGGAGCCAGCTATTTTTTTGGGGGGGGGGGGTGGATTCAGTCTAAGAATGGTATGAAACCAACTAACATACTGGTAACATCATGAATAACTATACTTAATCTGTGGTCTTTATGTGGTAGTGTGTCTGACAAAAATGAAAATATAGGTAATAGTGAACTGCATATTGCTCAGTTATTTCACTAATATATAGACCCAAAGAAGTTGTATCTTCACCTTCGCGTTTTAGTTTCAAATATCTATGAACGAAATGTAATCGTACAAATGATTGACTTGTGAACGTCACAACTCAAAGCGTATGCCTCACAGGAACATTCCGCTCAACTCTTTCAACAGTAATAAATACTTGGAACCTAGATGTTAATTTAAAAGGAATATTGCGACCACGCATGGTCTAATAATAAGTAAGTGGCTACCACCCAGGATCGTTACAAAATTATGCTCTAATGGTTCATTTTAAAATTAAGTGTGAATTATTGGAATTTAATTCTGATGGGTCAAACTCAACCTTTAATTCATATTCAAACCTTATTATTAGTTCGCACTATCTACCACTTGACTCAAATACTGCTGTGTACACTGGTTATGTTGATCTTGTTATTGATAATTTCATGTGTTGTAGACATAGGTTAATAGTTCTAGGTGATTTAAATGTAAGGTGTAAACTAGGAATATTAAGAATATTCCTCTGACTAATTGTTCGCCGAAGGCAGTCAAATTGAAGGAATTATGTGACATTCTTCAATGTAAATAAAATAATGTCCCATACAATCTCCAGAATCTTTGTCCACTCTTGATCTTGTACTCAGTAATCTGCCAGCAATTCAATTTCTGATATATTTCTGCTCCTCATTTGTTGTTCGATCAGATATATTTTACTGTCGTGCACAGTTTCTCTCACACTCAGTACTATATACATACTTATGCAATCTGGACAATTAATCAGTTTTATTTGCAAGTAAAACATCTATTAGCATTCAGCAGAAGCAATGTTTCCGGTAAGTGGTATTCTTCTTCTTAACTGCTTAACCCTGAAGATGGTTTGCTTAAGCCCTTTTCCTCACTCGAAAATTTTTTACCCTCTTATTTTTTTCCGCTATATTTTATTTTATTTAAGAGTATTTGAAGACAAAATCCTTTGAGAAATATCTCGGATGAGGAAACATGTGAGTGGAGAAGGTTACATAATTTGTATTCATGTCCGCCTGAGGTCCCGGGTTCGAATCTCGGCCTGGGCATTGATGTTTGTGAATGTCCATTCATCAATTTCATCATATCATAACTCATCCCCATCTTCGCAAATTAACCGAAAGTGGCACAAAAGGCGAAGTAAAATAAACCAAGTCAATGAATAAACAATTGTATTCATGTCCAGATATAATTAGAATAAATAAATCACGAAGTCTTAGACGAGCAGGCCATGTGGCACGAACGGGGAGAGGAAAGAGGAGTTTACAGGATTCTTGTTGGGAAACCTGATGGTTAGATACTTGTAGAAAGGCTAAGACGAACATGTGAAAATGTTGAGATGGACCTAAATGAAATCGGTAAGAGTGGAAAAGATTGAATTAATCTTGCCCAGGATAGGGACAGATTGGAAAGCTTGTGTTGCTGCAGCCATAAACCTCTGGGTTTGAGGCTAGAAAGTTAGTATGTTAAATATTATGGACCTGTAGGATGTCTTATTTATTTGGAATAGGCTTTCTAATGTTACTGGATCATAGTAGTATATGTCTGATTTGAATTTTGAAAAATGGGTTTGTGTGAGTCACAGAAAGTTTGTCAAATTTGTTTCAAATTAAATTTATGTAAATAGCCAACTCAAGAACTGTCCTGTAAACTACTGAAATACAGGGAATTTAACAAGGAACGCCATGATTTCAATTCATTTGTGAATCACAAGACCTTTCGCCGAAAGTATAATAGTTTATTGGTACACCCAACAAACTTACTGTGCCTTCAAATTTATACGCAATCCATAAGAAGAAGAAAATATTTATAGTAGTTAGGGAAGAAATATAAAATATGACTCAGGTTCAAACGAATATTGTCAAAAGTTCGGCATAAATTATTATGAGTGTCTTTTATGCTCAGATAGGTTAAAAGTGTGAGATTCGAAACACTGTGCAATGTGATTGCACTAGGAATCGAACCTAAAACTCCTTGATTATAATGTGACATTGTTATCCACTACCCAATCAGAGAGCTCCCTTTAAATATATTCTTACAAAGTTAATTTCGTTCTTTTAAAATGTACAAAGAAAGAAGCAGATTCGAATAATATTAGTATTTATCTTTTTACCTATTTACTTTTTAGTACTTCTACAAGAATTAAAAAGAAACGCATATTCTTCCGATCTTTAGTGAAATAGTTCGATTATATGATTTTTCATTTGAGTACGGGGCTCGATTCAGTGTTTACAATATAATCGAGCAATAATATTGATTATTTCGTGTCTACGGGCCACTTGTCAGGTTGAGACTTTATATCACCAGATGGCGTTGAGCAAGTGAATAAAAAATCTATGAGATACCCATTAGCTGTCATATCCTAAAATAAAGAGTCTTCGCTTTGATTTTATTGTGGAATTTTCCATTCATTTTTAACGACCGAGGCATGACGTGATAGCACCAAACGTAACCCTCCCAACCAACAGACACTATTTTCACAATTACAATCCTAATAAGGCCTACTTTGTTAGGTTAGGAGGCCAGATTTAGGGCTCTTAGCAACAGAATTTCGCGACGTGTTCCAACCTGCGTGTGCACGTGGACAGACCCTTTCCTAGAAAAGGTACAAAATCGGGGGGAAATACTAGCGTCAGGCTAGAGTCAACATTTGAGTATTGGCACCCCTGATTATGGTCGTGTCTGAAAGATTGTGGTGTTGAATGCGAAGTGCTTCTTTCTTGCCAGGTAAAAAAAAAATATGAAATATATATAATTATTGCATATTTCTGATTTAGGTTTTCGATATGCATAAACGTTACTGTAAGTGTGGGTACTGTGCTGATATTTAATATAAACAAACATATATTAGAGAAACAAATTCTTCTTTTAAGCATTATGGCAAGCAAGTTGCTGACATTTTAATTTTCCACCTTATAGGACAAATTGACGAACAATATGTTGAAGAATTTAGAATTATGAATGCTCGGAATTCCAAGTACGTACTTTCAAACAATAGGAATAAAATATTGAGAATGTTCACAAATATAAAGTTACAAAGTAATCAGATAGTGTTTTCTTTTTCAGACGGCAAATTTGTGTGCTGTAAATGAATATATATTTTGTGTAGACATACAGAAGTGTCATTTGTAGAACTACAGTGTCTTAAGCAAAGTTGCACATTTGAAGTGAACAAAGTAAATCCTGTGGACTTATAAGGAAAGTGCTGTGCACGCTAAATAAGACAAAGGAACTCGACAACTAACCTGACCAAATGAAGAGTGATAGGAACAATGTTCTACCAGGTATTACATTTTCATTACATTTGGTATGTATTTTTTTAAAGTTAATACCTATATGAAATGTATATTTGTAGAAATTGTATGATGACTTTCTATATTTTAGAATAACTTCGTCTATATTGTAACTTAGGCACATACAAGCCAGACGGCAACGCTGTATGAAAAAAAAATATATATGACTGCCCTTGCTCGTATTTCATCGACTTGGACTTGCAAAGCATTGGTTATTTGTATCGAATGTGATACGTGACGTGAAACTTTTATTTTGACATAATTCCGTAAAATGTTCTGTATAATAAACTTGCCATTACAGTCATAAGTAAGTGTGGATGTTTACCTAATTGCATCTATATTTTGAATATAATTTAAAGTAATTTCTTTAGAAATTTAGCAGTCAAATATGTTTTGCAATTGATGTTATGTGGGTACTGCAGGTACAAAATTTCCAAATAATATCACTAGATTTTCTTTATGCAATCATGACTGTATGTTTGCATTGCCCGTAGCCATTGAAAGTATACTGCTGCTATACATTCTTCCTTTGTTAGAATTCGAGTTTATTTTACGTTAGAGAACCACAGGTATTTTGTAGGTATCAATAATAGGAGGGTCCAGGATATAGATCATCAATCAAATGGCTGAAGATGGAATTGCGAAAGCTATAAAAAAAATGAAGACATTAACGAAATCCAGGAACAAATGAAAAATGCAGCAAAGAAAGAACATAATATAAGCAAGTTCCACAACTCTCTTCGATAAATACGAAGACACAAGGCACAATAAAGAGAAAAGAGAAGAAAATGTGAGTGAGCAGGGAAATGGTGGGGGAAGGGGAGTAAAAATTTGATAAGAACTTGTGTAAACGAACCTCAGGGTTGAATACTTAGGAAGAAAACGAAGAAGAAGAGGACGGACTGACAAATTACTTAAAGGAAAAGGAGCCTGTGGTTGATGGAAACTGAGCTGTTTGTGTAATATTGTGGTAATATTAATAGTTGTTAATTAAGTGATTACTGTTTCTAAAGAGAGAATTTTGTGACTGGAATTGAGTTAATCCCATATACTTATTTAAGTTGAAGTTTAAAACTACGGTAAAAGGAAATATACACATTAATGTGATTTGCGTAAGGCAGTTCTTGTTAACGTCATGGCGGATGCCATAGGTTATATGGAACTTAATAATCAAGTAGAAATTATAACGAACTTAATAGAAGACAATGATATTGTTATAGAAGATAACATTATAGAAGAAACATCTAGAAAACAAGCTAAAAGAGTCAGATCTTCTGAAGATGATCAAGTTCCAGCAAAAGCGGTAAGGATAGACAGGTTAGATAATAGAGATAAAGTAAACACGTTTGGAGAAGGTCGAAGCGAAAATAATGTAGACAAGTGTAAAATGTATTATGATACACATAATGGGCCATATTTAGTAATAATGACTAGTACAAAAGGTGCAGAAAAGAAATTTAACTCTATGAAAATAGGCAATGAATTGCGAAAGAAAGATATAAGGGTCAGATATATCCAACCAAGTGGCTTATATAGAGCAAAGATTTATTTTTACACCAGGAATGAAGCTAACAATTTCATGAAAAATATGCATTTTCATAAAGAAAATAATATTGATGTGTTCATTCCAGAATCCTTATTGGTGAAGGAAGGATTGATATATGGTGTACCCACTGAATTTGAAGAGGAGGAAATTAAGGAAAGTATTGAAGACCCGACAGTAATATCAGTGGAAAGAATGAAAAAGAGAATTCGAAAAGATGATGGTTCATATTATTTTGTTCCTACTAAGCTAATATCAATCACGTTTAGATCTCAAGAAATGCCTAAACAGATTATAGTGGTTAGTCACATTTTCGATGTTACTCCTAAAGTTAGAAATGTGATGCAATGTAAGAAATGTTACAGGTTCGCACATTCAGCAGCCATATGCAAGGATAAAGCTAAGTGTTCTATATGTGGAAGAGAGGAACATGTAATGAAACTCCGAAGTGTTTAAATTGCGGAGGAGAACATGTTGCTACTGATAAGTCATGTGTAAAATGGGAAATGGAAAGAGAAATCATAAGATGATGGCATATGATAATTTATCCCGGCAAGATGCAAGAGAGAAAGTAATAACAGGTAATGTTCCAAGCAATTATGTTGTTCAAGGCAACTCATATGCTGATCAAATAAAAAAACATATAAACAAAAGTCAAATAAGTGAAATTAACACAAGAAAGACTGGTGTTGTAGGAAATAGCATAACAATACAAAACAGATTTGAAGCCTTAAGTGATTGGGGTGAAAGAAAATCAGATACATACTTGGAAAATGTTTCATGGAAAAGAGTTCCTCCAGAACATCATAGAGACTATTCCAAATTTGAAAATAAATATGGAAAAAATTTCAGACTAAATTCCTATTCACAAACAAAGAATTATAATGGAAATTCTGAAGGAGAATCAAGTAAAGGTTCTCTAAAGAAATTACAAAGTAATCAAAAACAATTAAATGGAAAGTCTACAGGTACTGTTATTAAGACAAGGAATAATGAGGAAGACGTGGATAGTACAAATAGAAGCATGCAGGAGGTGAACATCGGAATCTACAACAATGAAGAACAGAAAAAAATTGTCTACTTTCCTCACATAACATTTCAGAAGGATCTTATGTATACTTTGTTACAATTAATGGCGAAACTTATGGCGACATTAACTAAAAATTCTGACTTATTAAGCATAAAAGAAATACTAACAGAATGCTCACAAATAAATAGCCAGGTGCAGAAAATTATTGAGGATTTGGAAATTTTTGGAGAGACACCTTAGGGTGTGGAAGGAAAAATAATGGAAAACATTCGTGGGGGCACACTGGAATGTAAGATCATTGAAAGCAAGAAAGCAAAATCTGGTGAAATTAATAGATGAATATAGTCCTGAACTTTTATGTTTATCGGAAATCTCCGTCAACCCATCAAACATAAATTATTTTAAAGTAAATCATTATCACATAATTTATGAAAAGATTAAAGATGATAGTAAAGGAGTTGCAATTATGATTCATGAAAGCATTCCATTTGAACCTATATCTTTTGATTATACATTGTCTATATACGACACATACAAAATTGAAGTCGTAGGAATTAAAATTGCTTTTATGAACCAAAAGGTTAGTATTATATCTATATATATTCCTACAGGTGCTGAGTCACAGAAATTAACGACAAATACATTATCGCAAATGTTTCAATGCATAGAAAAGCCTTTTATTATAGCAGGGGATTTCAATTGCCATCACACAATATGGGGAGATCAGGATGAAGATAAGTTGGGGAAAGTGTTAGTAGAAGGTATGGATTTATACAACTTTACTGTAATTAATGACGGGTCTGCTACGTATATAGGAAGATTAGGTACTCGGCCAACAGCTATAGATTTAACGTTAATGTCAGATGATATATGTGGTCAATTTCAGTGGAAAACAGACAGTGATCAAAGAACCAGTGACCATTATCCATGTTTCTTTTATACTGATACTAATTCAGTGAGATCTTTCACTATTCCGCTCAGAAAATGGAAAGTTAACGAAGCTGATTGGAATAAATATTCTAAATTACTTACAATGTTATTTAAAAATACAGATTTAAATAATATTGATAAGAGTACATATGATTATTTTGTAGATTCTGTTAGTATTGTTATGGACAGATCATGTACAAGGGCAAAAGAGGAAGTTGTATCCAATAGTACACTGGTGGAATAAAGATTGCCAAAATTTTAAAATACAGAGAATTGAAGCTACTAAAGTTTATAAAACAACACCAAATCAGGAAACTTGGATTAATTATAAGAAAGCAATAGCGCAGGCCAAGAAAAGTTATATCAGTGCAAAAAGACAATCGTGGGCAAAGTATTGTGAAGACATAAATAACAAAGAGAGTATCAGTACCGTGTGGGCTAAATTTAAATCAATCCGCAAACCACATACCCCTCGATTAATACCACTCAAAGAAACCTGGAAAGATGAATTTATTATGAAGGTAACATGTAATAATAAACACGAACCTGCAGATGCCCCTGATGAAATTTTCTCTTTCAGTCCTAAAGATAGACATTCACAAGGATTATACACCAATATCATGATCGATGAAATAAGAGACATAATAATTAGAGCCAAGGACACAACTCCAGGAAAAGATGGAATAACATACTCGATGATTCAAAACTTGCCGGAATGTGGTATAATTTATCTTTGTAACATCTACAACTATATAAGGAATTCAGGAAATGTACCGCAATCGTGGTACACTCAAATGATTTTACCAATATTGAAACCTGGCAAAAGTCCACATAAAGGAGAATCTTATAGACCGATAGCTTTGTCTTCAGTACTGGGGAAAATTTTTGAAAAATTAATTCTAAAGAGAATAAGTTGGCATATAGAGGGACAGGAATTATTTTCAAGGCTTCAAGTTGGATTTAGGAAGGGTATGGGGTGTACAGATGCCTTGGCAATGTTATCATCAAAAATTTATGATGCAATGCAAAGGAAAAGTAGTCTTATTACTGCTTTCTTAGATATTAAAGGGGCATATGATAATGTAAATATAAATAAATTATTAAAAATTCTACAAAATCTGAAAATACCTTATATGCATCTAAAAATAATTTGGAATCTATTAAAAAATCGTTGTTTATATTTTTACTTTCACAATAAAGTTGAGGGTCCTAGATGGATAACAAGGGGACTTCCACATGGAAGCCCTTTAAGTCCTTTACTTTTTAATATATTTTAATGGATGTTCAAAGAATATGTCCTGAGCCATTTGGATTTATACAATATGCAGATGATTTATGTATATATGAGAGTGTCAAGCAAGTAGATAAAGGAGTCACCAACATGGAAGCGAAAATAATAGAGATAAAGAAATTTCTTGAGAATAGGTCTATGAATATATCGTCAGAAAAATCAAAGTTGATTATATTTAGTAAAAAAGGAGCTCCGAAAAATGTGAATCAATACACAAAAAAGTTACACATTCCCATAGAAAATTCAGTGAAATATTTAGGCGTTATGTTTGATAGTAAATTGACATGGAAACCTCATGTAAAAATGTTAGTGAAAAAGGCAGAAGTAATTTACAATGTATTTCGTTCTATGGCTACAACAAAATGGGGAAGTCATCCTAAGTACCATGATGAATTTTTACAAAAACTATTACAAACCAACAATAGAATACGGGATTATAGTCTTTAATACAATTTCGGAACGTGTATTTCGACCTTTGGAAGTAATGCAGAGGAAAGTTCTACGAAAGTGTCTAGGACTGATGAAGAGTACTCCCAATGTTGCTGTATACATGGAAGCATGCGAATGGAACTTAAGTTATACGAAAAGAGAAATGTCTATTAAATATCTGTTAAAAACAATGTCAGAAGTTAATCATCCGTTTAACGACATTCTATTCGACTTGGTTGAATTATATGATACAGGCAAAATTAATAACTGCGAAGATATAGGATGGGTGCAATTATATAACGAGTACTATGAGGATCATCAAAAATTATTGAAAGTAAGGAGTAAGCCCATATATACTCTAGATTTTCCTGTTTGTGAATATAGAGATATTTATTTTCCTGAACAATATACAAAATATGATTACATGAAGAGATGGAAAGATTATTACTTTATAATATACAGACGGTTCAAATAGTAGTCAAAATGTAGGATGTGCTGTTTATGATGTACAGAAGAAGGAATCAATTATGATACATTTACCGGAAGATTTTTCCATTTTTACAGCTGAAGCTTATGCAATTTACCAAGCACTAATTTATACATATGAATTGCAAGAAAAAAAATATATTAATATTAACGGATTCCAAAAGTGTATTATATTCAATTCAGTCCAATTATGATTTATTATTTAAATGCTCCCCATACATTATAAACTGGGTAAAAACTTTACAAAATTTAAGGAGCAGGGGAAAGATAATTCATTTAACCTGGGTTAAAGCACATTATCAAAATTTAGGAAATGATATGGCAGATTTGTATGCAAAACAAGCTAGGGTAATTCAACCTGTACTGGAGCTGAAAACCTGGTACACAGACCTTCTACCGAGGGTGAAGAAAAAGTTGAAGGAAAACTGGACGGAATGGTGCAAAGGTGAATTTCAAAATGCAGGCAGCTTTTATCAGAGGATAGCTAATTTCAATAGAATGAGCCCTTGGTTTACAAAAGTTCAAGGTTCACGGAATGTGATAGTATTACTAAATCGTATTAGGTCAGGACATACAACTACTAAAAGTCATTTACAAAAGATCCGGATTCTACAAAACCCAAACTGTACATGTGGCAACAAGGAAGATATACACCATATCCTATTTGAGTGTAATAGATACACACAAGAAAGAGAGACATTCTATAAAACTCTTATAAACTGTGAAATTCCTTTTCCTCAGTGTTTGGAATCTTTGATTTGTGAACCTAACCTTACAGTGGGATATATATTGTTATCTTTTTTTAGAAAATGTGGCTTAACTATTTAATAGAAAAAAATGTTCATAGTATCTTTTAATAATAATGTACTAAAAAATGTAAGTTTATGTAAAGTACATATATAGTTATGAGAAAACTGCTTAGCGGTAATCCCAAGTAAAATGTAAATAAATAAAAAAATAACTTAAAGGAAAGCTGTATATAATTTAATTTTCGTGGTCATTTAAGATTTATCTGTTGTAAGAATGATCCAGTTATTACAGTAGGATGAAAGTTTTGTGCAAATCTCTTTCTCTTGAAACATCGTTTTCTTCTGGGTTTATATAGAGGTGTGGAAATAGCACTTCCAACGATACGTTGCTTGTTGGGAACATGTTATTTTTCAACGTTATCTCTTATAATTCGTGACACTGCTATAAAATGTGCACGCATTTCCATTCGGGATAATACCATGATACACTTTCAAAAATCTATGGATATGAAACTTCTTATTACACCTATATTTTTTCATAACGGATCTATATGCGTAGAAGATGTTCGGCATTTGAAGTATTTTAAGTAGATTTGAAAACAATAAATTGTGTTCCTATCGTGTGAGACTCAGAGCTCCCGCTCCCTTGACTACAAGGCAATGGATGGTATTCAGCGAACAACTTCCTCCACAATTCACTGCGCCATATTTCGGGAAATCAGACCACACGTTGAAAACATGCCGGGTAAGCATTGTGCGTTTGTTCTTTGCCGACGTGATTCAAGGTATGATTATTGCGACCATATGATGAAGGAATATGTACTTTTTTTAAATTTCCGAAGCCCTATAGAAACCTTGGAAAGTCGACAAAACAGTTATATACAAATTCTCTCGCTATAAGAAGGCTTCTCATACGCTTTCCTTAACCAATTTAATTAATTAAATTGTTTCGTTTATCCTGATGCAATTAAAACCATTTCTGAACTTACTGGAACTGCACATAAAAGTAAACATAATTTTAAAATATAAATACATCTGTTGTTGTTGAAGAGAACTATTGAAGTAATTTTGAAAAATGATTTTGTTTTTAAACATCTTGAAATTTAAAAAAGTTCTGAAGTCATCTCGATTGCATATTCTTCAGTGTTACTGGTCCTTGCCAAATTCATTGATACTTTGTACAACATTGTTCACTGAACAAGCTGAGAAATGTTGCCGACATTGTGATATGGAAAGCATGTTCGTGGAATAATATTCTGCTGATAAGATATTGTTATGTTTATAGTTAGCGATTCAGCTAAGCCAAGATCATGGAATGGCGTTGATAATTGTTCATAACAATCATACATTTATTTACAAGTGTTTAAAGCAGCAGAAACAGAAGAGAATAAATTACCAAAACTATTAAATTTCAATATCACAATTTCTGTAATAATTTGTGCCTGAAGATCACCAGCAAAAATCGAATCAGGACCTGAGTAATAATAGTTTGACAGTTGTGTCAATTATGCACGTATAAGTAATTTTTTCATGAAGAAATCCATTACTGTGGTTGAATTGTTGTTATAAGTCCACTTTATACACAGATAGGCTAATCGGGACTGAACCTACAGTTTAAAGTGAGATCCGAACCACTGTGTAATGTGACTCCGTCGGGTATCGAACCCGGGACCCTTATATTACAAGCATTACTGTGGTGAAATCTTGAGAATTAATACATTTCTCTTATCAGAGGGGGCTAGGTGAGTCCTCTCACATAATACTCCTCCCCGACTGATTGAATTTCTTACACCAGAAAAATAATGATAACTGTATTTCTCTGCAGAATCTAAAAATATTGTGAGAATTTCCATGGCGTGATCACGCTTTCTTTCCTTTCTTGGGAAAAGTAAATAAGTTCCACTTTGTTTAACTCTGGAGGTCGCGTGATCTAATAGAGAGAAATGGCAAGGGCGTTAGAGCGTGTGGCTCGCCATAGCAGTATGTCGTTCGCCTTGTCAACAATGTAGAGCAATAAATGGGGTATAAGAAATCCCTCATGATAAACTGTGCGTGACTTTCTCCAAGTGGTTTTCGTTGGGGATATTCACGAAAATATCACCACACGTAACAATTACATTAAATGGTGGTAATAGAACAGATTTCAAATTGTGGAATTGCCCATATGTATCTTAATTTTCCCAAACTCTGGACCAAGTTTATGTGTAATACTGTCAACTGCGACATCAATTACCTATGCCACATTTTTCGTCTAGAACTAAAATTATGACACGCCTTTTCCCATTGGACAAATATGTATTGTTGTTATTTTGTAATATCTGTAACTTGGCATGTGATTGCTGTGTTTCTTCAATATTTTGGCCAATTTCTGATGATATCAGAGAATAATAACTTGCCTGTATATTTACATCTTGAGAACTCCGTTGCTATAAGCATTACGATTGTTTTGTTTGGTTTGGGGTTTTAGTCAACCCCGGTCGTTAGCTAAGGAGTGCTTCAATTGTTTTTTCTTTGCTCGTGACGTATCGTGGGAACAAATCTTAAAATCTCACATACGAGAAGTGTGTAATGTTCTGCGTAAATAAAGATTCATGAATGAAAAAGTTCATTCTGTGTTAATTGCTCTTAACGAACATTGAAATCGAAGTTGAAAATCGACAAATTTCTCTTCGAGTGATTAATTTGCTTGCTATTTTATACTGAAAATTGTTAATATTTGTAGTGATGCATTTTGAGGAACGTTTCGTATTTCACAGCATGTATGGATTAATCAACCACAGACAGAAGAGAAATGTACAATCCGTCGTGCAGTCTACTTCATAAAAAATCCACACTTTTCTTGTTTCTAACATCAGACAATTATCTGATACGAAATGTAGGACCACGCTTTTGCGTTGAAGCATTCATTTCTACATGTCTGTGAACTTACCTAGAAGATGTGAAAGAACAGTGTTGCAATATGCACGTATAAAGAACAACGAGCACAGATACTCGAAACAGCTTTGAGAAACAGACAAGTAGCAAAGAGTTCATTCGCGTACTTAATGTTAATCGAAAGAAGCAATATTTTCACCAGACCTGATACATTTTTACAGATTCAGCATGGAATTAACGTTGCTGGATTATAAACATGCTGAACATGGATTTAGGGAGAATGGCAGACGTTCAAAATCGTTTAAAAAAACTGTTCCTATTTTGGGTCGGTTGAGAATATCGCACACTTTAAAGAAAATATTGTGTTCTTCCCCTGTCCGATCTGTTACTCAAATCTTTGCAGATGTATATCTTGTAACATATTAGATTTCAATGTATTCTTAACTCTTGAAGAAGATTACTGTACGTGTAATATATTGAAACGTTACTAAATTAAATAATTTAAGGCTTATACGAAACGAAAGTTCTTATTTTGGTGTAATATTATTTTTTAATCTGTTATATTTAAGCAGTTGTGCATTCAAGAGGTATTCAAAATGACAATTCACAGTAACTTCTGCTTTTTATTTATTTATTTATTTTATTCTTGTGCATGACTTGCTCGGAAGCTAATATACAGTAGTTGCTTTTAAGACGTTAATCCAAATGGTTGTTTTATATTCGAATGAAAGGTTTCGATGGCTTAGATCTGTTATTACCTTTGAATCAAGGTGTCCTGAATTCGATTCAAAGGTTTATATCCTAATTTAAGTTGTAGTTCGAATACCGATTAAAGAAAAAGGCGAGCTTAAAAGGGGAAAAAGTTGTTATTCAAAAATTACTGAATCAATTGGGAAGTAACTAGGTTCATTTATATGCTTTATTTAAGATTTATTTAATGCACAATGATCTTGTTAATATTTTGCGAATAGACTCATCGTCATCACACAAAAAGCAAATAATAATAATACTGCAAAATTAATATAAAAAATATTTTATTCATAATTTAAAATATTAATAATAAAAATAAATACAACAAAAACAAAAACACAAATATAATCAATACCACAAAATCAAAAAACACTACTAATACATAAAAACTACCAACAAAAACAAAACAAAAAAATCCCTAACAAAACGACTTTGTTGGCGTCAGCCAATGGTCCAGCTTAGCCTTAAGTGCTTCTCTGAATTAAATTATCACCCATTCCCCCCTCCCCATAACTTAAAGTTATTCACTTTGTCAAAAGGTGTCCGGAAAACTTTGCTTATTGGCCGATGGAGAGTTTGTTGAAATTAGAGATGATGAGGAGATGAGAGAAATCTCTGTTTTATCTCAGTCTCGTCTCGAATTTTGAGATAGTTGCGGTGATCTTTTAGAACTTGAGACGAAAATGAGACCAAACCTTTCTAGAGTTCTTGAGACGGGATCGTAGCTACGTGGAGTCAATGTTTTTCGCATTTTCTGTGAACACATGTTTAAGGACATAATGCAAGGTGAACAAGTCTTAATTACAGAAGGCGTTTCTTGAACCTGAATTCGATTTTAAAATCATCTTAGGTGCTAGGACGTTTAGATTCCGCCACTGGTGTACGCAAAGGGGAACTGATGGAGCTATAGTACCCTCCGAAATTTTGATTGATTCATTGATTTAGTTTATTTTACTTCGCGTTTCTGCCACTTCTGGCTAATTGCGAAGATGGAGATGAGTCATGATACGATGAAATTGATGAATGGACACTCACAAACAAACATGCCCAGGGACCCTGAACCCCTGGCGTGGTAGTGCGATGTGCTAACCACTCCGTCAAGGGGGGCGGCTCCGAAAGTTTGAGAAAATTCAAGAAAAACAAAACAAAGTTCCCTTAAAATGAGTAGTAGTATTTACGGTACGGACGGTGCGAGAAAGTACGAACCCCTCTCCAGCAGATTTGCTATACTTAAAACTTGCTCAACATGCCTACATGAGCTTTTTGCTCAAGTGTGGAGCTCTTATAATTCAAGATTTTTGTAAAAAATGCCCTCGGGAATTTTTCAGAAAGTACGAGCTCCTCTCCAGCAGATTTGCTATACTTACAAAAGTTGCATCAGCCAGATTTTTGTTTATAAACTTGTCAATTTTTGACTATACCAGAAATTAAGCTTATAGTATGTTTTTCTGTCAAAATTCCAGGAATTTTGAATTGATATCTATTGGGTTCTGAGACCGAGTGGAGTGTGGTGCATTGTCTTGTAATCAAAAGGTTCGGGTTTGAGTCCTCATAAAATCTGATGGCAAAATGTTAATATTGTAGTTTTGTAAACAAGGGGCTCCAGGTTCGAGTCCTGAGAGATGTGGCACTCCATACGTGAGATTTTGAGCTAGTTGATAGCTCTCAGATCTTAAACCTGGTAAAAATGTTATAGAACAGAGCAAAATTATTCTCTATTAAGAATCGCCAGAGTTTTGTTATCTGGGTAGAATATCGGCTGAACAATACGGCCGAAACTGCCTGATCAATACAATACAATAGAATGGAGGTCAAGTCAACATTGCATGTTCTTTCCAATCTTTTGATCAGTCCCATGTTTCCGCCAACAATTAATCTTGCTTGCCCGGGAGTTGTATGCCAGCAGATATAATCTATATTGCGTCTTTTCAGAGTTATTCATCATCAAAGAGTAATTGCCTTCTTTCTGTATGCCTGAGTGATTATATCTGTTGATATTACCTGTACTGTGCCTTTTCCGAGGGAAATTACATGTCATTTGTCATGGAACTCAAAGAGAAATTCTTATCTACACTATGCACCCTTTTAGGGACCATCCATCATATTGAGGAAATTCTTTTATGGATATTGTCATGCAAATCGAATAGCAGGTTTGGTTTTGTTGCACACAAGTCTGTAACTTACAGAATTACAATATTTCTGTATTTCAGCTTTAGGCAAATGTATTGTATTTTGGGTAGGTATCTGCTACGAGCAGAGGTGGTATAAAATGGGTAGGTAATATATTTTCTGACGGTAAAGTATTGTTTTATATCCAAAGGGCCTCCGTGTTTAAATTGTGCTTCTAGAACTGCTCTGTGACTCTTTCATTTCTTACATCATAAACATATGATTTTTCCCCTATGAGAATGACACTACAAATGGTGTCATCGGGTAATGCCTCGTGGAATTCACAGATAATTTTAATGTTTGTCCTGTCATTAACCACAACTTGTTTCCTTTTTGAAGTGTTAATTACAAACATGGGTCTCCGTGCTTTGAATTCATCTGGCGTGTAATACATGTCAGTATTGCCTGTAGTGACCCTCTTGAAAGCCGAAAAAGCCTCATATAATTTGAGAAAATCATCCTTGGACATGTCTAAATTATAATTTTCTCTAGGAAAGACCTCATTTCTGCCATTTTTAAGATATATGTTCTTGATGTTGCAGCTATCAAATTTACTTGCATTTTTTTCCTGATTGTTGTGTCTTTCAGTCTGAAACAGTACCACCACAAAATCAGGCATGTCATATTGAATACTGGAGAATGAATTTGTAGTATCAAATTCATAATAAGTACCAGATGCAGGCTTCTGTACGCATTGATATGTGTAAAATTGCAGAGGAACCTGTGGATTTTTTAGGATATCAGCTTTGTATTTAAGAGCGTAACTGGCCTCATACTCAACAACAGGGATTCTTAACTCCATAGTCTGAATAATGCATTTGCCTTCATCAGGTAGGGTATTGGGCAGAGCTTCTCCTGTAGGGTTTAATGTGCTGTACCTCATCAATGCATTATTATCATTTGCAGCTCTTCTAAATGTAATTCTTAACCCACCCTTCCACATAATATCTTTGTAATCCGAGAAGAATCCTGGCAACAGGCGCATGGGGAACAGCACTGTATGGTTCTTGGTTAATATTTTATCACCAGCCTCAAACCCGCCTATTTTGTAGTATGAAGCTTCGGTTTTGGATAATTTTAGTGTGGCCAAAGCTGTGGAGGTAATGCCGGGATAATCTATTCTGTTTATAACAACACCATGCTTTCTGATCTCAATTTCAGAGAACAGATGCGGCACAAAATTATCTACCAATCTTATGTTTGAATTTGCAGGGTAATCTGTTCCATCGAGCTTTACAACATCAAATTTGATGTATAGATCTGCTCTGTGGGGGTGTATAAAGCCGTCCCCTACATCAAGATCAACCTCAATCTCTGTGTTGGGTTGATTTAAATTTGCAAATGTCCTCCTGTTTGGAGGGAATGATTGTAGCTCATAACTCTCAATATTTTCCATTGTATGTATTTTTATTTAAATGTTAATCTCTATGATAGCAGTTGTTGTGGCTCCAGCAAAATCAACTAATTCTTCTTTTTCATTAGTGACCATCAATTCAATGTAATCTATTCTGTTATGACACACAGGAAAATATAATGTTGGGGATGGATTGTAGATGATTGGCTCCATGAATTCGGAATTAGGTTTGAATGTTGCAATGATGCCAGTTTGTTTGTGAGTGCCTATGCCATTTGATTTGGTGATCATACCCTCGGCCACATTACAGTGAATGTTCAGAGTCTCTATGGCTAAGAATTTAGGTATATTAATAGCAGTATGTTTGATGGCTGCTTCAAGTTTCGTGTTGTTCTCAAAGCCTAACAGCTCTCCTATAGTACCTAGATCCACTGTTTCTGTAGCAGATACAATCTCTACTCTGTGAGTGACAGAATTTTGACTTAACACTACACCTCTGGGTAATTGAGCATTTAGAGTGGATAGATTATATTGCCCTGGAGTGATGACAATTTTTTGATCCCCTACTGCAATTGTATTGTTGTGGTGTGTAATATTAGGGATCAAGTACATGCCGTAAAATGCTCTGAGAGCTATTGTTTTGGGATACACTATGTCATCATGCAATTTGAGTTTCAATATTGAATTTTGGCTGGTGAGATGGAATACCCCCATGATGTTTCAGATACCACAAGGCTTTTTGAAAATTTTCAATTGATGGTTTATTTATTTGAGACATATATCTAAGAACAGATAAACACAAATGTCCGCAATTAACATCTTTGAAATTCTGAACACGGGCATTATTGTAATAAAGATTGGATGAATTTAGATATTTTACTAAATTTTCAGGTGGAACACCTCCAAATGAGTCAAACACAAATGCCTCATTGTTTACATATTTAAGATAGCAAATCCAGTGAGTGCCCTGATTTTTGTACTCATCCAAATTAACAATGCCACACTCTTTGTTGAGTGGTTGTTCTGGTAAAGAATCAGACATGTACACACCTCTAAAATTTTTGATGCCCAGTGGCTTGATTAAAGCTTCAATATCTTGGTTTGTAAGCGGCTCTTGTTTTTTTTAAACTTATTCATGGCTCTCTTAACACCTTTGCCTTTTTTCTCCATGGCCAGGTTATGGCGCCTCTGCTCATCTAATTCTGCCCTATTTTTCTTGGCATCTATTACTGTTTTTGCTATGGCGGCTGATCCCCCAGCCAAGCTCCCCACAGCCCCGAGAGCAGCTAAGATGGCAGGGATGGTAAATATGAAACCCCCTGTATGTGATTTTTTTCTTGATTGCTGTAATTTTTTTAATTGGGGGGTACTGAGCAACAATTTCATACCATGTCCCTTTGCAAGACAAGAATTTTTTTTCTTGCGCTGCTTTTTGGTCAAGAGACTGTCAATAGTTTTAAGAGATTTGAGACCTGCATAAGGTATTTGATACATAACACCCTTGGCCTTCATTGTAGGTTTATTATATACATATTCACAACCCCCACCCCAGTTTTTGTTTGGTGCTCATAGCTATGGTGGTCCCCAATGCTGATATTCTCTCACTCAAAGATGCATCTTTGCTTACAAATCTGCCAAATGCAGCCTCTTCTAATTTCTTGTCTGCAACATGTCTCTTGTCAAGATCAGAATGTGTGTTGTATGCTATGTCATGGTCTCTACAAGCAGCATCTAGGGGATTAATACCAGGATCACCTCTGTTTAATCTATGATCCAATTTTGTGCCTGGACCACAATACTGATAGCCTGGAATATGTAGTTCAAATGGCAGCTTGTTTATAATGTCATTAACAAGGCCCCGACCCTCAGAAATATTCCAAAATTTAGGTGGTAGAGTATTAATAATTTTTATGAGATATCCAATCCCCTTAGGGTCATTCACTATAAAATTAGACAATTTTGTGCTTATCATGTCCATAATTCCAACTTTTTCATTGTAAAAATTGTGGTTGCCAGCATTTTCCTCCCCAGCTATGACCAGCAACCTATCCACAAGTTTCCTGACATCATCAACCCACACAAATTCTTTGGGCAGGGTGTTGTATTGTTTGATTCCACTACCAGTCTTGATCTGTGACCATATGGGCTTGATTAAATTATTGTATTTTGCCCCACTGCTAGACTTGACCCTTTTTTGTGTGGGATCATTGTTCTGGTATAGAGCATCTGATTTTATTAATATTTCTTTGTAATGCTCATAATCTTGATCTGTATAGCTGCCAGGCCTTTTCCTAGTCATCAGTTCCCACAACCCAGGTGTGCCGGGGTACTTAACAAAACCACCTTTTTCTCCGAGACGAGATTCTGAATAAACAATCAGATCATCCCCCATAAATGTTACTCTGAAATTGCCAATTCTATGTATGATGCTCCCATCAAGCTCTGTGTCAGCATATAAGCCAAACACCTCATCTTTGTTGTCTTTAGGTGTAGTTAAATATTTTTGAGCAAGAAGACCCAATTCAATAGGATCCTGTGTAGCTTCAATTCTTCTAGGAGCAACAGGACTAGGTGTATGAATACTGGAAAGTGGGGTGAATGGATAATCTAATATGTTCCTTGCAGCTACAGGTACAAGCTCCGTGATCAAATCTTGATTCTGCTCTGTAACAGTTTTAATATTCTTACCTAAATTATTAATAGCATCAATTACAGGCTGTTCTGTTTGTTTGTGTTTTTCATAAATTCCCCGGTTCTCTGATTTCCATCCCTTAAATCTTTTTACAAGATAATCTCTTAACTTAAGATCGTCAATGACTGGTCGTTTCATGGTTATTTATATATGTTTCAACGTCTAGAAAATCGTTGATTTTATTTCTGTATTTGCCGCTATTGGGTGTTCTTGTCATATCAATAGTGACAAACCCATAACTGTCCTGGTTCCAGCACCTGCTGCAAAACTTGGAAAAATCATTGTAGCTCAAGTCCCCACCTACATATTCATCATGTATGTGTTTGAGGTTGGTATGATCTTGATGAAACACACATATAAAATTGCTGTTGTCTCGGATCAGCTGCTTCGGTATTTTTGAAAAAGTCTGTGCCAGGTATAAGCAATCAATGTTTTTGTGTCGGCCCTGTGTAAAGAAATTTCTAACCTTGTTTTGATTATCCAGTATAACATCATCAAACACAACAACAGAATTATCGAGACATTCGTGAAGTGGTTTAACATCTGGTTCAAAAGTGGCAATATCCAATCCATCATATAGCTTCATCAGCTGCTGATATTTTAATTGTTCCAAGCTCTTAGAGAAGATATACAAGTGCCTGTTTTTCCAGTCTAACCAGTTGGGGGCTAATAAAAAATTATCAACTATTAGTGTAGTTTTACCACAAGCAGATGGCCCAACAATAAGACACCTAATATTATCAGGCAGCAACTTGCCATTTCTCTTATTCTGTTGTTCAGGTTCTGGCAGCCTCTTTATAACATCCCAGGTGCTCATATTATCACTTTGTCTGCATCGATCCAGCTGTTTTCCGGATGACCCAGCCATTTGACAAGTAACTTGTTGCCTTTTCTGCGGATGACTTTTTCTATGAGATATGTGTCAGGCTGTTTAGTTTTGCTGAGCTCTTGTTCATAGAACCTGCCTTTGAGAATTTCTCCTCGGTGATCTTTTATTATATATGTGTTAAGGGTCCCGGGTTTAACTTGAACCACTGTAAATAATTCGGTGCTCCAGTTTCTTGTAAAGCCTCTCTTGAATAAGTGCTTATATTTGCTTATTCTTACTTGATCCCCCACCCTGTATTTGGCCCTTCTTGTTGTTGCCTGGTATCTAGGATAATAAACAGTCCTGATCAATTTTTGCTCATCAGATGAAGTTACTTCAGAGGGTTTCATGTTGATTGTGGAATGGACAGAATTGTTATATTTATGTAGAAGTTCTGGAAGAATATTAATCCATTTATAATTACCTTGGAGTGTAAATTGTTTATACATAAGATTTTTTAAGGTTCTGTTGAATCTCTCTACAATTGAGGCCTTGAGATCACTGTAACTCGAGTAATGTTGTATTGCATGGCTTTTAATAAATTGTTGAAACACTGAATTATAAAATTCTTTGCCATTATCTGTTTGCAAATAGCGCGGTGATCTTCCACTCTGATTGATGATTGTCCTGAGGGCTTCTGTAACACATTTTCCAGTCTTGGATTTAAGTGCCACAGCCCAGGCAAATTTTGAAAATGTATCTATGACAGTGAGTAGATACTTGTAGCCCTTGTTGATTTTGTCTAAGTTTTTCAACTGTCCACTTGACAACTCAATCAAGTCGCTTTGCCATAAATCATCTATGCCTTTTGTGACTACTGGGAGTCTCTTAAAATTATGTCGGGCTTGTCTGTGTAATTCATCAACGATAATTTGTCTAGACATGGTATGTAAACAAGAATATTGCAACTATAGGGTGTTCAGCAGCTGAGACTGCAGGATTTTCTAAATATAATTTGTCTCCTATTTGTATTTTAAATTCCAGAGATCCATCATCTTCAACATATGCTGTTTCTAATGTATTGGGGTCTGTAAAATCCTCCAATTCTACACTGGTGATTTTTGGTTTGTTGTCAGCATTTGTTATTGATAAGGTGGGGTAGTGGTGTGCCTGTGGTTGATGCCAATATTTGATCTTGATTGGTCTCAATGTGCCCCCAACAAAAAACTGGTAATAAAATTGTGCAGGGGACAGCATATATATTTTGCCACCTGGTGTAAATGGAGAATCATATTCTTTGTTGGGGATGCTATACAATTCAAGAATTACTGTATGTTTTGGATTCTCAATTATGCCTGTTATTTCTTTTTCTGCTGTGAGCAATCTGCTTGTTACAGATTCAAGATGCTCATTGATGGTCCTAACAACATCATCGTGGCCTGGCTTGATTTTTATGTCCACAATAAGTTTCTTGTATTGTTGCACAATTTCTTGAAGCTGGGTGGCAAAAACAGACAGAGCATTTGCTTGATTGGATTCCATGGTTCCTAGCTGTTGCTTGATATTAGCTACAATTTGTTGCAAATTTTCAACAACTGCCAATTTTGAATTTTGAGCAGTAAGATCATGGACCTGTCTTCTGATATCCTCAAACAGGGCATGCAGTTCATTAATATGTTGATTGGTTGGTAGAGTGGCAACTGTCTGAGTGAGATGTTTGATCTCTGTCTGGATATTCTTGATATCTTCTGATTTCAATATCCTATTCACTGCCCTCTTAATATTTTTAAGTTCCTGTGATGTGGGAAGATTTGATACTGTATTTTGCAAATATTCAAGTGCCAATTTCACATTGTTTAATTCAGATGCATCAGCCACATTTTGCATAGCATTTTGGAGCAGGGCTATATCTGCCTGAGAGGGTGTTGATTGTTGTAAAATTTCAAGCTTTGTTTGGATATCATCGATCAAGTGATGAAAATGAGATAGTTCAGATTCAGTGTTGAGGTTTTCAAGCTTTGTGATCTGTTCCTGGACACTGACAAGAGTATCTACAATCCCAGGCAGGCGAGATTCTTGTACATTTGCCAAATCACTTTGCACTGCTGCTATTGTACCTTCAAGATGGGTTATGGTACTTTGAATTTTTCCAAAATCTTCATATGTTTCAAGTTGCAGCTTAATGTTGGCAACACTACGAGTTATTGCATTCAAAGCATCAGAAGATGGCAAGTTGTTCATAAAATTTTCAAGTGTCTCAATTTTTTCTTTAACCTCGGCTATGGCATTGTGCAGAGGATCCAGATTAGGTATCTGGAGTGATTGAATCTGTTCCTTTAGAGTGGAAATCACTAGATCAAAATCTTCTTGTGATTTTATGCTTTTGACAATTGTTTGGAGCTGTGTCTGGACATTATTTATCTGCTCTTCCAATTGCTGTTTCAATTGCTCAGAGTTGTTAGCCTGGGTCTTAAATTTGGCTTGAAGAGCTGCTACAGCTTCTTCTAAACTTTGAAAATTATCTAATGTTGCCAAATCAGTATATTTTTGAAGCAGCACTTTGAGTTCAGAATCAATTTTAAGAAGAGGGTCCATGCATTGTGATTGTAAATTTGTAATTTCTAATTGAAGACTGGCATTGAGTGTGGTTTGTAAAGCTTGTAAATCACTTCTTAATTTCTTGACTCTGACATCAAGCATCAGAATCTCATCACTGTGATCTTCATGTCTTGTATGGCCAAATATATCGTTAGGCATTTTGTTTTAATGGTTATTTATTATAGAGTATCTGATTCTTAATTCTATAAAAAAGGGTATAAGCTTGTCATATGATCCCGGGACCTCAATATATAAGCAGTCACCAGCAGAAACAGTATAAACAGTGCCAGAAATCATGTTTGAGTGCTTAATTCTATAAATATTTCTCCCTACTGAAATCTTGACATCACCCTCAGGGGTTGTAATAAATTGCAATTGCCCACCTACAGGTAATTGGTAATGATTTAAATTATTGTTAAATATGTACAATGTTTTGCCTGTTTCTTCATCAACATCTGTAAGTATGCTGTTCAGATGAATAATTAACAAGCCACTCAGTTTAGACAGTATATCAGGAGAGGGTTGTGGTGTGGGCAGGTCCATAATACCTTGTTTTTTGAACCCAAATAAGTTCATAGGCATGTTTATTTATTTCAAATCATGCTCTGTAATTGGGCATTGATTCCCACTTTTCAAATCACAATGACCCCATGGTAAAGTATGTATGCCACATGATAAAATGCATCTCTTGTCATCATGTGGGTCCAGGGCCACTTTTCTTACAATATTGCTAGTCAATAAGTGATCCTCACTCTGAATTCTATTTTCTGATGTTCTGATTGAATTCTGGGATTTGATGCAATTTTTATAATCTTCAAATTCAAGATCTTTTTCCACAGTAACTCTGCCAACGCCCTTGGCCTTTTTGACAACAGCACTACATGTTTTAAAACTGTACACCTTGGCACTTAACCCAGCAAATTCCACAATAACATCACCAAGTGTCTCATCTTTTAACTTGCCAGGCACCTTTTTGTTGTAGTGGTGTTGAATTATTGTATGTTC
Source organism: Lepisma saccharinum (assembly GCF_977018435.1). NCBI lineage: Eukaryota > Metazoa > Arthropoda > Insecta > Zygentoma > Lepismatidae > Lepisma > Lepisma saccharinum. The sequence continues at coordinate 38,950,879 of NC_139253.1, forward strand.
ACTGGTATCAAAGTATTGAAACAATTCAGGCTGTGACATATCTTGATAAACATCTTCTGTTTGAATATCAAGAATAAAACTATCCGTGTCCATGTACAATAATTTTACACGATCACCATAAAAAGGTTTCAGCACATCATAATACAATGTTAACATATGTAATTTGGACCTTTCCAATATCACAGCCCCTACATAAATAGGTTTATCAAACTTAATCTTTGTTTTCTTCATGTTGAAAAGTGCCATGTGCTCATCATAAATTCTTCTGTAATTGAAGTTGGGTTTTGCAACCAATTTTTTGCTCCGGCTGGGGTCAGTAATTATTTTAACATCGGTATGTTTCCTGACATTTTCAATTGTTTTGCCATACACTGAATTCACCATCAATTTAAACAAGCCCTTATCAAATTGGCTCTTTGCAGATGTTCGAAGCTCCGTGTTTGTATCAATATATGGTTTCAACCATTCTGAGTGCCTGAACCTCAAGACTTTGCCAACTTTGGTTACTTGAACACCATGTTTCATCAGGAACTGGAGGTTTTTGTAATATATGACATATCCTTGTTTCGGATCCAGAGTCATCATGAGCTTCTTCTGTTTAGAGCCAGGTGAGCACTTAACCTCGGGAATTGGGGACAGATCAGAAAATTTATTGTGTAAATTATCTGGAATTGTCAGATCAACCTCTATGAATAGGCCATATTCACTGTCATCAAAGTCCTTAAGATCTTCAATATTGAAATTTTCAACCCATTCAAGCTCTGCATATGGCAGTTTATCCATCATGGCATAACCATAGAGGTTGTTTGCATCTACATACGTTATATAATTTGATGGCCGTGCTGGATCATAATCAGGCATATACTTGTTATTTGCTCTGGCATATCTCTGGGAACATTGCACCATCCCTCCTCTTATGCATTCCTCCATAAACAGATACTTATCTTGATCGTGGATCAGATCCAATTGCTTTTTGGTATTGAAAAACATTGCAGACCATGCTAGGCCCGGGGCACTGAAAAAATATATTGGGTCCAGTCCATAATTTTGCATGGAAGATTTTCTGAATGCTTGCAATATATCAGCTAAGAGAGTGACATCAAGTTTCAAATATGCCATGTGATAATCACCAAATGTCTTGCATTTTAAATTGTTCCACATCAACTGAGCATGGTGATAATCTTCATCAGTGATTCCAGATCCTCTGATTTTGCTGTAAAACTCTTCTTGTGGTGGCAGGGAACACTCATCAAATTTAGAAAAATCTGTAACATAGTCATATGGATATACACCCTTCCGCCTAATTAATTTCAGGTCCTGATTTGGAAACAATGCACGTGTGATTTTGAATTGTTCATCAGATAATTGAGAGGCCAGTATGGCCAGGCCAGCAGATAAAAATCTGTAAGAATCAAGAAATCTTATGTAAATAGAAACACCATCAACTTTAATTATCTTGCTAATAGATATATATTTTTCATCATTTTCAGCTAAAATATTTAAATTCTGTTTGTCAAAACCCTCGTACCTGATCAGATGATGGAAATCATAATTGGATGCTCCATGGCAAAATATGGGGACAAATCTTGGTCTCTTGATCTTAATATTACAGCTATTACACAGGGCCTGTTTATATCGACCATCTGTATGAGAATGGTGTTTCACCTTGATATTTGTATCTGAAAATTCACAATCACATACCGGGCATTTTTCTGCATTGTTGAAATCCTCAATCTGTTCCTCTGTTAAAGGCAACATAGGCTTTGATTTTAATAAGATGTTAGATGCTATGTCACGGCACTCATTTTCTATTCTATGTGCAAATATTTTGATGGCATCTGGCCCCATGTATGAATATTCTTTACTAACAACACCATCCTGTACAACCACATAACAAAAGCTGGAAGGTTCATGTTGCTGGTATGGTGTAATTGAAGATTCTTCTGGATCTGGGCTACAGAATGCAAGAGGTTTGAGGTTCGATTCGAAATCACAGACAATATGTGCTGGGTGTTCCAACAAGGCTTCATACTTTTTGAATTTGCAATTTTCACTTGGATTGGGCATCACCATATGAACAGGTTTATGGTTGCCACAGTATTTCAGATGCTCAATTAACTTGTTTTTAGCAATTTCTGCACTCTCTTCCCGAACCCCTTTCACAATTTTTTGACCATCAAATACAGTTAAACATCTTCTGCACAACTTAAATATTGTATGAGTTTTGTCTAGTTGTGTTCTCACTAAAGCTTCAAGATTATGTATCAGAGTGTAATGATATGTACCATCCTTTTCAATTAAGAGCAGATCAATCGGAATTGCAGAATCATCATCAAATGTACTGATTCTGAGAGGTGCTATCGGGCAATTGCCAGTGGAACAAATAAATACATTAATAGATAATTGTTTGCCATTGATATGCCTGGCCCTTTTTTCAAATTTATCAATATTCTGAACTGACATTGGATATTCTAAACCCTCCATTACATCGTCAAAATCATGTTCATGCTGTTTGTAATAACTTATTCTCTCAGGATTCCTTGAAACTGGATACAAAGCAGCTAATATACACCACAAAAAGCATTTCTGGTCGGTGTTTTTTATATTGACCACGGCTCTTTTGTTTTTGATATTAGCAGGTAATGGCAGATATGTAGATCCTTGTAATGGGCTGAATTCAGAAATATTAACATATAACTTGTGTGATGAACCGCATAGGCTCCATCCGGACTCTTTTGCAGCAAATTCAGAGTGTTTAATATTCAGTTGATTTATCAAGCTGCTTATTATTGTGTCTGAATTTGCATTTGAATATACAGGTACAGTTTCTGTTATGTGGGGCTGTGTAAATTTTGTGCCATTTGGTTTCTTATATTGAGTATACAATTTGAGGGATAGCTTATAAGAGCCATTTTGTGCATTTAGAATTGCCTGGAGATCAGAATTTATACTGTTCAAGAAATTCTCAATGCCACATCTTGGCTCTGATACAAACCGGTGATCCCTTAATTGGCCGTTAAAACTGCTACGGATGGGTTCATAGCGTGGCTGCTTTGCTGATCTGGCATTAAGAGGTGCTTCGTGCTTTCTTTTCAGACCAGATGTTGATGACTGTACAGAGCAAGTATCTTTATGTTTATATGTGAAATATTCCATGTTATATTTTCTATTGCATTTGGGGCAAATTTTTGTGGGAGTTTTGTATTTGTCTGGATTACAAATTTTTTGATGCTTGGCCCAATTAGAGCTGGATATATTCTTATTGCACTGATTACAATATTTTTGATTCGGCATTTTTGTTGTTGTTTATTATATACAATTTCCTGGGATTCAATTCAAAACTTTATACTGAATAAAAAATATCAGTTGGGTTCAGCACTGTACTTTGTGTGTGTGTATGTATATATGTGTGTATACACTTAATATTTTTGGTTTTGGTATTTATATAAAATTTCCTGGGATTCAAATCTAATCTCTATGGATTAATATTAATAATATTAATCTTATGACAGGTTGTAAAACCAATAGCCCACAAGTGGAAAATCATTCACACTGACCCAGCGCAAATACCTGCACGAACATGCATATCTTGAATAGCAATAACCTTGTTATGTATAACAGGCTGGGACAAATATAAGCTTGACTCTAAATATAAGTAGATTACAACAAATATCAGATTTTATATTGTTCAATATGAATTTAAACCTGTAAGTATGAGAAGTACTGTATCAACACATCTGTTCTCCTCAGTCAGTCTCACATAACTGGCTGATGCAATAATCGGGAATTTCTGTAAATACTGAGGAAAAAAATCAATACTACCGTCTCGGGAATTGCGCACATTGCCACAGAGGGGAAACATGCAAACACGGAGCAATTCTAGAAGAGGGTCTCTGCATATTGCATTGTTTTAATATTGGATAAGCAAATTGAATGGTATCCAATTAAACTTAAACCTGAAGTAAATATGTATAGGTAGGTATAGATACAAGTTTATAGACAAACTAATGCAATTTTTGTAAATCTGCTTGAGGAGGGGTTTGATATTTTCCGAATTATAAAATTCTTGGGTTAGGCAGGTGCTACACTTGAACAAATGGACATGTTGAGCAAGTTTTAAGTATAGCAAATCTGCTGGAGAGGAGCTCGTACTTTCTGAAAAATTCCCGAGGGCATTTTTTACAAAAATCTTGAATTATAAGAGCTCCACACTTGAGCAAAAAGCTCATGTAGGCATGTTGAGCAAGTTTTAAGTATAGCAAATCTGCTGGAGAGGGGTTCGTACTTTCTCGCACCGTCCGTACCGTAAATACTACTACTAAAATGACACCAGATAACCAACCATTCTTGTCTTGGAACAACTTTTAAAATGAAATATTTTAGTGTTGTATCCTGCCTCCTAGAATTACATCTTTACAATTCCAGTCCTTTCGAAAAAATCCTGCGTATGCTAGTGCACTCTGCACATAGTCTTCGGCATTGAAATATAAACTATACGTATTTTTGCATGCTTTATATTGCTAGGTCCTCCTCCGTGGCCGTGCTGTCTAAGGCGCTGAGCTTTGGACTCCGACGGCGGGTCGGCATTTGTTCGAGTCCGCCTGGGTTCAGTCTCCGGCTTCTTCGCCGGTGTATAGGACCGGCGGCAACCCACCATCCTGGGGGTAATTGGGGAGCTACGAGTGACTAGCGTAACCCGGTCTCGGCCGAGGGTTCGACGTGCTGAACCCCATTACTGGTTGAAGATCTCCACCAGCGTTGCCAACCCCTCAGCTACGAAAAGTGCTGTTCGAACTGTGAAATTATGCTAGAATGCCACCCAATTGTGCTAGGGCACTATTATTATTATTACTACTATTATTATTAACAATATATTTTATTACTATTTTCAGATGTTATATTTTATCCCACCCTAAGATCTATTTATTTTAAGTCGCTTTTTTGCCTTAGGGTCTCTGGGAGTGAGTACGAACTAGGGCATGTGGCTTAGTAAATTTGTAAAAATACTTCACATATTTTTTCTAGCAGATGGGGAGAGGGAAGATGACATGACAAAGTCGTTGCCTTTCAATTACTGCCGGGGTGGGGGTCGGTGTATAATTCACAAATATCTTTCATATAATACTGCATTTTTTTACGTTATATGGAAGGCCGTATTAACCCCTCGTACAATGCATTTCTATGTAAACTAATAATTTTTGCAAATAAAAAAAAAAAGAAAAGGAAAGGGAAAAAGGTACTCGCCAAACGAGAAAATAAAAACTGCCTCTTTCGCACTCCTTTCTATATTTCTGACCATACGACTCCCATTTCTGGTTTAAATCCCCACGGTATTTTTTTTTTCTTTTCGGGAGTTTCTCTACTAGTAGATACTCATTTTTCGAAATTGTTTCAAATATATTTTATATTAAAAAAATTAAAAAGCAGGAAGAAACACTCAAACACACGCTCAAAAATACACTGAAAGACGCACGCACGAAGAATTAAAATCATGCACAGGAACAACGCTTTTTTCGCCGCGGAGACGGCTTCCGAAATGTTAAGATGTCGAGTTGACTGAACGGAACCGAACACAAGCTGAAGACAAAGATGGTCAAAATTTGCCGACAAAGGAGGGCGGCACATGAGCTTTATTTGTGAATCCAACTTTCTACGAAACATTCCTCGCGAAAATACAGGCACCGCAAATCATGGCCGTAGGCAGGAAAAGATTTCGGGGGGGGGGATTCACTCATAATTGTTCCCATGCGCATCGCAAGAAATTTGAATAATAGAAATAATAACAATAATAATTATTAATTAATAATAATTAAAATTTCATTATAAATAACTAATTGATACAAACGTATTATTATTATTATTATTATTATTGCTGTCCTTATATCCTTGAGGAGACTTTTGTACTCTATCCATCCGAAGTGTGAATATGCAGCACAACGGTTTTTATTTATTTATTTTGCGTTTCATGCAGTGTATTCCGAAATGCACAGTTATTATATTTTGTTATTAAGTTTTAGGTACCTCAAGAAAAAGTAAGAGAAATTTTAGTCATAAAGTTTATGTTGTTTGACCATTCACATAAAACTTAATTTTTAAATTTTTGAAAACTGTGGAACCAGTATTCTTTGGATTAAATGGTAAAACATAACATGGTGCCTGTATTGTAACCTCAATTTTTCGATCTAACGTCATTTTTCTTTGGTTATTCTGTTCGAGTACTAACTGGACATTATTTTCGTTATTAACAATAAAACTAACAAACGTTCTGCTATTTTGTAACTTGCAATAAACGATGTCAATTCAGGGTGACGGGGTTCTATGGACCAGTTCGATCCCACTTTCCGACGACGCTCATATTGTTCCTATATTCACCAAACAACATTATATACAACCACTACACACTATACAAGTATGTCCTTTATAGGACCGCATATAGGTTAAATGTATGTACTATATCGACCGCTGGGTGAAGAGTAGTGAATGTAATGCGCTACGAAGCTGGATATCCTAGGTTTGAACTCTTATAAAGGGGTTTTTAAACCCTTATCGAACAGGGAATTTAAAAGTTGGAACGGGAATTTTGGGACAATCACAAGGGAACTTTCAGTCTGATATAGGAACAGCACTGGAAAGAGGACAACAGAAGTGAAAATGAAGGGGTAACGGGTGGGCTGCGATTCTGAGAATTAAACCCGTTTCGCTCAAATTGAAGAATTCAAAATGTTTGAAAATTCTAGCTCGATCATTTCAGAATTGTCTCGCGGTTGTATTTTTGTGAAACTGCAAATAATTTTTTTGAACATGTGTCAAATTTTTGTTTCTAAGCTTCCATTAATCCAATATGCCAGAAGTTTCGGGGGGGGGGGTTGAACCCTAAAAAAAAAAACTCTAAATACGGCCATGCCGCAAATGGCTGACCCCTTGTGTTGGTGCTGGGAAAGGACAAACTTTTGAGGGTGGGCCGCCCCAACCCTCCTCTTCGATTTTAATGCAGGAAGATGCGAAAGAGATGAAATGCGTTGCTGGGGGACAGGATCCCTGGGCCGGTTTACTCTCTTTTGTTGGAAACATGTCCACTCCTGAAATAGAGATGTGCAGTTACTTTTATTTTTACTTCTTCAGAGCACTTTCCTTTGAGGTCAATATCTACCGACGGTTGCAGATTATGCTAGATTTGGCTGTTATGCCAAACACAGGGTGCTAGGTGCCAAAGGCGATTAAATTATGCTAGGGTTGGCATCGCTGATCTCCACACCTCTAGGTAGTATTGTGGGAGGGAGACTGGCAGTCGAGAGATAGGCCAAGGCCGTTCGAGGGCTGTCGCGCTATGTGTTGTTGAATATTATTATTTATATTGCTAGCATCTTTACGCTTGCAAACACGAATTCACTGGTCAAAAAGGAGACGAATCCCTTGGAATATTACTGTACGAAATGTGTCTTTCTTGTATCTTTGAACCTGAACGGCAGAAACTAGTAGTATTTTATTAACAAAACAGCTTAGTATATTTATAAGCACAATACAACTTTTCTCATGTGTAAAAACTGCTTATGAATCGTATATATTGTAATATGCTGCTTGAATACTGTAAAAAATCACATAAACTTTCCTAATTCAGATGAATCTCAATTCTGATAGTCTTCTGTAGAAATAAATAAATTAAACGCTCTTTTCCGACACAACAGAAAATAAGTAATAACATTAGTAATGTATTTTTCCTCAGTTGAAAGGTTGAGTTCTAAGACATCATTGTTTTTTGAGAAATGACGGGGTTTTAAATTCACAATTACGTAATGTTATAATTTTTCACGTTATAATAAATAGTGATCATTTTAAAATGGATTGTACTTACTAATCATGATACAAATTATTCATAAATTATCACGTAATTATTTCTACCAGTTTTCACTAAAATAAACACATATTTATATTTTTCGAATTAAGTGAACCATACGATGTTTCATGAAAATATCATGTTATGCGATACAATTAAAGTGACGAAGATAATCAGAATGAGCAAAATACAAATATGAAAAAAATAGCTACCGGATTCGATCTTACAACCTTCAGATTGTGAAGCAAAAAGCGGTACCACTGGACTAATTTGCCAACAAGATGTGTGAGTTATGAATAGAATATACATTTTTTATTGTTTTTAAGCTTGAAATAGGAATCAAAATATACAGCTTTAACAACTTATACTTGCTTTTCAGTTTTAAAACTTGCCTTTGCACGTTATTTTGTTTAACGTGTAGCACTAATTGTGTAAAAGAGTGGCTCAAAACATTCATTCTGCAGATCTGAAATGCTGAAGCGTGGCCTCCGATTGCACATTAGATAGCTTGCATATCTATCTGAAAATAAGTAATTTCAACTTCCTTGTAGTGAAAACCTCTAAAGATTTTTAGTAATTACGAACCATAAATGAATTGTCACATCAAGATATACTAAGCATTTCTGTGCTTCATTTCAAGTTTTTACTTTGTGCTCTTTTTTGATATGTGGATAATGCAACACTTTTATGTGAACTTTCGGGAGTTATATTCGCTTGATACCACAATTCGTCATCAGATCTCATACATTTTGAGTAAACAAGCTTACGACCCAACCTCATATATATCTAGGGTCATTCCACGCAATTTAAACGAATTATGATACCCACCAACTCCGATTTCGATACAATTTGGTATACACCCTTGCTTAATGGTTGAATGAAACCCCCTAATTTTTTTTCACTCTATCTCAAATGGTTTTCATTTTCCAGCACTTTGAAATGTCATCAAATCAGTGTTGTCTGTCACTCTTGAGACCCTCGACACTAGATACCCTTGCTTACATTTTATTTCTTTTCTCCTTAACCAATCGTCAGATCTCTTTGAAAGTTTACACAAAGTTCAACGAAATAATGAGAATTTCAGAAAAAAATACATTAGCACTCAAAAAAGTTTACAAATGCCTGTAAAAAGACTAATAATAGATTTGTAGCCTAATTTTTGTGATGGGAAAACTAGGTTACGAAAATCTGAATTTTCATCATGTGGGTATGACGAAACCAAAACTTTTGATGTTCAAAATCATTGCAAAGAAATGCTCTTTCTGTACAAATATTAATTTTTTTGGTTTCTTTATTCCTTCTAACGAAAATTTTACGTTTTTTGAAAATTGACTGAAATTTCAGGGTCAATCCGTACCAAATGGTCCAGCACTGGTCCCTCGACCATTTTTAATTTTTTTTCATTTGCTTGTCGTTGTAACCCCTGTACAAGGGTAGTTCATAACAGGCATTATTTTTCTAAAACTAGACTTCGTTTGAAAATGGCGGCCATATTTGTTTCACGACTTGCAACATTTTTGGCCTATGCAGACAGTTGCGATAATTACGATAACTCAGCTAAGAAAAATTATAGAAATCTGGGGTAAAAAACATTGTTTTCAGTACATTTCAGGCTACATTTTATGTTCCGTATCTTTTTCACTACATCTAATGCAAATGGCTGAAATTTAGGGTCAAAACTGACTGATATTCAATTTTGAAGGGAAATCGATGTATAGGATATATTTTTTTATTAGGTAAGCAATGAAATTTCAGAGCTATAATTTTTTTAGAGGAAACATGTACATTCAAAGTTTCAGCAGAAAATATTTGACACACAGCCGTATACACCTTTTGCTTTGTTAATAGCTACTAACGAGCTTACTATGCTATTCGTATGTTGCAATTAATTAATACATACAATAATTGTAATTGCATGATAGTTCATTAAAAGTAAATAATTATAATTGTAACTAATAACGTAAATTTGTAAATTTGTCTGTTTTTGCCAAACTTCCCCCTGTTGTAACTTTGTTATCATGTAATATCAATCCCGAAATTTTTTACAGGTACCTCTACATGCAGTAAATATAAAATTTTATTAGGTTCCCAACCAGATATTGGTTTGATTTCAGTTTTATATCAACTTTATGCACAGAAGGCTAATCGAGACTGGAGCTACAGTTCTTTAAAGTGCGATCCGAACCAGTATGTGCCTTTACTGGGTATCGAACCTGGGACTCCTTGGTTATAAAACGTCGACGTAACCACTATGCCATCGGGGATATCTTTCGAACCAGACATATATTTGGAGCCCAAATTTTGAGAAAAATGAGCAATTTCAAAGAGCTTTAACTGAATGTGGAAACCAGTAACAGAGCTCAAATATTTTCTGATGAAACTTTGGATGTACATGTTTCCTCTAAAAAGAATTATAGCTCTTATATTTCATTGCTTACCTACTAAAGAAATATATCCTATGCATCGATTTCTCTTCAAAATTGAATATCAGTCCGTTTTGACCCTAAATTTCAGCCATTTGCATTAGATGTAGTGAAAAAAGATACAGAACATAAAATGTAGCCTGAAATGTACTGAAAACAATGTTTTTTACCCCAGATTTCTATATTTTTTCTTAGCTGAGTTATCGTAATTATCGCAACTGTCTGCATAGGCCAAAAATGTTGCAAGTCGTGAAACAAATATGGCCGCCATTTTCAAACGAAGTCTAGTTTTAGAAAAGTAATGCCTGTTATGAACTACCCTTGTACAGGGGTTACAATGACAAGCAAATGAAAAATTTTAAAAATGGTCGAGGGACCAGTGCTGAACCATTTGGTACGGATTGACCCTGAAATTTCAGTCAATTTTCAAAAAACGTAAAATTTTCGTTAGAAGGAATAAAAAAACAAAAAAATTAATTTTTGTAGAGAAAGAGCATTTCTTTGCAATGATTTTGAACATCAAAAGTTTTTGGTTTCGTCATACCCACATGATGAAAATTCAGATTTTCGTAACTTAGTTTTCCCACCACAAAAATTAGGCTACAAATCTATTATTAGTTTTTTTACAGGCATTTGTAAACTTTTATGAGTGATAATGTATTTTTTTCTGAAATTCTCATTATTTCATTGAACTTTGTGTAAACTTTCAAAGAGATCTGATGATTGGTTAAGGAGAAAAGAAATGAAATGTAATCAAGGGTATCTAGTGTCGAGTGTCTCAAGAGTGACAGACAACACTGATTTGATGACATTTCAAAGTGCTGTAAAATGAAAACCATTTGAGATAGTGAAAAAAATTTAGGGGGTTTCTTTCAACCATTAAGCAAGGGTGTATACAAAATTTCATCGATATCGGAATTGATGGGTGTCAAAATCTTAGTTTTTTGCGTTGATTTGATGTGGAATTACCCTCTAATAACCTTGGATTTAGTGGAGTAGAGAAAAAGTGAAAAGGTATGAATTATGATTTATTGTTGTAAAAACTGGTTAAATTGAATTGTGAGAACTTATAATTTAGCAAAACATTCGGTATTCTTGTACTACATATAAAAATTTTGCTTGGCAAGGAGTGAAATATACATTTATAAATTTTTCAAAACAGAAAACTGGAAATGTTCACAAATGAGGAAAAAGGTTAGCGTCTCCTCCGGTATCACGAGACCCGGTCACCAATAACAGTGCAGAGGAACTTTCAAATGTACAGAATCCTTTCATCTGGAATATCTGCCATCAATAAGTTGGTATTTAAAAAATGGAATTTATCTCCATTCCCAAATCCTTGGGAGTTCTAGGAATAATTTAAGGCCAAAAAAACACTGTATGGAAATATGCCACCCGATGTCAAGAGCATTAATTCCGCATTCCTGGGCACTGACACTGCTACACTACAGTCACATTACTCAAACCTGCAACAAAAACAACTTGGTTAGTTTTCCAACATTTTAGCACCACTTTCACATTTCTACCTTGCATATAGCGGATATGAATAAAGTTTGTAATCAGGGAAAGACTTTTCGGACACTCTGTACATCTGAATATAGATTAATGCGAGGAGAATGTCAAAATGGGATCATTTTGTGTTTTCACTATTTGTTCATACCTTGAAAATGTGATACACGTAGCTTAAACTTGTTTTTCTTGTCCTGTTTTGTAATAATATTCATGTGTGAAAACTTACAGAACTTTATCTGTGCTTATAGTATGTACCAGAGACATGACATACGTTCTTAAGCATCTAAAAGCCATGTGTGTGCATTTAATAGGAGTACATGCGAAATGAGACGTAAGTTTTCGAACCGGCTATTCAAATCGTGCACCAAAGATTAAAAAGAAAGCTTTCGAACGTATGGTTTTCCTTTCAAATCCTGAACTGTGATCCTCCTACACGATGAAAATCAATCGTTTTCAGTGTTTCAAGAGTAGCCATGTCAATTTCTTGCTATGCTCTAAGAACTGAAGCATTTTGGTTTTGCATATACAATCATGGTATTTCAGTACTTGTATAGAGTCTTAAAATATAGCAAATTCCATCATAAATAACTACTTTGCCAAATGTTTTACCAATCCTTCAAACCTGAACCTCCCGCGACTCGATCAGGGACCATCGTGATCCATTTTTATAAATCATAACAAAACACTTCAGACCTCAACAAGCTCTCGAACAGGATTATACGACGAAGCGACCCGTCAGAAACACAGCCCAGTTTTAGCATGCGATACAAAAGTTCTTGTGAAACAGCAGAAGTCTGAAAATATACCGAATAAAGAGAGACAGCCTATTTTTTAAAAACATTCTGTGGGCTCAAACACTTGAATTATAAGTTCACAAAAAAATCACATAAGTTATTGGGTGTGCTATGGTGCCATGGGACCATGTAAATTTACACCACTGTACACAGTCGCCATAAATTGCGTTACGAAATTTTTGTATGTATCTATGGTGAGGTCAATTTAATTAAATTCAACTGGAACACCACAAGTACGACATAGTTTACAAGTGGGTTGGAAATAATGATCCCCAGTTAAGATGTGCCATTCATAACCAAAGATTTGATGTTTCAAAGCAGGATAGGGTGGGGGTGAGTATTCCTCCTATCACCCCTGCAAATCGCAACCCTCCATTAAAATGAATTGATGCCTGTTTGTTCGCTACTTTCAAATGACAAAATTCTGATTTTCCTATCCATCACATTCCAAATGAACCCAAAACGATGTCTTGAGTTTCGGAATTATATAATTTTTAAAATAGCCATAAATTCCAAGAAATAAGGAAATAAAATGTATTTATGTAAAAAAAAACAAAGAGGAAATCCGTACACACACACACACATATATATGGAGGACGAATTTTGTACCTCGGAGATGAAAAATGTTTCTGCGCCACTGATTATGCACCATCCAAGTTCACAAGTTCAACCTTCCCTCCCTCCCTCGGAAAAAAATCCTGCATACGCCAGTGATTTGTGCGTTTTTGAAAATCAATACTGACTACCAGCAACCCGTTAGCGTTGTATTATATTTATACCTTTGCTCATCAGGTGATAGAAAATGTCGAAAGCATAACCCGAACCAAATCATCAAATTCGAACCACTTTGACAGGATAGGATGAATGGTTCAGTTGGTATCAGAAATTAGCATTCATTAGAATAACAGGCGCGTTAATTAATCAGTTTACATAGACCTCCGCAATACACAACCATATAAATCATATGTGTAATAAACACAACGCTATCTGTTGAAAACTTTTGATTATAATTTAATATTTTCATCTTTCTAGAACCATCTATATTTTTAGAATATAAAACTATTTCTCTAGTCCATCCATCGCACAGAATATATTTATTGAAAGTTATTTTTTCTTTATTTGTTTTATTTTTTATTTTTATTTCTATTTTTGAGGGGAATGAAACATTCGATCTTCACGAGCAGGTCGCGTAAATGATTCTGATAGATTGTGCTTCATTTGTGGTGGATGTGTGCAGAAACAAAGAAAACGGTGTCTGACTTTGTAACGGAAGCGTATCTTGCATATTGAAGTAGTTTGTTAAGTTTTGCATAAAGGTGGCGAGTGTTTCATTACATCTCTAGATCCTTTCATGGACTGAGTATTGAGAAACTAAAAACGGGGATCTTTGATGGGCTTCAAACTCGTAAACTCATTAATGATTCAAATCTCTCAAATGTTAAGAATGATATTGAGGCTTCTACATGATTCAGTTATGTCTGAGTTGTCAAGTACTTCTTCAGCAATCACAAACACGAAAACTATCAAGAACTGGTGCAAACCTTGACGTAAATGAAACTTTGACCATTTTGTTTTTGGGACACATCCTGTACAGTCACCCTCAATAAAAATGAGACACATCCTGAAATTCTCGCTTCCCTGCAAGCTGCCTGACTCAACGGCGATGAGTTGATTTTTATAGCAAATTTTCAATAGCTGGTTCTGTCACCGCCGTATAGTTAGGAAACACACATAACACCATGCAGGATAGGGAGTATTTCAAGATCTGGGACTCCCTTTTTTATTGCCGGTGACTCTAATTAGGCAATCCAAAATGAATGTTATATAGTACTTACTTTAAACAGAAAAAGATATGCTTAAATAGCAAATTGGCAGGTAAAATGGCGAAACATGAAAGTATTAAGAGGTCATTAATATTTTTATTAGATTAGTTTCAAACATTTATTACAATTTTCGCATACGGCTTATGGACATTTGTGTAATAGTACAAAGAGTTAGCAGAAATGAAGTTGCCTTTGAGACAAAGTAGTAGAATGGTTGAATGCACGCGGTCGAGCATTCCCTAATTCTCCTGGTGGGCGATGATCCTTCATATGCTTGGAGTTCAGCTTCCACTGTCTCCAACATCTTGGTTGCCCTGGTCAGTGTCATGGAAGACTCCATAAATGATGTGGAAGATTCAAAACTTGCAATACAAGACGTTTCGTCAGCTTTTCCCTGATTTTGTTACACACGACAAGGAAGAAGAAAGAACTTTACAATTATCATAAGGCTGAGATGCTCGTCAATTTCCAATCATCCACTAGATGTCAGCATTAAACATGCTTTGAAAAATGCTCTTCCCGTAATCGATACCAGCCTCATGAGGGGATGCTTCAAAGCCAAATGTACATAACGTATCTCTGTTACAAAATATCTGAAGGTAGCGATTTTGCCCTCACACGACGTAACGCGTTTTGTTTCAACTGTGCATAATCGTGGCACAGTCGTAGAGCAGTTGTATCACTTATTCCAGCTAGCCTTATTTTCTTGAGGAATTTGATGACTTCTAAATTTCCAATTGGATTTTGTCCTAGGTTGATTTGCTGGTTCAGTCGTGAAGCAACTTCAACAACAATAATTTATATCTTTGTAGTGCAACAATTTAGAAATTCAGTCTTGACAAAATCGAAAACTTAACTGCCCGTAAGGATTTACATGCAAGCAGATGTTTTCTTATTCGTTTTGACACATATGTAACATATTTGTGCATATTTTAACCATAAATACATATTTTGCACATAAAATGCACGTTTTGGGGGAGAATTTGTGATGAATGTTACTTCTTTTGGGCCAAATATAAAGTTTTCTCAATTGGAAACTAATTTGTACAACTATTCAAAGCCGCTTCTTCTCAAACAAACCCTAGGAACAAACCACCATTTGAATGAAATCACCCTCACTCTACAGGGAGTATCGGGGAATACAATTAATTTTAGATCTTAATAGCATTTATTATCAAACCTTTTTATGCCCATTAAAAATAGGTTGTTAACCATGATTGAAGTATCTCACAGGTAATGTAGTAGCTCATGCAGTTACTGGGTTCGACCTTCGACTATGGCACAATATAATAAATCCGATTCCGCTTTAAAAAGTTGGTACAATAACAATTTGCCTGTTTGTGCATAGAAATATACTTAAAACTTATTTCATTGCCGTTATTCACGTCGTTCCGTTATCACAGCTCCAACATGTTTTTGTTTAGTATTTTATTTATATTTCCTCTCATATTTTCACATAGCAGTCAGCTAGCTTTCCACTTTTAAGGTATTGCCAACTTCGCTTTTTCCCAACCACATTTGGACCTTTGACAGATACTAGCCCCATGAAATAAAATTTACTTTCAAATCTAGCCGTTATAGGGTGTCGTATTACCAAGAATTTCACACACGCGCGCACGTCACACGTAAAGATTTAGTTAGTTCGCAACGGAGATAAATCTAGTTTCAAAGTTACAAGTGTTGTCCCTGTATTCAAGGCCGAACAACAGTGTGTTGTTTAGGCTGTCACCAGTAACATAGTGATTGGCGCTATTACCATATAACCAAGAAATCTTGTTTTCGATTACTATCAGCGTACACATCAGTGGTTCGGATTTCACTTTGATTTGAAGGCCCAGTCCCAAATAAACTATCAGGTGTTCCAGAGAAAATTCGTACATTTCCTCCATTTGCCCCTTTTCATCGGATTCGAACCTTAGCAACTTTCTATGATTATCCACAGAATAAGACAATTTTTTTTTTGTAAAATTAGCTGTGTGGCAGTGATTCTCAAATCCATTTTAGACTTCATTTAGTTCCTTTTTAGTGATCTTGTTTACAAACACTGATAATAAGGTGAATGATAACTGAATAATTGATTGGGACAAGACACAACACAAATCCAACAGAAGATTATTTTAGTTGTGAATCCAGACGTCAGAGCATCGTTAGTCTGCAAGAATGCAGCCACCCGGCACTTGTTGTATGCACTATGTGGAATACAGGATGGCGTTTAGGTGTTTACTGCAAAAGTCACCCAAATAAATAAAATGAACCTATTTTTAAAGGCTTGTTCCCTTTTCTATCTCTTTTAAGTTAATCGGAGCGATGAGGATGAATTATGTTTATGTAAAATTGATAAAGGGGCACACATAAAAGGTAGAACCTTCATTGGTGAGCAGAACACTCAACGTGATCGGTCAACATCATAGTCGTATCTTGGCGGGGGCAAGGGGAGCTTTCAACTAATTTCCAGGTTTATTAAAATTTACATAATATTTTTTAACTTCCTTGAAAGATAAATTAATATTCTGCCACCCCCCTCCCCAAAGTTAGGCCCCAAGTTACACTGCTGGTCACCGTTGCAACTGTACACCAAGTGAATCAGGAAAGAAATAGCAACTCCTGTCTTAGCACATTTCAGTAATCCACGAAGATCGTTTCCAGCAGGCATCCTAACATTCCTTACGTACTTTCGGTTTATCGCTGCAGCAACGCAAGCCTTCCATCTGTCCCTATCCTGGGCAAGATCAACCCAATCTTTTCCATCCTTACCGATTTTTTTTTGTCCATCTCAACGTTATCCCTCCATCTTCGTCTTGGTCTTCCTACAGGTCTCTTACTATCAGGTTTCCCAACATGAATCCTGTAAACTCTTCTTTCCTCTCGCATTCGTGTCACATGGCTCATCTAAGTCTTCTTGATTTAATTATTCTAATATCTCGACATGAATATGCATGTAGGTCTAAATTATGTAACCAACCTGCTCCACTCACCTGTCTTCTCATTCCTGTTAGGTCCAAATATTTTTCTACAGATATCATTTTCAAATTCTCTTAATTTATGTTCCTCTTTTCATGTACTGGACTAAGTTCCCATGCATATTATACTACAGGCAAAGTTACTGTTTTCTATATTTTAACTTTTAGTTTCTTAGATATTATACTGGAATTTCAATTTTTATGAAGATAAAAGTAATACGCATTTCCTAACTTAAGTGGGCTAATATTTGCCCAGAATATTTTTCAGAAATTATCAGTAATATACTGTACATGTGATCACCAACCACTCTCTCCCTCCATTTCCTTTCCTATAATTCCAGGGGGAGTTCCTTCAGGGCTGCCAATATTCCTATCAGCACATATCAACAGGTGAATGACTATGAAGAGCGACGCATAGCGTTACGCAAAATTAGGAAGAAAAACATAACAATTGATGAGGGAAAAAACGCTCAAAATCAAAATAAAACAAATACCATCCTTTTGAAATCATCATTGCTTAGCTGCATGGCTGGAGAGAGACCAGCGCTATATCGCCAGCTCTGAACTCCGACGGAGACGAAGAAAGTGAGCGGAAACATCCATCGCGACACTTTTGGCTGCTCTCATGCTGAACTAGGCTTCGTGGCGGTTCCTCTCTCGAACCTTTAGGCCACCCTCTGTCGTCAGCGTCCTCGAGCATAAATCGCCTTTGAAAAACTATACAATCGCAGCTATTACATTAAAAAAAAATCACAAAGACAAAGCGTCCATCCTCATCTTTACCTTCCTATTTCCTTCAATCACCTTCCAATATCCTATTTCATCTGTTTCTTCATCTCGGCTAAAACTCAGTGGGCTAATGGGATACTCTGACCCCTCTCAGGTACGGGTATAGTAGTAGAAATACGTGGGATATGAAGCTTCGACTGTTATGTACTAAATCATTTGATAGGCTATGGAAAAGGGAGATTTTGTAAATGAATAACATCTGTTTCCGAAGAAAGGTCTGCGTCTTCAGTAGGCTTCTTTAAGGGCAATTATTTTCCTGAAGATGGTTTATTTTCAAGATACTTTTATAAATTTACATCTTAGTTACAGATCTCCATAAATAAAGGACAGAACAGATTTCCTTCTTATAATTAAATCTACGCGATTTTTGCAGTTTATTTACATAATATGGATCAAGCTGTCATACCAGTTATATAAAGATGTCGAGGCGCTTGCTTGGAACTTTATGAACGCTCCTTGACATATTGAAACATAACTTCGACGTGACTGGCGAAGGTTTTAAGTATTGACTCCGATTTTAATATAAATTGGACATTATGGTCTGGCTTCAAGATATATGCAGAAATACAAACTGCTATAATTCGTAAAGTATTAAAACATCGACTTGATATCGGGTATGGCAACATGTTAGCATGTTCACAGGGCGAAACCTAACCATGCCAGATATCAATAATGAATAACTTGATCAATAAATAATAATCATGGAGACGAAATAATCTGAACTTATTCTTCCGTATGATGGCATGTTAGCATGCCCACAGGGCGAACCTACTCATACGTCAGAATAACATTAAGTCCTGTTGCTTTATGCAACAATTGAAAATATATTACGTATAAGTTTCGAAGAGATGAAACTGAATTATCACAAAGGTTGAAAGAATCGTAAATTAACTTATTCGCAGGCATGGTGACATGTTAGCATGTCCACAGGGCGAACCTAACCATGCGTCAGAATAACAGTAAGTTCTGAGTCGAAATTTAACATTATTTTGTGAAGATTTTATTTAAAATTTCAGAAAGCTTCAAAATAAAGTTGAAATTAACTTATTCTTTCGTATGGTGACATGTTAGCATGTCCACAGGGCGAACCTACCCATAAGACAGAATAACTATGTCTCTAAGCTAATTTGGGAACGAAGACTGAGTTCTTGAACCCTCCCATAAAGGGAGCTGAATATTTAAGATGTTAATCCATCGGAGTCGGTGATGAAAAGTGCCCCAGAATTAGGTTCCGAAGCTGTATTTATACCCCCGCATGTCAAGCAGAGCGCCTCCCGTGACACAAAAGATAAACATAGCTACAGCTGTGATATGCTGAACTAATTTGTGTATAATGGCAATATTCTAAAGATTAAACAGTATGTTCCATAAGGTTCATTTTCTATGTCTAAAACAAGAATTATGATCCTTGAAGTTTCTATAATATTCTCTACTATAAAGTTGTCACATTCTTAAAAACTTCTTTCCAATGTCCATAAGGCTTATATTACTAATAAATCCAACTGAAATTTAGCTCTTATGGCTTTCATAATATTTGATTCTAAAACTGAGAACACATATTTTTGACTAATTGTCAACAATGAAAGATTTTGCTTTCAAGAAGCTTGCAAATAACAAATTCTAAACTTCTCGAATGACAGAATTAGGTCATTAGTTCAACTATTAAATATATCATCTTTCATAACGTTTTTATAGTGAATATAAAAAGTAAAATAATTAAGAATAATATTAAATATGACCGAATCTTTGATATGGTTCGGAAGGATCATATCACATGTACTCTATTGAAATTTAGAGGAAGGGAACCAAATATTGTTCTTCATCCATTCATCAGATATCTTAAAAAACATAATTCTCTGTATTGAACTAATGCTACCAAAGGTACACCGTATCAGAGTTCTTGACATGAGCAAAAATTTTGATCATATCTCCAATTTGATGATAACCTGCGATTTTTTTAAAAGCTTACCGCTTGGAAATTTAGATTCATTAAAGTTAGATAAAGATAAGAGGCCGAAATAATAACAAACTATGCGAGAACTTTCTTGCTGCTTCCGAAACCGTGCATGGCAAGAACCCATAACTCATACGTGTCACGGTATGTGTCAACGGTGCTAATACCATTTACCTAATAGGAAAGCTGGCAGAGAGACGGATTCAGGAGAAATTCTAACCTCTAGGCCCTGATCTTTGACATGCGTGCCTTTCTATGCCTTATCTCCAGTGTTAGAGGCTTGTCGTGCAGTATTATGACTCCGTTTCTAAATTTTTTGCAAGCTGCAGCATTGTTTTGATTTTCTAAATGTACAGTCAGCAGCAATAAAAATGGGACACCTAGATTCTGAAAGAGTCGCTTCCCCGTAAGGCGTCATGTGTGTTGCCCCGCTCTACGGCCAGTAAGTGGATTTTAATAGTACATTTTCAATGGGAACTTCTACCAACGCTTTAGAGTTAGGCAACACGCATAACGCCTTGCGGGAAGCGAGTAGTTCAGGATCTAGATGTTCCATTTTTATTGTCGGTGACTGTACAATACAGTTTTCTTTTTATTGGCATTTTCTGTTAGCTAAGTAGCTGTGTAGGAAGTAAAGTAAAACTGATATAATAGTATGGGTGCTACGGCATATTCCTTTAGATTTTACACAAAGACTATCCTATTTTTCATAACAATTTTCCTAGCATAGCGGATCAGGAACAAGCTATGCTTCAGAACATGTAGTAACTATTCAACCAAGAGAGAAAATGTTTCGTTAGAATAAAGTTTTCTCTTAATTCACTTTTGTACAATGTTTGACTAATCGCAAAGATGAGGATGAGCGATGATGTGATGAATTTGTTGAAGGAATACTGACAAAGAACATTCACACCAAGACCGGGATTTGAACCCGGGACCTTAGGCGCCGTATCGGGCTGTGATAACCATTCCTCCACGAAGGCCGGCATTAGAATAAAAGTAGAAATAAATATCCACTTCTGTGGCCGTGTGTATTTGCTTTTCAATCTAGCGTCTGAAGATCTTGGGTTCGAATCCCGACCTGAGCATGGATGTTTGTGAGTGTCCATTCATCAATTTCATCATGTCATCACTCATTCCCATCTACGAAAATTAACCAAAAGTGGCACAAAAGACGAAGTAAAATAAAGCAATCAATCAATTCATCCTCATCTTTTGGGCAGTGTCGGATCTACAAATCTTTGGCCTCCCCGCAAAATATTACCAATGGCCCCGTCTACATACCTACCTTTACAGCCCATCTATATATATTTGTGTGTTTGTGCGTGCGTGTGTGTGTGTAATTTTTTATCTCATGCTGAAAAAGTCACATATAATGTCCTACAGGGTGATTCAAAGTCCCTTAACACCCCCTATCAAAAGTAAAAGAGTTAGGCTGGGTACAATTGGTCGTGATAGAAACAGGTTAGGCTTAAGGGGAACCACATTTGTTGATTGATTTGGTGTTTTAAGTCCACTTTATGCACAGTAAGGCTGATTGGGACTAGACCTACAGTTTAAAGTCAGATCCGAACCACTTGTGCCTCCACCGGGTATCGAACCCGGGATCCCTTGATTACAAGACGACGCTACCACTGCGCCATCGGGGAGGCCATGAACCACATTTGTGTTTGCCATATTGAATTCAACTCAAAATTTTAAAATGGAATGGGGGTGATGTGATATACATATGACACTGTTTACTCACACCTGGAAAATTATACACTTGTTACTATCATGCAGTCATAACTTTTTCCTGATTAATGATAGGTTGAAGAAACCTTCGTGCTTCATCACTACATTTCTCGCGAAATTCTAGCCTGACTGCAACGCGGGAT
The DNA here is from genome assembly GCF_977018435.1 of Lepisma saccharinum. Taxonomy (NCBI): domain Eukaryota; kingdom Metazoa; phylum Arthropoda; class Insecta; order Zygentoma; family Lepismatidae; genus Lepisma; species Lepisma saccharinum. The sequence continues at coordinate 38,972,845 of NC_139253.1, forward strand.
ACCCGGAATTTTTCCGGCTTTGTCCCTGAATAAAGCGGCTCTAGGGCTCACCCAGACTCAAATCAAATTGTACCCGGGGTTGGGGGGTAAGAGCGACCGCAGCGTGGTGCTGATCGCATCACCTCCAAGATAGCCGACATCGAAAATATGTGGGGCCTTACCTCACATACCACAAATATGCCTTCATGGCACGGTGTTATATGTACAGGGAACACACCTTTACCTGTATATATTGTATTTGTTTCTCTACCCCAGAGTAACTACTTTTATATTTTACATACGCATATATACCAACCCTCTTCCATGTCAATGGCTGAGGGCCCATAAAGGTTTAATTGTCCCCGCACTTCAAGGGCTTTGGCCCTTGTAGATCCGGCACTGACTTTACCTTTACCTGTATACATTGTATTCGTCTCTGTGCCACTGAGCAGTGGCGGCGATTAGGGGGGCGAGGGGGGCAACTGTCCCCCCCACTTTTCGCCACTTTTGCCCCCGCACTATGCTAAACCTTATATACAAATGGTAATATACTTTCTTTGACCCCTACTCCAGTTTTGGAACCCAATCGCCGCCACTGCCGCTGAGTAACTATGTTTATTTTTTACTTACGCATATACGAACCCTCTACTATGTCAATGGTTTAGGGCCCCCCGCCCCCCCCCCCGCACTGCGGGGTTTTGCGGGTTGTAGATCTGGCACTGTCTTTGGGATTAGTCAAAATAACAGAAAAGCAACATAAAATAACAAGAAGCAAAAGAAATTTATACATCAGTGTATCAACAGATGGCGCACCAAATGGGCAGTTTGAAATATACAGTGGTTTATATTAATTAGAGTCGCGAGTACTGCTTTATGGACATACTTGATGGAACTGTTTCTTCTTCCTAATAACCACATTTCTTTAGTAACTTATCCATCTTTTACATTACTCAATAAACTGGAAATTCTTCAATTTATGCAACAACATTTATCTGCCACGTTTATATATACATGTGTATTGAATAGCCTACAATATTGGATATACAGCATTGTGCTAGCTTTCTAAATTTCTAAATTATAATTTTGTATTATATTTTAACTCGAAGTTAGGACACTAGATTGGATTTTTAATAGAGTTACATTTTATTGGTTCAGATACCAATTTAAACTAGTCCCTAAATATATTCGAGTATAAAAAAATAAGGTTTCATTTCATAGAACGTTGTGAAATACCTGTATCCTTATTGCCAAGTACTTCTATGGATTTTTGTGACTAAGTCTCTTCCGTAAACATAGTTCCAACTTGCAATAGTTAGAAGGTAGTGTAGAAAATGAGTAAATTGCCCATATAATTTGTATTTGAATTTTCCAAACGGAGGAAGAAATCCTGAACACGTGAATAATTTTTGTAAAAAAGAATAGAAGACTTGAAATCAAATATCGCAGCTGAATCGAATTTGCTTTGTATAAAAATCAGGACATTGTACGTCTAGGTTGAGTCTTTACTCCAGACGCAACTATTTTTAATACATGACATAATCTTGGGACGAAAATAGGCTCTCCATGTCTGGTGTATTGTAGCTGCCAAAACTTCTGATTCAACAACCTATGCTTCAGATGGAAATAGCGAGGAAAGTGTGACTTACACTCGTGTAAGTTTGCTAATGCTCATCGAACTTCAATCATCACTTTCTGGGAGACCAATTCTAAGGTCTCTATACTCCCCAGAACAGTTTCATCTGTTAGTCCATCGCCTGAAATAAGTATGAGGGGCATTCAGAAAGTTATGTCCGATAAGCTTGTGACTCATACTGATCACAACTTTATTATGCTCAGAAATCTTACACCAAAGACATCTTCTCGACATAGTTACTTACCGTCATTGTTAAGATACGTCTCAGACCGGAACAAAGGATTTTGTATTTCTTTGTGGAAATTGGTCAACTGATGTTTTACCGCGAGAACCAGGTTTTACTTGCTTCCTGTTTGAAGTCTATTTCCCTCACTCCAAGTCCATGGTGATTTTTCAAAGCTCTAAACAAAGCAAAATATCTGGTGCCACTGCTACAGTCCAAAGTGCAAACTTCTGATATGTGTTGTCCTGCTCACTTTCACGTCACTTTGATGCTTTGTGGCATACACGCCTTGCAAACTAACAATTTAGCATTGAAGTTTGCGCCACTGACTATGCTTTTATTGAAAGCTTATTTTCAGAATATAAGATGATCCTCACAGACTAAATGCTGAGTTTGACTGTGGATAACATGAAAAAACATTGCATTGTTGCCTAACAATACAGCGAAGATTGGATTTTAATACCAAATTTCCAAGGGTATCTTCTGTCATCGTTGTAGGGTTAGGCAACACACATAACGTTATGCAAGATAGTGCGTATTTCAGGATATAGTTGTCCCATTTTCATTGCCGGTGACTATACCTAATCAGCATTTTAAAGGAAGTTTGAACTATTTTAAGTTTTTTTAACCTATTTCAGGATTTTTCGAGCCTAATTTAAGATTTTTAGGACATATTTTAGGATTTTTAGAGCCTATTTTAGGATTTTTAGTGCCTATTTTTAGGATCTTCAGTGCCTATTTTAGGATCTTTAGTGCCTATTTTAAGATTTTTAGAGCCTATTTTAAGAATTTAGGAGATATTTTTGGATTGTTAGAACCTATTTTAGGATTTTTAGTGCCTATTTTAAGATTTTTAGAGCCTATTTTAGGATTTTTAGAGCATATTTTAGGATTTTTTAGTGCCTATTTTAGGATTTTAGTGCCTATTTTAGGATTTTTAGAGCCTATTTTAGGAACCTAAAAGTAGACTTTTTAGAACCTAAAAAGTCCGAGGTCGAATGATAACATCCAGTAAATGACGACATTTTCTAAGCAATCATTCCTGCATCGTCGAGGGACACCCTTAAAGACTCGACGTAACATGCACACACAGGTATCTTGGCGATTTCCTCAGAGATCCTTTCGACTCGACCTGCTGGAACCGAAAAGTTGTTCAGATTCCTGTGGACATGTTACGTAGAGCAGGATGTCCTTGGACGACTGAAAGAATGGTTGCTTAGAAAAGGTCGCCATCTACTGGACGTCATCATCAAGGCACAAACCTACTCATCTCTTTAGCGGTATGCAATTATGTAATGCACTATTCATTGCCATGATTATATCTCTTGCAACTATTTATTCTCTTCTTTATACCTCCGTTTCAAAATGTCCAGACTTTTTTAGACACTTTTTATTTTCTCTTTCGATTGAGACTAAATTTTCAAATTTTGCGAATAGGTTTAATGTATTAGGAACAAAATGGAGCCTGAGTAATGCGGTCCAGTTTCGAACATTGGTATGATCTTCGTCCATGTATTCCTATTATTTATATTGTTCTTGTTGCTTTCCTACCTATTTAACCGATTCGTAATGGTAAGGGTGGATGAGGACATGGTACTGAAAACAAAGGGTCACTTAATAAAAAACATCCTTGCCCCTTTTGGAACTCTAACCCGCAACCTTAAATAACGAGAGTCTGCCAGTCGACACTCTCGGCCACTTGCATTCATGGCAAGGTGCAATGCAGAAGGTAGTGTACTTTAATACTCTTCTTTACTTGAGAATAGTGGCCTAATGCTACGTAAGTCCGCCTGGCTTTCCGTTTGACCAAATAACCACTACCACTGGTATTATCATACCTCCCCGATGACGTAATGGTAATCCAGTGGCCTTTTATTGAAGTGGTCTCGCGTTCGATCGTCGATGGTAACACACTAAACAGTGGTTCGGATCCCAGTTCAAACAACAGGCTCAGTCCAGTGTGAAATAGAGGTTTCAGCAAACTTACGACTTATCTGTCTATTGTCTATCTATAAATTTAAAATGTTCTGCAGCATATCGCTGTTATTTATTATTTGTTATTTATTTATTATGCGTGTACAGGGGGAAGCTGATGGGGCTACAGCCCGTCCCGAAATTTTGAGAAAAAAAATCCAATGAATACAGTAGAGAACAAAGCAAAGTTGCACAAGCTTTTGTAGAACAGATATTTTGAAATGACACATTTACGCTAAACTCTTCCCCAAAAAGACATCCAATTAGCACTACTTGTCTTTCACCAGTTTTTAAAACAGGTTAAAATTATTAATTACCCTAGAACATGGCTATGTAATATATCCACCTTTTCCAGTCCCTATGAAAAATCCTGCCCACGCTAATGTTGATGTATGGCCTAATTGCCTATGGCCTTCATTAGAAGTACAATCCCAGCATTCACCACGAGTACAGACGTGCCAATTGACCATATCGCAATCTCCATTTCAATCTGTAACATTTAGATCATACTGTACGCTGACAAGAAAGCCATTTTTAATCTGCATGAAAATTTGCTACAAATTACATGATCAAAGCTCAGCAAACAATCTACATTTTGATAGGCTCGACATGAATCATTTCGGAGGTGTCGTGCAAAGCACCCTTGCACACGCGCGGAAGCAGGGGCCACAAATTTTCGTACGTCAACTTTTTCCCCCTCTCTTTCTGCTGTGCGTGAATAGTTACACATCCCTCCACCTGACGGCGCTGCAATCGACACGCTGACGCACACTTTCGATCCGCTCACCTGCTGCAAGCCCAACTGACAGTACTTCCCTACCTTGACGTTAGATGGCAGCAGTGTACGGTATTACTGCGTGTTTCTTGTCAAACAATCCATCAGCGAGCGACACTATTGCTTTTCTGTGGGAACTCGTCAAGGTCAGGTCGAACCAGGCGTGTAGCGGTTCAGGAGCGGACGAACGATTAACGGCCGAGAAAAGTTTGTTGTTCATGGACCTGAAACCTAGTAACACATTATCGCAAAGTTTTTTCCATGTTCACGCTTTTCTTTTCTTTAAGAAAAAGTGTCAGAAACCAAGTTTTAAGACCCATTCATTATCCAACCTAGTTTGTAATTTCGAACTTGAACTGCTTAAAATTTTCGTCTCTATTGTTAAGATGAAATTGACCTATTTGCGATTCTAGGGAAGTGGGTTTGCGATTTATCAGCACGATATCTAAAGGAGTGTAAAAGGTATTCAAGTAAATATATTTTTCTTGGCGTTGAATATTTAGTTACATATTTTGGCGACCTGGGCAAGATTGTGGTCTGGCGCCCATCCTCACTAGCAAGCTTAGACATTTTATGTGCGTCTTCTTATGCCATGGTTTATGATATTTACACGTACAAATTTTGAAATGAGGCAACAAAGAAAACATCAGTAAAAGAAAACAATAATATATCCGACCGCGGTGGCGGAGTAGTTAGTACGAGGCATGAATCCCTGCTTGGTCACGGGTATCACGTCTTCATCATTATCATCACATATCCTCATCGTCGCTATTAGCCAAAGGTGGCAGAAAAGCGACTATAAATAACAAAAATTGTATAAAATCAACAAAAAAATATATTACATTTAAAGATTCGTAAGACTTGGCGTATGCCAATAATTTTTATAAAACTAACAACAATAATAGTTGCGCCCTTCTCCCCTTATCTCTCACAAGTGTAAATTTCTCCGTCGCATGTTCTGACTTTATTGTCTTAAAGAAGAAAAGAAGAAGTTTGAACAGCGCCCTCTGTGCCCCTCGCTATTGGCCTCGTTTGCGGATTATAAGGTTGACCTGTACAGGGTCAATCAGTGAATCTGTGAATGTTATAGTGGCTGTGTCCGAAAGATATATGACGTGCCAGTTTCCGACGACACAATGAAAAATGCAAGGAAGAAATGTTTCCCGAGAGCGACGGTAGATGGCAGCACGCAATATGAAGAAAGCAGAGTTCACTGTAGAAAATTGGAGCGGAGAAGAGCGATTATATATATTATAGTAAATGCAAAATATATAAAGGAAGAGTATAAAAATTATAGAATTAGTAAATAAAATGTTGTATATAGCCAATTAACATAATTAAGAATATGCTCGTATATGAAACAATTAGGAAAGTTAATAAGTGAGCAAATGAATTCAGAAATGTATCTTTCTCCTTTTTGATCTTCTGACGAGGAGAATATCGTCAGCTTTTGTATTTGTCCGTCCCTCGGTGGCGCTGTGTCCAAATTAGACGCCCCGAAGCACTTACGGTTGCGCTTCTTATTAGACACACTGGGCCATAGGCAGCGCTTGCTGTTAGCGATCCTGGGCTATCCCCCTTTTGGTCGTTACATAGGAGGTGGCGCTATTGTCAGTTTAGACACCCCTAATCTTTCTATAAGTAAAGCTTGTATCGTTTGCCAAAGAAACGGGGAAAGCGAGCGCATATAAGTAATAAATAAGATTACGCTTTCAAAGAGAAGAATAAGCCTCCTTCAAAAAATAGAAAGAAGAAGAAGTATTTTCCAAACATAAAAAGAAGAAGAAGTCTTTTCCAAAAGAATTAAAAGAGAATAGTAGAAAGATAAATGAAAATAGTAGAGAATTAAAAGAGAATAGTAGAAAGTTAGAAGAAAGGAATAAAAAGATGGATGAGAGGCTCGAGGAAAACAGCAGGAAATTGGAAGCATCAAGATCCGAAACTCATGAGATGTTCTTGAGATTGAATGAAATGTGTGAAGGAAATAGAAAGTCGCTGGAAAGCAAGATAGAAGAAACAACGTTGTTAATCGAGAGTACAAGTTTAGATATAAATAGAAGAATAGAAGAGGATGTTTCTAATCTCAGAGAGGAAAAGAAACAAAGAAACGAGAATTTGGAGAGATAGCTGGTTGAAAGTAAATCTCAAATAGAATTAGCCGTTTCAAGAATAAAATAAAACGGAAGCAAGATAGAGGAAGCTAAGTTCCTGATAGAAGATAGAAGTTTGGAAATTAATAATAGAATTGAAAGGGAAGTTTTAAAACTCAGAGAAGAAAACTCGCATGGACTTCAAGAAGCTCAAGAAAAAACTCTGAGTATAGAAAAGGAGATTGTGGAAAATCGAACCAAAATGAATGCAGCAGATAAGAGAGGCTAAGGAAGTATTACTAGACGTATACATTAAGAGAATGAAGAAAATGAACAAGAAAGCAGAGAATGGTATGCGAATAAAATTTAAAAAGGGAGACTTAGTATTTTGCAAAACACACCCAATGAGTAAAGCATCAGAGAAAGCAATCAAGAAATTGTTTTTCATATATGAAGTGCCATAGGAGGTCATGAACTTGTTTCGGAACACAGCGGTAGTAAAGCATACAGAAACGAAAATAGAGAGAAGAGAGAACCTGGAAAATATCAGGAGGTACAATTGCACGGAGGAAATAAGAAAGAGCTTAGTTAATATATAATAGAAATAGTAAGAGAAGCCACATAGAACGAGAAAAAAATTTATAAATTTACCAATGAATTTTCCAATATATATAAATTTTTCATCCTCAAGGAGGGGGATATTGTGTCACGTGCCAGTTTCCGACGACACAATGAAAAATGCAAGGAAGAAATGTTTCCCGAGAGCGACGATAGATGGCAGCACGCCATATGAAGAAAAGCAGAGTTCACTGTAGAAAATTGGAGCGGAGAAGAGCGATTATATATATTATAGTAAATGCAAAAAATATAAAGGAAGAGTACAAAAATTATAGGAGTGAATAAAATGTTGTATATAGCCAATTAATATAATTAAGAATATGCTCGTATATGAAACAATTAGGAAAGTTAATAAGTGAGCAAATGAATTCAGAAATGTATCTTTCTCCTTTTTGATCTTCTGACGAGGAGAATATCGTCAGCTTTTGTATTTGTCCGTCCCTCGGTGGCGCTGTGTCCAAATTAGACGCCCCGAAGCACTTACGGTTGCGCTTCTTATTAGACACACTGGGCCATAGGCAGCGCTTGCTGTTAGCGATCCTGGGCTATCCCCCTTTTGGTCGTTACATAGGAGGTGGCGCTATTGTCAGTTTAGACACCCCTAATCTTTCTATAAGTAAAGCTTGTATCGTTTGCCAAAGAAACGGGGAAAGCGAGCGCATATAAGTAATAAATAAGATTACGCTTTCAAAGAGAAGAATAAGCCTCCTTCAAAAAATAGAAAGAAGAAGAAGTATTTTCCAAACATAAAAAGAAGAAGAAGTCTTTTCCAAAAGAATTAAAAGAGAATAGTAGAAAGATAAATGAAAATAGTAGAGAATTAAAAGAGAATAGTAGAAAGTTAGAAGAAAGGAATAAAAAGATGGATGAGAGGCTCGAGGAAAACAGCAGGAAATTGGAAGCATCAAGATCCGAAACTCATGAGATGTTCTTGAGATTGAATGAAATGTGTGAAGGAAATAGAAAGTCGCTGGAAAGCAAGATAGAAGAAACAACGTTGTTAATCGAGAGTACAAGTTTAGATATAAATAGAAGAATAGAAGAGGATGTTTCTAATCTCAGAGAGGAAAAGAAACAAAGAAACGAGAATTTGGAGAGATAGCTGGTTGAAAGTAAATCTCAAATAGAATTAGCCGTTTCAAGAATAAAATAAAACGGAAGCAAGATAGAGGAAGCTAAGTTCCTGATAGAAGATAGAAGTTTGGAAATTAATAATAGAATTGAAAGGGAAGTTTTAAAACTCAGAGAAGAAAACTCGCATGGACTTCAAGAAGCTCAAGAAAAAACTCTGAGTATAGAAAAGGAGATTGTGGAAAATCGAACCAAAATGAATGCAGCAGATAAGAGAGGCTAAGGAAGTATTACTAGACGTATACATTAAGAGAATGAAGAAAATGAACAAGAAAGCAGAGAATGGTATGCGAATAAAATTTAAAAAGGGAGACTTAGTATTTTGCAAAACACACCCAATGAGTAAAGCATCAGAGAAAGCAATCAAGAAATTGTTTTTCATATATGAAGTGCCATAGGAGGTCATGAACTTGTTTCGGAACACAGCGGTAGTAAAGCATACAGAAACGAAAATAGAGAGAAGAGAGAACCTGGAAAATATCAGGAGGTACAATTGCACGGAGGAAATAAGAAAGAGCTTAGTTAATATATAATAGAAATAGTAAGAGAAGCCACATAGAACGAGAAAAAAATTTATAAATTTACCAATGAATTTTCCAATATATATAAATTTTTCATCCTCAAGGAGGGGGATATTGTGTCACGTGCCAGTTTCCGACGACACAATGAAAAATGCAAGGAAGAAATGTTTCCCGAGAGCGACGATAGATGGCAGCACGCCATATGAAGAAAAGCAGAGTTCACTGTAGAAAATTGGAGCGGAGAAGAGCGATTATATATATTATAGTAAATGCAAAAAATATAAAGGAAGAGTACAAAAATTATAGGAGTGAATAAAATGTTGTATATAGCCAATTAATATAATTAAGAATATGCTCGTATATGAAACAATTAGGAAAGTTAATAAGTGAGCAAATGAATTCAGAAATGTATCTTTCTCCTTTTTGATCTTCTGACGAGGAGAATATCGTCAGCTTTTGTATTTGTCCGTCCCTCGGTGGCGCTGTGTCCAAATTAGACGCCCCGAAGCACTTACGGTTGCGCTTCTTATTAGACGCACTGGGCCATAGGCAGCGCTTGCTGTTAGCGATCCTGGGCTATTCCCTTTTTGGTCGTTACATAGGAGGTGGCCCTATTGTCAGTTTAGGCGCCCCTAATCTTTCTATAAGTATAACTTGTATCGTTTGCCAAAGAAACGGGGAAAGCGAGCGCATATAAGTAATAAATAAGGTCACGCTTTCAAAGAGAAGAATAAGCTTCCTTCAAAAAATAGAAAGAAAGAGAAGTATTTTCCAAACATAAAAAGAAGAAGAAATCTTTTCCAAACGTAAAAAGAAGAAGCCTTTTCCTAAATAGAAAGAAGAATAAGCCTTCTCCAAAATTAGAAAGAAGAAAAGAAGAAGAAGCCTTTTCCTAAATAGAAAGAAGAAAAGAAGAAGAAGTCTTTTCCAAAAATAGAAAGAAGAAGAAGCCTTTTCCCAGAACAAAGATAGGAAGGAAGAAGAAGCCTTTTCCCAGAAATTACGAGAAGAAAGAAAAAGAAGATTTCCTTTCAATTATTCATATATGTATAAGAAGAATATAACCGACGTAAATTTGGAATCAGCATATATATATATTTCATTGTATATTCAAGCTTCGCTATATATTTTCTCTGTATTGTGTACAGTTTCCAGAATACGTATAGATCCGCATTTAACTATATCCTCTTGGCTATAAAACGCTTTCTTATTTGGAATTCTCGAATAAAGAACCTATCCCCTGAGATTGAGATATCTGTAGCCGTGGTATAACTTTAGTTTAAGAAGTGCACTAGAGGGACGTTGCAGATACACATAGCAGACTTGAAATATGGTCTTATCGGAAGTGACGTCAGCTAGTGCAGTTCGATAGCGCCAATCAAACGAGCAATCGAGACCACAGCGCGGAGCACGCACCGTTGCAGGCTTCAGTACTTGACTCGTGGACTCCTTGTTCAATGAAGTCGAAAGCCAGCAAGTTGTTGGTTGAAGTTCTTCTAGTATGTGGAAATGTATGTATAAGAACATTTTAAAATGCTATGTGATTTCTATGGCGAAACACAAGTGTTTAAAATGCGGGAAAAACAACGTGTCCTTAGTATTATCTACAGATCGTATTTGGCGCTGCAGTCGAAGTGCAATTCAAACACTTTCTCTCCCAGTTCAAGGCTTCAAGACTGAACTGCGAGATCATTATCAGAGGATACATTAATATAATATATACAAGGGCGTACTTAAGGTGGGTGTTCAACGGGTACAACCCACCCCCACCCCTCCTTTCGTTCAGTAAAATTACCAGATTACCTGTTCTATCCGCTATGCGCAGGGACTTGTTCGTAAAAAATTCTTCAGACTTATTTTGTTCTCATAAATTACAAGCGTATGGAACGAGAGAGAGAGAGAGAGAGAGAGAGAGAGAGAGAGAGAGAGAGAGAGTAAGGAAAGAAAGAGAGAAACTAATTTTGTTCCACGCTTTGTAAACAGGTTTCTAAAGTGTTTTGTCTTCATTGAGAATAATGACATATTGCAAGAATAGAAAGTATGACGTAAAAGCAAATATGGTACACAAAGAAACGAATTGCCCCAGTATCAAGAGATGAATTAAAAAGTAAGTCACTGGTCAGACCTGGCCAGACTAGTCCAAGTTTTATCGAACCTCTAAAAGAGAGTTGAATCTGCAAGGGAGGTAAAGCGAATTTTGCAGTTTTCTTACCTGAACACTGGATTTGATCTATAACAGCAAAGAGGTTGCAAAACTCAGCGTTTTGCTGTTCAAGACATTTGCTTTTTCACACTGCCAGTAGTCCTCATGTTCGTCTTCCAGCTGAAAGTTCTATTTCGAGGAGCCGATATGCTTGATTTACTGTTCCCTGGTGCCGATATGTCTGTTCCAGGTCGTCGACCCGCGCATGAAATTTATTGTAGTCAGTTTGAGACTTGCAGTCCTTGCCGTGTTTTCTTTTTCGTATAGTGTTCTATTTACAAATATTCCAAAGTCCATCGTAAACGCAATTTACTTCCGTTTCAATGTGTCCTCGGGGATTTTTTCTGCTCCTAGTCACGGCGATGAACATAAATTAGGAACTGATGGGCCCAACTTATCCGTACCTTACTCAGGACTCCAACATTGAGGATTATAATTGTGTCCCTACGTTAAACTGCCTCTTTACTTCACTTTCCTGCAACTTTTGACCAATCGCCACAATGAGGATGGTGATTATATGATGAAATTCATAAAGGGCACTAACAAAGAACAGCCATGCTCAGGCCGGGATTCGAACAAGTGACCTAAGCGCGCTATGCTAACCACTCCGCCACGCAGGTCGAATTATGCAAATTTTATTTAAAAAAATTAAGAGTTATGTGCCCTGTTCTAAAATCCAATGGAAGGGCACATCTTATCTCATCTTTAGATGAACAACTCCTTTCTGCTGGTGCAATAACAAACTACTCCACTGCGTCCCTGTATTTCTATACTATTATTAGAAATTGTCCACCTGAAGATAAGAGAAGTGCTCTCTCGAAACGCAGTGTTAGAATATGTAAATTTACCGGCAATAAAAATGGGCACACCTAGATCCTGAAACACTCGTTTCTCTGCAATGACGTCACGTCAAACTCGCCTGTAGGTGTGAAGATACAGTCACCAGCAACAAAAATGGGGACACCTAGATCCTGAAACACTCGTTTCTCTGCAATGACGTCACGTCAAACTCGCCTGTAGGTGCGAAGATACAGTCACCAGCAACAAAAATGGGGACACCTAGATCCTGAAACACTCGTTTCTCTGCAATGACGTCACGTCAAACTCGCCTGTAGGTGCGAAGATACAGTCACCAGTAACAAAAATGGGGACACCTAGATCCTGAAATACTCGTTTCTCTGCAACGAGAACACCAGAAATGAACAAATTTAGCAAATTTCACACATATTACAGGACAACAAAAATAATTTCCATAGGAACCCATTACCGTCCTATTATGAAATGTTGCACACAAATAGTCAATTGATGTCTTCAAACCATACATATTCTTTCAAAAAATTAAAAGAGGTGTTTTTGAGATTTTCAAGAAAGTTTCTCTCGAGTTCATGAAAAATTCAAAATTCAAGTAACACAGTCATGTTGCATTACAAATTAAAACTCATTAAAACTCTCTAGGTCAAATAGTTTTTGATCTACAGCTGTTTAAATATTTCAAAATGTCGATAAAATTTTTGGAATTCTTGCTTTTCTTGAAAGTCAATAACTCGAAAACTATGAGCACAAAAAATCTGAAATTTGGTAGTTTTCGTCCTCTTGATAGGTAAAGGTAAAGGTAAAAAAAATCTTGAAAATCTGAATCCTAAAGGTTCAAAAATATTTTTGATTGGTTGATTTGACATTGAATGACCCAATGGCAGCTTCTACCAACGCCGTAGAGTTAGGCAACACACATAACGCTTTGCAAGAAAACTAATATAAAGGATATAAGTGTCCCGTTTCTATTGCCAGTGACTTCAAAGTATTAAATTAAATTCACTATATAAACATGTATATTTCAAATGCAATTCACTCATCTACTTCATCCATTAATCATCAATGCTCATCAAAATAGCTAATGTAAATTATACAAATTGTAAATAAAAGTCAGTATAGAATTACAGATGAAGGAAATTTAATTAACACTATAATAACCGGATGGACTCGCATTTCAATGTACCTCAATTCTTTAGTACTTCGAATATCTGTAAATCAACTTTCTTTATTATTTTTGTACATAATGGAATATTTTTTCAATTACAGACTCCGAATCTGGAGAGTCAGCATATTGTGTTATGGGGATAGAAGTTCCGTGTTCGAATCCTAGTTTATGATCGTCTTTGTTTGTAATCCATTCCATCACTCGTTGCTAATCCTATTTGTACCAATTTACACAAGAGGTAAATAAAACAATGTAAAGAATTACCGAAACAGAAGGAAATTGAATTATTTCCTCCCTCCAAAAGAAGGCTTTTCCATGTGAAAAATTAATAATTCGCTGGATGTTGGTGATAACGCGTCTTCGTTAGGATGTGCTAATCAAACATCATGCATTGTTTAGCGCTTCTTCTGGGTGTAGTCAGCGGAAAATAAAATGGGACACTTAGATCCTTAAAAAAACTCGCTTTCGTGCAAGACGTTATGTGTGTTGAATAACTCTACGGTGTTGGTAGAAGCTGCCATTTAAAATTTGCTTTTGAAATTAACTTATTTTCTTATAGTTTGGCAACACACACAACGCCTTGTAGAGAAACGAGTATTTCAGGATCTAGGTGTCCCATTTTTGTTGCTGGTGACTGTATCTTCGCACCTACAGGCAAGTTTTACGTGACGTCATTGCAGAGAAACGACTATTTCAGGATCTAGGTGTCCCATTTTTGTTGCTGGTGACTGTATCTTCGCACCTACAGGCTTCTTTGACGTGACGTCATAGCATGCTGCCTCTCCTCGTTCGCGAGCCGACTTGTAAGCAAAGAATAGGAAAATAAGTACGCTTGCATTACGTTTGCAGAGCCTGGCTTTAGAGTAAATTGCACAGTCGTTTTGGTTATGTGTGACATAAGCGGAATATTGAGGTCAATCGAAAACAATATTGTGCGTCTGGGAACTGCACAATTACTTCGCACGTACAGTCTCTTAGCGCAATCCTCAGAAAGAGATGCAGGCCAAAGATAAAGCGTTGTGGTTCTGATCGGTATGAGTGGTTAGCACATTGTGCTGCGACGCCAGGTGTCCCGATTTCGAATTCCTGCCTTGGGTTGAGTGTTCTGTGTGAGTGTCCGTTCATCAATTTCGTTAAATCATCACTCATCCTCATATTCGCGATTAGTCAAGAGTGACAGAAAAGCGAAGCAAAATAAACCAAATCAATCAATCAATCATTTGACGCTAAAAGAATCAAAATGAATATAAATATTTTGACAATAGTTGAAATGTCAGATACACATAATTATCTGTACATTCCATTTGTAGAGTATTATAATTATTATTATTATATCAGTGGCGTGCCCATGATTTTCGAAAGGTGTGTGGGGGATAGTATACTTTTTTTAGTAGTCAGACTTCATTTTGTCATCAAAGGATCAAAGGGTGGGGGCGTTATGAACCCAACAACCGCCTCCTTTGGCACGCCACTTATTTATATTATTACTATTATTATGTGAAACAGTTTAATTTACATTACGTTCATCGTAAAAAAAGCCTGTTTTTCATTAGCTCTTCAATATGAAAAATGAAACCCGGTCAACATTTTTGACGTTAATATGACCCACTTGTACTCCAACATACAGATGTGACGTTCCTTTCTGGTGTTTGCCACTGGATCACTACGTCACGGTAGTGTGTGGCATATGCGGAATATTGAGTTCAATTGAAAACAAGCTCCCTATGCGGCGGGGTTATGAGACTCTTTTTAATGTTATGCTACACTGAGCATTCTCAGGACGTAAAGATTTGAAAAAGAAATAGCTTCTTGCCATTTTACAAATTTAATAACACATTTTACCTTTAAGCAGTCACTGCAAAATAACAACAATATTCACAAACACAATCACATTTCAATTAAACTGCGGCTTTTCCTTTATAAAGTGTTTTTCACAAAATTAGCATCATCTCACGCAACTCAATTTACTTTTTTCCTTTTCACGCACTGTTGTCCCGGCAACGGAATCAATAAAAGATTGGACAGTTCTACAAATGTTTATAAACCGGAAATGACTTCCGCTTCCGATATTGCGTGTAGCAAATATACAGCAAAAATTACAAATTTAAATTAACGCAAACAACAGTATTGAAACTAACAAATAAATCAAACAGATTTTTGTGAAATTAACAGAAAACAAATAAAATATTACATATGGTCAAAATAAACAAGGCGTATCAATTTGTTGTTTTCGTCAGCATTCGCTTCCCGTAGTTTCAACAAAATCCGTTGCTTCGAACAGACTCCAGAGGGCTCTGAGTTAAGGAACTTTAATCAAGAGCACCTGGTACAGTGGGATCCATAAGTATTATCAAGCAAATTGTCCATCACCACGTTTATTCCCTTTGTTTTATGCAAAGAGAGCTTCAAGAACTGACACAAAATGCCAAACAATCTGGTTACAACCTCTGAACCAGTATACGTGAAAATACAGTCCTTAAAAATACGTAGGGTGAAGATAAAAACCAACAAAAATAGTCATGCACAATTTGCTGAGCAATACTTATGGTTCACACTGTACATAGTGCATAGTGAGCCTAAAAGAAAATGACAGTTTAAACGCTCTATAAATTGAAATTTGTTTGTTACTTATTACTGTTGTATAGAGCAAGTCTTCACGTTTACGACCTCCGCTTTTCGTTTGTCATCGTGACGTCAGCATCACGTGAGCACCCTTGACGTAAGTCGAGCAGTATGGCCGCCAGCCAGGTGGAGATGGCTTTCTGCGTGAATGAATTTGCAAAAACAAATTCTGTTACTATCGTGTAGCGCCGTTTTAGAACACGGTATGGTAAACAACTAACCACAAGGCAGTCCATCTAAGATTGGAGCAAGAAATTTAAGGAAACTGGTTGTCTGTGCAAGGGGAAAAGTCCTGGAAGAGGAGAACTGAAGAACATCTGTCGTGTTACAAAAGTGTCACACATAGAACACTTGTAACTTACCAATGTAAACTTCAAGACGTACACTTCAAACCATGTAAGTATTTCAACCCTATGATTACAACTCTGCTTTCTGTAAAACTTTGAAAGTGTATATTTCTTTTAGGCTAACCCTGTATATATGTACAGTAGAGACAAATGCCTGCTTAATTATTAACTGAATTATCCTGTTAGATAATTGCTATTCATCTAATTGCGATTGATCTTCTTTATCGTGGTTTAGATAAAGAAGTAAAAATATATATATATTACCCTCACTAAACCTTATATGCACAAGGTGTTAGTACAAATTAATATTCATTTACATAAAGTGATAAGCGATACCACTGGCGTTTCTTTATCTAAGATAAGCTATGGTGAGTTTTGGTCTATGATGGTATTTCTTACACTCACGCACTCTATTAGCTGCAGCATCTACTTCAAAAAGACTCATATCTCCGCCACCACGCAAATACAAACACATATGCCTGTATAGGGTTCTTTTGGACAACCTCAAATTAGTATTTCTTGCTCTTTGGGTGTGGCATCACGCCTGGTTCATCCCCCTAATAGAAATGTACCGAAAAAATGCCGCAACCCCGCTGTGGGTAGTTGATCAGCAGGAGAGCGTCACGTGGTTCTTTGCCACCCCTTTTTCAACCCCTTGGGATAGGTTTTCTGTAAAAATATATCGCGCCGACTGGAAATAGCCATCCTTGATAACCCGCGAGGGTGATCTCGTCTAATCTCACAGTTCGGCCGGGTTACGGCTTCTCACATCCGATGCCCTTCCCAGGCCTCTGATGGGCCCGGCCCTCCCACGGGGACTCCGAAGCTTTTGATGTCTCCGTAATCAACGCCCGGCCAAGAAGGATCCAATCACTACCACTTCATCTGGCCCATTTCAATACCCGGATCTTGCCTTCAAAAGCTAAACCTCTGTGAAAAAAATATAAATATTCATTCGTTTCTCTCTGTGTGTTCGCTTCTCTCTTTCTGGCTCCACCTTATTAGAACGTTACAAAAGGACTGCAGATGAGGGAATACGCTTATGCTGCAACGTATCTCGTTACTCGTGCGTGTATGTTTCAGCCTCTGCGTCATATAAATCCTCTTGTCGTTTCCATTTGTCAAGTCAGGGACACGGTTGCTAATTTGAAGCGTACAAAGAACTTCCAGGTTCCAACCCTGGTGAGCCACTCAGTGCTGTCTCAGTTTGGGCAAACTCTATTTATTCTAAGAATTGATTTACAGAAAGATTTTGTTGCCACTTCAGTAACAGCATCCCGTCAGCTCATGAGTCGGGTTCGAAAGTTGTTGAAAAATCATAGTTTTTCTGGGCCTTGAAGATCATACTAAACCTGATAGTAGTCCGTTTCCCTTCAATTAGAACCAAAAAACATTGTTTTTAATTTGCACTTTATGCCCTTTTTCGTCTTTTATATACAGTAAACCCTCGTTAACACGAGAGACCGAAAAATCTAGAGTTCGTGTTAAAAATGTTCCTGCTAACCGGGGACTCAATTTTTTTGTAGCAATACAGTTCTTT
This sequence comes from Lepisma saccharinum, assembly GCF_977018435.1. Lineage (NCBI taxonomy): Eukaryota > Metazoa > Arthropoda > Insecta > Zygentoma > Lepismatidae > Lepisma > Lepisma saccharinum. Next base: position 38,990,479 of record NC_139253.1, read on the forward strand.
CTACACATTAACCATTTACAATGCGTATTATGTATTTAAGTATTGTAGATGATGTAGATTTGGCAATTCCATACAGTTCAGCATTTGTTCAATGCACCACGGTCTACTTCGTCTAGAATTCTCAGTTTTGTTTGCAGATCTATACCTGTCTGCTTCCTCTTGGCCATGACTTCCGTCCGTCTTACTGCTTGCTATTGATGTTACTCGTTCTGGCTACGTTTTAAAGAATAGAAAAACACATCTGAACACATTGTTGATCTGAATCTGTTGGCTACAATACTGTATAAGTTGATTGTTGACAAGATGATAGAGATTATTGAGCGGTTTCTTACATACCTAGCAGAGGAACGACAGAGGAACAACAGAAAAAAAATATGAAAAACTTTGAATGTTCGTGTTAAATGAGATCTAATGACGGAACGGACTAAAAAAACAGTTCGTAATTCGTGGTAACCGAAATTCGCGTTAACCAATAAAATTTTATATAAGTTATAATACATCCCTGCCGGGATAAACATTTTGTTCATGTTAACCGAGTGTTCGTCTTAAGCGAGTTTGTGTTAACGAAGATTTACTGTAATTTTTTAGTATTTTTTCCATTTTAGTTGAATTTTTATATTTTTTTAGTTTTTTGTTTCTTCCCTGTTGTTTTGTGAATTTTCAATGCATTTGCGGGCAAAACTTTCATATTAAAATTTCCTACAAGGTCTTTTTTTTAGCAAGTACGCCAGGTCAATGCAAAAGCACAATATTACTTGTAACTGAAATTTTGACAGTAGATTTAATAATGAAATGTGGTGAATTTATTTTTCCTCCAGTAAACTTAAACTACTTTACCTTAAGCCTACTTTGAGGTTCCCTTGCTGGTCACTTTTCTATTGCTTTAATCTGCTGTTTTAAAGGAAAAATCAACCACAACATAAAAAAAATTATAATCGGATGTACTTGAAACACAACTTAATGCTGAGCGCATGGGCGTAACTTGGGACCTCATTTTGAGGGGACAGAATCGAATCAAACTGGGCCTAATTTTGAGAGGGGCAGAATCAAACTGGGCCTAATTTTGAGAGGATATAATCAAACTGGGCCTAATTTTGAGAGGGGCAGAATCAAACTGGGCCTAATTTTGAGAGGGGCAGAATCAAACTGGGCCCAATTTTGAGGGGATAAAATCAAACTGGGCCTAATTTTGAGGTGGCAGAATCAAACTGGGCCTAATTTTGAGAGGGATAAAATCAAACTGGGCCTAATTTTGAGGTGGCAGAATCAAACTGGGCCTAATTTTGAGAGGGATAAAATCAAACTGGGCCTACTTTTGAGGTGGCGAATCAAAATGGGCCTAATTTTGAGAGGCAGAATCAAAGTGAGCCTATTTTTGAGGAGATAAAATCAAACTGGGCCTAATTTTGAGGTGGCAGAATCAAACTGGGCCTAATTTTGAGAGGGATAAAATCAAACTGGGCCTAATTTTGAGGTGGCAGAATCAAACCGGGCCTAATTTTGAGAGGGACAGAATCAAAGTGGGCCTAATTTTGAGGGGGTAGAATCAAACTGGGCCTAGTTTTGAGAGGGATAAAATCAAACTGGGCCTAATTTTGAGAGGGATAAAATCAAACTGGGCCTAATTTTGAGGTGGCAGAATCAAAGTGGGCCTAATTTTGAGGTGGCAGAATCAAACTGGGCCTAATTTTGAGAGGGACAGAATCAAACTGGGCCTAATTTTGAGAGGGATAAAATCAAACTGGGCCTAATTTTGAGGGGGTAGAATCAAACTGGGCCTAATTTTGAGAGGGGCAGAATCAAACTGGGCCTAATTTTGAGAGGGGCAGAATCAAACTGGGTCTAATTTTGAGGGGATATAATCAAACTGGGTTCTGATTTTGAGGGATAGAATCAAACTGGGCCTAATTTTGAGAGAGGCAGAATCAAACTGGGCCTACTTTTGAGGGGATAAAATCAAACTGGGCCTAATTTTAAGAGGGGCAGAATCAAACTGGGCCTAATTTTGAGGGGACATAATCAAACGGCCTAATTTTGAGAGGGGCAGAATCAAAGTGGGCCTAGTTTTGAGAGGGTACAATCAAACATGGAGCTTAATTTTGTGGGAAGAGATTCGAAAAGTTTTCTATCCAATAAAAACGGCGTCCAGGGTTATATGCTAGATAACTGACATGTTTCCGAAATCACAAATATTACTCTTTATTACTTTGTTCCTCAGGTCCCATAACTTGTACATTTTAATAAACCTGATTTTTTGGAGGGGGGCAACCTTGCGGTGTATTTTATGTAACAGTGAAGTAAGAATATCACATTAGCACTTAATATATTTCTTTCCTTTGATTCGGTAGTTTAAACCACCATCGAATTATTCAACTACTCTCGAGTAATTTTATGAAAAGATCAAACTTTAATCTTAAAGCAAAAATTAATTTTGGTTCATTTTCATTTTCAAAAAATTTAAGTCATTTCTAAGGAATTTTAAGTCCATTCTGTAGGTAATTTTTAAAAATATTTTTTAGGTCATCAACTTTCTGGCCCTGCTCGTGAGTATATTCGAGACAGGATCCACACTATAGTAATTGTAACATGCCTCTTTTGAACAGCACAACGTCAAGCACATTTTATCCAAGATACATCCATCGCTTACAAGATGCTTTCCACTGGAAATACGACGCTCCAAATGCATTGTAGTTGAGGTTTCTTCCATGAACCTATTGATGATATACATTACGAGTGATAAGTTTATGCATAGCTAACAGGTCAGAAGCATCATCAACAGATTGTCTGCATAAATTGGCACTGCAATTAGTGAAACCATTCCTGATCTTACGGACAACCAGATTGGTTTCATCCTGGTTTCAGATTTCATTCATATATTCAGTTCTCAACAGGTTATGTAAATATATCCATGTGCGAATCTGGACGATACCGGACTATGAATACAATTTTCATATTAAAGGAAGCATTTGGCATTACCAAACTAACCGTTCTACGTAGCTCAAGTAGTACCTTATACGGACCGAAAAACCGATACTGTGGTCCATTGTTATTGATTTGGGGATCAAAGGCTGCCATATTTGTGAGTGATGTTTCAAAAATACATACGAGCAAATTCTCTTGGCACGAGCTAGATATTGGCTTTATGTAAGTTTGTATCTGCAATTTAGTGTTTGATAAAGCCAAAAGCCGGTTCGTGAATATGGAAACACCCGTTTAAGACAAGCATGGATAGGGAAGCACGAATGAAATGTTCTGTTTGGGGTATGTGTACCAAGATGGTGGCAATCTTGTGGTCCGCCATATTGAAGTCAACCTCATTTTCAAAAATGGAAGTTGGTCATGTGACATGTTAGGGTGGGCTAGAATTTCACGACAAACATGATGATGTGCTCGACTTCAACCTAAGTTGAACCACTATGCTGTTCGAACCTCAAATGATTTTCGTTAAAGATGGTTGATTGATTGATTATTTGATTGATTGGGTTTAATATACTTCCCTTTCCTGTCACTTTTTGGTTAATCCCGAGGATGTGATGAGTGGCGATATGATTATATTGATGAGGGGACACTCACAAAGAACACACATGCTCACGTCCGGATTTGAACCCGGAACCCCTGGCGTCGTTACATATGGCTTACTTGATCAAATAATTGTAACATTGTAATAGCGACAGTACGCGTTTAAAACTTTGTAAGTTTCTTTGGTGAAGCAGGCAAAGATTAATCGAATTACTATTAAAATAATGGAAAATGGTAACAAATATCAGCTAATAACATGTTGCAGGGGTGTCTCAGAAATATTTTAGTTTTTGAATCCGTCCTCTTGGGCAACATTGTTAATATTTAGTTGCCATGGAGCGCTTTACGGGGCAGCAACGTGCTTTTTGTGTTCGAGCGTTTTATAAAAATAGGTAATGATTCTTATATCATTAATTGCTGCTTGAAATCAGTTTAAATCAAGCGAAATTGAAGTATAAGAAAGGGTACCATAGCACACCACCTATTGTTAAAAATTTCGGTTTCTTTTCTTGTGTGTTTGTAAGTGGACAATTTGCATAAGTTCGGAATGGATTGCACAGATGAATGGAACAAGAGAAATGGAACAGAAGGAACGGAATACTTTGTTTGTACCGGCATCATTATAACCTGGCAGGAATGAGAGACGTCCCAAGCGCAAATGTAATTAAATATTGGGTGAGAAAGTGAAGTGAAGCATTAACTGGCCACCGAGAAGTCCCGATTTAACACCAGCGGTGCAGACCATTTACATCACTGTTAGTTAGTTTGAGGAAATTTAGTTCACGAATAATTGAATGTGAAAACATGAACGGTCGTCCAATACACTTTTCCACAAATAAAAATTTAATGTTTAAGCTTTCTTTTGGTAATATCTTTATACAAAAAAATTAAGTATTTTTTTTAATAGTTGTAAAAACGAAAATATTTCTGATACACCCTTTATAAGAAGAGAAGATACAAAATGAAGAATTCTGGTCTATGAAATATCTGTTTGGTCGATATTTGTAGGACATCGGATATAGGGTATTATCGTCACATCTCACATCGAAAAAATGTCTACAGATGTTCTTAATTGGGGTTCAGCATAGTTCAATACCGACAGCTCTCCGTTATTGATTCTTGTGACAGGGTGTAAGAGAGGAGAACAAACGTCAAACACAATCTGTCCGTAAAGCATCTTCGGAAAAGATGTATTTCTCCAGCTAGACAGGTAACTAGACAGGTAACGTCGTCAGAAAGAATAGGGAAGGGAGATATTTTCTGGAATTGCTGTCACATTTAATGTATCTCTAAATATGATGCAACAATATTTCTGTGGTTGAAAGAGAGTTATTTATTTACTTCTGCCTGTTGTTGTTTAAGTCATTTATGTGTTTAGACACGCTAATCGGGACTGAACCTACAGTTTTTACCCTTATAAAAGAGCTTTGTCTGTGCAACCAATTTGGCACTTTGCTTACCTGAGTCTCCTGTTCATTTGCTGACGAGTGTCAGACATTGTAACTGAAAACATGATAATATTACAACAATTACAGTTACATTGTTTATAAAATTGTTTCTGGTAAAATATATTAAACATATTAAAATACATATTTTACATGAGGTCTAGTTCTTACTCTTATTATTGCTGTTATTGTATTGATTACAGCAGAATAGGGACCCATAAAGAACGTAATATTATAATTTTAGTACAATTTCGAATATTTTTCATGTCCTTATCATGGTGCTTACATAATGCTTCGGATATCACTTTAAACTGTAGGTCCAGTCCCGATTAGCCATTGTGCATAAAGTGGACTGAAAGCAGCAACTCAACAACAACATTGTGCTTTAAAAGGGTTAATTGGGAAAGTGAACATGCAGAATGAAAAAATCATCAAAAAGTGTAAAATTGGTTGCAAAGTTGAACAAATATCCACTTGGAGTTATCAGAATGTTTTAACGTTCCATAAGAATTCGAAATATCAGATTTTTTGTTGCATGCCTCGTTTCATATTCCCCTAGTGCTTTTGAGAATTACAGTGAGATCCCAACTACTGTGCTATATAATTCCACCAGGGATCGAACGCCAGACCTCTTGACCACTACTATGCCATCGGGAAGACACGGTTTTTAAACGATTTCCTTTAAGTAGGATAAGTGGGATGCCTCCTTCTGCCCTCATTGTGGCATCGCCACTGAGTACGCAGATCTGTAATAAGTTGAAGTTACTATCAGAAGCATTTGACTGGATTGCTTGTAGAAGAAGATTGTGTGTGGTATTCCTTTTCATCACCTCTTCATCAATTCAATCGAATCATCATCATCCTCATCGTCGCGATTTGCTAAAACTTTTAAGAAAAAGGTATATCAACGAGCACATGATTTTTTTTCTTTTCATCCACAGAACCAATTCATAATATACATTGTATCCAACCTTTGGAAAATGTTCTAAAAATTACTTTTCAAAAGTTAATAATTAATCACCAGTTATATTCTTCTACTTTTGTTTATGTACCATGTTTAATCCGTAAAATTCAGAACATGGCCTATTTTTCCCTCGTATACGAGGAGTGTTTATTTAGGTAATTGGCAGGTTTCAATTGCAACATTATTGTACGAGGATCCCGTTAAAACGGACTACATTTTTAATCATTTCTATTTGGATATTCAATGTTAAATTTCAAAAGTTGTAAATAGGACCTAATAGTTTTTTTTTCATTTTTGCATGTATTTAATATTGCATATTTTTATCTTATCTTAGTTATAGTAGTACAGTTAGGTTCTGTCAGTGTAAATTTAATTTGCCAGGGTCCTAATTTTGTGTCTATTGCTTTCTTCCAACTCAAAAATATCTGGTAAAGCCCCTATTCAGTGATTCCGCGAAAGAATTCAACTGGTTCATGTTACATTTGCTTTTATGCTCTATTCTTCATTCGAACTACCATCCTATTTGTTGTGTTAATGTTGAAATGTAGAAATTGGAATACGAATGACATAACAAAAAATGAACGGTACAGGGTACATATTGGATTATAATTTTTCATCCCCCCCTTTAAAATGAAATTCAAAATATCAAGATATACGTATTCTCATGATCATTTAAATAAATACACACACACATGCTCGTATTACAAGGGGTCACGTCGAATACCGACAAACTTTCACAGTGCGACGATAGGAACCCTTGAAAGCTACTTCTTTCCTGAATGTATGCAACCACACACCAAAGATTCATGGTTGCCAGCAGCACATATATTTTCTGTCGGACATTGAGAAAATTTTTAATACCCTGGGGACAGACGGTGTAACCAATCAAAGCAAGAGGCGCCTCTAAAGGTGGAATGTCTCTGGGCAAAACTTAAGAAACCATTCTTCAGTGCAAATAACTTAAAATGGGATATGATGATGATGATGATGATGATGATATAGCCTATGCATAATTTAAGGGGAAGGAAGTAAACTTTTCGACACCACCATACTGGTGTCTCTACTGGCAAGCTACTGCTTCCATATGAGACAGAAAAAGTATGCGTCAGTGGCAACCATGTCGCTAGACTCGTCGAAACTAGGATTCGACAAGTAATTATTTGTATACCAACGATTGTGTGGTTGTTTTGCACACTGTAGTAGAGTAAACACGTAAACGAATTCATACTTACTAATTATAGTTTATTTGATCCATAATGAGACCAAAATATACCCGGTCTTAATTTGTTTACTACACAGAACTTGCTTTCAATTTGTTGCTTTCATTCTAAGCAGCAAATGTCCTTACTTCATGGCCTCAAACGAAACACAATTGTATTAACTTCATTTCATCTGGAATTATAAAGAACTAATCATTTATGTCAATTGTCGATGACTTTCTTGCGTTTTGCAATACATGGTATATGGTTTTCGATGCGAAAAATGTGCAAAACAGTATAGCTTATGATAGAAGACGTCTGGTGTAGTAGTTAATGTATCGCGAGTGCTCGAATGCCAAAGGCATGTTCCTATATTTTTCTGTTCATCAATCCTAATTATCGAGACAGTGGCGGCGATTTGGTTTCAAAACAGGGGAAGGGTGCGGGTGTCAAGGGCAGTTTACATTCCCATGGTAGATAAGGTTTAGCATAATGCGGGGGCAAAAGTGGGAGGCAACTGCCCACCCCACGCCGCCTCTGTATCGAGATTATTGAAGCGAAGTAGAAAATTTATTTCTGCCGTCTTATCTTTTCACACACAAATGCTAATCGGAAAGGAACTTGGACCTCTTCATGTGTGATAAAATAAATGGGGTGAACTTGTTAGGTGGTGATCTTGGAATATACTAATTCTTCGCATGGAAAGATGGCCGTGCAACATATAATTCGCTAACATCTTGCAAGGAACACGATAATGTGTTTAATTTTAACATAACTTTAACTATTTGAACCCCTTTTGGCTGGCAACAAGAGCCTCTGACCTTTTCATCGTTAAGGATCACTTGCGAAATGAAGAGCTAATGGTTCACATCTACGTAAAGATAATTGCTTAATGCCATTTATTTGAACACGGTGTGGTTGACAGAGCTACGAGCTACGGTGCCAGGGGTCCCGGGTTCGAGCCCCAGCCTGGGTGTTCTTTGTGAGTGTCCCTTCATCAATATCATCATAACATCACTCATCCTCATCGTCACGATTAGCCAAAAGTGGTATAAAAGCTAGCTAAATAACAAAAATCAATCAATCAGTCAAATAGTTTAGTTCTATGATTACGCTATCCTTGACGGGGAGTTATAATACAATGGATAATACATAAGGATTTATTGAATGGTTGAAAATAGGACAGGAATAACAGATAATGAATAATTATAAGTATATTGCAGATTTTGCGAGAAATATACGAAACTTGAATATTATGAACATTACATATTGCCTTGTTACAATAATTTTTTAAAAATAAGATGCAAATGGGACGATGCAGTTACCAATAAAAGTTGTAACTTTCTAATTTTATTCATGGTTCTTTTTTGGAAGGGGCAACAAATTACACGACGAAACAATTAAAATGTTGGGCCTCCCCGAGGGCGCAGTGGTATCGACGTCGCATTATAATCAAGGCGTCCCGGGTTCGATACCCGGTGGAGGCACATAGTGGTTCGGATCCCACTTTAAACTGTAGTTCTAGTCCCGATTAGCCTTACTGTGCAAAAAGTGGACTTAAAACACACACAAAAAAATCTATGAAAATTGTATTCACACTCTAAGGAACTTGAAAGTAATGTGCGTTGACCTGTGCAACGGAGTGATTAGCACAGCGTGCCAAGGGTCACGGGTTCGATTCAAGGCCTGAGCGTGGGTGTTCTTTGTGGGTGTCTCTTCATCAATTTAATCATACCATCATTAATCCTCATCTTCGCGACTAGCCAAAAAGTGGCAGAAAAGCGACGTAAGATAACAAATTTGAATTTATTGTAAGCCAGATATGTTCGGATTTCTTGTAATTTTGATATTTTCATAAAATTTATCTTTTTTCCTTGAAATTCTACCCGATTTTCCCTGCGTGAAGGAAAATTTATTTTGTGGGGACTTGTTTATGTGGTGATCCGAGCCCCTGTGTAATCTGCCTTCATTGAATCGAACCAGGAACATCTTGAAAGAGGAAGAACTTGTTCGTGGCATTAGTTTAAACAACAACCCCATCAATAGCCTAGATAAACTTAGGAAAATATGGAAGGAGCGGACTTTGAACCTGTAACGTTACGAACACGAGTCCGTCACCTTAACCTGAGTTGAACTAGGTCAAGGTCGCTCAGATTGAACGAGTAACTTGCTACTCGTTGATAGTGCTGCACCCTCTTGCCAACACTGCACCTTTCATCGCGGGCGCGGTGCTTTATGGAAGATGGATTGGGGGTGTGGTGGACAGCACCACCCTGCAAGAGATCCAACCACGCACGCACAACTAAGACGTTGTCTCTGCGATCCATAAACAACAATTTTAGATCCATTGATATCGATCCAGCTACCGCCCAAAGCTTCAACCCTTCTAATCGACTCGAAATCTTTACGCACGTGTCGTACCCACAGGTACTGACGTGCGCATCTATGAAAACTCGAATATTACGAAACGAACATTTTTTCAGGCAAGACTTGGCAACCCTGCTAGGTAGTGTTGCGGGGGTGGAGGGGAGAAGCGCGGAAGTGCCGTTGCTATGGCAAGGATACTTGCGCCCGGCCCTTCCCCTCTTTTCCCCCCTCCCCTGACCTCCCCGCACACGAGAGCACACTCCTGCTCTCTCGCTCCTCGGTACCCGAACGTCTCTCCAAGTCGTGTTTTGGCGGCGGGCCGTGTGGCGGCGCTAGTGCAGAGCAGTGGAGTTTTCGTTCGTCTTGGCTCACGGCATAATTACACTAGGTGTGTGTTGACTGCGGTGTGACGTGGTTGTGGATCTTGTGTGTGTAAATTTTTCCGCGCGATATTTCGTTGTCGATCCCGTGCAAGCTCTCGGATAAGCGTGACAGTATGGGGACTGTACCAACATCTGTTTTATGCATCGTCGTCATCCTGTCCGTCAGCTTTTTCGGTAAGTAAACTAGAAATATTATATTTTATGTGTGGTGGTTATATTTTTCGTGCAGGGACGCATCAGCTGTGCAGTAGCGAGACAGACCCGCTCGAAACGGGAGCAGCATTTGCCTCCTAGTGCGGAACCGAAATAGATCATGGGTCGGTCGTTGTTTCAAGCGAAAATAACACACCCAGAACGATATTTGTTATTCAAACGTCATGCTATCGTCAGTTCTGCCCCCTTTAACAGCGAATCATCGACGTTCTTGATTGACACATCAACTGCGCTATTGTTTTCTTTCATGCAGCAAGGATTTTAAAGGGTCAAGGAAGCTGTCAAAATAGGGGGAGACACTCTTGGGGGGGGGCGGGTTGAGAACTGAAGCAGGTCTTGACGAGTTCAGATCTCATGCCCTAGCGTGTAACCAAACCGGGTGAAGGAGTAAAAAAAGATTCCAATTTAGATTGCTCCCTCCCAAAATCCGCAGTGACCACAAACGAGCTGTTTTCGGAGTAGCCCAATTTTGACTCCCCCACACACGTCCGGATTTCACGAACGCCAAGAAGCACATTTCTAGAGATAAAAACACTGTTTAATACACGAAACAACAATATTTAATGTAGTGACATGGTGATATCGCGTTTCGTGATCCTGTATCAAACCATTTTAACACAATTTAATGCTTATACGATCACGATTTTAACGTTTGATATGAAGGTTTCCGCCTAGACGAACTTATCTCTAAATGTTCATCATAATTTTCGTTCTCAGTGAATAGTACCTCGTTAATTGCTAATACAAAAACACGTGAAATGTGACCACGTGTACTTTTTACTCGCCGCACCCCTACGCGGGAGACGAGTGGTTACTGGTACTGCTAGGTGCATAAAATACCTTCGGTTCGATTCTAGGCAAAGTTGAAAGTGACTGCATTTCACGCCCATGGTTAAAGAGGACAGACGCGCTGTAACATGTACATATTACACGGTTTTGTCATTTAAAGCCCCGTGCCTTTGTCACTGCGACCGAAGGATGAAGCTATCTAATGTATTGTGATTTTTGTCTTCCTGGCTGTAATAGAAATCTGATGCATTGCGAACGTTTCAAATTCAAGAACGGAGTTGTGAGTAAGTAGTGATTTGTTCAGAGTTGTTCATCGGGGAGGGTGGACGAAAGTAAAGGTTAATTGAGAGCGAAGATGACCGTGAAATTGGGTCTTCGTGGAAAATTTTAGGGAGGTTTTGGAGTTGTGTGGATAATTAACTGTGAATAAGTGTCATCCATCATATTAAAAATATCGCTCAACTTGTTCTAGTCTAGTCAGATAAACTAGAAACATATTTATGCCTTCTATCAATGTGCTACTCTAAATTCTTAGTAGCACGTGTACTGGTTTAGGAAACAAATATGCTTTTACTTCTGAGGACTAGCCGTTTACGTAAAGCGTTACAAAATCAAGGTTGTGGGTTCGAATCAAGGCCAAGTCGTTTGTGTTTTTCCACTCTGTGTTATAATTCAATCTCAACGCTGTTTCTATTTTTGTTTTTACGTCGCTTTCTACCTTTCTCGGGTAATCGTATCGATGAGGATAAGTGGTAAATCGAGGGGGAAAAATATATGGCTAACGCAAGATTCGAACTCGGGGCATCTCTCGCGGTTAATATGAGGGGGTACGACGTGAGCCGAAATGATAAACAATTCGCACACATGAATTTGGATTGTGTCCCATAGAAGGGAAAAGGTACAGTGCTCTGGAACGCCAAAAATATCTTGTAGAGTGTTTCGTATTGATCAGCTTGATATAGTTACGCCAACAAGAAGAGTGTAAGTGTGAAATGAAACCATTTTCAGAGGGAAATTATAAGTAATGCCGTGATGAAGGCGAAAACAATATCATTTGGCTTGGGCCGTACTAACATTGACTTTTTTCAGTGTGTATGCGGTCTTGCCTGAAAAAGCTGTCTCACCAACAACATAGCACAGAGTGAATGCTAAATTCAATGTCCAACCTCGATCCATTCTACAGATCAGACATCTTTGCAATTTGTACCCTCAATTTCTTCCTCTAAACACACACTGGTACCATACTACCCTTTAAACACATCTTGCTGTTGTTGCGTTATTACAAACATATTAACGGAATTCTTCTCCATGATTAAGTTCATGTTGCGCACAAATGAAGTAATCCGGACTAGATCTACAGTTGAATGCGGTCCACTCCACGTGGCGGCTAACGCACTACAGTAAGAAAGGTCCTACGTTCGAGTCCTCGTTAAGGCTTACATGTTTCATATTTGTTTCAGTGTATGTTTTGTTACTTCATCGGGAGCGAATGCAGAATATAGAGAATGTCTGAAATTTCGTTAATATTTGGTATACTAACTAAATTTGGCCTTCTAATCACGAAGCTGTTGTTAAAATGCGGGGTCACGTCTTGAAATCGTGGAAAAAGCTGATGTAAGTTCAGATTTTTTAAAGCTGTATCGCATTGTTTTACGAACACAATTTTAACTAAGCTTGCCTAACCTAACCTTACCGGAAATGGTTCGTGGGGCTACCCGTTCATAATGTACTGATCAGAAAGCCAAAATTAGTTAATCTACCAAAACGAAATGCAAGATACTTTCTTACCCTAACCTTACCGGAAAAAAGTTTCGTGGCGATATCCGTTAAATCTTTTCCCAATTAGCACATATTGTAACAAAATATAAATTTGTAGCACTAGCATCCTCACTGTCCAAAACGCCATTTTTTCTAGAAGAACGCTCGAACACCGTTGACAAACCTACCTCTAATCAAAGTCCGCATTCCACATGCTCTTCTACCTCGTCGTTATCACTGTCCAAGCAACAACTAATGCTCTGCAAGTAACGAAGGAACAGTGTAGCAACGCTGTAGACAGCCTAAGGAATGCCGAACGTCACTTGTTCATATCATCAAACATGGTTGTTATGTTTATGTATGGAGAATGATTGCGGTAATGAAGAACGTAATTTTGCAACATATATAGACGTAAGTGTACAATTTTTACACGTGGTCCCCAAATCTTAATTCCAGATACGTTACCAGGACTGCACATTTAGTGAGTGTAAGAAGTAGGAGAGGAATTGGAGACATTCTCTATATTGTGCATTCATACCCTTCATCATCGTGATTAACGTAGAGAGGCAGTAAAGCGACGCAAAAATAGGAAAGAAAAAATGAAGTGAGGATATTAACTATACAGAATCCTTAGTTGGGGATTGTTCACTTTTACGTTTTGAGACACCACTTCTGGCCCGCAGCTATGTGGTAATCATGCATGTCCCAACTTACGCTACAACAGTTGATAGTTTTGTGGCGATTAAAAGTAAGAATTGGATCAGGGTGGAGGGAGTTGTCTTTTCGGAAAATTTGAATGTGGAATGAATTGTAAAGTCTTTGCCTTGTAATCAAGGAGTCCCGGGTTCGATAACCGGTGGAGGCACCTAGTGGTTCGGATCCCACTTTCAAGTGTAGGACGAGTTCCAGTTAGTCTTACTGTGCATAAAGTGAATTTAGAACAAGAATTCAAATTCAAAGTTTTCCATTGTGAATATGTACTACTGCTTTACAAGTGTTTCGTTTTTTCATACTTTCTTACTCCCTCTGTCCCATAATTATAGTCCGGTATGCCAAAATGGTAGTACAGAAAAGACAGACGAAGAGGCAGATGGAAAGCACAATTTGTACTGATCCTTGAGTAATAAAGTTGTATGACTCATTCTCGTGTTTCATGTTCTTCTTCTGTATACACAAATGTCACAGTTTGAATATCGGATAAGTATTATGACACAACAAACAAAAATGTACCGGACAATAATTATGGGACAGAGGGAGTATCTTTGTCCTTCCAATGTCCTCTCTCTTCTCTGACGCGGTTCTCCTGGTGATAAGTGTTGTTAATTAATTCAAGCAATCAACTAATAAAAATAAATAAGATAAGAAAGCTCAAATACTATGAAAGGACGAAATACAGCAAGTAACAACTGCAGTCTCCGTCGTTTAAAATACACCGTGTCATTTGGTAATCAAATGTCGGGCTGGGTTCGGTTCCTTGCTTTTGTAGTAAATATCGACACTACTCTCATAACTAGACACCGGATAAAGGGAAGGCCTTTTTTATTTTTCAACACGGATCATGGAATAAATAACAACAGTGTTGATAATTATGTTCCACCAACAAGATTACATGGTTTTGACTTCCCTTTTCCAGCCCACATTCCCTTTCTTTCACTTTTTAGAAACATTTTCCTTTCTGGTCCCCTTTATTTACTAATTTTTCAGCCTACATTCCTTTATCCTTTTAAAAACAATTTCCTTGGTGCCCTTATTGACAAGATATCAATTATTTCGTACGACTGTATTTTCCCTGAACTAAACATTCAAAAATTGTCTATTTGGTATAGTTTAGAGGAAAGAAAGGACAAGCACCTTGAACAAAACATTCAACAATTCTCTATTTGGTACAGTTTAGAGGAAAGAAAGGACAAGCGCCATCTACCTTAGCTTCCCTCCATGAGTGTTGGGAGTCCTTTGCAGCGATTGTGAAGACAATGCGATCTGGGCTTACGCAGCAACAAACGCATTGTAAGCGGCACGCCTGTTGGATTGAAAGTGTACTTATCTGCTAGATTTAGACTTTTATTGCGAAGTTTTTTTAGAATAGTTTTAACTTAACTGTGTGACAGTATTGAGTGTCAGTGAAATGGCCAAGCCAGGTATAAGTGGCAGCAAGCTATGGAATGTGGTAAGATGTTTCATCCAAACTAAGGATTATTCGCTGAACTTTACCTTCAAAAAAGGAAATAAAGAAAGGAATATAATTACTTTTTTAAAATGAAAGTACAATATATATCATTCTTATATAAAAAGGGATACGTTAATACGAAATAAAATGTATCCCTTTTTATATATGATGGGGCCGGCCCCCGCGGTGGAGTGGTTAGCACATCGCGCTGCAACGCCAGGGGTCCCGGGTTCGAATACTGGCTTGGGCATGGACGTTTGTGATGTCAATTCATCAATTTCATATCATCACTCATCCCAATCTTCGCAAATTAGCCAAAAGTGGCACAAGAAGTGAAGTAAAATAAAGCAAATCAAATTAAATTATATATGATGGTATATATTGCGCTTTCATTTAAAATAGTATTTGTAGTGAAGTGCAAAAATACTATAGTCCTTTACTTTACCTTTTTTTGGAAATAATTTCCCCTTTGTTGTCCTTTTTAGAGGATTTTTTTCCCTTTAAAATCCGGTCTCTATTCATAACGTTGGAAACTTGGAATTACTTCTGATTCAATAGCTACGTCTCCACCGACAATTTTTGCTTTCGTCCTGTAATCATAGGGTCCCATGTTTAATCTCCGGTGTCACATTGAACAGTGGTTCGGTTGTTCCCTAACTTTATATATTTTTTGTATTTTCTATCTATTTTTGTTATGACTTTTCTGCCAGTCGCGACGATGAGGGTGAGTGGTGATTAGCGCAAAAGAGTACTCATGCCGGGATTTGAACCCGAAAACTCCTGTGGCTACATCGATAGTTACCACTTAACGTGCTGTCCACCGAGCCGGCACACTTTAAACTGTAGGTCCAGTTCCGATTAGCCTGTCTCAGCATAAAGCGGACGTAGGACTTTTTTCCGCCTAGAATTGTCAGAATGGTTCAGCAGTTGCTTATTACATTAAAATGCTTCACGGGTAATGACAGTGAAAGTAAAGGCGAGAAATCTATTACGGCTGAAATCGCAACTGATCGTTTGCCGTAACATCCGCGCTTGGACAAAAGGGGTAGCTCACCCTTTTGTATCGTCCGTCAACAGGGATGAAATCAGCCGTACAAAAATCTAAATGCCTCTTCCAAAAAGCTCCCCTTTCCTCTTGAAGGTCTTCTCCTGATTGGACTCGCCTGTGATTGTGAGTTCGCTCCAAGTGTGGGCACGTCTATTATTCAATTGCATCAAACATCTCCCCTATTGTGATTCACCCCCCTCTCTCCTCTACGCCGCCTCACACTCGGTTTAATGACAACGGGCGTGGTGGGTGTTGGAGGGGGACGACCTTCCCCCTCCCTAACCCCCATCCCCTTTTGTCCAAGAGGAAGACGGTAGTTGACCCACTATATTGTGGCTCACAGCTGCTGGTGTTGATGTCGCAGCCTCGCAAGAACTATAACCCTTCCCTTGAAGCTATTTCGACTCCGGGGTAGTTTCCACCCCTTCGTACAGTACCATGCTGAAGTACCCTCCTTAAAGGGATAATCTAACCACGGAAATAATATTATGTACGCCTTCCGAAGGCCGGCGCGATGAAGGCTACTGCTTTATTGATAGCCCAGTCATACACTTTTCGATTTTCAATAACCTTAAACGGCTCGATGGGTAATTTGTTCCAGAGCATTATGAAAACGTAACCTGTTTTACGAACATGCACCGTTAGAAATAGCTTGGTCCATATATCTCAAGACCCGAAGTTAAAGCTACGATTTTATTAAAGGTAATCGTCGCTGGATAGAGATGTTACAGAGAACGTGTTGTACGCTCCTGTTCACATAAAGTGGCATACTTTATAGGGTCGAACAGTTGAAGAATGTGCCACTTTATCTGAACAAGAGTGTACAAATCGAGACCAGAATATTAAGAGGTACAGGGTTCGATTCCCGTTACGGCACATTGCATAGTGGTTTGGATGTAGATGAACTCCTCTATTAGCCTATTTGAGCTTAAAGTTGTAACTACCCTGTTTGTTTTATATTCTTAAGTTATTAAGATATGTTAATGTTTGTTACTTCGAATAATATTAATTATATCACAGAAACTTTGTAGGAAAAGCCGTCGGTTAAATTCAGTGAACTTCAATCTTCAAAGGTCCCGGGTTCGATACCCGGTGGAGGCACAAAGTGTTTCGGATCCGACTTTAAATTGTACGCCCAGTCCCGATTAGCCTGTTCATAAAGTGGAGTTAAAATGACAATTCAGTCTTTAAAATGCGGCACATCTTACTACGGATGACGTCACTTAAAATTTGCCAGACCAACTAAATGGGCCTACCTATATATTCCCACCAGTGGCGCCGATTGGGTTCCAAAACCGGGGGGAAAGATGCAAAAACTTGGGGTGGGGTCAAATACAGTATATTTCCCTTTGTAATAAGGTTTAGCATAGTGCGAGGGCAAAATGGGCGAAAAGTGGTGGGACAACTGCGCCCTCTGGTACCCCTAATCGCCGCCACTGATTCCCACCTAAAAAAGTGGGGAGGGATGTTGAAATTAAAAATTTGAAAAACTGAGAGACGGACACTAAGAATAGTTGTTTTTGTTTTTTAATGGGGTACAAGAACGTACTCAGTGAGAATTACACAACGTTAATTCTGAATGTAGTTGTGTGTTTACTTGCTAGTGATTGAAATGCTACAAGAGTTGTTATTTCATCCTTTCAAGTAATAATTGCCTAATCTAAAGAGCCGTCCCCGTGCCGGAGTGGTTAGCACATCGCGCTACAACGCCGGGGTGCCGTGTTCGAATCCTGGCCTGGGCATGGATGTTTGTGAGTGTCTATTCATCGATTTCATCATGTCATCACTCATCCCCATCTTCGCAAATTAGCCAAAAGTGGCACAAAAAGCGAAGAAAATAAAGCAAATCAAATCGAACCTAATCTAAAGAATTAAATGTGTATGTTGTTACACATGTTTAAAATGTTCGTAAACTTATACTGGGTGAGTCTTTTAAAAGAGGCCCGTGGAAAATGTGCTCCTTGCTTGTAGGCAATCCTGGTACACCGAAGAGAAGAGCGGGGCAGAGAACAGTCCAGGATATGTCATGTCATGTTGTCGAATATGCTTGCCACCGATATCCTGGACTGTTCTCTAACCCGCTCTTCTCTTTGGTGTACCAAGGTTGCCTACATGCAAGGAGCGCATTTTCCACGGGGCCTCTTCTAAAAGACTCACCCAGTATATGATGAAAGTAAAAGTGGACATATAGTGTTGTCTGATCTTTGGATCTTGCTTTTTGTTTTCTTTTGAATTACCCAGCAAGCCTTGAGAAATAGAACTACTCGTATGTCTCTTTCTCCGGACGTAGAGAGTAGGGCGTTAATTTTGTCAGTGGCGCCAACATGTATGGGTCCGTGGGGCCAGAGCACATCCAGTATTACGTATTATATTTATATATGTTATTGTGATTCGTGATGCAGTTCTAACAAAACCTCTCCTCTCCGGAATTTTTTGGTGGTGGGATTTTTTAGGCGCAGATTGTTAGTGGGGGAATCCCCCCTGCTCCCTCCCCCCGTATTTCGCAGCCTAACGTAAGGATGCATTCATTTTTGGTGTGCATAGGTTTTACCAGATTTTTTGGTGAACTTTGTTTGAGCCCACCCAGTGTTTTTTCAAATGCTGGCGCCCCTGAACTTTGTGACGTCACGTGACAAGTTATACTAGTAAGTGGAGGAACGTTGAAAAGTGGACAAAACTCGGAGACCAAGAACGTGACAGGGAATTAGAAGACGAGACCGAGACTATGCCAAGTCTCGTCTCGGCTCGATACAATGCCTGTGGTAAGTTCTTCAATTATGCTTCTTCGTAAGAGAAAACTGTGTTCACTGAAACGTGCGCCCCTGTGATTAAATTTGGGTGTTCATTTCCATTTCACTCCATCCTTACAAATGCATTTCTCGTGTTTCCCCGTAGAAGATAATGCACCGCGTTTCTCTTTTACGATCTGCATCCTGCTTTATTTCCTCCATCCCTCTTTCCGTTGTCGGTTATGTCTTCTCGGTTAACCACTAGTTGAGTCAAGGACTTAGTTTTGATACCCGGTTTCCCAATATTCCATTTTCAGAATAGATTTCTAATATATTCCCTTTGTTACACGTACTCATATATGGAGACAAGAGATGACCCTTTGCGACGACACCCAAATGTCCCTTCCAGAGTACACCCTGGACTGCATTTAGCAGACTAGCGAGGCTCTGGTGTGTGGGTCCATGGCCAGTATGATTCTCTATGAGACTTGTGTTGTCCCTTCATCTCAACACCACTTATCCTTATCTTCGCAGTTAGGCAGAAGTGGCAGAAAGGCGAAGTGAAATAAGTCGTTCATGTATTCACATATGGAGACAAGAATACCAATTACACTGTCGCCTTGTACTGAATAAGTGTTGGAGGGATATAGGTTCACGTTCTTTGTGAAACTGTACACCCTGTCCTGATTAGCCTATTTGACCATACATTGAACTCAAACAAACAAGAATGTGAAGATGCCAAACCCCGTGGCGGAGTTGCACATCAGGACGCCAGGGGTACATGGTTCAAATTCCGTCCTGGACATGGTTGTTCTTTGAGAGTCTCTCTTCATCATACAATCACTCATCCTTATCGTCGCGATTTGTCAAAAGTGAAAGAAAAGCGACGCCAAATATAACACAAACCAAAAAGAATTACAAAGCAAATCTTGTAGTCCAGGCACTTTTCAGAAGTTTTGATTCCACTGTAAAATGTAGGTTGTCAGATCCAGCTACTGAAGGCTCAAAGTCCCGGCTAGAAAGGCAGAAGTGGACTTCGAACAAGCAAAATGCATAAAGACATACATGAAATCAGGCATGGGGTATAATGATTCAAGTTTAAAATAAACATTTGTCAGAGACCTATCACCACAAGCTAGCCATATTTAGGGTGCTAGTGTAAGAGTGATTCTTTGCACGCCGACCATGATCCGTTGCCAAGTGAATCAATTAACCTATTAATGAAAGCAGTCCGCTTCTGTGTCTGGGTTCTGCTTGAGAGTACTCTTGCACCGATGTGCATGTCGTTCATAATCTTGCCTCAGTACCGTTGTAAGCTTCAGTGTCATGTTTTTCTATTAAACAATCTTTTCCTTCTTTGATAGTCGAGACATAACTTCTCCAACTACTTGTATATTAGTTCTCTCTGCTTTGAGTTCATGGTTCATTCAGTAACCTACTCCAGCATCAACACTTCCTTTAACACCACAACCAAGTGCTCGATCATGAATTAGGTTTTCACCAGGTTTACATGTCCTCAAACTTATCTCCTGCTTACTGACTATCTTCCTTACATTCTTTCTTCTGGTTTCCCGTGCCTTCCTATTTTTGCCAGTCTGACTGTAGAATTAAAACTTTTATTTTCTTTGTTGCATTCCTCCATTGTTCCACCTTCTGATAGTCCTCATTTTATGTAGCTCTTCCAATTCACATCTCGTCTTTCTCCTTGCTCCTTGTTTCCAGTGCCTTTGTATTTAGTCCAGTTGGGCTGTAGAACTGATAAACTGCATTTCTCCCTTGTTCCTGCTCGTGCTACTACGCCAGGGGTTCCAGGCTCGAATCCCGGTCTGGGCATGGGTGTTTGTGAATGTCCATTCATCAATGTCATGATAATTTCATCATATCATCATTCGTCCTCATCTTCGCGATTAGCCAAAAGTGGCAAAAAGGCGAAGTAAAACAACAAATCAATCAATCAATCAATCCATTGTTCCTGCGTCTCATAATGTTCCCATTTCTCTGTAACTTTACCAATCCACATATTTTCTTTCTTCTTGTTCCTTGTTTCCTACCTTTGTATTTACAGTAGTCTGTCTGTAGAAGTGATATATATTATATTCTTATTTCTTTCTTGCATTTCTCCATTTGGTCCTCTCCATTTATCTTCATTTCATGTCTTCATGTCTTTGCAGTCTCCCAATCCTCATCTCTTCTTACTTCTTGGTCCTTGTTTCAAATATCTTCGGGACTACTGCAGCTGTCCGACTGTAGAACTGATAGATATTTATTACATTCTTCTTCCTTGGTTGCTTTTCTCAATTTTTACTATGTTATGTTATTGTCTTCATTTTGCTATAGTTCTCCTAATCCACATCTTTAGCAATTTGTTTCATATACCCCCATTCTGGTTCCTATTCTTAAACTTATCATTGTTTTCTTTCCCACACTTATCCTCCTGATCTTCCTCGATCAATTCTGCAGCCAAGAAATATCATTCTCCACAACTTCATACTCTTGTCAATACGCCTAGTTTTATGCTGATAGGCTGTATTACAATTACTCTTCCAATCTTGTAATGGAAGCATTCTGGTTGCAACTGTTGAATCGGTGCTTACGTTTCCTTCCATTGTACGCGCGTGAGCAAGCACTCCGGGTCACTTAGCACAAGATTCTCGCTTTCCTGTTCATTTGCCGAGGCGTTTGTTTTGTCCGGAAGGCTGAAGGGCCTCGGGTCGTGTCTGAGTGCAGGAGCAGGTGTCGCGCTCCCCAATCGTCATTAACCAACTTGTCTGGAAGATTGATTGGTTCTGTCGGACCAATTGCACCCCGCTCTCCCTAGATTTGCTCCTTCCGCTCGATGAAACCAGACTCCATATTAGCTTCCTTGTGGAGAATCTGGTTTGGCTGGCGACTTCTCAATAAGGTTTTCAAGGCAGTTCTATTAGAGTTGTTTTCCCTTTGCAACTCTTCCGAAACGCTGACCCTCACGGCTAGTTGGTTCTTTGTAGTATTTGCTTTAGTGAAGTTTCCAAGAAAAAACTAAGAACTCTTATGAGATTGACGTGTTTGAGTTTTCAGGTATAGCTTGTGTATTTGAAACGGGGAAAAGTACTGATAGAAAATCTTCTTGTTTTAATGTTTTATCTTTCAGTTTTAATGTTTTATCTTATTTACACTTGTTTTTTGTGTCGACACAAGGAGTGATGGAAAAAGGGGGGGGTTGTAAAAGACGAGACGAGACCTAAACCAGACTCGTCGAGACGAGACCGAGAGTAAACCCTTCGAGAACTTTCGAGACTAGACTTATACACTGTCCCAGCTAACTGTGGAGCATGGTCGCGCATAGCGTCAGAGAAGCGAGGGAAATCTATTGGCCAGAGTGAAGCAGTACACGCTACTCAATGGCTGGTAGCTGCAGTCGCTTTCCTCCCCTCCACGCAATTCTGTTCCTCTCACGTGTTAATTGGTGAAGCCGTCTCACGTCACTACTTGAGCAGAGACTTGAAGTCGATACGTTGAAGCGCCTGTATTATTATACTATTAAACGTATTATTATATTTATTAATAACTTAATAATACTCAGCGGTGAACGATGAGACTCGGTGAAGTACACAGACTCCTCTCAGGTACAGGGATAATGTTAGGCAAAGACAATATTCACAGCACAGAGAAATAAAACCACATTACTGCAGAATGTATAAACTGAAAGGTTTTATTCTTTATTTATTTCAATTATAATCCAAATATACTTGAGACGAAGGCGAGGATTTCGCTTGTCGATGAATTGATTCAACTAAAACGCATAAACTCAATACGTGGCTATCGGCATGCCTATGATCATATAGATCTAGCTTGCACCCCGAACTACCATACCAAGATGTATGCCCAATACCGAGGAGTTCCTTTTAAGTTTAAAAGCTTCGTCGTTTTATACTATTTCGAGAACACAGATCAAAGTACAGATGAATCACTCACTATTTACAAAAAGATGCAACCAACAAAACTGACATCTATACATGTTTAGAAATACAAATTCTTATAGTGCACTCTCGCAAACATGAAGATACATTAATCTACTCATAATAGAGCATAAAATACAATAAACAAAAGATATACATTACAAACAAGGTGGATATTACGTATAATAACAAGAAAATTACGCTCTCTTTCACAAAAATAAATATATTAGTGACATATTTTCTACTGGTGACGTCACATAAAAATATGGATCATATCAAAGTCGTTCGCTGCTCCACAGTTAGCTGGGACAACGTATAGACCAGATCCTCCGATATTTGCAGAGACGAGACCAGGACAAGACCATTCGAGACTTGTCGAGACGAGATCATCCCCTCTTCCTTTTTACGACATTTTTTGGGATACTTCTGCACTTTTTGCGTTACTCAGTAATATTAAGGAAAAAAGTATTAATTTTGTTTATAAGACACCGATGTTACAAACTGTAAACGTACGTTTTTCGAGACATTTTGGATTCATGTTCAATGTTTTTTTGTTATAAAACTAAGCTTTTTATGTGGACCAGTAATCAAGAGGTTCAGAGTTCCATCCCTATTACATAGACATTACACAGTTGTTCGGACCCCATTTCAAATTGAAGGTCCAGTCTCGATTAGCCTAACTAAGGATAAAGTGGACTTAAACCAAGGGTATGCGGAGTGGTTACTAGATCCCCAGGTGTTCCGAGTGGGAATCTGGGCATGGTTGTTCTTTATGGGTGTAATTTCATCATATCATCACTCATCCTCACCTTCGGGATTACCCAAAAGTGGTGCCGTGCCATGGCGGAGTGGGTAGCACAGCACGTTAAGACGCCAAGGGTCTTGGGTTCGACTCCCTGCCTGGGCATGGATGGTCGTTGTGTGTGTCCATTCATCATATCATCATTCATCCGCGACGCCAGGGGTCCCGGGTTGAAATCCCGGCCCGGGCATGGGTGTTTGTGACTGTCCATTCATCAATTTTATCATGTCATCACTCAAAGTGGCACAAAGCGAAGCAAAATAAATCAGTTGGTCTTGACCATCATTTTCATCGCCTTAATTAACGTAGACAAGTGAAAAGGGAATAGAATTACTAATTAACTGAACACTGGTTCGGTTCCCACTCGCACAGTCTAGAGATCGGAATGTGTCATGAATGGTGACAGGGAAAGCATTGAAATGCATAGATTTCAATGCAACGTACACGAATTTCTGTCGATTACCTCCGCAAGTAAGCATTGCAGGAATGGCTCCACCGCATAGTCGAAGGTCCGCGGAGTCGACACACTATGTACGTATTTGAATGCGATCACCCGCTCAAATGAGATGGCACTTGTTGCTTGCGGACGAATGTGGGTCAGTCACTTGATACGCATCGAACCATATAATGTTGAACTTATTGGACATGGTGTTCCAAACATGTATTGTGCAGAATCACCAAGGACGCGAAGTGTTTGTGTGTAGAGGTTGCGGCGGTGGGCCGATATGACTGTCACGCGAGCGAACCAGGTTCGATTCCCGCTGGCTAATCTGATGCCCCTCTATAAGCAGCTGTGAGGCTCACACAGCTTCTCTTTAACAGGCATCTGGGAAGAAATGGTGCAAAGGCGGTTGGAGCGTGCAGTTGATCACACCACCTCTCTTTCTCCACACTCATAGTGTGCTTCGTGGCAGGGCACAATGATACGTAATATACGGGATTAAAGATGTGGGGTAATACAGTTGAGGTGGCATGTAAAATAATATGGTGATAGTCACAAAGTGACGTCTGAAGGAAACTTCACAGAATATTACCATTCTGTGTATGAAAAGTGAAACTAGAGATTGTTGTTAGTTTGCAATCACTAGAGCAAGTATTGTTCCGACTATGGAAAACTCTGAGTTTGAACATTGAGAGAGGAATTTAACAAAATTTTAAACAAACTGTCCCGTGCCATAAAGGCAAAAATGAGGGTGTTGAAGTAGGATTTACATATTCTCGACATCGGCTACGGTCACCTCTCATTGTTGCCCCAGGTATCTATTAAAGACTAGGTGGGCCCCAGAACCACTTTATGCGTGTACAGAGTCGAAGAAACGCCTACCTGCGATTACCCACCTAGGAATTCGAACCCAACTCTCCTGCGTGCCAAATTTGACACATTACCGACTGAACAGTATAATTTACAATAGTGCGCAGTCATGGTAATGCATATTTGGCACGGTGCGTGGCAAATGTGGGTTTAATTTTCATAGTAATAGCCTACAGGGGTAGAACACGAGGAAGTTATTTTAAAAAAAAGAAAGGTAGATGAAGGAAGTGTTGTCAGTATCACTCTCCGGCAGCTTACATCCCAGTGGTGTTTCATCAGCTTTCGTTGGATGAGTATATTTTGGTCAAGCTACTATATAAATATGTGAAAGGACTCCCTTATTATAATCGAACTTCACTGGGATCATTTACTGTTGCTATGAGACATTGGAGAAATAATGAATTTCCACTTGAAAATCGTGACGTATTTTGCAAATTAAGTGGTTGGATCCAGTGTCACACACATGATCAAATGTTGGTAATTTTTGACCCACGTGAATTAAGAGATGATTTAGAAATGGTGTAATTGGATTAAAGAAGTATATGCTAACTTGAAGACTGTTTATTGCAATATACACTTTGTTGGGGTTGTCAGTGAACATCAAAGTTTCGCATAGTAATGTACGATGAAAGGTATGGGAGATATTGGAAATTTGATAACATTATATAACGCCAGTATCGAATCGCCATTGACTACGCTATGAAAGCCAACCTCTATGGCGCAATGGTAACCACGGGCCCTAATTTAATTTAGGTATGGAATGTTCATTGTGTTTTGTTCCTTAATTTGTTCACGAAGGCACAATTAGAACTCATGATCGATATTACCCAAAATGGATAAAGGAAAGCAATAGGAAAATAAGAAACATACCTTTATGATACGATGCAATATTTTTCCGTGTTTTGATTTTAGCGATATACGAGGGATGTTCACAAAATACGTTCAGCTTGCAAATATTGCCACTGCAGCGCTACGGTCACTATGGTGCGCATTGGTACCGAGGTAGTTGATTCTTTAGCAAGGTACGGATGCCCTTTGCAGACATTCGAACAGCGTTTACGCATCGTAATGCGAGTTTATAATGTTTAAGAAACTCTAGAATCGGCGGTTCCTCAACGACAATGGGATTCAAGAACCTGTTACCACGTTGTTTGCATCGCAGACGGCATCATTCTACGATGAATGGATAGAAGCCCGCTACAAGAATTGCTTCAACAATAGTTGTTACTATGTCGAAAAGCAGTGTATGCCTCAAATGCCGATATACGTAAATGTTATTCTTGTTTTTGTTTTGGCGATTTGGGTCTCAATGACAAATTTCTCTGATGTCAAGATTTAGGCAAGGAAATGTATACAGAGAAGTGTGGTTGCTTGAACCATCTCATAATGAAGGTACGAACTGAAATGTTAAGTATCGTGAACATCGTTATATATATTGCCGAGAAGATATATCATCTGATTGATATCGCCAAGACGATACTTTTTCCCAAATCGTGAAATATTGGCTAGAGCAAGGTAGAACTGAACTATTCAAAGAACCTAGTGAATGGTTTGTAATCAAATACTCACGCCTTCCATTGACAATTGGAACAATGCTTTTGAAACCATAAGAAAATTATCAAGGGGATATAAATTATGACAAACGTTTGACAGAAACTACTCTTTGGAAGAAACTTTGAGCCGAACTTGAATTAATATTGAACAATATTTAAGTCCTGTCTCATTTTTGTGTCGTGATGAATTGTCTAGCGACATACGGTCTAAAATTTACGGTTGACACTTGTTGTTCCGAGGGAAAATTGCTTTTGCAAGCATCATGAACATATTCAAGAGCAGAGTGAATGTTTAGCTGCCTATGTGAAGAATAAATACAGAGGTCCAATATATGACGTCACCAGGCATGGTGAATGGAATCGACTTTTCCAGAATATTTTTCGTCTCCCTCTCTTAGCACACTTCATGGAGCATTCATTTTTCCTTTCGTCGCGCCTGGAATTCTATATCCAGGCAATGTGTATACACACATTGGAAAGAACAACATAACAGCGTGTTTACCTATGAACTGAACAGTTGAACGAATCTTTTCAATAAAAGTGTCCGCTGTGGGAAGTTTCCCATCCGCGACAACAAGGCATGGTGAGTTTATTTTTTTCTCGAGAAAATGTTTTTTTTTTCGTTCTTCCTTTGTCCGACTGGCAAAAACTGAAAACTTGCCTTTTCAATCAGATCAAATAATACGAGAAAGACATTGACTGGGTCTCCAGCTGCGGTGGCGATGTGTTTGAAATATAGAAACAGTCACATGCTACATTGAAATGCTTTTAGAGGTGTCCTGTTGTTTACGAATATCTCGTCCTGTTAGGGGGCCACGGGGGGAAGGACTCCCTTTTGCTATGGAGTTGTGTGCAAAATCCAATACAACGTCCACAAACAATGCATGTTGTTACACCAATCACACACGTTGGATCCAGGAATCTGAAAAGAATTGGGTTTCAACAGTTTTCAGTTACGGAATTAATTGGTTTGCGTGGATCGGCGATTTCCATATAAATGTGCGTAAACAAGATTCCCGCCTGTTTTCCGCGGGTTTCCTGTGACCCTAAAGGAGGATTTAATTGTCCACGTGCCCTGTGTGGGAAGGGATAACCGCTGCGGGGTTGGTGTGGGCTTTCACAGGAATGCGTTTTCACCCTCAGCGAGATTCAGAGCGATAATCCCTACACCACAGAGCTCGGGTGTTTGTCTCTGTGCGATTGATGCGAAGATCTTGTTATTATTTCATAGTTGCTGCTGTTATGTAACGTAGCTCCACCCAAACTCAGTTTTATTCTGCTACTTGTAGTATTTGGAGTCTCTGCTACTTAGGGCCTCGCCGCCTTGTTATCAAGAGGCCCCGGGTTCGATTCCCGGTGGAGGCACAAAGTGGTTCGGAACTCATTTTAAACTGTAGGTCCAGTCCCAATTAGCCTTACTGTGCATAAAGTGGACTTAAAACACCAACCCAATCAACCAATCAATCTCTGCTACTTATAGCGTCTGGTGTTTATTTATTTTAATAACACCAATTTTACAAATAAGATAGACCATTTCGGAGTCCCTCATGGTGTAAACAAGGCCTCAACTGTGCTATATCCTCTTATATCGTGGTCTTTGGTTATTCTAGTCTCTTTCCTACCTCTACGGTATTCCTGATGAAGATGAGTGATTGTTGGGATCCAAACAATAGCACACCCATACCTCATACATAATTTTAACCTAAAGTCAAATGAATCACAAACAAGTCATTGAATTGAACGCTAAAATCGACAATTGAAAGTTGATGAACAGCGTTCCTATTGGAAATCTTGAATGGTCTGATATTGCATATACACGCACGATCAAAGAAGAATTGGACAAGTTCACAAGTTCACCAAAACGTGGGAGTGTGTACGGCACGAAAATAAATAAATTATCTAGCGATTAGTCGTAAGAAAGAAAATAATTTTATTTCCAAAGGAGGATGTAGAGCATATTAGAAACTAGGAAGAAGTGTGATGTTGATGTAATAGTCTAAATACTGTATAATCCGAGACAGAAAAACAATGTGAACACAATAATTTTATAAAAATCACATTTCCACAGATATACATATTTGTGTTTCATTGTGTTTATCTAAACTTCAATTTAAGATCAACACAAAATAATATGATTTACTGTTGGTTGTGGAAATATATTAGTAGAGTTTGGAATACCTAAGAAGCTTGTTAATATGATAAAAATATGCACCAGTGAAACAGAAAGTAAAATTCGTGTGGGTAATAATATGTCTGACAAATTTACAATTCATGATGGGTTAAAACAAGGAGATACATTATCTCCATTGCTCTTTAATTTTGCCTTAGAATATGCTGTTAGGAAGGTAAAAGAAACTAAAGAAGGACTAAAATTAAATGGTGTGACTCAGTTGTTAGCATATGCAGATGATGTAGACTTACTGGGGGATGATGTGAATACAATTAAGAATAATGCTAAAATATTTTTCAAAACTGCTAAAGAGATAGGTTTGGAAGTTAACAAAGAGAAAACTAAATATATGCTTACAGGCCGAAACCAAGGGTTAGGTAATAATCAAAATCTAATTATTGATAACAACTCGTTTGAAACAGTTTCCAAATTCAAATACTTAGGAGTAATATTAACAAATGAAAATTATATTAAAGAGGAAATAAAAAGTAGGCTTAATTCAGGAAATGCATGTTACTTCTCTCTTCATAAATTTTTGTCTTCTCGTTTAATATCTAAGAAAGTAAAAGTTAAAATATACAAAACAGTAATTTTGCCTGTAGTATTATATGGATGCGAAACTTGGTCCCTTACATTGAAAGAGGAACATAAATTGAGAGTATTTGAAAATAAGATCCTTAGGAAAATCTTTGGACCTAAAAGGGATGAGGAGACAGGTGAGTGGAGAAGGTTACATAATTTAGAACTACATAATTTGTATGCATGTCCAGATATTATTAGAATGATTAAATCGCGAAGACTTAGGTGGGCAGGCCATGTGGCACGAATGGGAGAGGAAAGAGGGGTTTACAGGATTCTTGTTGGGAAACCTGATGGTAAGAGACCTGTAGGAAGGCCAAGACGAAGATGGAGGGACAACGTTGAGATGGACCTAAGGGAAATCGGTAGGGATGGAAAAGAGTATATAGATCTTGCTCAAGATAGGGACAGATGGAAGGCCTGTGTTGCTGCAGCCATGAACCTTCGGGTTTAAGAAGGCTAGGGAGTTAGTTAGTTTAGTTAGTTGGTTGTCGAATATATTTTATTATCACATTACTCACTGCTGTAGAAATATACATTATTTTTTGTTGTCAATAAATGCAGACGAGAATGTTCCACCGCTCTTTCTTTCACCACAGAATAGAAATATAAAACATTCTGTACCTCGATGCTTCTATTTGATAATCTATTTCAATAGCATGTGCTTTGATTGGTCTACTATCAGGCTTGAATGATGCTATTTAGAACCGTTCCTAAATATACATTTTTGGACCTAACCTAGCAGCCAATGAGAAAAATGACGTGGTCTCTGACGTCATTTCCTTGTAAACGTTCAATTGAACGACTTGTTCGTGATTAATTTGATCGTGCACTGCACAGTCAAGGGTAAAAATACTTCTCCCATAAGACTATTGATATTACGGCTATATGGGGAAGTATTTTTTACGTGACTGTACAAGCAGCTTAAAACCTGTTGCTCACTAAGGTTCTGTTCGAACACCTTTGGCCAATTTTTATAAGTTTAAACTTAAAAAAGGGTTTGAAGACAAAGGAACAAAACACTCAAGCTTTTTAGAGCGTCACGTGGACTGCGATGTGGCAATACGGTTAAAACATAGTTCGTGATTTAAGAGTGAGAGGTTCGAAAGAAGCCAAGTCACTAATATTGTGACCATGATAACTGCTGTTACATTTTGTGCGTACATTTTTGCAGTAGTTACACCTTGGAGTAGTAATCTGTCAACACATTTCTGGATAGTGGACGAAGAAACTTATCTTCCTTATATTGCACGAGCTCTAAACTCTGCAAATAGAGAGAAGAGTACTTTGGGGTATCTTGACGTTACAAAAACGGGCGGACATTTTTGTAACGGCAAGATACCCCAAAGTACTCTTCCTCATTTGCATTTGAGGAAAATCGAGTCACACCTTTCAATATGGCGGCCCATATAGAAAGCGTTGGTTGATTTAAGAAATTATATTTACTCTGTTCCTTCGCACACTCTATGCGCTTACTCCCTACGCGATTAATACAAGAAAACAGGGCGGTGTCTCTTGTTCTTGTTGGAGAAAATAAAGCATTGTTATTTCTCTGTTGGTGGCCTATTTGGCCGATTGTGAGACAAGAAGAATTATTGCACTCAATTACTTCCCTTGTCCCGCGATCCATAATACAAATTGGCTTTGCACTTGAACAATGTGGATATGTTTGGAACATGTTTACCGGTGTGCAATGTTCACAATGGAAATTCCTGTTAATTTATGTCACGTGCTCATAACAGATGATTCCTCGTCTAACGTGGATTTCATTAGGCGAGGAGCAGGATGAAGGCATTGGATTTAGTGTCGGCAATGATACAAAAGTGTAACTGAATGATGAACACTCTGTTTTCATTTTTTAAAATGGAAGAATATGTATGAAGCTGTCTATCGTTTTGAAGCTGGATTGTCAGGGAAGATCTGCAATAAAATTGGGTTTGATTCCAAGTGCAGACGATGAATTGGGTTCGAATCCTGTGATATTCGAGTTCCTATTCCAGTATCATTGTCAGTCTGTCGCTGGTGCTGACCAAATGTTTTCGTGTTTTTCCAGCATCATTACAACGGTTGAGAGGGGATGTAACTTGAACATGACAACCGCTTCTTTAGGTTGCTGCCACTTGAACCAACGTTCGGGTTGCACCAAAGAAACGAAGCACCAAGTGGTAGGTGACCACTGAGTATTAAGAGAAGAACGAGATTCAGATCTTTCGAAACTTGCCAATATGAAATGCAGAGCAAGACAGCCGTCTGACTTGAAGTCTCATCCACAGATATACTATACGTTCTATTAAGATTTAGTGGTTATCTGCCTGATTATATTTTCTTTATCTCGATTAAAAACCTGTGCAGCGTGGTTGTATACAACCAGGATAAAATCTTGATTTTCGATGGTTCATAGCACCAGACAGCAAAAAACGTAGGAAGAAACTGCTTTAATGACGTCTGTACACTGAAAAACTTCGTGCAGGGACATGCGTTATATGTTGTTTATACTATATATTTTGAAAACTAGGGACGAGAGCGAAACGAGAACGAGACTGTTTATAAATCGTGAGACCGAGAACAGACGAGGCCAAGGAGACGGACTACCCCACACCCGAGAGACTACTAAGCTTCAGCCTTTAGTTAATACATACAGGGAGGTTATTTCAGTCGTTCACCGCCAGAGTGACGGCCGGTCGGCGGACTCTTCATGCAACAGGTCCCGGCAAATTGCGTTCAGGAAGTCCGTAACAGAAACAGCTTGTTTTGTAATGTTTCCACTTTTCACAATTACAGTTACAATTACAATTGAAATAAGCACGTACCTTTTCGCAAGGATGCTGGAAAATGTGTCCTCCCAAATACAAATATTTCTGGCACCTTATTTCTGACAGAAAATCTTAGATTAGACATCGCTACTTTATCGTCAGTTGTCAGAAAGGGAAGACAGCATCCCGGCGCATAAAGCAAACCGAAAGCGTAAAATTATATTTAAAAGTAATAATAATGATGATCACTAACATCCTGTGTTATAAGAGATGTTGAAAATGACCTCCTTTAACAGCAATACAACACGTTTCTTAGGTTCAAGAGATCCTGTCTATCTTAATTCCCTGACCACTTTTCTGCAAGAATTCGTTTTCACGTAATTATCGTACATAAAAACTCTCTGTTCAAGACTATATTTGTTTAACGACATAACTAATGAATGAATAACAATTAACACACAATAAAGCACTAGCACACCAACTCAATAACACAGTATAAACAACACGCGTACTGATAAACGCAAACAGAAGTGAACATGAGCTTAGACTCACTACGTCTGGTAGCCGACAGTGTTGCTAACCATTTTCCGGCAATGTCCCTAAAGATGTAGTCAAAATCTCCCTACAACTGACAAAATGTCCATACGCCAAGTAAAGCGACTAAAAAAAAAACAACACCTCATGAGCATGCAAAACAGAAGATAAAATATACACATTTACTTACCAAATCTTTCTGCTCGGTGCTTCCACAATTAATGAAGGAGCGAATTTACATTTGCCTATCCTAACTTAACCTAACCGTACCTGGAAGCGGCCCCGGCGCCTACCCAGCGTCGAATAACATGGGTACCTGGGGGAAACCCTGGGGGGTAAAGGCGGTCAGGGGCGTGATGCTGATCACATCACCCCCACTCACGACCGGATCAAGAAAGTGTGGGGCGTTACCCTCACACCCCCTATACGCCTTCATGGCGTGGTGCTATGCACAGGGGAACACTTTACCTTTTTTGTACCTGAATGGTTCGTGGGGCTATCCGTCAATGGTTTGTTGGGCTACCCGTTTTTCGAGCCCAAATTTTAACTATGTTTGCCTTGCCTAACCTAACTTAACCTAACCTTACCGAGAATGCTCAGTGGGGCTATTCCTGAATGGTTTTGCGGTAATTGTGATTACGAACCGATAAAAAATATTTTTTTCGTAGCACTTTAACATCATCGAAGACGCCATTTTCGTATCCTGCAATTTTATGATTGATGTAATGTTGCCAAATTTACCTGTAATCAAATCAGTTCTTCTACATCGTGATTGTCGCTGTCACATGTAAGCATGTTCTTTGGGCAATATACTGAAATGAATAAGTTTATTAATTAGCCCTCCTGCACACTCCACCTAACAATCTGTATAACATTAACAACTTTTTTACTGTTCTCTTCCGCTATTCTTACACAATCCATGCTCTCCAAGTATGAAATCAACAGTGTGGCAACGCTGTAGACAGCGTAACTAATTGTAATTTGTTCATATCAACAAATATGGCTACCATACTTGTATACGGAGAATCATTGCGAGAATTGAAATGCTTATTTTACAACTTTTACACGTTAATTAACATTTTTTTCCCCTCACCCCAACATGTTAACTTGAGATAAATCATCACGAATAATTATTTCGTGAGTATAAGACGTAGCATAGAAATTACAGAAGGCTCCGGTATTGGAAATTCTTGCCTTAATGAATAATAGGGGTGTGCGGGACAGAATTTTTTGGGTCGGGACGGGATCGTAATTTTTTTAAATCCCGACATTCGGGACTGAAAAATTTGCAATTTCCCGACCAAGTCGGAAAATTTTCGGGACGGGAAATGTTCGGAAATTTCCCGAAGCACTGGAAATCTCGAATTTTACAAGTCATTTTCACTTTAAGTGATTGTTTTTGCATTTCTAGAATAAAAACTTACAATTTTCGATAAGTTCCAGAAACTTACAAGGCAGAAAAAGTCGAGAATTAACGACTTTTTAAAGTAAAGGATCCCGCACACCCCTAATGAATAACGTTGAGTCGTTTACTGTTGATTATGTTATTTGAAGTCATACATGCTGCTGCTGTGCAGAGATAGATGTTGGTTGGTGATGCTGTATTTCCTGCAGTCTTTAACAATTCTGGTCCCATTTTATTTCCCTTTTTTGTTTTTGTATCACTTAACATTGAAAATATTCTTTCCGTTTCCGCTTTAGAATGTGGCAATGTTAGCACTATTTTCGCGAGAGTGGAAATGTTTTCAAAAAGGAACTTGCCTTGAAAGTTTTTGGTAACCGATAACATGTTCCAAAATTCTGATGGAGATTTGTTAGTTAGTTCTTTTTCCTCCTCTTCGCTAAAGTATCCAGATAAACTAATTCATAAAATGTCATTTACCAAGATTGAAAAAAGTACCTACGTTTTCCCTCATTTGGCAAAATCTGTCCCTACGTTCCTACGCGGGCGAAATTTAGTGAAAAGTCCCTATGCTTAGGGACATGTCCCTACGGTTGGCATCACTGCCGACACGTGCAGTATGAAACTCCCTCTCGTGGCTGACAGACAACTCACCCAACCCCCGATAAGCTGCCGGCGCTGTCGCGACAACTGAGGATAAAGTAGCGATGACTAATCTAAGATTAGATGTCAGAAATAAGGTGCCAGAAATATTTGTATTTGGGAGGATACCGTTTCCACAGCATCCTTGCGGCAAGGTACGTGCTTATTTCAATTGTAATTGTAACTGTAATTGTGAAAAGTGGAAACATTAGAAAACAAGCGGTTTCTGTTACGGACTTCCTGTAATGCAATTTGCCGGGATCTGTTGCATGAAGAGTCCGCCGACCGGCCGTCACTCTGGCGGTGAACGACTGAAATAACCTCCCTGTAGAAGTCTGCTGGCTTAGCAACGAAACTTTGCCTGCGTAAAACCTTTTCGATACGGTGCTCGAAAGCCAGAATACCCTGTGATCGTCCATCCAGACATATGAACGTAATCGCCAAAACGTAACTGTCGGATGAAATCTTCCGATCCAAAGATAGCAGGCTTCCGTTTTATTTATTCGCTCTGCAAATGGATCACTGTGCCAGTCTGCCAGGAGTCTCCACACACTTCCAACTGCTTCTATTTATACACGTTCGTCTTCACAGTGTTCCAGAGATGTGGATGACGCGCCTCGCAGCTCTGAGTCAACAGGCTATGTCTCTATCTGCTGTGGCTCTGCGGTTTTCACAATGACTGTGCACATCCTGGGAAAAACCTTTATTTACTTTTTTTAAGAACGGTCCATTTCAGAACAAACTTTTCCTTCAATTTTACAGATTACATTACAAGATATTCAAGTGCTATAAGTGCATATATTGGAAGACGATTAGAATTCTACATACAGCCATAATACAGATAAGTGAGGCAACTTAGATGCATTGTCAAGAACGAAGGAAGAACCCAACTACAACTATACCACTGGGAGAATGGCAGGGTTTTCCCCCCCACATATAACCGCATTTCTATCTTCTTCGTGGGTGAAGATAGCAGCAAAGTACAGACACAGACACTTTTGCGTTGTAACACTTCCATGAAATTGTAATGCAATCATTAAAACCCAGAAGTGTCTGTGACTATACAAGTAGTAATTGTCAAAGGTATATTATTATTGGGGTGTAAGGGTGATAACCACTCAGAAGTACACACTGGATGCTCCAGTCTTTGATCCCTGGACTTACAGTCAGTATGGGTTTAGTGTTGTGTCCCCTGTTCATGTGTTTCATACTTATAGCCACAATTAAACGCAAGTGGCCAAGAGACCTAAAGTAACTCAAATGCATTATTTCTACTATTATTTTTTTTTTCTTTCCTTAAAGGAAATTGATCTGTAGCCTTACGAAAAGTTACTTTTTCCTTTGTTGCACAGTGCATGTGCATTTTGTGCAGTATTGCTTAAAGTCTTTGATCTGAATTGTACCCTTTGTACATCTCTCACATAATTTCCCAGACGCTAGAAGCTGAGCCTCTTTCTCGCACATAATCGCAATAGAAATTATTTTGTCTACATTATCTCCCTATTCGAAAGAATTCAAACCGCCGTAAACATATTACACTATATTATGCTACTAGTTTGTCCTCCTTGATCTGTGCTCTAGGAAGTAGTAAAAACTGTTTAAAAATGAGTGCAAAACTATAAATGAGGCTTAGAGATTTACATCCTAGTAGAAACAATGTTGAAAGTAGCCATAATTTTTTGATGAAAATAATTTTGTTCATATTTTTTTTATTTCTATTACAAGGTTATGCAACCCGCCAAATCAAAAACGTCCCTGCGGTACAGTGTGTGTGTGTGTGTATTCTACACAATATGACTCAAAAAAGTAGATTTATGTATGTAAAGAAAGCTCTGAAATTCTGAACCAGCGCCCGTTTCCAGTAAGTTGAACTGGACTTATGAAGAGTTGTGCATTCAAAACACTTGAGCCAAACGATGTAAGATTGTTGCCAAAATATTATAACTTTACCACAAATTTCAGCCAAAGATCAAGTCAAAGTTAATTATACAAAATAGATACTAACAAATACAGAAAAGTACAGTGTGGAACTTCGTCGTGGCTACCATCTCAACTCGATACTGACATTTTGTAAATTTTAAGAGTTTGTTGAATACGCTTTTTGAATACACAACTTGTAATGTGCATCAAATTTATGGAGACAGCACATTCGATACGGGTGAATAGGCCTATATGTAGGTAATGCTGTTATTGAATAAAGGCATAAAATGGTGATATAAGTACTCATTATGCACAGTTGAACAAATCCACAGTGCAAAATAATAGAACCACGCATTGCATATTTACGGATTACATTTTCAGCTCTGGCTTCATTTAGTTGCATTCCTCACGTAATTAACCACGAAATAAATACCATTACTTCCGGTTGAGGCAACAGCTCCTCCTCCCCCACGTTCCCAACGGGGAGAGCGCGTTATTTGAAACGCTAATCCGAAAACATTTAAACCACTTCAACCA
Organism: Lepisma saccharinum; assembly: GCF_977018435.1. Lineage (NCBI taxonomy): Eukaryota > Metazoa > Arthropoda > Insecta > Zygentoma > Lepismatidae > Lepisma > Lepisma saccharinum. The sequence continues at coordinate 39,027,202 of NC_139253.1, forward strand.
TAAGATACAGTGTAATTGAGCTTTGTCGCAACCACTGCTGTTTATTACACGCATGGCCTTCCTTAATGATATGATGCGTACAGTTTTTTTTTCCTACACACAACCCCCTCCCCGACTAATTCCATCCACAAGAGTTAGTTATGGGGAGGAACATTATTACACGCAGGCAATTCTCTATTATTTATGGCATTACGAGTTAAATAGCATGTGGGAAATAGTTATGCACGCCACTTGGAGGTTTCCAACTTTAGCGGAGTTCAAAGAGGGGAAAAACGAGAGGGGGGAGGGGAATATCCCTCTGAGGCAGTAACTAAAGTTATGTGATCAGCCAAATCGAGATGGCTAATTGCTTTAATAAACTACATGTGCCACTTAAGGGAATTTTTTATACACCTCTAGGGCTTAAACTAACTTTTGTGTTGGGATTTTTTTTGTCCGAGGATCATAACGACCAAATGTTAATTTTTACTGCTGGCTTAAAAATGCATATGTTCCAGAGTAGCTCGTGCCCTTACCCCATTCTCTGCCTCGAAAAATTAACATTTTCATACGAGGGAAGGGGTTGGTAAGATGATATGTTTCTACACAACTGTGTTTATTTCTAGGAGAATTTCAACTTTATCTTTCACTGTAAATGAAGGAAACTTATAACAATTCACATAAATGAAACTGTTAAGAGGAGATTGATTTTAAAAACTTTGTCATATTTCGTCACCAAAACAAACAACATATGCACAGGGTGATCACAATATACCATTCCATAGGACTCTTGTTAACCTTGTGCCACATTTTTGAAAAGCTATTGTATTGTTGTAATTTGAATCTGTGAATTCCCATTGTGCGTATGCTTATTGTTATTGGAGCAATAGCTTTGTTACAGGCGTATAACCAGTGATGTGCCGTACACTAGAACTTTACGTCTACATGAGTTGTATACACGTAATCTACGCGTAGATTACATTTGGTTGTAGTTTACATAGACTACGTAGACAATCTAAAGTACATTAAAAATAATTTTGAAGGCTTTCATGAAAGGAAAGTAACATTTTCAACTATATTTGTTCCTAACGACCTGACAAGAATCCTACTTACAACAAAATTTCTCTCTTCTCTTCTACAAACTTCGAAAGAAAATAAATCGTATGCAAAAAGGACAACAGATGGCAGTCGTGCAGCAAAAGTAGTCCTTTTCCCACAAAACACTAAGATATTTCCAATGTTAAGCTTTTTTCCTAGGTGAGAAATTGCTCGAAAATGAAATGAAGAGTATGAAAGGTTTTTCTCACACATTAGCAACTGATACGCAGTATAATTTTGTTTTACTTCTACAGCGCCCTTTGCTAAGTTTACACCTTTCGTCATGTTGTTTACATAGATTACGTTATCTACGTGTATAAAATAGTCTGTAGAATGTAGACTATCGTTGTTTACACGTAGACGCACATCACTGCGTATAACTTTTCCTTGTGACCTTATGATTCTGCCCTGCTTGCCACGGTTCGTCTGAACTTCCTCACGTGGCTCAAGAAATGATAATGAACAGCATACAGAGGATTTATAACAGTTTTGTCGCATCCACTAGGACTTATGGTCACCTTGAATACAGGGGTGACTCAAGATAAAAGTTTCGACCGGGCAAGGTTTATTTTTGACGACCCCTACTTTCCACCCTGCTATCTTTCTACCCTGGTCATTCTATTTTCCACCTTCCTCCAATACGAAACATGGCCATGTTAAGTTTTTAACGACGCAAAACAATAGCCTTATTTTTTAAACCCTTAAGTGTTACTGCTATAGAACACGTTTATTATAGGCATGTGTTTATATGATACCTACATAATGACATGAAAATAACAGTAATCTCTCAAAGTGCTACATGATTTTCCAATATACTTATGATAGGCAGCATTGTGGATTACCCCTAATTCAACCAATTATATATCTTTATAAGATCTTTATAAGGTCCTATCTTTTGGTGAACTCCCACCGCTACTAGGATTTTTAACAAAATGAATAGTTATTATCCAAACAACCAACCTTAAGCAACAATTTATTCTTGTGAACAATAAATGCAACACATTTTAAAAACCAATAGCCACACACCCTTTGGAGGCACAGTGTTTCGGATCCCACTTTAAACTGTAGCTCCAGTTCCGATTACCTTTTTTGTGCATAAAGTGAGCTTAAAGATATTCTCAATCAACTCAAACAAATAGCCACTCTTATGTAATCAGAAATAAGGTTTTGGAGCTAATCAAGGGGGACGCCCCGCTTTGAAGTCTCCTCCCCGGAGGATGGCGCCCCGGCTACTTAAGCCGCCCCTACTTGAATATCTGAGTTTTGGTTTGAGTTGCTGTTTTAAGTCCACTTTATGCACAGTAAGGCTAATCGGGACTGGACCTACAGTTTAAAGTGGGATCCGAACCACTTGTGCCTCCACCGGGTATCGAACCCGGGACCCCTTGATTACAAGGCAATGACGCTACCACTGCGCCATGGGGGAGGCCCCACTTGAATATCTGAAACATACGAAATGGTATGAGGAATATCTACCATTCTCAGCATGAGATATAAGGCTCATGTGACATAACAGAGCTTTCTACGTCCTCACGGATAACGTAGCGGTTATATCGTGGACGCCTTGTAATGAGGGGGTTGTGTTCGACCTCCAGCATGGCCACAAATTGGTGGTTTCCGGCTTGGATTGGTACGAGATGAGTTCCGATCAGCCTGTCTGTAAACGAAGTCCGCAGTTCAACGTTTCTAGTAGTGATTTCAAAACTCATCCCAGTCCAAATCACACTCGTCGCCGAAATCCTGCTACTACGACGTCCTCTATTTGTCCTCGCGTGAACTAGAGTGCTCTCGACTCAACTTGTACGTGACGAATGCAACAACACCACTCGATCTCTTGAAGTTCCTCGGCAAGGGGAGAGCTTTAGAATGCACTGCAGACGGCAGCTCCATTGTGCTTGGGATTTCTCTTGTCATAGATAAAAACAAGATTCCATGTTCTTCCTCGTTGAATCCAAACGGCGGACTATGAGATCAATATGGAGTCACTATTGTAATATCAGCCTTCTTGTGAGCGTCAACTTACAAAATATTGTTATTGTCGATATTCTTATGATCGAAGTCGAAATTTTCAATACTCGTTAATTCGATTTTCCAAAATCGATATCGCACAGCCCTGATTTGGAGTATGGCCACAAACAAGGCTCTCGAGAACTTGGCGTGCAGTTTCCCTTGACTGTATAGAGACGCTGTGATCATTTTCTGACCCCCACCCATCCCCCTAAAAAAAAAAAACACAACAACGTATATGTTGTGAAACTAGCATAAAAGGTAAAATGAGCAGCAGTGCCATTCCCATTGAATTGTCTCGCGAAAGACCATAAAATAAACCACAGACAATTCTTTAATTGGACAACAGAGGTGAGGCAGAATTCAATACGTCCTCTGAAGCTTCCTTTGTACATGCTGCGTTCGCCCGGCCTTGGTAACCGGACACTGCGAGCGAAATTTGATGAGCGTCGGAGAAGAGGCAGATCTTGTGGATTCTTTGAGTTCCCCATAATATGATCCGTAGGGAAACGAAGACGTGGAAGATGCATGATATTAGATGGTCTTACGGACGAGTTAGTAACCCAACCGGAAAATAAAACAATCCCCCATTTGTTATCCCGCAGCTAGCCGTGGCCTAGAAGCGAATCACGTTCCTTCAGGAGTGTTGCCTTGAAGACAATAGCTTCCATGGAGTTTTCCAAAAATGGAGTCTTTGGATTGGCAGACTTTTTGAATGCGTTTTCTTGGCGTGCATTGCACGTTTTGGTGTCAGACTCTGTGGAAGAGGTGGCACGTGTCGGATTAACCTGCTTGCAAGCCTGCCAGCTTCTGGACAAGCAGATGTTACTCAAGCGTGGGGAGGGTGGGCTGTACCCCAACATAGAACAGTCTCATCCCATAATTTTATCCCACCATTTTGATATTCATATATTGTGGAGCAAGAAACACATCCAGACAGTGGAATAAAGAGAAAAGGATCGGGAATAAAGAAAGAGGGAAGGGGATATTGAACAGGAAAAAAACTAATTAAATACAGGGAAGAGAAAAAGGAAAGAAAAATATGAGAAAAAGATTGGAAAAGAATAAGTAGATAAACAGAGGAAGGAAGAGAGAGAGAGAGAGAAACAAGAAAGAATGGAAAATAATAAGGTACGGATAAACAAAGGAAGAACAGATGAAGAAACAGTGAGAAAGAATAACATAAGTAAATAAAAAGAGGATGAAGCAGAGAGAGGTAGAAAGGGAGAAACAGAAGAAGAAAGAATACAATAAGTATATAACAATAATAAGAAAACAACAAGAGTGAAAGAGAAAAATAGAAGAAAGAGCTAGATACAATAAGTAGATAAAACGGAGGAAGAAGAGAGAGAGATAGGGAGGAAGGGGGAGAGATAAAACAAGGAGCAAGAGTGAGGAACAATAAGTAGATCAACAGGGAGAGCGAGTGAATGAGCGCAGAAGAGAGCATGAGATATAATAAGATAAGTAGAGAAACAGGGAAAGAAGCCGAGAAATAGAGAGAGCGATGAAGGAGAGGGAGAAAAAGAATAGACGAAGAAAGTAAAATATATAAAGGTAAAATTAAAGTCATACGTCAACAAAAGAAATACTCTTTATAATATTTCGTCCGCCCTTGAACTCATCCGCATATAATCCTCTGGTTACTCCACTGATATCACCGTGCGTGCACAGGTACCCATATACTCCTACACATTCATTACAGCTTCTCGACTACGGATATCAGCTTTTGTTTTTAGTTAATTGTTCCGCCCTCAATCCAATTTCCTTTGAAAGCACTGAAATGTTGCATGTTTTTCTTAATTAAAATCAACACAGAAATACTTTATAGCTGACATCCAAATAAACCTTTATCAGCCCAGTACCATTGTAATCCCCTTAAATAAGACACTAAATAGGAACACTGTAGATATCAAAATATGATACACTTACGTTAGTTACTAATAGATGTCACAATCTGTTATACAATTCAATTCTCCTACGCAATGTAATGAGTTGTACTTATATTTTAATGAGTACTAAGCCTTTTTAAAGAAAAATAGGTAGCAAATTGTAATAAACAATGTAACAGTCACCATGTTATCCCATTAGTCAAACGTGCGTCCATAATCATTAACATTCTTGTCATTAATTACTAGATACAAAATATACAATTGATAGTTGAGTTAGAGAGTTGGCGAGTTAGTGATTTAAGTCCACTTTATGCACAGTATGGCTAATCGGGACTGGGCCTACAGTCTAAAGTGGAATCCGAACCACTATGTGCCTCCGCTGGGTATCGAACCCGGGACCCCTTGATTACAAGGCGACGACGCTACTACTGCGCCATCGACAATTGATAGTTTTCTGCAGAATAGTAAAGGTGGTATCTCCAAATACTTGCCTAATATTTTCTCAAGCTTTAAATAATTTCATAAGTATAATTGAACATCTGTAAATGTGTGTGTGTGTGTGTTGTGTGTCACACTAGTGAGGAATTCTCTTTATTGAGACTACCAGAGCAACCCAACTAGATTAGTTCTCCTTTTCCACAACTTGTTTATTAATGGTACTGAAAAGTAAGGAAAGATGTTCAACGGATGACATATTGAGGATAAATTAATGTTAAGTTTTCTTAGCTTTTTACATGAGCTGCTGGTGAAACCACGAGTTGTATTTAATATAGTCTGCAGCTCTTTTGACTGAGAGGTTTTCTTAATACACCGCCATTGGGAATAAAGTGGAAAGGAAATTTTCTTCCATCATTTTGGAAGTCAGCGTGTTTGGCGGACCGTGAAATTGCCACTCTGAGATTTCGCCTACTTTCATAAACCATACCTACAGCGAATGTTGACGTCTAGTGTCATCTGGTTATTAACAGATTGCGGTTTTACATTTTTTTTCTTCTTCTCGTTCCTCCGAGACGAGGGCGACTGCACTTATCTTCCTTAAGATATGTGTCTCGTCAACAAAAAAGGCTCTTCCTCTTCCTCCCTATTTATCGACGCAGACTGGGAATGACATAACTGAAAGGGGAGAAGGGAGGCTTATGATCATCAATCTCTTGGTTGCTTCCGTTTCTCTTAAGCCCCGGTCTCGCGTTCCATCATCTCTTCCTTCATTTCGCTGGGTTGGGGATGGAGGTGGGAAGTGATGAGAATGGGTTTCGGTGACGTTGTCATCCCCAGAAACTCCCGGGGGAAAGTGAATGCCCGTGTCACTCGTCCGAGGACTTGTTATGTGCCAGAACTTTGAAGGTCCGTGCCCTTTCTGCACCTCGCGGGCTATTCGCTTGGTGCAGCTTGACTTCGGGAGAATCCACTCAAGGATTTCATTAAGGCAAATTACAAGTTTCAGACAATGCTGGTGGACTTTGTATCGCTGATAGGTCCATTTCGGATGTGCTAACTTCTCCTTCTCTCGTCTGGAGAGTTGGGGAACTTGGTGGTGACGTGGTGGGTTAAATTACCAACTTCCAAATTGTGTCCATTTCCTCGTCCACTCGACGTACTCTATGCAGTATGTTCTCTGAAGACATCTTCGATGGCATGAGCTCAACCACCTCATGAAGGCATGTGTAGGCAGTGTGGAGATTTTGACCACCAAAACTTTGTATGTCCAGTACGGCACTATGTAATGTAGAATCAAATCTGAGCTATAGCTACACAAATAAGGTACTGTCTGATGCTGTGAAGTGTCGTTTCCTTTGACTTCATAGGTGTTGGCTAAGTTAATTGACGTTCTTCTTGCAGTTGGAATTCTGCTACCTCTACACCTGTCGCTTTGAGTCTATCTTGGGTTGGATTGTGGTCCTTACAAGAGCCAAACGGGTATTTTTAGGGAAGGTGTTAAGGCCGTGAATAACTCGTGGTGGTCAATTCGAGCACCTGACTACCAGTTCTCCTTACATGAAAATTGACGTGTTTTCAGGCTCTAGTAATATGTAGACAAATATGATGTTATGAACACTACAAGGAACCGTGATTAAGTACAAAATAGAACGGATTACATAGAGTTCAGCCGTATACAAAACCTTGAACACAACTCCGCAACAAAAAGTCACATTGCGTAATATCAGTTTTCCATGGGGGTCAATTTTGTTGCCATTTACCCTTACACTAAATGCTGGGAGAGCTACAGCGCCAGTCGTGGCATCTGGCGTCGCGATGCAAACACGATTGAATGAGATGAATAATTTTGTATTATTTTGTATTTTCATGTATCTAGTTTTCCTTTTTCAGAAAATTTGTGCCAAAGGACGAGTGTTGGGAATGCTACTTAATTTAACATACACTGTGCGTTCAATTTAAAATTGTACCTACCGGAAAAGCATGAGAGTAATGTGCATATATGTAGGAAAATACATACCTTGGCTACAATAAGTGTTGGGAATGATGTCCCACACGTTTCACCATGTTTCTCGCGATCCGATGAAGCAGCTCTTCCAAGGTGTGTGTATTTTTTTTTGCATGCAGTCTTTTTTAAATATCCCCACTGAAATGTACTCCGTACTGGAAAGATCTGGAGATCTTGGTGGCCACAGGTCTTCAGAAATTATTCCGTCTCCACAAAATTCCGTCAGGATTGCCATGGTGGAATTTGCGGTATGACAAGTCGCACTGTAATGTCAGTGGTGGCATCTAGCGGCGTCATATAAACACATTTGAAACTAGGTGAATCATTTTAAATTACCCTGTATTTTATCATCTTTTCGTGTATCTGATGTTCCTTTTAGAGAAAATCTGTGCCGAAGGAGATGTGTTGGCCATGTCATTCAATGCAACACACAGAAACGACCATCTGCAAGCAAACAAAACTAACGCAAGTAAACAGTTCGATCCCAATGAAGATCCTCAGCCGTGGGTTCCGGGTTCGCCCTCTGCTCCTCCTCGGGACACAAGCATCATCTTGATGAGCCCTGCGGAGAGCTAATTTATGATCACGGTCTGCGCTTACTGCATTTTGGTTTTGTCCCAGTGACTGCCGCGAGGGTACTTAGCATGCTTTATCGCAGCCATTTCACAGCACTTGGATTTTCTCGTGTTTCGGGCAAAAATATCTTTCTGGGACCTCCAGCAGTTGGGAGATCGTTTTTTGCCTCCCTCGGATACAGTGGGTCTGTTTCTTGTTGCTATTATTCCAGCTCACCAAACATTCTCTTGAGATAAAGTACTACAAGACTGATTGTTGGTTTCAGTATATTCGCCTCCTCCTCTCTTGTTTCCTTGTAACAAGTTGCGAAAGGGTTTATCTCGGGCCCCGCGAGTGTCATTACCACTGACGGCTTTCGGACCAAAAGAAAAACGTATACGCTCCCCAGTGAACCCTTGATATGATCCTCCCGAACCATATCAAGGATTCGGTCATATTTAATATTATTCTTAATTATTTTACTTTTTATATATTCACTGTTAAAAACGTTATGAAAGATGAGTTATTTAATATTTGAACTAATGACCTAATTCTATCATTCGAGAAGTTTAGAATTTGTTATTTGCAAGCTTCTTGAAAGCAAAAGCTTTCTTTCATTGTTGACAATTAGTCAAAAGTATGTGTTCTCAGTTTTAGAATCAAACTACTTGTATTATGAAAGCCATAAGAGCTAACTTTCAGTTGGAGTTATTAGTAATATAAGCCTTATGGACATTGGAAAGAAGTTTTTAAGAATGTGACAACTTTATAGTAGAGAATATTATAGAAACGTCAAGGATCATAATTGTTGTTTTAGACATAGAAAAATGAACCTTATGGAACATACTGTTTAATCTTTAGAATATTGCCATTATACACAAATTAGTTCTGCATATCACAGCTGTAGCTATGTTTATCTTTTGTGTCACGGGAGGCGCTCTGCTTGACATGCGGGGGTATAAATACAGCTACGGAACCTAATTCAGGGGCATTTTCATCACCGACTCCGATGGATTAACATCTTAAATACTCAGCTCCCTTTATGGGAGGGTTCAAGAACTCAGTCTTCGTTCCCAAATTAGCTTAGAGACATAGTTATTCTGTCGTATGGGTAGGTTCGCCCTGTGGACATGCTAACATGTCACCATACGAAAGAATAAGTTCATTTCAACTTTATTTTGAAGTTTTCTGAAATTTTAAATAAAATCTTCACAAAATAATGTTAAATTTCGACTTAGAACTTACTGTTATTCTGACGCATGGGTAGGTTCGCCCTGTGGACATGCTAACATGTCACCATGCGTGAGAATAAGTTAATTTACGATTTTTTTCAACTTTTGTGATACTTCCGTTTGATTTCTTCGAAACTTAAACGTAAGATATGCATAAAGCAACAGGACTTAATGTTATTCTGCCGTATGAGTAGGTTCGCCCTGTGGGCATGCTAACATGCCATCATACGGAAGAATAAGTTCAGATTATTTCGTCTCCATGATTATTATTTATTGATCAAGTTATTCATTATTGATATCTGGCATGGTTAGGTTTCGCCCTGTGAACATGCTAACATGTTGCCATACCCGATATCAAGCCGATGTCTCTAATATTTTACGAATTATAGCAGTTTGTATTTCTACATATATCTTGAAGCCAGCCCATAATGTCCAATTTATATTAAAATCGGAGTCAATACTTAAAACCTTCGCCAGTCACGTCAAAGTTATGCTTCATTATGTCAAGGAGCGTTCATAAAGTTCCAAGCAAGCGCCTGGTCGTCTTTATATAACTGATATGACAGTTTGATCCATATTATGTAAATAAACTGCAAACGTCGCGTGGATTTAATTATAAGAAAGAAATCTGTTCTGTCCTTTATTTATGGAGATCTGTAACTAAGATGTAAATTTATAAAAGTATCTTGAAAATAAACCATCTTCAGGAAAATAATTGCCCATAAAGAAGCCTACTGAAGACGCAGACCTTTCTTCGGAAACAGATGTTATTCATTTATAAAATCTCCCTTTTCCATAGCCTGTCAAATGATTTAGTACATAACAGTCGAAGCTTCATATCCCACGTATTTCTACTACTATACCCGTACCTGAGAGGGGTCAGAGTATCCCATTAGCCCACTGAGTTTTAGCCGAGGTGAAGAAACAGATGACATAGGATATTGAAAGGTGATTGAAAGAAATAGGAAGGTAAACATGAGGATGGACGCTTTGTCTTCGTGATTTTTTTTAATGTAATAGCTGCGATTGTATAGTTTTTCGAAGGCGATTTATGCTCGAGGACGCTGACGACAGAGGGTGGCCTAAAGGTTCGAGAGAGGAACCGCCACGAAGCCTAGTTCAGCATGAGAGCAGCCTAAAGTGTCGCGATGGATGTTTCCGCTCACTTTCTTCGTCTCCTTCGAAGTTTAGAGCTGGCGATCGAGCGCAGGTCTCTCCCCAGCCATGCAGCTAAGCAATGATGATTTCAAAAGGATGGTATTTGTTTTATTTTGATTTTGAGCGTTTTCCCTCATCAGTTATGTTTGTCTTTCCTTCCCAATTCTGCGTAACGCTATGCGTCGCAGTTCATAGTCTTTCACCTGTTGATATGTGCTGATAGGAATATTGGCAGCCCTAAAAGGACTCCCCCTGAAATTGGAGGAAAGGAAAACTGAAGGGAGAGATAGTGAGTCAGACGGCACGACGGCACCTATTACAAATGGCATCCACAACGTGGGGCTCGATATCAATAGTGGTATCCTGAACGTGTTGGCTCGATTGTGTAGTGTACAAGGGCAAGACAATTGTTTAAAGTTGAAATTCATTGTGCAAGACCATTGAACTTTCATAGTAGTAGAAAATCACAGTTATATTTTGTTTTGATATGGACAAGAAGCATTTGCATAGCACAAGTAAAAATCTTACTTCGAGTTCAAGACTAAATGTTCCCGATTGTTGTCGTGACATTGATATAGAAAGAACTTCATTTGTGTACAAGATCACGAAATTCCAGAGCTTCTACTTTATTTATAAAGATGCTAAACAACAATGTATTAAACTTCAACGCAAGGCATGGGAGAAGAATCATTTGGAAATATATGTATAAGGGCAAATTTGGTTTATTTAGTGAGCATATGGAACGAAAAATAGGAAGATCGGATTCAAAGTATATTTGATAAAAAGAAAGATATTGAGCTTCTACTGTATTAAGCCGCGACGCATCCCATTGTTGCTATTCTTTCTCAGAAAGTTGGACAAGTTGGTCACGATCCTCTTTAACTCTTATTAAGTGCTTTTCTATACGATATGGATCTAGGCAGTTCTCGTGTTTATCATGTTGCACAAGTGTATAACACCGACCCTTTGAATTTAAAGTCGGCTATCATTGACCAGAGGTATAAAGAGCATAACGAGAGACAGGCATTGAGAATGAAGCGAGAATTAGATAACATCAACTCCCAGAAGTATAGAGACTGGCATCAACAATTCGAGCAAGCTGAAAGGGAGCTATATCGAGAGATTCAATTGAAGACATCCATGTCAACTGTGGTTGAAGAGAAAATCCACAAGATGGAAGATAGAATAAAAGGTCACGTCAGCCACGAAATTTCTCGTGCCACCGAGACTTTGTCACAACAGCTAAATTCCCAGTTTGACAACCTTAAATCCTGGATGCAAGATCAGCTGAGCGCAGCCAAGGATATGCGAAGATCCAGTGAGTGCGTGGAAAGGTCAACCCAGACTAGAAACCCAGAAATGAGGGAGGCTGGAGTAGATCCGTTGGAACTGGAAGGACATCCTGAACCGCAATTTCGAGACGTTGCTATAGCTACAGAGGATCCAAGTGCTTTGACTAATGCCCCAAGAATAACATCCGAGGAAATGACCACCTTTGACGTTGCAACTGCAGGAAATGTGTACCCTGTGGATAGTGACGATATGGTCAGTTTGTGTTTATCGCCTAATCTGGACATAGAATTTGACCAGATATTAAGTACTTTGACGAATGATGCTATAAAGGACAAGTTTCTAGAAGAAGAAGATGGAGTGCCGCTCGGATGCGACAATGGTGCAAGTGAGACGATTCAGATTGGTGGTCGTACCGTAAATCAGATGGAACCCAATAAAGACTTTAAGTGTGTTATTGAAAGCATTTCGGGGGAAAGGCAGTTAAAATTCGATGACTTAGTGCACGAAGTCATGCAGAAATTTTGCACCGTTTATAGTAAGTCCGCTGCTAAGAGGCGAATTCTACGCTATGTCAATGTAAGAAATGGATTCGCAAGCCTCAGACGCAAAAAACATTTGAAAGCACTAACTGTGGGGCATAAACAGCAGGCACTTATGTAAATCTGTATATACGTTTGTGAATAGATGTAAATAAATAGATGTAAGTAAATGGGTGTGCGTGTATGAGTGAATACAGATCTGTATCTTTGTCTATGATTAGTCTATGTGTATCTTAATCTAAGTGTATATTAATCTATGTGCATACTGATCTATATGTGTGTTAGTCTTTGTGTAGGTTAAGTTGAGCGTATTGTAAATATCTGACGTTTATACAAGTGCATCTCTCATTATATATGTATATAAGTACTTACAGTTTGAAAATTGAAAAAGTCATTATCTAAATGTTATGTGAAAACTGTTCATATATAGATTTGTGAGCTGAAATAATTTCTCCTTCTTCGTTAACTCCGCCGAAGAAATTATTTTTGACCAGGGGGGATATTGATATGATCCTCCCGAACCATATCAAGGATTCGGTCATATTTAATATTATTCTTAATTATTTTACTTTTTATATATTCACTGTTAAAAACGTTATGAAAGATGAGTTATTTAATATTTGAACTAATGACCTAATTCTATCATTCGAGAAGTTTAGAATTTGTTATTTGCAAGCTTCTTGAAAGCAAAAGCTTTCATTGTTGACAATTAGTCAAAAGTATGTGTTCTCAGTTTTAGAATCAAACTACTTGTATTATGAAAGCCATAAGAGCTAACTTTCAGTTGGAGTTATTAGTAATATAAGCCTTATGGACATTGGAAAGAAGTTTTTAAGAATGTGACAACTTTATAGTAGAGAATATTATAGAAACGTCAAGGATCATAATTGTTGTTTTAGACATAGAAAAATGAACCTTATGGAACATACTGTTTAATCTTTAGAATATTGCCATTATACACAAATTAGTTCTGCATATCACAGCTGTAGCTATGTTTATCTTTTGTGTCACGGGAGGCGCTCTGCTTGACATGCGGGGGTATAAATACAGCTACGGAACCTAATTCAGGGGCATTTTCATCACCGACTCCGATGGATTAACATCTTAGATACTCAGCTCCCTTTATGGGAGGGTTCAAGAACTCAGTCTTCGTTCCCAAATTAGCTTAGAGACATAGTTATTCTGTCGTATGGGTAGGTTCGCCCTGTGGACATGCTAACATGTCACCATACGAAAGAATAAGTTCATTTCAACTTTATTTTGAAGTTTTCTGAAATTTTAAATAAAATCTTCACAAAATAATGTTAAATTTCGACTTAGAACTTACTGTTATTCTGACGCATGGGTAGGTTCGCCCTGTGGACATGCTAACATGTCACCATGCGTGAGAATAAGTTAATTTACGATTTTTTTCAACTTTTGTGATACTTCAGTTTGATTTCTTCGAAACTTAAACGTAAGATATGCATAAAGCAACAGGACTTAATGTTATTCTGCCGTATGAGTAGGTTCGCCCTGTGGGCATGCTAACATGCCATCATACGGAAGAATAAGTTCAGATTATTTCGTCTCCATGATTATTATTTATTGATCAAGTTATTCATTATTGATATCTGGCATGGTTAGGTTTCGCCCTGTGAACATGCTAACATGTTGCCATACCCGATATCAAGCCGATGTCTCTAATATTTTACGAATTATAGCAGTTTGTATTTCTACATATATCTTGAAGCCAGCCCATAATGTCCAATTTATATTAAAATCGGAGTCAATACTTAAAACCTTCGCCAGTCACGTCAAAGTTATGCTTCATTATGTCAAGGAGCGTTCATAAAGTTCCAAGCAAGCGCCTGGTCGTCTTTATATAACTGATATGACAGTTTGATCCATATTATGTAAATAAACTGCAAACGTCGCGTGGATTTAATTATAAGAAAGAAATCTGTTCTGTCCTTTATTTATGGAGATCTGTAACTAAGATGTAAATTTATAAAAGTATCTTGAAAATAAACCATCTTCAGGAAAATAATTGCCCATAAAGAAGCCTACTGAAGACGCAGACCTTTCTTCGGAAACAGATGTTATTCATTTATAAAATCTCCCTTTTCCATAGCCTGTCAAATGATTTAGTACATAACAGTCGAAGCTTCATATCCCACGTATTTCTACTACTATACCCGTACCTGAGAGGGGTCAGAGTATCCCATTAGCCCACTGAGTTTTAGCCGAGGTGAAGAAACAGATGACATAGGATATTGAAAGGTGATTGAAAGAAATAGGAAGGTAAACATGAGGATGGACGCTTTGTCTTCGTGATTTTTTTTAATGTAATAGCTGCGATTGTATAGTTTTTCGAAGGCGATTTATGCTCGAGGACGCTGACGACAGAGGGTGGCCTAAAGGTTCGAGAGAGGAACCGCCACGAAGCCTAGTTCAGCATGAGAGCAGCCTAAAGTGTCGCGATGGATGTTTCCGCTCACTTTCTTCGTCTCCTTCGAAGTTTAGAGCTGGCGATCGAGCGCAGGTCTCTCCCCAGCCATGCAGCTAAGCAATGATGATTTCAAAAGGATGGTATTTGTTTTATTTTGATTTTGAGCGTTTTCCCTCATCAGTTATGTTTGTCTTTCCTTCCCAATTCTGCGTAACGCTATGCGTCGCAGTTCATAGTCTTTCACCTGTTGATATGTGTTGATCACGACGGTGGATCGGGGGTGCGGCACCTTTCACCCTAGTGCATGCTATCATAAGAGAAATACAGGGTGGTTATAACTTATTGAGCACATTTCAAGGATGAATAAAAAAGGAACTAAGAACCCATATTTAGTTTGTTGTCTTTAATAGATCATGTTGAACAATTTTATTTACAACACGTGCCACGAGTAGATTTACCGGGGCTTTTCCTAAAAGCGTCTCTCACTCGATTCACAACGTATACGGAGACCGGTGGTCTGCCAACACCTTTCCACACTTCCTGTATCCTTAAATTGCCGATTCCAACGTGTTATGGTGTCCTTACTAGAAGGATTAGGCTTGAAGTCTAAGCGAAAACGTTTTTGAACAGTTATTGCATCAAACCAAAGAACGCGCATAGCTTTCTCTTGTACGGTAGCCATCTTGGTACTTAAGTTCCCTACCTTGCCACAATGGCGCCACGTGTGTTCCGTCGATACAAACTCTTACTACTGCTCTATATTTGCAACAATAGAAAGGTTGCTTCAGTTGTTTGTTTTTTGTTGTTGTTTTTGTTTAATTCACATATCAAATGCGCTCAATAACTTATAACCACCCTTTATATATATTTTTCAAGGAAGGCAAGATTGATAAAACCATGAGTTTTAGGCCTTCGTAGTGTAGAGGTTAGTGTAACAGGATGCCAAATCTGGAATCCTTTGTTTCTGGCCATGGACGATTCATTGCTGTCGTTTTTTCGAGTTGATGCGAGTGATTATGGTGATACATTATTATACCGAAGGTCACGGGTTCAAATTACGGTATTTCTGACGTTTTCCCTCAGCTACTCTAGCAGCATGGTATATTTAACGAAGGTATCTGAAATCATCCCCTGGCGTACTTTCATTTTAGCTACCTCAGTCCGTGACGAAGTAGTTAGCACACCCCGCTCCGAAGCCAAGGGTCCGGGGATCGAATCCCGACCTGGGTGTGGATGTTCTTTGAGAGTGCCCCTTAACCAATGAAAGGAATAAAACGTTCATGTACACTATGTATGAAGGCGAAGGGAAACTTGTATGATATGTTACTAACATGGCGGTCCTTTTGAAGTCCTCCATCTTCGAGTAAATTTAATTTTTTAAAACGAAAAGTTTGCTATTCAAAATTCACGAGAAACAACATGATTTTCTTTAATTTCAACGTAACTATTAATCCCATGAAAAGTAAAGATGCAAAGTATGCAGGGATTAGTCATATCCTGAACCTATATTTCCAGAATCAGAAACACACTAAGATGCCCACATTCTTCTTCATTTGATCAAAGATTGAGAAACCGGATGTTCGGATGACGCCTTAACCAAAATTCAGTATCCATATTTCTGAACTTCAGTGTCCGGATTTCTCAGTGCCGAAAAGATTCAAATTCAGTTCTTGATGATCTAGGGGGGTGGTAGGGAATTTTCTTTCCACCCATAGTTGCACGAATTGATAGTAAACATCACCAAAGAAGGAACGAAGAAACGAGAATCTCAATAGAGAATAGGATCACAGAGAAGGGAGGATGTGAGAAACGACCTACTTGAAAACTGAGAGTGGTAAATCACCTTACCATTGTATTGTTGACGGAAAACCCCGAGCTTCAATTCAGACCGATTGTCCTGAGGTCATTCTTTGCCTGCTGACACTGGGGTTGTCCCCTCTGTTGTATGCACGACACAATAGGTCCCCCTGCTTCCTTCGGAAAGAGAACACTACATTATGAGGACTGTTCTCTTCTTTGCGAGTTCTTAGAACTAGCAGCGTGGAGTTAAAATTGTCGTAACTGTGTAATTACGGCGACTAAATACCATTCATGCTTCGCTCAATGCAAAATCATCCATCCGCAAGCTAAAAGAATGAACCAATCGGCTTCTTCTATCTGATTGATTGATTTGGTGTTGTATGTCCACTTTATGCACAGTAAGGCTAATCGGGACTGTGCGTACAGTTTAAAGCGGGATCCGTATCACTATGTGCCTCCATCTGATATCGAACCCGGGACCCCTTGATTCCAAGGCGACGGCGTTACCTCTGCGCCATCGGGGAGCCCCTTGTACTTTCTGAGAACGATGTGTTAAAGCCGAAGGGGTTAGTAGTAAATGTTTGGTGACAAATATGTAATGAAAATAACCAGTGGCGATGATTATGGGAGCAAGGTGTGGGCAGTTGGTGCCTCCCCTCGCCACCACTTGAATGAAATTAAATATTAATTTATCTGCAGTTTTACAGCAATATCATAGTCGCCTTGTAATCAAGGGGTCCCGGGTTCCATACTCGGTGGACGCACATTCACAGTGGTTCGGATCTCACTTTAAACTATAGGTCCAGTTCCGATTAGCCTACCTGTACACAAACTAAACTTAAAACAATTCACGTTGTACAGCACGTTGTTTCGTGATTCACGATATTAACTGAAATTCCTTAAAACCTTGCGTGATCATCGAATTACTACCTAGTAACTCGGGTAACTGATTCCTGCAGACCAACGAGGCTCTGACGCCTGAACCCACGGCCATTATCAACCTCTGAGTTTTTCTTGTCCTTATTTGTGAATATCCCCTTTTGACTAATGTATGTAGATATTTTATTCTCGGAGACAGTACAGATTTAGTTGTTGATTGCAGTCTACGACAATTTAAATTTTAGAAATTGTTTGAGAAAGTTTTCAACGGACTTTATATATATATTTTTTTTTGTTAGTGTCCCTTTTTCGGTAAGGGGCTTATCCCCTTTTAGTGAGAGGGGCACAAATAGCCTATATGCTGAAGTGCCCATAATTTTAGTCAATCAATCGAACTTTTGCAGTGTACCTAGAAAAGAATTTACATCACAAAGTAACAAAAGAGCAAGACGTGAAGGCATAAGGCATTGCCGTATATAAGAGGTTGGTTTACTAGGTCCAAATCCCTCTCATAGTTGTGCAATTAATGCAAAATATGTACTAAATGAAATCAACAATTAATAAATTCATCATATTACTTGGAAGAATTTATAGCAATTTATTTATGGTTTATTTATAACAGATGATCACATATGGTTCAATCACAATACTGTTATTTTCTTCATAATCTCATGGGAATTATAAATTGTACATATTCTCGAAAACTGAAAATTGAGACTTTTTTATAGTATTTTTTTCAAAAGTCGTAAGTAGAAGCATCAGTGTACTCCTTCAATGAACGCAATGAAAAACAATAATGCTGTTGTAATCGCGAAGACTACGATTCGAACCCGGACCCTGGCACTCTGCCACGATGACAAAGCTGAAACGCAAGAGCTGGAATCCGAAGAGAATACACTTCCTTGCAAACTGCAACAGAGACAGCGACAAAGTAGAATCTTTAGCAACCTTAAACCCGAAAACAAGTCACCAAAGCTTATCTATGGCGAAATCGCTTCTCGCTCCTGTGTGATTAATTCGACACAGTTCATTTGCCTCCGGTGGGGAGGGTGAGGGATCCTTTGTCTGTCTCCGGGATCTTCCTTCCTCTAAAGTTTAGTTAGGTTCGGGTCGCGGGGAGTGATTTGTTACTCCCGCACCACGAGTGGAGTATCCGCCACCTCCTTGGTGATCCGGCATTTTTACAGCTCGTCGGAAATGCCACGAGCCGAAACTCGGGGATTACTTCTTCGAGCCCTCCGCGGGGAATCCGATCGGTGAGTGATGGAGAAGGACTTAAGAGAGCAATGGGGAAAAAATGCCGCCCCTTATTTTTGCACACGCCGCAAAAAAAAAAACAAAAAAAAAACACGTGGTTATATGGTCATGAATTTCAGTTCTGCTCTAATCCAGGGTACAGTTTGTCGAAAAACGTCCTGCTAGAACTTATCGTATGCCTTGACCGTATTTACAGAGAAATGCGGTAATGCGAGGGCAGACCAAGGATAGTAAAATGTTAATAGTTGTAGACCGTTAATAATAATAATAGTAATAATTATTGTTTGATAATGATTGTAAAAGGTTACTAATTATTTTTATCATTAAACAGTTTACAATTAATCAATACAGTAATATACTTCATTTTAAACAATCTCATTGTATGCATATCAATAACAAGCCGACGTCCGTGGCAAAGTGGTTAGAACAGCGCGAATCCAGGCCTGGCCATGGGTGTTCAATTTCATCGTCATCTTCGCGATTAACCAAAAGGGGCAGAAAAACGAAGTAAAATAAACCAAATTAATCAATCAATTCATCCAAGCTAAACAAGCGAACCAGATGCCATCACCTACGAACACCCATTATTAGCACAGGACCTTAGCCCCACGCTTCAAGCACACCAGCTCGTAGAACAAAAGACTAAAACTGATGCCTGTAATCTACGTTCACTCTTTCCGTTTCTTATCTTCGACATGTTTTGTGCTATGAATACTTTGCTCTCGGAAATGGTAGGAAGCAATCTAAAGCGTTTGATTATGCAAGACTCTTAATAACCAACATACTACATCCATTGTCCCTCTCAATCAAGATCCTTATCTTGATAGAATATGGAGTGAGTTATGAGGTGAAGTCATGAGACTGTGGTAACTTCTCGTAACGATTTATGTGCGTGAAGAACTTTTTATTTGTTGGATTAATCAACAGCTTGTCATCAAGTTCTTCCTTAATGATTTCCACCTAATCTTCATTTATCCTCATCGTCGCGACGTAAAAGAAGATAATTATTCCTGTCGGATTCCGTAGAGGACTGGTGAGTTTGACGCGCCACCAAGCCCGAGGTTCCAGGCTCGTCCACTGGGTAAGGCATGTATTCAACATTGTGTTTATCCCATCACCTATTTCATCCGTTTATCCTCATCGTCGCGATTAATCCAAAAGGTTATCCGGCAAGGAAATCGATTGGAAAATTACCACCTTAAACCACCCACTCCAAGAATCAAACCTGGGTCACCTGCGTAACAATTCGACATCATACCGACTGGACCACAGCGGCTCCAAGAAGCAGAAAACCTACGGGTTCACGGGTTCGATGCCCAGTGGAGGCATATAGTGGTTCAGATCCCACTTTAAACTGTAGGTCCAATCCTGATTAGCCTATCTGTCTCAGCCTATCCGGTCTCTTTTCCTTAGGCTTCCACACTTATGTAATAACCTACCTGCAAATATTGACCTTGTCCAACCCCTGTATGTAACTAAATTTTTCTTGTACTATCTTGTTTTGTTCCTGTTGCCTCAGTACAAAATGGTATTTCAATACTGTATCAAAGTAAATAAATAAATAAAGTGGACTTAAGACAATAACTTAAATAAAAATGGAAGTAGAAAGAAAATGTGAATGTAATGCGGGCAATAGTTATAATAGTGCCTTACAATTCTCGTATAGAAAATACAGTATGCCCTCTTTGCAGATGATACATGTCCAATATTGCCTACAGTTACCCGTGGCCACCTGGCATAGCATAATATCCACAGCGTGTCCGGCCAGATATAACGAGGGGATACGAGACAATGGACGTTGAAAGTATGCACCGTGCAAAAAAAGAAAGACGCTTAGGAACGAAAAACAAAATAAAAGATCTGGAAGGAAACACGCCTGGATTGTCAGACAAAAAACAGCTGCGGCTTGGGAGATAGCAAGGGAAGTGTTCTCACTTCCTAACGATTCCCGCGTGCCGGACCGGAAGTGACGAGCACAGCCACGCGCCAGGTGAGGAGGCGGGGTAACTGCTGCATTTTCACATTCCTTCCTTCTTTTTTCCCCCCAGCTCTTCCCTTTCCCCTATCTTAAAATCGCGAAATTGTGAATGGTTACAAAAAAGCGTCGGTTCATCATGACCATCCACTACACTTCTCCAACGCCTCTTTCACCGTTCGCCGCACCTTGTTTACCTGTCCGCGCTAATGGAAAGACTATGTTGCGATTGCTTCGGCATGAAAACTTCCCAAGACTTTCCTATAAAGTTGGGAACTTCTTATTAGTTCGTTGGCAAACTTCGTTATTCTCCAGGTGTTTCTCAGGGATGCAGCCCCTTGAACGATGTTACCACTGGCGTTATTACTTTTGTTATATACAAGAGTTACCTTCTACGTAGGTTGAATGAAAACATCGCCTCTAAACCCAAGATATTAATCAGCAAAATTGCAATACAGTGTATAATTACAATAGCAGAATATCCTCGCTCCAGTGCCAAGAACCACGAATGTGCTCAATCTTACTTTTGAGATAATGGTATATTAATATTAAAGATCTCTGAAAAAAAAAAAAAAACAAGAACAGAACAATTACATCGGCAAAATATGTACCCCCCGGTTGTACACCAGTCGTCAGAAAGTTAATCCGCTACTCCTTTAGTCGGGAACATGAGAATCGTTGCAAATCATCAGGACTTGCTGGGTAGAAAAGAAACACAACACAGTATTCGAAGTTAAACGCAGTTTTATAATCACTTATATTTTCTATCGTATGTGGACTTACAAGCAAGGTACAGATTTGCTTACGTTTCTGCCTGAAGAGGAACAATTCTATAGTATATTAAATTACATCACAATCACTAAACACCCTTGCATATAGAATTAACGTTGGACAAGACAAACGTAAATACACGAAAGTTTCTGTACTTGATTATTATTTCCGAGTATAGCCAGAATGAAACGAAAATAATTACCAATTACACTATTCGGGCATTCCCTTAACCGTTACCACGTTTCTGTTGATTTCTCACATTCACCTGTTTTCTAACTGAGTCTGTCGTCAGGTGAAAAACATTCAGGTGGGTTCACTTTCTCTTCTGAGATGAGAAAGTGACGTCAACACGAACAGATTATGACGTATTTCTAAACATATGCACAAGTTCCAACCACAACTGTATCAATCTAACTATAGTTGTCTGTGACAACTTGCACATTATTTGAAGTAACAAACATTTTAAAAATCTAAACTTCTTACAAATATAAAACCTTAAACTCTCAGGTTCGTTACAACTTATAGCTGTTGATTATGTCATATATAGTAAATGCAAAAGTCAAAATTTGTACAATCAGCTGTAATAGAAAATAGGACACCTAGATCCTGAAATATTCGCTTCCCTGCATGGCGATATGTGTGTTGCCTAAGTCTCTGGCGGTGGCAGAAGTTGCCATTGAAAATTTACTATTAAAATCTATTCATCGCCGTAGAGTTAGGCAACACACATAACGCCTTGCACTGAGTATTTCAGGATCTAGGTGTCTCATTTTTATTGCCGATGACTGTACAAGTGTCATGTTCAATCTTGTGTTAGATATTACAGAAAAGTTTTGTGATTTGAATAATAAGAACGGAAAACCTAATGAAGTTGATTGGTGTTGGATACTGACGTCAAGGAAAACGCAAGGGAGAAGTCATAAAAATTTTACATATCCATACATGTTCGCACAAAAGCTGATAATTCACATTGCTCTGTTATGTTGCGATCGTTTAATCGTGACTGTGAGGATGAATAGTGCAATGAAGAATTAGATGAACAGACAAATGCCTTACTCAGATTCGAACCTGGCATCCATGCCTTCGTAGCGTGTCATTCTCACCACTACGCCACGGGTAGTTAAAAAGTGCTGTGTGTTTCGAAAGTTCGGAGATTTTTTGTACATCTGCCATGCAACCTGAAACATTTCAAATGACGTTCACGTATTGGATGAGTGTGCATATGAACATCCACAAGTGCCCAAACCAAGTACCGTACATGAATTATGAAATTAAGGACTGTTATTTGCTTAAGTAAAAGCCCTACAATGTAGCCTTGGGTAACACAGTTGTAAATTAAGTTAGTAATTTAGTACAAAACTCTTCTGCATCTTGATCATCATTCATAGACCTTTTGACAGAGTGCTCTTCATCCAGCACTCCGAACTTCTGCATCATTAACCACCATTACCTCTCCATTGTTACACTCTGAATTTTCTTGCAAAGCTGAGTCCTGTCTCTTCGACCATGAGTGTCCACTAAATATTCCCGTAATGCTTGGAGTACCACTTGTCTTCCAGGACATTTGATTCATTGGAACCACCAGAACCCTCACGATCACCCCTGGGCACCACCAACAGTAACATGATTACCAAGAAAGGTTCCGTGGATAATCTTCTCTTATGAGCTCAGCGATTGGTTGCTAGGGGCTGTTGATGGATTTGCATACCAGTCTTATATGCAATTTCCCTTACCGTCCGAAACACACTTTGGTCGAAAAGGAAATAACAATTACTCCAGTTGCGCTTTTGTTTGGAATTCTTTTCGCCCCTTTCCTGCCTCTCCCTCTTAAATATATGCAAATGAGGTGGAATGAAGTTTGTCGCGCGCGTCTCGCTGCTCTGATGAAATTTCAAATCAACCAATACAATTCAACTTTGTGACCTGATTGTTATTCTTTAGTATTCATGAAAATGAAAAAAAAATGCTGGAGGTAACAATTTCCATAAATTAACACGTTGTCTTCTTGACACGGTAAAACGCCAGAGGCAACAATATTCTCGATGTGAACACCATGTTCTCATCTGACGTATCAGGATTTCGCCACGGGGTTTTCCTTGTTTTCCATATTGAAATACGTCATCTCAAAAAAAAAAGGACTAAGAAGAATCATTTTTTTACACGAAGCCGCGGTAGCTCAGTCGTTAGGGCGTCTGACTACCATGCGAGAGACCCGGGTTCGATCACCGGCGGGGGAGAACCGGGACTTTTTGATCCCACCCAAAGTCGTATAAAGTGGGTACCTGGAGGAAACTCTGGGGCGTGGTGCTGATCACATCACCTCCAGCTCGGCCGAGATGAAGAAAGTGTGGAGCCCTAACCCCACACCCCCTATACGCCAAAGCACAGGGGAGCACTTTACGTTTACTTTTTTACATTTCATGAATAGTCAGTGTGGCTTTTTGATTTCTCTACGACTACACACTCAAACTAATTAAAATACCTATTAGTTGTGAACACCTTCTTGTGCATTAGGCAGGCGCTGAGGCTTCAAAGGGACACTTGTCATAAGTAGAGACAAAATGCATAACACCGAAACACCACCACCCTCTATCTTGGGAATCTGTGGAGCAAGATCGCGCATAACGGCAGAGAAAGGGAGAAAACGAGTTGGCAGAGCAAGTCAGTGCGTTCTGCTGCAAATGGCTGGTAGGTGCAGTCACGTTTTCCCCTCCATGCACTCGCTTTCCCTCTCACGTGTTCATTGGTCGAGCCCCCTCTAGTAGCTTCTTGCGCAGAGAACTTGTTTTCGTTTACTTGCTGCAGAGACTCCCGGGACAGTGTGTAGTTCCAAGCGTCAGAGTATCGTTAGTTTGTACTGAATGCAAGTTCCCGGGTGTTATTGGAGGAGTAGAGGGTGGGAAAATAATTACAAGACTAATCGAAGCGTTCATGGTAGCATTTTGGACAGTCTTTCGAAAGTTCCTGGGTCGAGTCTTGACTCGGCTGTACCTTCGTTCTGTTGTTTAATCAATTTCACTGATCATCATTCGTTTTCATCGCCGCGAGCAGCTTTAAGACGTAGAAGTAAAGCTATTCATGCACATTACGACAAGTCATGAGGAGATGTGGAGGTACAGTCACCGGCAATAAAAATGAGACAACTATATCCTGAAACACTCGCTTCCCTGCAAGGCGCTATGTGTATGTCATAACTCTACCGCTGTAAGTTAATCAGCAAATTTCCAATGGCAACTGCTTAACACCGCCGTCGAGTTGGGCAACTGCTTGCAGGGAAGAAATTTTTTCAGGATCTAGGTCTTCGATTTTTATTGCCGGAGACTGTACATTAGGGTGGAACGAAAAAAAATATTTTATTTTAAAAACAATTCTAATAGTGTGGAAAAGTTGCCTTTTGATGTAAACGTCAAAAATAAATTTTGATGGTAATCGGAGCATGTCTTGAGGTGCTGCAAGTACGATAAAGTTTCATAAATTTGATTTTTGTTTGCTCTATTTCAACCATTTTCTCATTTTCTCTAGTTTATTTGCGCTATAAAAGCCCAAATCAAAAAGTTTTATGCCTTTTTATTAATAGAACAAACGTTTTGGGGGGGGATTTAAATTTATGGTGAGCATAAAAAAAATATTAAAATGTTAAATTTAACCCCTCCCCCCGCCTAAAACGTTTATTCTATTAATAAAAAAGGCATAAAGAGTACGAACTTTTTGATTTGGGCTTTTATAGCGCAAATAAACTAGAGAAAATGGTTGAAATAGAGCAAACAAAAATTCAAATTTATGAAACTTTATCGTACTTGCGGCACCTCAAGACATGCTCCGAGCATCATCAAATTTTATTTTTGTTGTTTTTACATCAAACGGCAAATTTTCCGCACTATTAGAATTTTTTTTTAAAAAATATTTTCTTTCGTTCCACCCTACTGTACATTCACTATCCCAGCCATTTGTGGATGTGATGTAATCAGCACCACGCTCCGTCCGCTTTTGTGCACCAGGGTTGTCCCACCTGCATCTTTCTTATGGCAGCCAGGCGTTTAACCGATCGGATGAAGCATCCTTGAACAGATACGAAACTAAGTAACACAGTGATGAGCCAACAAAAAGATCCATGTCCAGTAGTGCCCACATTCTTTCCAGTTTCGTTTAATCCTTCGTCTTTCCAGAAAAAAGAAAAACCGAGAGAAAAAAGCATGGCGCATAATGTTGAAACAGCTATCTCGTCGGATACAATCTTGGTGGAGATATATCGCCCGGCAGATAATTCACGAAGGGTGATACACTGAATAACGACACAATGCCGCACATATCGGAGGTTCTCGCGTTTAGCATACCTCCAGGCAATGAGCCATTATTTTATCAGCCTTGCAGGGCTTTGTTCTGGTTAAAATGAACAGGGTGTAATTAACCTTTTTCCAGCAGCTGCTACTTCATCAACCCTAATGATCATTACTTACATCATTATATCATACTTAGCTGTGTCCTGCGAGCAAGGAAAAGTACAGAGTATATAGTCATGTTTCCTTTCCTATTCTCAGGCTCCTTGCATAGAGAATCTCTGCTCTCTGTGGATGCTGCAATTATTCTTACTTGGCGCGCGCCTTGCAACACCTGAAGTAGGTGGCTAAAGTTTGACACACAGCTCCTTTCCTGAACATATATTTTAGTTTCTCACGGGCAACGCTATCAGATGTTGTATCGGCTTATCAACATCAATTAAGAGAATTTGAAAATAAAATCCTTAGGAAAATATTTGTACCTAAAAAAGGATGAGTTGAGTGGAGAAGGTTACATAATTTAGATCTGCACAAATTGTATTCGTGTCCAGATATTATTACAATAATTAAATCAAGAATATTTAAGTGGGCAGGTCATGTGGCACGAATGGAGGAGGAAAAAAGAATTTACAGGATTCTTGTTGGGAAACCTGATGGTAAGAGACCTGTAGGAATGCCAAAACGAAGATGGAGGGATAACGTTGAGATGGACCTAAAGGAAATCGGTAAGGATGGAAAAGATTGGATTGATCTTGCCCAGGATAGGGACGGCTTGTGTTGCTGCAGCCATAAACCTTCGGGTTCAAGAAGGCTATAGAGTTAGTTTGTTATTATTTATTTTTACACTGGCTGTTTTCAATTATTGTTTCTGTCATTATCTTCGTTTATGTTTTCTCTTTATTGCAGAGTAATGAGAAAATTTCCCTTTTTAGAGATATATTTATAAAAGCTTTGAGTTTTTTAAGGCCGCCTTATGCACAGAAAGGCTAATCGGGACTGGACCTACAGTTTAAAGAAGAATCCGAACTACAGTGTGCCTCCTACGGGTATTGAACCAGGGATCTCCTGATTACAAGGCTAAGACGTTATTTATTGAAACGCATGCTGAAATTCTAACAACTTCTTATTTCCTCAAAATAGTCTTATGCTCAGAAACAACCTTGCATCGTACATTGCGTATTGATTTGTACAATTACCTGGCTTGTTAGCCAAATTACAGAAAAATGTGGTCTGCCTGAAACATTCAATAATTTCTCCTCCCCAATATTCCAAAAACATAGCTCCCAGTGAAAAATTAAAATCATTTACACTTCCTTAATTCTTGTTTCCTCCATTATAATTAATTATTAATAAATTTAATAGTGGGAAATTTCATTTCCCTGCTTTCGTTTCACCCTTGGTTTTCAAAAGTTTTGAAAGCATTAAATTGGTTGATTCGACATTTATTAGATCATTGGCATGTACCAGGAATTCCGGAGGGATATAACTGTGGTATGAGATAAAAATGATTACACCACATCCATTTGATTAATTACGAAATGAAACTTCGAACACACAAAAATGTTGGAAATGGTAATGCGGTGACAGAAATTGCTGGAACGGGTAAACTGAGCGGATAGTGAATATTTTATTGCAAATTAAATTAAAAACAAATTTAAAAAACATTTTACAGAATTATTTTTCGGAAGCAATGAGTTATGATAACGAGTAGTTCACACTTACAATGTATAAAACCAATCTGTAGAATTTTATAAAAGCACGTATGCAAACCACAAAGCATATATTCACTGTTTAATTCCACTAAGTGCAGAATTCTGTCAGTACTCAGCTCTCTAAAATAGATATTACCATAACTAAAGACACACCCAAAAAATGTGTTATGTCGTTAATTATATATAATGTTTTCACATACTTAAGTCATTTCATAGTGGTTCCAGCTACATATTGTGACAATTACTTTTGTCACCAGTCTTTTTGTAGTTTATGTGAGTGTATTTTAGAATTTCGTAAATACTCTTTAACAACTTTCTGTAGCCAGTTGTGCTTTTTGGCTTTTCTTGGATTTTCGGTTCTAGACGGCGAGGGTAGGAAAACAATAGCGACTTGTGGAATTTTTGACACTAAGGGTGACTTTTACTTGTTCAACGAATGGAACAACGTCCGAGCTGCCGACCGAGGGGGAGTTCTGTCGCAACACGTGTGAGGACTGCTCTGTTTTTTTCTTCACCCCCAAACCTCCCAAGTGGACAACGAGCCTGGAAGAAAGACCACCGTCCAGCATTTTTTCTAAGCTAACGAACTGCGAGGCGGTTGATTTTTGAAGTTTCAAGTTTTCCTTAAATACCCCTGGACTCCAGAGGACCGACACAGTTTAGCGCCATATTCAGACCGAACACCATCTCCGCGTCACTTTGCGCGAGATACGGAACTTTGCTTTGTTTTAACCTTTCGACCGCGTCGTGTTAATTGCCGTGAGTGTGTGATCACAGTGACAGTGCCAGGAATTGAGGCCGTGTTAATTACGTGTTTCACGTGCTCCATGTGTGTTTTTTCCCCTTTTTGTAAGGAGGGACATTGAATAACCATGGGCGGTTGAAGACTACGAGAGGGACGGGACCTTCGGGTTTCCGATTACTGCTGCCATGAAGCCAAGAGAAGAAGCCACGACGCCTGCTTAAGTATACGACGCCTTAAGTCAAGATAACAGCACCACGACGCTTGCATAACGATGTCTGAGATGAAAGCCAGATGAGATGAGATGACACTACCACAACGGTGAGACGGATGTTACGCCGAGAAAAGGAGAAGAGATAGAGAAAAGAGAGAGATGAAACGACGTCCGCCCTTAGACGACCCGACGCCCTGCGTATCCCCGAACGGCCATTGAAGCCATGATCGGATGCAACGCCCCGAGCAGACAGATGGAAGCGAGGTGCTTTTTCCGCCCATCTTCGTCGCCGCGATGGAAAATAGGAAGAAAAGTGAATGTTACGTCTAAGTCGAAGAGACAGTTTTTGCCCGCCAGGAGGACAGACTGTCATAGCCACGAGTATCGTCGGGACGCCGCAACGAGGACAGTTGACATCAGCGAGGACCGCGCCGCCATTGAGTCGGTATAGTATCCTCCAGTTATTTCTTTATGTGTGAGAGTGAACATTTGTCCACCCACGTCGCCACTGGTTCGTCATAACACAAAGCGAGATGAAATCGAACAATGTTGCCTGCAATTACTAATTATTTTGGCCAATCAAATCCAAAGTACTATAAATCTTCAAAAATTAAGAACCTATTTCGCTCACCCTTCGAAATTCTAAAAATGTAAAAGACCTACTATTTGTTATTGTTTTCCTATTCTCGCGCCGAGTATTTATATAATTAATTATTTGACTTTTACCGTGCTCTTTGATATATATGGGTATTAGAAAACTAGGTACTAAATAATATAGCCAACTTAATCATTTTTAATATATCCTAGTTTATATGACAGTCGTTTGTATTATCAGCACTCGTGCACTTGTAATCAAGTTAATTTCCTCTTGTCATTCATTTAGTGTATGCTTATTCTTTTTGCATAGTGCTTCAACAAGTGTAATGTTAATTATTATTTACTTTTGGTAACTATGACGCCTAGCTAATCGCGTCTCATACGTGACAGAGCGCTGGCCGCGCTTATTTACATTGAAAGCAAGCCTAAGGGGCTAATAGAAATCTCAAATTCGAAGGTACACGGGAAATAAACCAAAGAGGCGGTTAGATATTTTATCATGTAATGGTATATTGTGTTCACCCCTGCAGCGTGTGTGTGTGTGTGCATGATGGAATGAGAGCGAGGGGATATGTACAAGGAATGTGTTATATTATCATTGTTGTGTTTATTTTTGCCGAATACACGTATATATTCGTTATCCTACAGGTGTTTTTGATTCATTTATATGTATGTATACATGTATATCCTCGTATGGTCGATATTTTTGGTTTTAGTCCTGAGTTTGAAGCTGCATAGCTTGTCTCCATTGACCAGAAGGGTTATAGTTTTCTATTATTACAATTATTATTATTATTATTGGTATAAATGAATAACAGCACCACTTTATGCACGACGTGGCTTACCGCCGGAGGTGTAAATAACCGACCCGGTGACATGAACCTGGAATTAAACCGTTAGCTGGTGGTAGGAATCGTGTTTCCTTAACCGGAGACGCGAACCAAGGACCGACGACCGTCCAATCGGGCGGCCGCGGAACCCTGAACCTACGGGCTAGCGGTAGAGTAGTTTGGCACCTCGAACTGGGGACTTCGGTCTTCCGGACGAGTGGTCAAACCCGTTACAATTTGGCGCCCGAACAGGGACCGGTCTTCTTTTTCGCCTTCGTCGGGAGTGTAATGTAGTAGTTTTACAAGTGCATAATATTTTTTCAGTAAGCGCTGAAATGTTTTTATACGTATTTTGCTATGTTTATTGATATCCATATTTAGTATTCGGTGTATGTTATCTCGGCGCGAATTTGATTAACGTAAAGGGCAATTATGTAGGCAAACATCGGCAAGGGCGATATTTCAAGGAAGTATGTTATACAGATTTAGTGGCAATTTTTTTATGTGTGTGCGTCGTTTTTATTTTCACTAGGCTTCTACAAGGTAGCAGGAAAGGACCCGTCGTGCCCTCCTCTCTGCATTTTTGATAGGTAATTGTTTGTATTGTTTTTCTGTAGTGCGTTATATATTTTTGAAGGGTAGACTTATTTTCTGACGACCTCAGGACATAGTGAGTGTTTTAAATATCTAATGAAATTAAGAAGCGAGAAAATTATTTATGGAAAGATGAGCGAAGCAGGGAATTGTGTAGTTTGCGGGATTGAAATCCCATTAGGTGAAATGGACCCTTTGAACGAAGCGCAGCCGCGCTGTAGTACTTGTGCTATTTCGTCAGGAACTCCAGGACACGGGGGCTTAGTTGTAAATACTGAATCCACGCCACCTTCTGAAGATCCGAATCAGCTGACCGTTTCCCCCCCGGAAGATGTCGCTCCGATGGAAAAAACAGAAGATGCATTGAATAATGGCGCCGGCACCAACGACAGGATGTTCGAGATGATAAGACAGCTGATCCGAGCGGAGCACGCAGAAACACAAAAGCGAATCGATCAACTTGAGACCCGATTCCAGGAAGTGGTGCGTATTTCGGTGGAACAAATGACTGAACGTTTTTCCACGCGCTTGCAAGACAGTGAGCAGAAACTCACCGCGGAAATCGCTCGCTTGGATTCCCGTGTTGATGACCAGGACCAGCAGTTGGCAACACTGTCGCGACGGACAGACCACACGGAAGAGGAACTGTCACTTATGAGACAATCCTCGGCACAGCTTGAGGCGAGCTGTCACCAAAACTCGGGAGGTTTGAGAGAGCGCGTGACGAGAACAATAGGCGAGATTGATGACCATTCCCAAAGGATACAGGCCTTGGAAGAAAGAATGGACAGTTTGGACCTTTCTCACCCTCAGCGACGAGAAACGCCCACGGCTACGAGGACAAACCCAGGTACTTCGGCCACCAGCAATAATGAAGACCCTTCGACTGAACTGATAATAGTCAATGAGCCACCGGTAAACGAGAGTTTCCCCGGTTTACCCACTCGACCAGCGACCACCAGCTGCGAAGTTCATTATTCGGCACCCACAATTGCGAAGCGAGCTATTTTCCCTCTTGAATACAAGAACCATTTCAAAAGATTCAACGGGGCTGATCGGGTTTTACCGTCTGCATTTTTAGAACGGTTTGAAACTACCTCAGAGGAGCTGTCCTTAGGGAATAATGAAAAGATCCTGGTTTTGCGAGGTTTAATGGAAGATCGGGCCAAAAATTGGTTTGAAACGAATGAAGGGCATTTCACATCTTATGAGGCTTTCCGGGAGATGTTCCTGAGGCACTTTCAGCGGCCGATCCAAGTAGAACGGATGATAATGGAACTGCGCAACGAAAGGTACAACCGAAACGCGGGAGTTACTTACGCCCAATATTTCTGGAAAAAATATAATGAATTCAAGGCACTGCAGCCTCAAATGACGGCTCCAGAAATAATCGCGGCGCTGATATATCATTTTCCTCAAGATGTCCGGCGTCACCTTAATGGCAGTTGTGTGTTCGACCCCGACTCGATGTCGCTGACGCTGGAGAACCTGTACCTGTGCTCAGAAGAAGAAGAACGCGACAGGGCAGATCGCTGGAATAAGCGTCCCAGAGGAGAAGATGATCGTCACGGCCGGAACCGACGCCAGCGAGTTCAGATGGTTCGGCGAGGACAGCACCACGATCCACGCGCCAATGATCAGAACTTTCACCCCTCACCACCTTCGCCACAGAGAGAACGGCGGCAGTACCAGAGAGGCAGACGTGGAGGAGGAAATATGCGTCGACCGCCGCTCGGCACAGAACAGAGTAACCGGGACGGTACCTTTCAACGAGGTCACGTACGTGATGGTTACTACCGACCCCACGGTCGATCAAGGAGCCCGCAGTCGGACCGAAGGACAGAACAGCGACCTTCGTGGATGAATGAACCGCGAAGGGATGGAAATCAGGTGCAAACAAGAAGTAATTCTTCGACACCTGGCGTTTCCGGACTTCAGCGTTCGGGAGACCGCTCTTAGAGATTTCAAGTTTATGTTAATGGACTAGTTATATTTTTATATTTTTCTCTTGTGTCATTATTAATTTTTATATGCGTATATTCCAATGTATTATCTTTTACGACCTTTAAAGATTGTTTTATTGTGTATTTACTCGTAAAAGTATTTTTCATGTATAGATTAATACACAGGGTGTTTCAAAAAAGTGTTCATATACAGGGTGTTTTGAAAAAAATATGTAACCTTAAAAAATCTCCCCAGCCGAGAGCGATTTTAAAGCCTACAATTTTTTTTGAAGTTAGGGGGGGCGAGATGTGACAATTACTTTTGTCACCAGTCTTTTTGTAGTTTATGTGAGTGTATTTTAGAATTTCGTAAATACTCTTTAACAACTTTCTGTAGCCAGTTGTGCTTTTTGGCTTTTCTTGGATTTTCGGTTCTAGACGGCGAGGGTAGGAAAACAATAGCGACTTGTGGAATTTTTGACACTAAGGGTGACTTTTACTTGTTCAACGAATGGAACAACGTCCGAGCTGCCGACCGAGGGGGAGTTCTGTCGCAACACGTGTGAGGACTGCTCTGTTTTTTTCTTCACCCCCAAACCTCCCAAGTGGACAACGAGCCTGGAAGAAAGACCACCGTCCAGCATTTTTTCTAAGCTAACGAACTGCGAGGCGGTTGATTTTTGAAGTTTCAAGTTTTCCTTAAATACCCCTGGACTCCAGAGGACCGACACAGTTTAGCGCCATATTCAGACCGAACACCATCTCCGCGTCACTTTGCGCGAGATACGGAACTTTGCTTTGTTTTAACCTTTCGACCGCGTCGTGTTAATTGCCGTGAGTGTGTGATCACAGTGACAGTGCCAGGAATTGAGGCCGTGTTAATTACGTGTTTCACGTGCTCCATGTGTGTTTTTTCCCCTTTTTGTAAGGAGGGACATTGAATAACCATGGGCGGTTGAAGACTACGAGAGGGACGGGACCTTCGGGTTTCCGATTACTGCTGCCATGAAGCCAAGAGAAGAAGCCACGACGCCTGCTTAAGTATACGACGCCTTAAGTCAAGATAACAGCACCACGACGCTTGCATAACGATGTCTGAGATGAAAGCCAGATGAGATGAGATGACACTACCACAACGGTGAGACGGATGTTACGCCGAGAAAAGGAGAAGAGATAGAGAAAAGAGAGAGATGAAACGACGTCCGCCCTTAGACGACCCGACGCCCTGCGTATCCCCGAACGGCCATTGAAGCCATGATCGGATGCAACGCCCCGAGCAGACAGATGGAAGCGAGGTGCTTTTTCCGCCCATCTTCGTCGCCGCGATGGAAAATAGGAAGAAAAGTGAATGTTACGTCTAAGTCGAAGAGACAGTTTTTGCCCGCCAGGAGGACAGACTGTCATAGCCACGAGTATCGTCGGGACGCCGCAACGAGGACAGTTGACATCAGCGAGGACCGCGCCGCCATTGAGTCGGTATAGTATCCTCCAGTTATTTCTTTATGTGTGAGAGTGAACATTTGTCCACCCACGTCGCCACTGGTTCGTCATAACACAAAGCGAGATGAAATCGAACAATGTTGCCTGCAATTACTAATTATTTTGGCCAATCAAATCCAAAGTACTATAAATCTTCAAAAATTAAGAACCTATTTCGCTCACCCTTCGAAATTCTAAAAATGTAAAAGACCTACTATTTGTTATTGTTTTCCTATTCTCGCGCCGAGTATTTATATAATTAATTATTTGACTTTTACCGTGCTCTTTGATATATATGGGTATTAGAAAACTAGGTACTAAATAATATAGCCAACTTAATCATTTTTAATATATCCTAGTTTATATGACAGTCGTTTGTATTATCAGCACTCGTGCACTTGTAATCAAGTTAATTTCCTCTTGTCATTCATTTAGTGTATGCTTATTCTTTTTGCATAGTGCTTCAACAAGTGTAATGTTAATTATTATTTACTTTTGGTAACTATGACGCCTAGCTAATCGCGTCTCATACGTGACAGAGCGCTGGCCGCGCTTATTTACATTGAAAGCAAGCCTAAGGGGCTAATAGAAATCTCAAATTCGAAGGTACACGGGAAATAAACCAAAGAGGCGGTTAGATATTTTATCATGTAATGGTATATTGTGTTCACCCCTGCAGCGTGTGTGTGTGTGTGCATGATGGAATGAGAGCGAGGGGATATGTACAAGGAATGTGTTATATTATCATTGTTGTGTTTATTTTTGCCGAATACACGTATATATTCGTTATCCTACAGGTGTTTTTGATTCATTTATATGTATGTATACATGTATATCCTCGTATGGTCGATATTTTTGGTTTTAGTCCTGAGTTTGAAGCTGCATAGCTTGTCTCCATTGACCAGAAGGGTTATAGTTTTCTATTATTACAATTATTATTATTATTATTGGTATAAATGAATAACAGCACCACTTTATGCACGACGTGGCTTACCGCCGGAGGTGTAAATAACCGACCCGGTGACATGAACCTGGAATTAAACCGTTAGCTGGTGGTAGGAATCGTGTTTCCTTAACCGGAGACGCGAACCAAGGACCGACGACCGTCCAATCGGGCGGCCGCGGAACCCTGAACCTACGGGCTAGCGGTAGAGTAGTTTGGCACCTCGAACTGGGGACTTCGGTCTTCCGGACGAGTGGTCAAACCCGTTACAATATTATGGTTTTAAATATTGCATTTACAGTACGTTTACTAAATAAAATATTTTTCAAGTGTAGAGAGATTTACGTGAGCCGTTGAAAAGTTACTGTGTGGTGCGGTATGTGAAAATTTCCATTGACGAGGAGTGATTTTCAGTAAGCATCGGAATATTAGGTCCTGTTGTAGCATTTTTATTTCTGGTGAATGTACACCCATTAAAATGAGATTATTTGATAACATAAATGTAAGTATTTCACACACATACCACTAACATCCGGTTTTAAAATTGGAAATACTGATCTCGCAGCATATTTTATATAATTTCCATCGTCATTAAGTTGTGATGTTAGGAAAATATGGATATTTGTCCATAAGCATATAAAATAAGGCATGCTTCCTACTATTCCCGTGATCTCGGGAAACAGGTAAACTTTACAGCACAAGGAATTGTTTGCGTTCTCTCGCAGGTAATTGCCACCCCCTTCTGTTGTTGTTTTGCTGTAAAACGTGACACTTTTGTTTGAAGTTCATCCCAAAATATTTTCCCTTAGAAATCTACATTTAGTTAACTCTCCTCCAAATAGACTGGCGTATTGTTGGCGCTTGTGGAAGATAGTGTCTGGTTCGGGGCACATACAGCTCCTAACAGCTGTAATTACTAAGAACTCTAAACCTGGCCCTCCTAATTAACAATTCCGTCTAGTTCTAATAATGTATATGTGGTTATGTTATGACGTGTAGTTCCGTTTCGCCTAATCGCCTTTCGCCTAATTGCTTATCAACACAATGTAATGTGATTTATGACCTGGCCACCATTTTAGGCGATACGGGACATCCTCTTTCGCCAAATCCCATTTCGCCTATACTGGCTGAAAGGGAAAAATATTTTAAATAAAAAAGGAACTTATCTCTCTCTCAACAGGGAGATACGTGCTGTTTTGTTATGTTAATTCATCATTAATTAGACTTTAAGGTTAGGTTAGATTAATAATACAACACAATAACCTAACCATACCTTAATTAGAATGCGAATAGGATTATTGGATGTTATATTGCTGACTCTTTGTCTCATGTGACTGACACACCTGACTACTTGGCTCATGTGACTGTTCGTAATTAGCATAGGAAAATATTACGAATTGTTTGGTGTTTTACGTTGATCACCATTGAAATTTCCGTAACTTGCAGTATTTCCCTTCCAACGGGATATCCCATTTCGCCTAAAATGGCTGCCATCTGTCAGATCTGATTGACGGCTGCTGATAAGTCATTAGGCGAAACGGGATGCGATCGGTAAGGTTTAGAGCTCTTAGCAATTATTTTTAGTGACTGTTAGCAGTAAAAAGTACCCCGCACCAGACCCGTGGACGATATGGACAGATGAATAAAACTTTTCCTAACAAACTCTTCCGTTTCGTTAATGGCTTCTTCGGAACACACTCAAAGTATGTCCCATATGTTATCTACTGGGAGGATCCACACTTGGATGATTATTGAACAGGACCAGATGCTATTCCCGACCACGCCAAATGCTTTATTGAAGTCGAATTGCTTGCTATTAGCTCAATAAAAATCCCCGGCGTTCGATTAAGACTCTCTGCCTTGGTTTTGGGAGCTTTCATGAATCCACAAGATGAATGGCTGGTGGGTTCATTGGTGTTACGAGATCACAATTCATCATGGCATGGTTGCAGAATACTGACGAGCTCCCCCCGTCGTGGATGACGGAGTATGACCTTGAACCGTGCATGTATCATGCTTGTTGCGCACGCGTCCCTGCCGTCCAACAATGTGACGAGCGACTTTCATTTGTTTCGGTACAGGAAGTTCGCTATCTCGTTGTTACTGAAGTGTGTCCTACTGTTTTTGGTCGGAGGTAAACCGTAATTTACCTTTCAGGAACGGGTTAGTGTGTTAGCCTACAATTTTGCTCTTTGTGAAGCATTTGTTGTCCTTTCTTGAAGAGTTGATAGCAAGATATATTCAGTGCCGGATTAAGGTGGATGCTATTGATGCTGCAGCATTAGGCCTATTACGCCCAGATGAAAACAGACGAGAATTTTCCGAAAGCTGAACAGTTTTCTTTTGCTATATTAACCTGAAAATAAATCTTATGAAAAACTAAATATGCTGACCAAGGCAGTAATTTATTTTATTAAAAACATAAACTAAACGTAACGTTTCAAGCTTCTAGCAAGGTCTTCTTCAGACTATGTATCAAGTACAAAAGACCTTGCTAGAAGCTTGAAACGTTACGTTTAGTTTGTTTTTAATAAAATGAATTACTGCCTTGGTCAGCATATTTAGTTTTTCATAATCACGGAAACAAGGCTTAATGTTGTAATAAATCTTACAATGAAATTTGGAGCCCTAATTTCGGACGCCTAGACACAGAGTTACTTATTATACAGTTACTATTATTCTTTGCGCTGTGACGTAACTATAACGTCGTTGTGTTTATTGTTCAGCGAAGATTTCAAGTTAATGCTATCAATTTTACGTTAAACAGTTTACTTAGTAATTTAGCTGCGTTTTTTGCAATATCTTGGCGATTGTTGCCAATCGACGGTATTTCATTGTTTTACCGTCAGGCCCAATTTCGTCTTAATCCGGCCCTGGATATATTGCAATCCATGAGTCACGGACCCAATATTGCTGAAAGCTGCCTCTGACGTAGGGTTACTAGATAAATACAGTAAAACCTCGTTAATCCGGACTCCGATAAGCCAGACCGCTTAATCCGGGCAGGCAACAAGAGAACTTCCCAAAGAAAATGCAGTCAACCGCTGTTGAAATTGTTTCCCGCAGACTTTGTACTGTACTGTATAGTGTATTTAGGCCTATGCCCTTTAAATACACTATAATAAATGTGTTTTGTTGCTATATACGGAGTTTTAATGCACTTTCTACTGTTCTTTTACGTTATTTAAGTTAATCCGGACTTTCGTTAAACCGATCAACTTATCTCCCTCCCCATTACTACTGATTAACGAGGTTTTACTGTAAGTTCATAAGAAGTGCAGTCGTTTCACCGACTTCCCGCTGGCTTTACTGTAGTATGTGGAAGTTTCCCACGTACGGTTTTCTTATCTTTAATTAGTCTCTATAGATTTTTCCATAAGGTGTCGTTGGATTTTTTTTTTTCAGTTTCCCAATATTTTTTCGAGATTTTCTGAACGAGCTGATTTTGATTGATTTGTTATGTTGTTCTACTAGATTTCTCAGTCCGCTACGGTTGCAATCTTAGACTTTTGCTTTCTACCATATAAGACCAATAATGGTTCCGGACCCACACATTTCTTTTGTTTTCTTCTCACAAAATTGACCTCGATACGGGCGAGTGAGTCCCGGAAGTTCGGCCCCTTTGCTATGGCGTACGGTTACTAGGTAAATGCAGTAAGTTTTTTTTGGAAGCACGAGAGTTTGCTAAAATTCATGTTACATTGTAACATGACTGTCGGTCCTAAGCTATGGTGATCAATCTATTGCACGTAAACCACGTGCGCCACATTACTGTTCATACTATATATTTTCGTAATTATTTGTCACATGTAACAATGCTGTTAGAGAAAGGAATAATTCTAGGTGTCATGGAAACACCACAACAGAAGCCAATGTTCCAGTATGAATATTTTCCGCAGTTCCGCAACACATCTCGTGCATAGAGAGTAGAAACGTCTGAAGATTTATGCTCAGATTTGAACAACCATATCTGCGTGAGTACACTTACACGATTCTGGAGTGTATTGAAGGTTTTTTATATGTTTTATCACACTGTTCATAGTTTCGTATCGTGATAAATTTGAACAAATGTAGATGATGTTTCCCTGCTATTTCCTGAAGTTTTGACTATTGTCATTATTTTAAAATACGAGAGCTGTTCAATAAAGAATGGTCATATTTTTTTAATAACAGCATACCCTTACTCATCGTCCAAATTTTGATGGTCCTTTTCAAAGTAGTTCCCATGCACTTGTCCACCTTTTTTCCATTACAAAGATATGCTGGAATCCATGTTTTGATAGGTCCTTCAAAATCGCCTCCGCTGCCTTCACCACTGCTTCTGATGATGGAAAACGCTTTCCACGAAGGTGTTTCTTCACATTAGGGAATAAAAAAAGTCAGAAGGGGCTTGATCTGGACTGTAAGGGGGATGAGGAACACATGTCACGTTTTGTGTGACGAGATATGCAGTAACAACATCTGCGATGTGCAGGCGAGCATTATCGTGGTGCAGCATCCAACCTGATTCTTTCAAATGTGGTCTCTTGCGATTGATATGGACTTGGAGAATTTTCAGTACATCCCTATGGTATGCTCCAGTTACAGTTGTACGTGTTGGTACGACATGCTGATACACCATTCCCTGAATATCGAAAAATGATATGACCATAACCTTCCCAGAAGAAGGCACCACTTTTTTGCTTTCTTTGGTGTGGGTGATTACTGAGATTTCCACACACAGCTTTGCTGTTTGCTCTCTGGATCGTAATAGTGTAGCCAAGTTTCATACACAGTGATAACCTTCGAACGAAACACCTCATCTTCCTGCTACATCGCCTTCAATTGCGAACGTCCTGTTGTTCGGGTAGGAGGCGTAGGCGATACTGAACGTGTCTGAACTTGCACGGTTGCCACAGACGTACTACTGGCAAGCAATAATTGAAACTCTTACCACATATTCATTACACATTAAG
Source organism: Lepisma saccharinum (assembly GCF_977018435.1). Lineage (NCBI taxonomy): Eukaryota > Metazoa > Arthropoda > Insecta > Zygentoma > Lepismatidae > Lepisma > Lepisma saccharinum. The sequence goes on from NC_139253.1 coordinate 39,066,797, forward strand.
CTAACAATGCAACATAAAATTAAATTTGTATACAATACATCATGAGCATAAGAAATTTATGATCCTCGTATTATGTGGGTCTCTTGCTGGGCTTACAATGAATCATTGAGAACGATAATGCAAGCCCCTGCATCACACGAACCCATGCTGACATTATTATGGGTCTCGGTCATAATGGATGTGATATGATCAGTACCACACTCCGTCTGCGTTCATGGTTCAACAGCGTCGAAGTAGGTTACAAACTTTTCTTCAATGACACTATGGAAATCATACATTTTAATCAATTTACATCTCTCCTAGCAACCGGAAAAACCTTTCAGGTTAGTCAAAAACTATTCGACTGAATTACCGAATTGTGTCAGAAGAGATTTGGCGCCATAATGACAAAAGTATTGCCTTTATACGTATTTAACACTACAAACGACTCATTACTGAATCACATGGGAGCATAACAAGTTGATATTTGTAAGTTACAACAGTGCACCCACCATATTCAATCCACTCCAGCCGGCCTCTGTGGCGGAGAGGTTAACAAAACTCGACACGACGCCAGGGGTCCCCGCTTCGAATCCCGGCCTTGGCATGTGTTTTTTGTAAGTGTTCCCTTAATCATGTCATCCTCATCGTCGCGATTAGGACCTTCCCGATGACGCAGTTGTATGGTCGTGTAATCAAGGGAATCCGGGTTCAATACCCTGTGGAGGCACATAGTGGTTCAGATCCCACTTTAAACAGTAGATCCAGTTCCGATTAGTGTATAAAGCGACGTTAATAACAAAAATTCAATAAAACCAATCAAATCAATCAACTTCTGTCGAATGCCGGGCTGGTACCTTAATCGAATGTTCAGTCTCACTTCTCGCCATCGCCGACTCGACTTGTCGCGGCTATCCCAGCTGTGACTTAATTAAATCGCCCAAGCAGCCATTGAAACAATAAGCATCTGAATACGAAATACCAGGATCCCAATTGAGAAGTAAGAAAGCACACAACAGTAGGAGAGCTCAGACGCACAAAAGAGGATACTCCAATTATTCTGCAACACATGGCGACCTCAGCATGCATATTTTCTTCTTAATGAACTCGCTACTGGCCCCATCTTCCACAACCAAAATGGACATTTCTGCTGGTTTGCATCCCGTACTAGTTTCAGTCCTCTTTGACCCTTTTTTAAAATGCCATTCCCCCCTTTCATTTTATCCTTTTTGTGCACCGCGGCCGAACTATCCATGCGGGTGCGAGTACTATTGGATCGGCGGGCCATCTGCCGGCACTCGTGCAGAACTCTTGCTGGCAAAAGTTCGGCCAGGGCTCTAACGCGAAACAGCATGTTGATCCGATGACCCTGAAACTAGTTGGAGGGAACGTGGTCAGTCGACCCTAACAGAAACCGCAGGCACCACGGGTTGAGATCGTGAAATTTAGGGCTTTTGCCATTTGGCAAATGAATTCTCCCGCTGCAGACGCACCAGAAGCACTGGACGTGATGGGAATTTTTGTTCCTCGGCGTTGTAGAAAATTTACTGCTCGGTCAATGGAGAGGGTTTTTTTTTCGCGAAAATGCTCTGTTCAAGTGGGCAAATCCCTATCGGATTCCATAGGTACGCATGCTGGATGCGTGGGAAGCTTTTGGATTGAAATGTCTTTCTTGGAGGTGGCGTGTCTTGATCTATGCCCTCGCATGTGTTTCCACATTCTTGTAGCACCTCCAAGTCGCATTCGTTCAACACCGTCTAACAAGACCATGATGCAGTGCTATTAAAACAATCGACCACAGGTATGGTTTGTTTTTGATTTTTGGCACAGATAGGCTAATCGGGATTGGATTTACAATTTAAAGTGTGATCTGAATCACCTTGTGCCTCCAGCGTGTATCGAACCCGTGACCCCTTGACTACAAAGCGACGACGCAACGGGAAATTATTACTACCACAATTTTTCTCGTTTAAAACCACAAAATACATATAGTAATTGTAGAAATTTTAGTCCAAAATGTACATAATAAACACTGATATTGTGTACAATTAAACTGCATTCATGTGCTATTGGGTAAATAATAATAAAATACGTTACCATTATTGAGCAACTTGGTATCTATGGTGATCGGATTTAAACCAGTTTCGAGTCTTTTCTACTCTTACGGCGGCCGGTACTAGTTCTGACAAGGGAAGTGTGGAAGCGGGGATTACGCCGCAGACCAACCAGACGCGCGGAGTGTCACGACGTCGAAGGGAGGAACTACTACGTGATGCTCGTTCTACTGGCTGCTGCGTTTCTTATCCCACTTCCATTGCCAGCATTAGGATCGGCCACCGTAACAGTAGAAAATAGCTTTAGTAGTAGTAGAGGAAAACGTACTGAGCTAACTCCTGGAGAGGAATGTGCTCAAAATATATATTTCCAGGTATTTATGTTATTTTACGTATGTTTTCCATATATCTAGAAAAATAGCAGCGATGAGTGTGAATGATCAAATTGATGATACTGATGGAAGATTCGAACCCACTATCCCTTGTTACTCACAAGTTTCAAGCATCAATGATAAACTGTTAGTAGTTGGAATTTTCGTTATTTAGCCTCTCTTTTCTTCCACTTTTGGCTAACGCGACGATGAAGATGAGTGAGATATGAAGGAATTGGAAACTTACAAAGAACACCCATGTACAGGCCAGAATTCGAACCGGGAACCCTTGGCATCGTAGTGCGCTCTTACAGAAACCGTTAGAGGAACTTCAATGGTCATGAGAAAACTCTGCAGAAATTTGATTCTCAATATTTTTCTCCTAGAATTGTCTGCTACTGAATTGTGCTGGTTATTATAAAATTGTTACTGTAACTAAATTAACCTTAAACGAGTGACTCCTTTGTAGATTATCTCTTGAATATTTCTTCAAGGCAGCAACAGGAATAAGCCATGCAATTTGAAGAAAAATATTTTGTTTTCTAGTGAAGCTTTATCAAAAATGTCTGAAGTGTGAGGTGGAATCTATTTTTTGTTTTTCAACTGTACTCTTTTAAAATATAGTGCATTGTCAAATAATTTAGTACCGTTGTTATGAGCAACAGGAGTTAGCGCACAATGTGCTTCCGCTTTGAACTGAAGGTCTCTCTGCGCGTCTCTAGGACATGCAGTCACCGCCAACAAAGGCAAGTGAAGAACAGTGGGAGTAAGAGGCGTAGCTTAGCGAATGCACAGATAAGTTTCACGGTGTTGAACAGAGTGACGAGATTACAAGTCTCTGCTCATGGCGTTCTCCGAGTGCCACATTCTTCCGTTCAGTTTATGGTTGTGCTTTTATTACAAGAAAGAAGCTTTGAGTTTCCCCTTGAAGATTCACGGTTCTTTTCGTCATGGCGTGCGGTTTCAAGTTCTGCCATCGACATGGGTACGGAAGATTCCCCGAAGTACTTGAAGCTCGCGAAGAGAGGGTGGGACTTTCGTTATGGGATTTATGGATATGTTCTTCAGTGAGAGACTAGTGATGTTCTCCTTATTTCTTTTGCTCATCTGTTGTACAGTCATCAGCAATAAAGAATGGGACACCTATATCCTGAAATACTCGCTTCCCTGCGAGGAGTTGTGTGTTGCATAACTCTACGGCGATAAGTAGATTTCAATAGCAAATTTTCGATGGCAGCTTCTACCACCGCCGTAGATTTAGGCAATACACATAACACCTTGCTGGGAAGCGAATATTTCAGGATGAAGGTGTGCCACTCTTTATTGCCGGTGTCTGTACCAGAGTTTTATCGTGTAAAGCACAAAGGAGCACATGATGAGCTTTCCCAATGGGTTAGTGGTCTCCCAGTAATCAAGGAAACCCTGGTTCTGTACCCTTTGAAGCCGCACAGTGGTTCTGTCCCCCCTTAGGTCCGGTCTCGATTAGCCTACCTGTGCGTAAAGTGGACTTCAAGCAAAAGAAAAACTCAAACGTGATGAAAGGTTGAATGGAACGATGAAGCAAACAGTCTTCCCATTAACATATCTAGGCATAAAATTGACACCACGGAATTTCTTCGCACGTGGATTTCCACCATTAATGATTTGCTTCATTTTACTTCGCTTCTTGTGTCACTTTTGGCTAATTTGCAAAGATCTGGATGAGTGATGATATGGGCACTCACAAACATCCATACCCAGGCCAGGATTCGAACCCGGGTCGGTCGTAGCGCGATGTGCTAACCAGTCCGCCACGGGGGCCGACTGATTTCCACCATGAGGAAGCAGTCACGTGGGGGAATCCATGTCAATTTGCGAATATGTATGTAATGCCTTTGATATTTTGGGGAAGTTCATGTTGAAGTAGAAACCCTATACTCCGTCCGAGGAGTCTGTGGAGCAACGCCGAGCGTAACGGTAGAGAAGAGGAGAAAGGGAGTGGGCGAAACATCTGGTACCTGCTTCCCGCTCACGCGTTCATTGGTCGAGTCCTCTTGACTCACTACTTGCGCAGAGGACTTCTTGTCGTTGTTTTCCTGGGACGGAGCATTTTCCCCGGTCTGCGCATGCGCGAAAGAACTCGTGGCTTCAGAACCCTACAAACAAAATTGGTGGTGAATTTGTTGAGTATTGTACCGTAGTAGCGTCCACGTAGTACTTAACGTGGAGAAACCCACACAGAAACCCGAAACGTATCGCATGTATGGTGACTCCAATAACACAAATGATGCACTTTTTGGTGTGTCAAAATACACACAGAAATGCATAAAAGGGTACCTTCATCATCAGCTGGTGTTCCGTGTGATGCACTAAAATGCATCAATTGGGAAGATCAGACAAGATCATTTCAAAGGTAAGAAAATTACACATTTAACAGTGTCAGTTGATGCATTAAAAGTGCATTAACGTTGATTTGATGCATTTAGAGTTCTGTGTGAACATGGAGAACTCGTTATGCACAACCCAACTAAAACATTTACCCATTTCTATGACTGTTAACTCAACAGTAAAAATAAGTGGCGTAAAATATCAGCACGTCGTAACAACACAAGGCGGGTGATTGATACATTAATATCGGAAAGCTCTTTGATCTGTAATGAGATTATCGCACGATCCGTCAAAGTACCCTGGCCCCTCCTTTCTCAACACAGCCCTGCAAACCCAACAACTGTGTATAATTTCCGCCTTAATTCTTGCCCTAATTACACAATCAATGGGAGTGCCGCATTAAAAAATCAATGCAGAAGTCATTATTGTGCGCCGAGTGGGAGAGCCTAATTCTATTGCATATTGTGGCACGAGAATTACCTCCAATTTTTTTCAATGCTTTTTTCACCCTTCTGTACCTCCTGGCAATTAGAGCATAATTGGATCCCGTGCAATAACTCCCCACTCTTTATTTTTAGTACATAAATGTAACATTGTAATAATTACACTAAATGCGCCTTTACTTAGTGGTTAGGGTATAATCATTTTTCTTACCTGTATTTTCATGTCGTGAATATACAGTGGCACTGACAGTTTAGGTGATACATCGGGGGCTGGTTTGAACTATGTTATCGTGTTTACTTGAACATCCCCTAAATATAGTCTGACTAAGGGAAAGATATGAACCTTGTATTATTTTAATACTGCCGATTTCTACTTGCTGACATTGTTTTACAGCACCGAAACCTTGTATTATTTTAATACTGCGAACCTCTACTTTCTGACATTGTTTTACGGCAGTAAAACCTCGTATTATTTGCTGACATTGTTTTACAGCACTGAAACCTCGAATTATTTTAATACTGCCGACCTCTACTTGCTGACATTGTTTTACAACACTAAAACCATGTATTATTTTAATTCTGTCGACCTCTACTGCTGACATTGTTTTACAGCACTAAAACCATGTTTTATTTTAATACTGCCGACCTCTACTTGCTGACATTGTTTTACAGCACCAGAAACTTGTATTATTTTAATACTGCCGACTTCTACTTGCTGACATTGTTTTACAACACTAAAACCATGTATTATTTTAATTCTGTCGACCTCTACTGCTGACATTGTTTTACAGCACTAAAACCATGTATTATTTTAATACTGCCGACCTCTACTTGCTGACATTGTTTTACAGCACCAGAAACTTGTATTATTTTAATACTGCCGACTTCTACTTGCTGACATTGTTTTACAACACTAAAACCATGTATTATTTTAATTCTGTCGACCTCTACTGCTGACATTGTTTTACAGCACTAAAACCATGTATTATTTTAATACTGCCGACCTCTACTTGCTGACATTGTTTTACAGCACCAGAAACTTGTATTATTTTAATACTGCCGACTTCTACTTGCTGACATTGTTTTACAGCACTGAAACCTCGTATTATTTTAATACTGCCGACTTCTACTTGCTGACATTGTTTTACAGCACCAAAACCTTGTATTATTTTAATACTGCCGACTTGTACTTGCTGACATTGTTTTACTTAACTGAAGCCGTAAAACCTTGTATTATTTGCCGACATCTACTTGCCGACATTGTTTTACAGCACTAAATCAAAGCATCAACAACCAAGATCTAGCGCCTGGAACCAAGGTCAGGATAATCCTCTGTGGAGTTGTTTTGACCTGTTTGTCCTTATGTGTACTTAGGGGTCTCTTTTCATTCTCAGGTTTTAACTATGATATGAACATGATTTTATCCTCAGAGACAACATAGCTTTAGTTGTAGTTGCAGTAAGGTCCTGTCTTCTAGTATTTAGTTTCAGTTAGGGGACTTATCCTCGTATTGTGTGACTGGTATAAATAGCCTATCGTATTGGGTGACTGGTATAAATAGCCTATGTGCTGACGTATCAATAATTTAAAAATCAATCAATCAAAAACTGTAAATTATCAATCTATTGTCAGCACAGAATATATACACGTAAATACCAACGTGACATGTTCTAGACCAGAGGTTTCCAAACCTTTTCCTTTCACGGTGCCCGAGTCAGAATGTAGGCCTATCTGCAGCGCTCAGTTAGTGTGGTTAGTGTGCTTGCCTTAAGTTAAAAAATAAACACACATTTCAAATTCAGAAACATTTTTACATGTAAAAAGTACTGTATAAGCACATATTTGGAACAATCATATGAATATATAATAAATATTGGAATTTTTCGGGGCGCCCCTGTGAGCCAACAATGGCGCTCCAGGGTACCGCGCCGCACACTTTGGGAACCACTGTTCTAGACTGTTAATGCTAGGCTTCATAGTTTTGTTTGTTAAGAATCTTGTGCTTTAATAGAGGCTCATTTTAAATATAAAAACAGGACTGGGCAACCAACCCACTGTAATTGGAAGAGCGCTCACGGCGGTATGGAGCGTTGTAAGAGGCAGGGAGAGAGACATGAGGCTTCGTCGGTCGCGTTCAGGCGAGATGCTCGCACAGCAAGCGCGCGCTCGTTAACCTTCACAAGTTCAAACAAGACGATCAAGATTGATATAAAATTTCTATTGGAAGGGTGGAAATCTAGTAACATAATTATCATAATCATATTCTCTTAATGAATTAGAATAGCACAGAAGGGCCTTTGAAATTGTACAGCAGAAAAATGTCGTGACATACATCAGTGACTCCAACTGTACCAAATTGTTCCATTTAGTATTTACCTATATGTGTCTACAGAGTAAGAAGCCTGGGACTGTTATTTTGAAATAGGTACTGGCTGGTTACGTATTGCTGTGTTGACAGCAAAAGGTGAGAAAACGAGGGGGACAAAGTTTCGTACATTTCGCCACAGAGCTACAAAGCTAATGTTTTTTACCTAGCATTATTTTTTCAATATACCTACTTTGAAATTTATTCCATTTATATTTTTCCATTTAGACACACCAGGTTTGTAAAATAAAATGAAATTTATATGGCTATCACTGAAGAAAGGAACATTCTACTTGTAAATTATGCCTACACACGTTCTACGAGTTACAACTTACGTAGGAGGAAGTATGTGCAATGGTGTTGCTTTTTAAGCACTGTGACTGTTCACTTCAAGTCGTTTACTTTTAAAAAGTAACTTTCCAAGGACTGACACACACACACACATATACGCCCCCCCCCACACACACACCTGTCTGTCCTGCAAAACGAGAACATCAGCTAAACCCACAATTCGAGGATAGTGCTTATTTGAATTTGATCATGCTTACACACAAACACACCTTTCATGTCTACCCTAACAAACGAGGACGCAAGTTAGAATCCCACAATTCGAGGACCGATAAACTTGATTTGATATCTCTCTCTCTCTCTCTCTCTCTCTCTCTCTCTCTCTCTCTCTCTCTCTCTCTCTCTCTCTCTCTGTCACACACTAACTAACTAACTCTCTAGCCTTCTTTAACCCGAAGGTTCATGGCTGCAGCAACACAGGCCTTCCATCTGTCCCTATCCTGAGCAAGATCTATATACTCTTTTCCATCTCTACCAATTTCTTTTAGGTCCATCTCAACGTTGGCTCCCCTCTTCGTCTTGGCCTTCCTACAGGTCTCTTACCATCAGGTTTCCCAACAAGAATCCTGTAAACTCTTCTTTCCTCTCCCATTCGTGCCACATGGCTTGCCCACCTAAGTCTTCTTGATTTCATCATTCTAACAATGTCTGGACATGAATACAAATTATGTAGTTGTGAATTATGTAACCTTCTCCACTCACCTGTCTTCTCATCCCTTTTAGGTCCAAATAATTTCCTAAGGATCTTATTTTCAAATACTCTCAATTTACGTTCCTCTTTCAGTGTAAGGGACCAAGTTTTACATCCATATAATACTACAGGTAAAATTACTGTTCTGTATATTTTAACTTTTAGTTTCTCTGTTACACACGCATGTCCTTATTGAGATGATAGGCGAGAGGTTAAATTTATGTGAGCAGATGCCTTTATAGTGTATTTCACTACGACTTGCGTTTACTCATGCATCAAAAGAGGGAGTAAGCATCCCCACCATCACTCTTAATTAACTCAAGATTCAACATCGAGAAACATCTGATCCCAGCCAGCGTTGCTTATTTATATCCCGGCTGCGTGTTGACTTTTTCCCCCTCCCCCTTCTCGATCCAACTCTGTTAGCTTTCTGGTTAAAAGGTCAAAGAAAACCGGCAGATTTTGCAGCGATATTTTTCGCACGTTTAATGACTTTGCTCCATTTTCGGTGGTTGAAATGTCGAAATGGGAACGGTCCTGGTTTCTTAATGAAGATTCAGGCTTCTTGCAAGTTGCCGTAATGCCGGGGGGGGTCAGGTTGCGGTGGGGATTTGGATCAGTGTTGCCGACTCACCTTAATTTCTACTGAAGTTAAGTTTTTTCCTGTGAGTTTCCTGTCCTTTGAAAAATTAATGATGCATGATGCCTCTAGGTCGGGAAATTGTTAAATTTCAGGAAGTACGTAGATATTACTTCTGCTGTCATACACTAACATAACTGAAAATGCTCCTATTTCTCATGTTGTCAACTTTGGATGTGGTGAACTCGGTTGTGCTAAATTTTCGACTACAGTACACCTTAATAACTAAAACCAATAAGTTGCTGACCAAGGCAGTTTATTAAGATAAAAACACTTAATACGTAACGTTTCGACCCTGTATCAGGGTCTTCCTCAGACGAAGAACTAAACTAAAATGATGAAATATACTACACACAGAAAGATAAACTGCCTTGGTCAGCAACTTATTGGTTTTAATATGGAAACAGGGCTTAATTATATTACTTAATAACTAGTCCGGAGTGAGGCTTCATCTTCTATCTTGGTGAATCTAAAAAATTAAATATCCATGAAAAGTTATCATTGTTAGCATTATGAGTACAGTACTGCACTAAAAAGGGAAATTTTATTTTATTTGCTTGAAGAAACAAATGTTTTTGTTTTGGTAGCACGCAGAGGGACCGAAATGGAACGGAGGAAGGTCAAGTGCGAGGGTGGTGGGGGAAGGGGGTGTTGTGACTCATGTTGTGACACACACACACACACACACACCTAGGTATACTGCAAAACGAGGGCATCAGTTAGAATTTTATAATGCTTGCACACACACACGTCTACCCTATCGAACGAAGACATGAGATAGAAATCCAAAATTCTAGGAATGATCCACTTTGATAATTCTCTCTCTCTATTTTTTTTTTTGTGTGTGTGTGTGTGTGTGTGTGTGTGTGTGTGTGTGTGTGTGTGTGTGTGTGTGTGTGTGTGTGTGTGTATTGCAGCAGGATTCAGGAGTTAGTTAGCACTCAAGCTTTCGTGTCATTATTGACGACTTTCTTGCTTTAGCTATGTTATGGAGCGAGCAGTTTTATTCATCATAGCTTTGGACATTTCGCAGCAAATTATTAAGCTAATCCATGTTATAACAAATTATGGAACTAACTTTTCAAGTAGTTTTTTAAATACTTATTATAACTTAGTTAAATCCTAGAAATACTTGCGTCAGTCAGAACATTCCACAAAACAAGAACAAGCAGTAAATCTGACGTCATGCAATCTTTCCCAAACACTCCAGAACTCCTCTCCAGGGTCTCAAAGACCCTGGTGGATACTAGGACTACACCCTGAGATACTGTATTACTGCATTATATTCCGTGATTATAAAACAACTTCTGTAGTTTTCGTATAGTTTACTGATTAGACAGCTTTCTCCTACAATTCTGGACCATTGTTAGCACTGTTAATGTTAAACAGACAACATGATGTGAATATACAGTGCATATGCTACTACTTAAGTTATGCTACTACTTAAACTGCATTCACAGTGTATAAAGATATTGTTATCTTTATTAATGAAGTTTTGTTTCTTTTATTACAGGTAAGTGTCCATAGCTGTTAAAAGTAAAGCAAAGAATTTACTTGCAGTAAAGTGGTAAGTAATATGAAACCAATTGTAATGTCACTAATGTACCAAATGAAATGAGGGATGCACACACTAATCCTTATTGATTGGTTTAGATGGTATATTACAACCAATGCGAGCGCTTCCCAACCTTTTTTGAGTTGTGGAATACTTTTGATGAAAAAAATCCGTTACAGATAAATATTGTCGCCCATATCTCAAAGTCAAAGTTGTGCATTTTTGGCTGTTTTGACCAATATTATTTTTCACAATGCTAGTGGATATTTTATCATACCAAATCAAGAACTATGTTCGAGCTCCAAATATCTTTAACTAGTCTTTCCACTGAAATCCTTGTCGTTTTCTCAAAATATCACTTTTGAATACACATCACTTGGCTCTGCTATAAAGGCTACGATATTTTCACCTAGCGTCTACACATGTATTAAATGTGATAAACATGTTGACAATGAAAGGTATTTGTTAAGTGTTTACATGTTACGTTCTTGATGTTTCGCGTGGTTTAGAGAAGGTGCGGTGTGCAAAGTCGACTAAGGTAACGCATGTACTTCGGTCTATAATACTTGCTATCTGCACTGCTTCACAGCATGTTGCACACAAATCATTTCTGCTATACATAGTTCGTGGTCGCACACAGGGATGGCACTACAGGGGGGGGGGCTGAAGCCCCCCAAATCAGACCTCAGCCCCCCTCAAATAAAGCTTATTGTACAGGGAATTGAACAAGCTTTCGAGTGATATATAACAAGCCTACCATAGGATAAAAATATAATTTTGTCACGTAACCTTGACCTTATCAAAACATGTCATCACCAAAAATCGTGAAAAAATATATTTGGTCCCTCATGCCACACTCTAAAACATAAAAAAATCATTCTGGGATTGCAATGGGATCAGAAGATACAAAATAATATGTGTAACTATGTGACTGATAAAAGCCTCATTACGTGAACTATGACGAGACAAAAGTCCCTTAACACCCCCTACAAAATGTAAAGGAGTTATCCTGGTTATGAAAGAAATAGGTTAGGCACAGGGAGATCCCTCCCTAGCCGTGTGTGTCAAGCGCAGGTCCGGCATATTGTTGACCGACATATTGAATTCTGCATATTACTGCATGCTTGTAACCATTTTCTCCTTTTCGAGGTGTTAAAAACAAAGCATTAGAATGCTCCTAACGTGTTAGGAACTCATCGAGATCACGCTGACATCTCTGGAGAGAAAGAAGTATACGCACCATTGCATATGATTTTAATCAGCTACATTCATCAAATAGTTGAATAGTGAAGAATATTGAGAAAAGTATCTCAAACAATTACGTGACACTTCCTTTTGAAATGAAAAATTCTTCAGTGACGAGGCTAATTTTTATATTCACGGTGAAGTTATTAAAAATAATATGCAATACCTGTGATTTTATAGTTATAGATTATAATCTACAGTAGACAAAAATTGTTTATTTGTTTGTAAAAAGCCTAAAGTACAAGAGAAATAATTCTACAATACAGCAATACATACATACAAGAAAGAAGAAGATAGGATTGCCAATTCAAGTTAACAATTGATGTGCCGTAAAGTAACTGCTGATAACGTTACTTTTACTGTAAAAGTGACTCTGTTAGAGTTACAGCCGATTACTTTAGCTAGCTAGTTAGAATTCCCTAAAATGTAGATGTTGCAAACACTGGTAGCCCGTGGGCGCATTAAGATTAAAGGCCGTTCGAACTCGTTAACATTGAGGAAAATTAAGACACAATTTAGCAACACTGACTCGGAGTGAAATTTTTGGTTCGAACGAAGTTCTTTGAGAAAGCGCGACGCAAGAGTGCGGCTACCTTCAGGCCAGGATGGGTATTTCCTTCGGGTATTTATGAAAATTACAGATACGCCACGGATCCAATTAGAGCTACGAAAGGTTGTAAATTAAACTTCAGACCCCCCCTTCCCTCCGCCCTCACTCCAACTTTATCACTTTGGATTTTTTACTTTGTTGGACAGAACTTGCCAGTTCTTGTTCTGTTAACTTCACTTTCTTTGGGCGCTGAGGAGCCTGCGAAGTGGTGACGTAACAGACTGAAGGAGTCCAATCAGAGGGGACTGAAGGAACCGGTGATTTAATTGGAGATCAAAAGAAAGTGCCGTCGCCGAATTCAAGGAAGTACCCGTTTGCCTTCTGAACCGTAAGCAACTTGGCAGAATGGCAACGAGCCGAAAGACCGTAAGTGTTCAACAGAACCGTAAATCATTCGCCGCGTGTCCTCTGACGCAAAGAGAACTTCAATTTGACCTCCACAATGGAGGAGTCTGTATAGTAGGTAGCTGTAACTTGAGCGCCAATCACTGGTCAGAGTTTGTATCACTTGTAAACTACAGCTCAACATTCACGTTCCTTTTCCCATTGTTCTGTATAGTCTTTAGGCTATCCTTTGCATACGTCCAGTATTACCCGGGCAGTCCCTTTTTTGAGTCTGTCCCGAATTTTTAGCATAAAACGGGACGCCGAAATGTCCCTTTTTTGTGACAATGACTTAGCGGCATAGAATTACTGCAACAATACACCTTCTCTGCTATCATTATGAACAATGGCATTGTTGAGTAGAAATTACTTCACATTTCAATGTCAACAATGTGCTTTATTTCAATTGTCTTAAGATATTGAGTTTCTTCTCTTCTGCAAAAGCGCTAGAGTCGCATACTAAAACAGAATTGTTGAAAAGTTGGCAGAAACAATGGTCAATTACAGGCAGTGGCGTACGCAAGGGGGGGTTACCGGGTTTAAACCCCCCCCTTGAGCTTTTGAAATATTATGGAAAATGCTGTAGAAAAAATTAAAAGTGGCTAATTTATCACAGTCAAAGATCTGCGACAGTAATAATAATAATAATAATAATAATAATAATAATAATAATTTGAATTATTATTCCCATGCAGAATGGAGAAAAACACAACATTCCAAACAAAATCTAAGCGACCGCAAAGTTCAATTTTGCATTTTTTTTTTTGCAAAAAGTCGCGCAGTGACTTTCGCGAGAATTGTGAAAATTCCTTGCTTCGTCGCAGTGTGCCGACCTTATTGCAAACGTTCTTCCCGGTACTGATTTCACATCCCCTTGTGAACTCTCAAGTGATGCTGAGTCTACATCCACATCATTAAATAATGTTGAAGAAGTGCTTTGTGAATCACCTAGAAGTGATAAATGTGTTGGAATCTCTATAAACTTACTTTTCAACGAAAACATAGACTCGGTGGAATTTAGCAACATGTATTCTCGCGCTTCATCATCATCCTGGGCGAATTCCATAGGTAAAGGTAATGTAAATTGTCCCGTGCATATAGCACCGTGCCATGAAGGCACACGTAGTGGTGTGGTGGGCCCCAAAGATTCTCGATCTCGAACTATTTTGCAGGTGATGTGATCAAACCATGCTCCGGCAGCCTTCATCCCCCAGGGTTGCTCTCAGGTACCCATTGCTATGAGGCTGGGTGCGGAGAAGGCTGGATAAATTCCAACCAATTCCGGGAATCGAACCCGGATATCCCACGAAGTTGTCAGACTAGACCAGCGCGGCTCCTTGAATGAGTTTCATATTTCGATTATTTCAATAAATTTAATATATTTGCTTGTTTTTATGGATTTTCGTCACACTTAAAATGTCTCACTTATCATATACAAATAACCGTTGACTAGACAATTATTTTGTAACAAAGAAACAAAAGAAATGTAATTTTGTTCTATATCTTTCATAAATAGCAGCTGCATTAGTAGTAATTAAACTAATTAATTTATTATAAGAATTATTAATCAATTTATTATTATTAATTGATTAATTAATTAAAGTATAATAAAACAATGCTAATGTGAATTTGTAGAAAGTTTTCGAAATAACACCCCCCTTGATGAAATCCTGCGTACGCTACTGATTACAGGGAAGACTAATGGGGAAAAAATATTCAATTCAACCAATTATACCTAAAGAACTTTGGTATCAAGACATTAACCTTTCAAGAAACTCTTTAACAAGTCTTCTTAGATGTCGGCTAAATTACACTCTAGCCCCTAAAGACTTGTACACTAGGAAGATTGTTCAATCCCCAATCTGCTAGTGTGGTGCAACAGAAGGAACACCTGATTATATTATATTTGACTGTGATCTTAATGCAACTACGCGTGATTATTTCTTAAGAGACCTAAAAGAAGCAGGTTATAATGTCCCATACGCCTTGTCAACACTTTTGAGGAACCCAACGAAGAAAATAATATATGTACTTACCAACTATATTGTGAGAGAAAATATTATATTATAAAATTAGGAAATTGTGAAATTATGAAATTGTAAAATTATGAAATGTAAAACAAATGTAACTGGTGCATAGCAATAAAGCTACAACCAAATATACATTTATAAAAAATATTAAAAAATCCTAACTAATGCCTCCGCTGAACGAGTGTGCTCGTGCTGTACACGAAGGGTCTGTGGAGAAGTGACACGAACACACTTTCGGTACAAACCTTGAAAGCAATGTTGATTAATAAGGTGAACTTTAATCACGCGTGTGTAAACTTTTAAAAAAATATTAATTGAAAAGAAGGATGTACTGAAGAAGATCCATTCATCGGCAAAATATCAATGAATGCCTTCTAATTCTAAAGAACTGCTTGATTGGAGTATAGTACATATGCGAGTTATTTATATAGTACTTATTTAATTAATTAGTTTTCAAACGTAAGTATTTATAACGAAACAGTTCTTTTTTTATATTATTGAGTTGATGCATATGTTCGTAGCGTTTGTGGTATGGCAACACTGTGGGGTTAGGAGCTTGTTTATCGTTTACTGTTCATCAATTGGAGTGGCATTGTTGTGAATACGCATTGAAATTTACAGATTTGAAGAAAGACAGTGTTATTTATGAGCTAAAGAACAATAAGTGTCCAGTGGAAGAAAAAAAAGAAAATTTCCGGCATATTCTTCTGTCTGATTTAACATAGGAGGCGGCTTGAAATATTTGTTCCTTGTACGGAGAGAATGCCAACGGAGAAAGCAGGGCAAGAAAATGGTTTTGTCATTACAAAGAGGTCATTTTTGACTTAAGCGTATCTCTACGTTTAGAAATACCATTGGACTTTAATGAAGACACTTTAAACGCTTTAATCCACGAGGATCCACATCAATCGACTCGAGAATTAGCAAATGTGATGAACTGTGACAATTCAACCATCGAGCGACATTTGCATTCCATGGGCAAGGTTCAGGATTCCGCACGGTTTAAAGAAAACAACCAAATCAGCCAGGGAGACAGCACCAAGAGCTGCGACACGATAATGCACACTCACACTCCACTAACATGACAAAATCTGCTATAAGGGAACTTGGTTTGGTAGTTATTCCATATCCTCCTTACTCCCCCGATCTTGTGCCCTCGGATTGCTGCCTTTTCAGCTCTCAATCCCTCAATATTCAAGGAAGCTCCTTTGGTGACGAAAATGCTCTTCAAACTTGGCTTGACGACGCTTGTAAACCCGAATCAGCTGATTTTTTCAGGCGTTGAATTGAAAAACTGCCCAGCGTTAGTAAACAGTCATAGACAATGAAGGAAAATGTATTACTGATTAATTTATGTATTTCGTTCATCTCTTATTAGTATCAAATAAAAATACTTTTGCCATGGTGAATAAAACGCTGCGAACTTATGCATCAACCCAATATAATGTATGTCGTTCCGTTTTGTATCGTTTTTCCTGCAGGAAAACATGAAAAATGATAATAGAAAATACCCCTAATACGGGAATTCCCGGGAAATAAGAGAGTTGGTCACCCTAGTATGAGGTGAACGGTACAAAGATCCTCTATGCGCAGACAACATTCTGACAGTAATAGGTAATTGATATGAAACAATGTCAGGAAAACTACGTTAGGGAGCTTTGATGTACGAAACCGCAGCACAATCGAAACAAGGGAGATGAGCAAATTTGGCAACGCGGTATCTCGTGAATCCTGCACGCTGCGGAGAAGGACGTCAACCTTGGTTCCGGTATGCCGATCGCTGAACGGAAGTGGTTTGTTGCTAGCAACCCTAATCGCCAACCCCTCACCCATAACTACCTGTCTATTCACCCATATGGCATGGCGCACTGCATTTCCTGTAGCCGCGCCGTCCCTCTCCCCATCAAACACCGCAATGCACAAACGCCCGAACGATATCTGCTCGCAAATCTCATTCCCCACCTCTGTTTTCCTTGTGGTTAAAGTACTTAATTCAATGATGCCCTCTCCAGTGTCTTCGTTCAGTGCATCTTTGTATTACGTATCCTGCCATAGCCACCTCTGTTGCCGAACGCATTGGTTGGTCGACTCGCAATATCGTTACCAAAGGTTCCACGATCGAGTCCTGGCATGGGGATTATTGCTGTGTGTCTGTTGGCCAATTTCCTCTAATCTTCATTTATTATCATCGTTGCGAGAGTCCTGAAATTTTCAATCGCACTTGTAATTCTCCGTAACCGAAGACTACATGGTAACAGTGCGCAGAACTAATAGGTACAGTACAGCCTGAGAAATCCCTTGGAAGCTGTATATATTGTAACCATTTACTCTACTAGGGTAATCAGATCAATGAGTACGGGTAAATAAGAGAAGATCTAGGATTCGAACCAAGGACGCCTGATTTTGCAATACGTTACTCTAACCCTATAGGCACGGATGCTGTCGGTTTGTTTGTTCTGAAGATTTATTGAAAACTAGTGAATACTGGTGTGCATTACGCTAGGATTGCTCAATAATCGAATCCTGGGGATATTTCACTCAACTCCCCTAATACGAGGGGCGTATCATAAAGAATTACAATTTATTGTTTTAATGCAAAATGAAATGGCTTAATTCCGCGCACTGCGCAGGATGGGCGCATAGGTACCTTGTCTACCACCAGGTGGCAGCACCGTGTGACAGTGCGTAGTCTGTGGCCTGTGCAGCCGTCGAAGCACAACGTCACGAGTGCTGTTGCGGACAACATGGAACAAGATGAACGTGGTCAACGATGGACGAGTTGGATTTTGTGGAAGGAAGGGGAAACAACGGCACGTATCCATAGACGGTTAGTGGCTGCGTGTGGCGAGTATGCAGTGTCACGGAAAACGGTGTATAATTGGGTAAATGGCTGGAAAAACGGTCAAACGTCGACGGAGAAGGGAAAGAGTCCAGGGCGACATGTGAGTGTGAAAACAGACGCAAACATCGCGCGTGTGGAAAATGTCATACTGGAGAACAGGCGTGTGACGTTTACGGAACTGGAGAGGATTACGGGATTAAGCAGACGAACCCTGCAACGCATTGTGCACAGTGACTTGAAAATGGGTAAAGGGTCAGCTCGGTGGGTACCGAAATGTCTTAACGCATGCCACAAACAACAACGCGTAGACATTTCCAGGGAACTTTTGGAACTTTACGACCAGAATCCAGCTGATTTCATGGGGAAGCTTGTGACAGGTGATGAAGTGTGGCTGCATTACCACGAACCGGAAACCAAATCCCAATCCATGCAGTGGAAACATAAGGGTAGCCCCCCACCCAAGAAATTCAAAACAGCGCCCATGGCTGGGAAACAAATGGCCACTGTGTTTTGGAATAGTGATGGCATCATCCTCATTGATTGGCTACCGAGGGGAACCACCGTTAACAGTGCAGTCTACGTGGCAACACTGACGCGGTTGCGTCGTGCAATTCAAAAGAAGAGGCAAGGCAAATGGGGCAAAGGTGGTGCTTCTCCAACATGACAATGCCCGGCCGCACACCAGTCGTGAAACAACAGCTGCTATTGACCGACTGGGTTTCAAGGTGTTACCACATCCAGCATACTCTCCCGATTTGGCACCGTCCGATTTTCGCTTGTTTGGCACCATGAAGAAGCCCCTGCGTGGTCACCATTTCAACAATTGTGAGGAACTCCATGAGGCTGTCCAGCGATGGGTGCACACAACTCCAAAGAACTAGTTTCAAAATGGTCTCGAACGACATCCACACCGCTGGCGTAAGTGTCTACAGCTCCAGGGGGACTATGTTGAGAAAGTGCATATAGACGATTAAATGTATCTATGTCTGTATGTATCGAATACAATAAAGTGTAATTCTTTATGATACGCCCCTCGTATTATCGTCTAGAGGGTAGAGTACAGAGACCCTGTATTCAGTTCACAGCAAGATGTCTGACCTATTGAGAATGCTTAGCGATCAAAATGACGTGGGTAAAATAACAGAGCAAATGGACCCATTGCTTCACCATGACATCAAACATATTGATTGCAAGTTGATACGAAATTCCCCACTGATGTCTCACTTATCGCACAAGCCTCAATCACCTCCCTTTCGCCTTCTCTGAATTTTTTCTGGACTTGTATTATTTATGCTAAGTGAACTAAACCTACCAATGAAGTGCATTTCGGCAGACGTCAGAAGGCAAAGCTTTTGTATAATATATATATTTTTTAAAATAAGTCCAGTCTAGTTTATAAAATGTTTGAGTTAAAATAATTATCTTGGATTTATCAAATAAGAATCCAAGCTCAACACATTACCCAAGGCAAGACAATGTGAGTTACTGTAATTAGTTGATTGAGGCTTGCAATGAGTGAGACCTTTGCCCACGTTGGTAAAATCCATGAGAAACGATGGCGTAAGGGATGTCCTTTCCTTAAGCACCCAAATGGCTACCTCCCTTCTACGTAGTACACCCTGGACTGCATTTTTCAGACTAGCGAGGTTCTGGCGTCTGGGCTAAGAGCTAGTATAAACCTCCTTGAGGCTCGTGTTGTGTCGTCCATCGCGATTTGCCAAAAGTGGCCGAAAAGCAAAGTAAAAGAATCAATCAATCATGAGAAACGCACGAGAGACGAATACGTGTAAAGAAAATCCCTATGAGTTACAAATTTACTATTAAATTTATTGTTGGATACTGGTTGCTCATGTAAACAATTAGCACACGTGTGTGGTATTGTCGTCAAAGACGTTGAAGGAACAGGAAGTCTTGAGGCTAGATAGTCTTTTCTAGATTTTCCTACTCGCCTATTAAATCCGTCAACTTCAAATCTATTTGTGTTATAAATTTCATGAGCTGCGTGGGAGAATCCACAATGTTACTTCTTTTTGTCATGGTTCCCTTGGTATACGCTTGCGTATCCTGCCTACTTTCATTTCAGAATCCTTGTATTAGGAGGTTTCCTGCAAGCAAGCGTCTTATTTCTCAAACAAGATCCACCATAATCCCCTTAGAGATTACCGTGGACGGAGTTTAAATTAAAACGAGTCGATTTTTTCCCTTATTTTGACAAAACGAATAGAGCACAGCCGCATGGTAAAGGGGAAGGGGAGGAACTCCAATGTTGCAGCGCCGTAATATCCGCCGTGAAGTTTTTCCCAGTCTTATGAGGAGAATGGAGTGGGTTCCTTGTTATCCGCAATGAAGTTATTGCAGATGTATGCTGCAGGAAGGATTTCTCTTGCAATGGAAGAAGCACCGCCCATATGTAGTGAACCTACATGCAAGGGTTGTTGGCGTGACAGAAAATTTCCCAAAAGTAGATGGGGTCTTAAATTAAGAAAGTTGCGCATTTGAGTAGGATGTATTGACGTCATCGTAAGAAAAAAAACAGGATGTCTAACAGTCTGGAAATCCTGGAAAAGTCTGGGAATTAACTTGTTCTGGAAAAGTCGTGGAAATCTGAAAGTTTACGGTTTTCCTGCAAAAATCAACGTATTTGTAGTAGTGTAATAAAATATCTTCGAACAAACAAAATAAAAATAGACAAGCAAAAATCTTAAGTTTTGTGCACAAACTGTACTTCAATTTAATACACTACTGGCAGTTACAGTAGATATTGCATATTTAATATTCTAGTAAAGAGTCATTGAACTATTTTCATGTGGAAATCTGTAAGTGGCTATTGGAATTTCGCACTATCTTCTGCAATTTTTGGGTTGTGTTTGGTAGATATTAGAATTAATACAAATAGTATTAACAAATTTTACTATAATTATCTATTATTTATGCTGTAATTATGATTTTTATAAATTCTTTGGTAACTATAAGTCCAAAAATACGTAAAAGCTCATTCCTGATACCCCTTTCCGACCAATCATTTTGTACTAAGTTTCTCTTATTACTTTTGCATGTGAAGCGAATATTCTAAAAAACTTGGTTAGGCGGGAATCTAAGTGTTGACACGCACCCACCGGTCTGTGTAAGGTTGTAATAAGTGTGTTACTCTTTGCAATCTGACTTCTTAGAGATTTTGGCCACGACATCTCACTTTAAATTACTATAATGCGTGTGAGAAATTTTTTATCACTTTGGTTAGGTTCATAAATATGACCATGGATAATCACAGCAACACATGTTTCAACATGTATCATATTTAATCTACCAGCTTTCATTAAAATCAACTCGCTTGTACACATAATAAACAATATCTTCAACTTCAATATTTTGAAACACAAAGAGAAATAATCACAATTATACTTGCATTCCGTAACATCTATTCATGTCCACCACAACGAGCATTCTTAAAACATATTAAAAATGAATTCTTAAGGAACTTACAGATCTCAATGTCTGTCTCAACGAATCTTCTCAGGGTTGGTGATTTGAACTTTTAGATTATTACGGTTTTTAAACAGTCACATATACAGGTTAGTCGTTAACCACAAACTCTCATTAATGCGTCATAATGATGAAATGTCAGTGGTGGTGTTAGTTAAAATATAGTGATCTTCTTACATACGTGTTTAACACCGCAGTACAAGCTTGGGCGGCGCAACGCCGCTCGGAGAGAACTACCTAGGTAATTGTGATATTATTGCACGCTTTTCTTGGCTGGATCTGTCCTTGCGGGAATTCTCTTACGCTAGTGCGAACTCCATCTCCTTTCAATTTCCAGTTGCCTCGAGCTTTGCTACTGTCAAATCTTCAGGGTTTCTGTGCATTGGTGTTTCTGTTTTTGGACGTACAGTGCAGAGGTTTCCCGTCCGATTTGTTGCTGTGGATTGAGAGGAGGAAGAGAGGCGAATTTCGAACCTGATAAACGAGCTGAGTGACCAAGCAAACAGTTAATCATACACGTATTGCTGAAAATTAATATTTTTTAGCACGTTACAGAAAAATCAGGCAGTTGCACAAAACCACATAACCTTCATTTCGTGAACAAAACAACGGTAATTATTACAAAATTATAGACAGTGAATACAGATGTGTAGTCAAATGTTCAGTGGCGTGTAAAATGAAAAAGTAAAATATTAATGCTGAAAAATTAGTACATTATTTGTGATTATATGTCTGAGCGCAACGCCTCACAACGCAACCTGAAAAAGTGAGAGAATTTTGTTTTTACGAAATTGTAGACACCATGATTTTAGGAGGTACATAAGATAAATTATATAATAGAAGAACATTAAAGATACCAGGCGGAGTTACTGTTTTCCACATATTTTGTAAGCTCTGATTTCACAGGAAATAACTCGAGTTTCTTTACTTTTTTTTGGTAAGATCCTCCGTCGCAACCAGTTCAGTGTGAACGTCTTGGCGGACTGTCCAGTGACACTCCTCGGAAATTGAAGTCGAGATCCTTTATAGCTTGAACCAATGAAGTTACTTTCCTGAGAAATTGTATCAAGTAACCAGGACTCTCAGCCCTTCCACTCCAACCACGCTGGTCAGCAGTTCGTACGAAGTCGTAAAATATCGTTTGACATCTTTTTTATGGATGCTCTTTGGTCACTTCTTTCAGGAGTGGACGATGAAAGAAAAAAAAGCGCAAGGGAACCAATACGGAGAAGAAGGTTGAGGCTTCATGGAGAGTGCGGTCCAGAAAAGTTGGGATGGAACTGCGTGGATCTCTTGTAACTATGCTTTCTAGGCCAGAAGCATCTGCCAAGTCTCTTGGTCAACTCCTAAAGCCGGTGAAAGAAAGAGCAAGAAGAACAGAAAAAGAAAACAATGGAAGTCTGACCACGGCGTTCACGCGTGCTCAACCGTGTTTTAGTTGAAACTGGAGGTTACGGTTTTTGCCTCCCCGTAACGCTCCACTCATTCTGGACAATCGGTCGAAGTTTTGCAGAAGTTACAAAGCAATATGGCATGTGCTTCGAACGTAGGAAGTGAGGCGTTGAGGATATTCTGTTTGATGCGGCTTTTTATTATTATTATTATTATTATTATTATTATTATTATTATTATTATTACACATCCCTCGTAACAGAGCGTATTGAACCGCTTAAAAACATGGAGAGGAATTAGAAAACTCAACTTCCTAAAGTTAGAACTTAGCATTTTTTTTAACCCTCACATTTTAGCATACCAGACTTGTCTACCTGTAATAATTTAAAGACTTCTTTGAGATGTCCTTCACGGAAGAGAAGACGTTCTGCTACAAAATTCAGTTGATATATATTTTTTTTAAAAAGTCCACTTTATGCATAGTAAGGTCAATCTGGACTGGACCTACAGTTTAAAGGGGTATCCGAACAACTACATGCCTCCACCTGGTATCAAACCAAGGACACCTTCAGTACAAGGCGACGACGTTACCGCTGCGCCATCGGGAAAGCCTATTGCTAAATACTGAGAAGAAATAGTTGTTTCAGATAAGGAAGAGTTTGGTTGAGTTGAACCCAGTCTTGCTTAAAATAACTAAAATATTTTGCTTGGAATACTAGAAAATGTGATCAGATACGCATAGGCTACACACAGAGATAATGTATGTTGTGACATGTATAATTGTGTGTGTGTGTGTGTGTGCATGTATAATTTAGATGATTTGATTTAGATTTTTCTGGGCATCATTCTGCCAGATTTATCAAAACTTTCATATTGGTGAACTAAAATAGTTCACGACAAAGTGAACAAACTTTTAATTGTAAAACCGTAATCTGTTTGTCTTCTATTAAAATAAATATGTGGTCACTCCCACCATTTTAAAGCAACCTTTTGTGTTTAAGGAAGTATTCAAATGAGTTAGATGAGCTTCCCAGTGGTAAGGTTTGGTGCCGTGTAATCAAGGGATCCCTGATTCGATACCCAGTGGTTTCCATATCACTTTCAACTGCTGGTACAGTTCCTATCAGTCTATCTGTGCATAAAGTATACTTAAGAAAAAACTAGAAAAAAAAGGAGCTACATGACATCAGGTAAAGTCAGGAACACTTCTGGGTCGTAATGATTCCATTGAAAGTTAATGGGAGTGTTACAACCCGGAAGTGTCCATGACTGTACAAAACATCGTAGTTCCTCCGAAAGTATTTATCTCATCTGCAAAGTATTGTAAATCTACATCAGCACCAGTAACTGTGTAGTTTCGTTTAATCGGCATATCATAATTTGCCATTGAAGCTCATAACTAGCTATGATTTACATAAATATGAGGATTGATCTCATCATTTCCATTTACCTGACTTGAAACACCTTCTGTAGTTTGTCATATTGGATTAGATTTCCTCTGCCACAACTTCTCTCCCTTGAAAGACCTCTAAGAGCACATGTCACAGAAGCACAACATATGCAGAGGTACTGTACCTGCAACAATGCGAACAATGGAATACTGGCCAATCCCGAAAAGCCCTGACTGTCCATTTCACCCACATTTCCGGCTTCGCCAAAGCCTAATTCCACTCCAAGAAGCAGCTCGTTACTTGAGAGTAATGCTGGACGCATTCCGAGGTTACGGCACGGCTAAGGGCCCTCAACGGAATGGCCAACTATACCTCCCTTTGAAAAGCCAGGTGCTGTCTCTACACGCAACACTGAACATTTACAAAACAGTAATTACCACCTTCGCTTCTGCACTTGCGTCGTCTGACAACACAGCGCTCCATCTTGCACCCCCTCGCCTCCAATATGTTTAAAAAATGAGTTTTCCTGATGCTCATTCGCACTATTCAACTCCATGAAGATATATATATATATTAATGTTACCTATACGAGTGCATGATTCGTGAGAAGATAGTGTTTGCAAATTGAACCTTACCACCCCAATACCAACAGCAATACCATTGGTGAAGTACCACTTGCTCGCCAAACCCACAGATTGTTAAGATTGCGATGACAATCCTCAACTTACAGCTCTCATCAACTACCAGTACCGCACTGCCATCTCTTGCGACAGTTGCAAGCTGACACTATATCTATGTTCGACAACCCCGACATGGCACAAGAAGAACAACAACTACGAAATACATATTCTTAGGTACAATATAACGGGCTGAAACTCAATAGACAAACTCGACAAATTGATTGGATTGGATTGTAAGTCTTGCAAGCTCACATTTTCTAATAAAAGGTGAAATTAATTTTCAAAGACGCAAAGTTACACGCACATAGTTACCGTCACTGAATAGTGATGTTTATATCAGCAGAATGGAACAAATTTCGACTTCATATGTGATTATTTCATTCTACGTAGATGCAATGCATTGCTATCCAGATTTGGGCCATGTGGTTTGACTCGGAGTTGATGACATTTTGAAACAACCGCATGGAAATACTCTGGATTCGAACTTAGTGCACTTAACTTCTCAGCTCGTCACGGTAACCTTTGCACCACGGAGGATAGACAAAGGTTTCTTGTTCAACTTTCTTTGTTCTTTTCTTTCTTTCGGAGATTTCCTCAGAGATCCTTTCGACTCGACCTGCTACAACTGAATCGTTCAGATTCCTGTGGACATGTTACATCGAGCTATGCAGGCTGTCACTCGACAACTGTAGAAATGTTTACTTAGAAATGGTCGTCATCTACTGGACGTCATCATCAAGTCATAAACCCACTTATCTATTCAGATGTATGTAATGGCATCCTCTGCACTATTCATTTTCATTTCTTGCAACTATTTATTCTCTTCTCTGTTCCTCCGTTACAAAATGTACTTTTATTATTATTATTATTATTATTATTTTTAAGACACCCTTATTTTAGTGAGTTAATGCACTTCACTGGATTATCATTCTCCTGAGCCAAACTTTGCAACACAATTTTTCCTTCTACGTCTTCATAGGAACAGGGAGAAACTGTTATTGTAGCCAGTTGGTATTTCATTGTCATGCAGATTCTCTATGACCACGTGCTTGGCTTAAGACTTTGCGTTCTGGAATCCCAGGAACACTTGTTTCCCGAATTCCTGTGAAAGCCAAATCCTGATTGTAATTCTACCTAGGTGGAGGGTTCGATGCGAATTTTTCAGTGCCCAAGTGAACCGTGGCTACCACCGTAGAGCCCAACGAACGGCAAAAAGACACATCAAACAAACCGGGAGCATTCTTGGAAGGGCGCCGTTTGCATCTCGCGTGTTTTGCTTTGGATTCCAAATGCTCTCGGACCTTTTGCTGCTTTAATTTGGAGGAACAGGGACGCCGATGGGAATGCGAGGCAAAGGGAAGGAGGGATTTGTTTAAGTCCCCCTTGTAATTCACCACAAAGCCTCCAGATTATGCTCACGGTACCAAGTAAGGGCGTGGCAAATACAGGCAAATAAGAGCTATGGCGCTTGCGTTTCTCTTCTCTTTGCTCGAACATTCTGTAATGAATGAGCAGCGCGAATCCGGCCACGATGCTCTCGGCTCTCCCTTCTGTCTGGGATCTAAAAATGGAACAGGCTCTCTTCACTTGCTTTTTTTTTATCTAGGGAGAGAAAGAAATCGACAATTTTCAGAAACAACTTCCACTCGCTGTCTTTAATGTGTTTCTAGTTCTAGAGCTGATGCAGGTGTTGATTTACTTCATAACTAGGTGTAGTTATTCAAAAGAACTTGTGTGAATTCATTCGTAGACGTGGAAACAAGCTTTGCCAATCTGGCATCATTGTAGATAGAGAAGAGAAAAGACCGAGAGAACATGTGTGTATGTGGGAACAGAGACGTAGAGAAAAAGATAGACAGAGAGAGGAAGAGTGTGAGTGTTTGAAACAGAAAGAGAGGGAGAGAGAGATAGAGAGAGAGAGAGAGAGAGAGAGAGAGCGTTAGAAACATAGAGAGTAAGTGAAAGAGAGAGCGTTAGAAACAGATGCACAGAGAGAGAGAGAGAGAGAGAGAGAGAGAGAGAGAGAGAAAATGTTAAAACACAGAGATAGAGAGAGAGATATGCAAGCATGCACAGAGATACTGATCATTTGCCGAGAAATTTCTGTAAGTTTTAGGCTTGCAGAGGACAAGAAACCACTCCTCTTTACTGGTGCAAGTGTATATAGGAGGCGCCATCGGGTCCGTGTTAAAATAACCCACCCTCGATTTCGCAAGGAATTTTTTGTTTTTTATGAAGATTATGTGTTGCAAATTGTGAAGAACAAAATTCTGGAGCGCGGAAAGCAATATTTACGACTGTAGAGCCGTTTAAAGTTGAGATATAGCCGTTTGAAGTTGCGAGGTGGAAGTCTACTTGCGGCCATGTTAGTTTCGTAGCACTCTTACCGATGGATGTATGTAAAAGTCGGTTTTTCAGGGCTGTACCCGAAGAAATGTAATGAAAATTGCTGTCCAAATTTCCCGCCGATTCCGGGCTCCGATCCTGGGGTAATTAACCTACCGCCCGCTACTGCTACCGCGGCCCCGCCTCCGCTTTGCTCCCCTTCGCTTCGGCTAATCGCCTTTCTCTATAGAGTAACTTTGGAAGGCATGTTAGAAACTGCCCGGAGCCACCTGCCCAACACTATTTTCCGCACTGAAACATTAGGAAGGTACCAAAGAATTAAACTTACCTCTGTATCCCAAGGCCAGGCACTTACGGGTCGAAGTTAAATTTGAAAGTCGTATGTTGAAAGTCTTTGTTGTCCATTTCCACAGAATACTACCCTCCCCTTACGTTCCACCATAAAAGAAGTCGCAAATTATCCCATCCCGTAAGTAATTCAGAAAATACAACCCTCCTCTTTACGGCCTGCAGTTGCGAAAATAAATGTGCACGATGTTTCACAAGATAACGTATTTACACACGCTGAGGATACCGTTCAACAATATGGTGAATGGTATTCCTCATCGCGTCTCGCAGCTGTTTTCCATACCTGTCAAACCACATAAACTCATCCAGATACTCCTCCAAAAAACGACCACACAACACTCCTTTTCCTCAAATGCCTCTTCGCAACAGACCAACGTCCCTCAATCCTGTTCATGCAAACTCCTGTTACCGGATCAACGAAGTGCGCCTTATGTTTTACAGTCCTGTGAGTGTAAGGGAAAACACCACCAAGATGTGAAAGACATTTATAAGACGCCCATTTATCCGACTAGATTTCAGTTCCTGGAAGAACATGCTTCTCGATTAACAGAACGAGGGTTTCGGATGTACGATCGTCAACAAGCAGAAGCAAGCCCCTTTCTGCCTGGCAATCGTACATGGCGAAAACCCACCGTTCTGGAACTACCCTTCCTCTGTTGTACTTCCTCCTGCAAAACACACTTTCATCTATCTGCACAACAGAGCCCACATCACCTAAGCTGTCGTCTGACTGAAGTATCTTCCAGGAACAAATATCTCGCAGATACCGGTAAAACTGAACCACGCTATTCTTCCCCAAAGCACAAATATCACATGCCGAACCAACAGAAATCCCGCAACACCAAAGGAACATCAACGAGAATATGTCATGCCAAGACAACTTCATATTCTCGAAGAATGTTCCCGATGTTACAGAACAATCCTTCCTACATTTTCCACAACGCCACCAAGTCAACTCAGAATCACCTGTGCCATACCATAATCCCATGAACACATTCCTACGATACCTTCCGGAACACGGTGCACATTTCCTCGAAGCAGCCAGTAGACCCTCTCCATGTAAGTCACTTACAATGCCCCATACGTCTCGTCTAACAAAGTCCTCTATGCCCTTCATCCGTTGAACGTCTGTCAATCTCATCTTTAGTCACTTTTTTCTTAATTAAATGTCACAAAAATCGATTCCAATATCTGAAGTCGCACAAATCAATTCCAATGTCTGAAATCTCAAACCCGCCAATACATCACACAAATAACGCTCCAGAATTTTGTTCTTCACAATTTGCAACACATAATCTTCATAAAAAACAAAAAAAATCCTTGCGAAATCGAGGGTGGGTTATTTTACATTTCTTTAAAATGACAAAAATGGCGTTTAGAAACTCACTTGATCAGTGTTGCATCAATGAGATTGTCTTATAAGTAACAGTTGATACATCATGTAAATTTGAGCTGTATACAGTCTGTCGTAAAGTAACAAAATAAAATATTATGAATTTTTTTTTTCGTAAAATTCCTCATGCACATTGCATCGTGCCATTAGGGCACATATAGAGAGATATGAAGGTAGGGCCCCAAATATTCTCGATCTCGGATTCTTTTTTTGGAGTTGATAGCTCTGTTATGGGGAGTATGTATAAATAAAATAAAATAAAATAAAATGTGCGCAGTACCACGTTCCGGCCACCTTTACTCCCTCCCCCGGTACCCATTTATTTGAGGCTGGGTGAACCCCAGAGCAGCTTTGATTATTGTGGTAATATTGATTGATTCATTTGCTTTATTTTACTTCGCTTTTTTTTTTGCCACTTTTGGCTAATTTGCGAAGATGGAGGTGAGTGATGACATGATGAAATTGATGAATGCTATTGTGGCTATTGTGGTAATACAATATAATACCACGATTGTATTGGTATGCATGCGTGTGCATTTCATCAGATTTTGGCTAGCCATTGACAAAAATTACTTTGAACAGTGACACATTTTTGAACATATTACCCATAAAGATGTAATCTCGTTCCGCTGCAGTTCAATTGAAAGTAGTGCATAGATAGAATTGGCTTCCACTACCAAAAGGCTACGATGACTGCCAGAAAACTGCAATAATCCAGTAAGTGAAAAAAAAAAATCCTAGTTTCCTTTTCCGGATATCTTGAACAGTCCTTGAGTTTCCTTCAAATCATCCTCTTTTTTTCCATCATTTTATTATTTCCTTCCAATTTTTTTCTTCAAAGAATTCTCCTTATGGGGAAGCCCTGTTTCCGGCAAAGTCGGAGGTCAAGAGATCTGGCTGGCATCGCATTGTTAGCGTCGCCGATTGGCTACCGCTGAGGCGTGTCCTTTTGGCAAATTGCTGACGTTTGCCGTCGCGAGAGGGTGCTTCATGAAACCCTACGTCACAGGGCTCTTAGCCGAACTTAAAAGTAGGCAGCGCAAGAAAAGCGCTGAGTGTGCTCGATCGGTCCCCCCCCCCCCTTTGCAGTATTGGTCAGCGATTCTTTATTTTCATCGTGATACTCATTGATGCTTCTCTGACCATGGTTTCTTAACTTGTGTTTTTTCTATATAGGGTGTTCCGGGAAAAAGCACTTAAATCAAGAACTGCGATGTTCTGTTACTTCCATTTAAGTCACACTGAATCAACTAAAGAAAATATTACACGTATAATTTTATAGTAGGGCTGTATAAAGATTCTAAACAGTTTTGATGTATGATGTCTACAATGTTTGCTATTACAAGAATAGGCATAAATAACTACCTCTTGTAAAATTGCGTTTTTCGACTAAAGTGCTTCTTCCCGAACAGGCTATATAGTTATTGGTTTGATTTGCTTTTTATTTTGTCTCCATTCTTTTCCAATTTTGGATAATCGCGACGATGAGAATGAGGGATGATATGATTAAATTTATGAAGGGACACTCACAAACGTGGTGTCGCCAGTGGAAACTTGAATTGAATCCTCAGAAATGCTCCTGCCTCACCATTTCCTTAAAAAGGAACAAAGTGCTCTCTTTCTATACTCTCAAAAACAGTCCCATCAAAAGGTTTTCTCTCAAAAAGATCTTGGTGTTATCATCGACGAAAAGCTAAACTTCAGTGACCACATTACATATACTACTAAACGAGCCATGCGTCTCCTTGGTATTCTGTATAGGTTCCATGAAATCCAAAACCCAGCCATTAGCAAATTTTTCAAATCCTTTATCTCTCCCATTCTTGAATACTGCTATCCCATCTGGACTATGGCTTCTAAAACTAATCTTTCCAGGCTTGATTCTGTCCTCAGCTTTTTCCTCGCCATTGCTCGTCATACGTAGAATATCTTCTCTCAGACACCTCTGTAAAACAGATATTATGTCTATTTTGAACATCCAGTCACCACACACTCGTCACGAACTAGCAGACATGAAATATTTGCATAAAATCATTAATGGCAAAATTAGTGTTGCCCACGGGACGAGACGGGACAGGCTTTTAAAAATTCGAGACGAGACGAGATTGACCATGTGTCATAAGACAAACGAATATTTTCGAGACGAGACAGCATTTCCACGTGACTCAACGAGACGAGACAGGCCAAAGTCTCGTCTCGTGGGCAACACTAGGCAAAATTAAAACTTAATTCCTTGTCAACCAATTTCATCTACAAGTACCCGCACGGCCAACCCGCAACGTAAAGCTTGTTGTTGAGTTGGTGTTTAAAGTCCACTTTATGCACATTAAGGCTAATCGGGACTGGGCCTACAGTTTAAAGTGGGATCTGAACCACTTGTGCCTCCGTCGGGTGTCGAACCCGGGACCCCTTTGCAACGTAAAGCTCTTTCACATTCCCGCTACAAGCGGGATTGTAATAGCAAACATTGTAGACATTCATACATCAAAACTGTTTAGAATCTTTGTACAGCCCTACTATAAAATTATACGTGTAATATTTTCTTTAGTTGATTCACTGTAGGCTCTCTCCTACAGCGGTCTCTTTACTATAGGCTCCCCTCCCCACTTATTTAATAACCTCCCTGTAAATGTTGGCATGTTCTTGTCAGAACACAGTTTCCGAGAATCACTAAGAATGTACATGTAACATTTTTTATTCGTCTGCCATCTTGTATTGTCATGTTTTGTTGTTGTTATTTTTTTTCTTATTGATACAGTTTCAGTATGAAATGGTCTTTCAGTACTGTATCTGAAACTTTAAGTATGTAAGTAAATAAATAAATAAATAAATATGCCTGGGCCGGAACCCCTGGTGTCGTAGCGCGCTGTGCTAACCACTCCGCCACGGAGGTCGTCTGTAGTCACTGGTGAATGATACATAAGTTATCATCACAGACATAATGAAATCAACACCAAACTCGTCGAACATTTTGTATCCGTTTTTAATCTAGGGAGTTCAGGGTTCGATTCTTGATAAAGTGGATCGGATACTTGCTCTCAGGATTCTGTGGACCAACGCCGTGCATAAGGCAGGGAAGGGGAGAAAGCGAGTGGGCGGAGCAATGCAGTACGCGATGATCAAACAGCTGGTAGCTGTAGTCACTTCGCCCGTCACGCGTTCATTTGTAGACGGTCTCGATTCAGTACTAGCGCTGAGACTTTCTTTCGTTCGTCTGCTCCAGACACTCCCTCTACCAAGTAGAAAATAAAGTTTTGTATTTAAGTCGCTTTTCTGCTACGGTTGGCTAATCACTCATATGGCGATGAATTGTGGTATCACAAATTTATATAAACAGGATACGGATAGGGGATTATACTGGCTGTCAATCCAGTCACCATAGCCTTCTTAGTCTGCAAGCGTGAAGTTTCCATGGCGTAATATGTGGAAGAGGACTAAACAGTGCTTTATGAGATATTGGCTTTCGTTATATTCTCTGCAACTTCAATAGCTACATGGATGACACATGATCTGCATTATCTGTTAATGTCACTCCCTCCACATCTTGTTGACAAGGGTGACGCGTATTGTATCTACCAATTTGAAATGGCAATCCTGCCAGAATGTTGGAAGTCTGGCAATTAGTGGTTTAGCATGCAGCGTTGGCCGCTGCAGACGCGGATTGCAGTGGTGGAAGCCATCATTCAAGGAGGCACCGGGCAGTGCGGCGGAAGAATGAAGATAGCCAGCAGCCATCCATGCACCAGTTCCAGAGACATACAGCATTCTGGCGTGGGTTAGAGAGTGGAGAGTCACGGGTAATGTGAACGGTCAGTCGCCGTGATGTACGAGCTATTCCACAGGACATGTTGTGACTCGCGTCATGAAAGCCTTCCCGCATCGCGTCGAACAGTGCATAGAAGCAGTAGGAGGACATTTAGAGGACATTATTTTCAAGGTACATTGATGTCTGTTTTGTCCACTGTATTAAATGCCCATGTGTATATTTTTATTTAATCACCATATGAAGTTACAACAAGCACTCACAGTCGTTCCGTTCCCATTTGAAGTTGGTACATACAATATACGCCACCCTGTAGTACACAAATACACACAGAGAAAATGTTATGCTTTTATTATTATAACAACAATTGTTAGTTGAATAGGATTATTTTAGTTGCCTTTTATGTCTGTCAACAGTATTCTGATTGTGCAAGCTGACTGCTATCATAAATAAAACTAAGGAAAATATTGATATTTTCTGTAGGATGTCCAAGGTTGATACAGATGATCAATTTCAGTGAAACCGAGACAGACGACAACTGACATGTCAGTTGTGTAATCTGTATACTGATCCTGGTATACTTGTGTGTGATCCAGTGACTGGTCAGAGCACACACATGTTTTAATTGAGTATATGCGAGTACGTTCCATCAAAGGTGTTCACAGAGTGTTCTAATGTGACGAATCCAACAGTGTCCGGAGGTTCCATTCCTATTTCAACAGGGAGAATGCAATTTGTACATGTAAATAGCAAATTGTCCAACGTTTTGCTTACAGAGGCAACAATACTAGTTCCAATACTGATTTATCACCTCCAGTATTGCCTTGTCTCGGAGCTAACCGATCTAACGATTTTTCGCGGAGATTTCCAATCCTTTTTCCACACCAAGTGCCACGAACGCACAGGAACAAACGAGGAACAAAGGACACGGAGAACAAATTTGATCCAGACACTGACACATTCTATTCCCATTCGTGGACACCCACCGTCCGCTACGTCTAGTTTGATTTGCTTGGGTAATATCGTTTTGTATTGATTCTCTATCTGCAGAAAATGGAGCGCTGTTAAATAAAGTCGAAACCATCAAAAACCTTTTCAGATTTCTGTGAGCTCTCTTTCCCCCTGATATTTCTTTTCCTTATTTGTGTGGGAGAATGGTGGGGGGGGAATCGTTTCCTCCCCTTCATCTCTATCTTTCAGATCGACAACAATTCCCTGCATCCCTCATCGTGCAGGATTCCCCTTCTTCTTAAAGGGAGTTGTTGGATGCTTTTTGAGGTGGTCCCCTACCCTTTTTTGGGCCGATGGACCATGGGAGAAGCGAGGAAGGGATCTGCCAGCACGCTTCGCTGTGTCGCACAGGCTCTGTCGAGAGGGTGTAGCAAGGAAAATCCTTTTGGAGCTTCCAGCGAAGGGAACTGCGGGTAACTATTGCCGAACGGGGCGGAACAACTCTTCACCGGTCTCATTTGACTCAGTTTCAACCCTTTCCCCTCCTTTTTTTCTTGTAGGTTAGATGGAATAGGATGGCTAGGAGGCATTTTCTTATTCAGGGCATGCTGCCATAATGGCTAGGATTAGTTTTGTGTCCGTCTGTGAATCACTCCGAATGCTTTCTTAAGCTAAGACAGAATCAACGAATTGTTCCTGAGCAAGTTGTTAAAATGTCCAGAGAATTCAGACTTGAAACATTCTCGTTCTTTCTTTCAGAAAATTAAACCATTGGAAAGAAAATAGGCATCAACCTCCGCATGGTCACTGCAGTCCTAGTTCCGATTCATGTTCATGAAAGTCAATGTTATGTATTGACATGTTTCACGTTCGATAAGTAGATAATTGATATTATTACGAAATTGTTAAAGCACACTGTGAAATTCCTACCAGGTAGCTTTTCATGAGAGGGCGCAAGTTGTAGAAATGTCAGCGCATTTTTCTTCAAGTCCTTAAGTGACATTTTACAGTGACCATTAATAGCAGAGAGTTCCAGTAATAACTGCAAGCTAAACAATCAAGATGGTAAACTTGAAGATTGATTGGTTGTTCTATTTTACTTCACTTTTCGGCCACTTTTGATGACCTGAAGCCAAAGAATCAAGGTGAAAAACTAAAAGATTGATTGGTTGTTCTATTTTACTTCACTTTTCGGCCACTTTTGATGACCTGAAGCCAAAGAATCAAGGTGAAAAACTAAAAGATTGATTGGTTGTTCTATTTTACTTCACTTTTCTGCCACTTTTGATGACCTGAAGCCAAAGAATCAAGGTGAAAAACTTGAAGATTGATTGGTTGTTCTATTTTACTTCACTTTTCTGCCAGTTTTGATGACCTGAAGCCAAAGAATCAAGATGAAAAACTAAAAGATTAATTGGTTGTTCTATTTTACTTCACTTTTCTGCCAGTTTTGATGACCTGAAGCCAAAGAATCAAGGTGAAAAACTTGAATATTGATTGGTTGTTCTATTTTACTTCACTTTTCGGCCACTTTTGATGACCTGAAGCCAAAGAATCAAGGTGATAAACTTGAAGATTGATTGGTTGTTCTATTTTACTTCACTTTTCTGCCACTTTTGATGACCTGAAGCCAAACAATCAAGATGAAAACTAAAAGATTAATTGGTTGTTCTATTTTACTTCACTTTTCTGCCAGTTTTGATGACCTGAAGCCAAAGAATCAAGGTGAAAAACTTGAATATTGATTGGTTGTTCTATTTTACTTCACTTTTCGGCCACTTTTGATGACCTGAAGCCAAACAATCAAGATGGAAAACTTGAAGATTGATTGGTTGTTATATTTTACTTCACTTTTCGGCCACTTTTGGTTAATCGCGAATCTCTGGATAGAAAATAAGATGAAATTGGTGAACGGACAATCACAAATACACGGACAGGCTCAAGTTCACAGATGATTATACTGGCTGTGAGTCCAGAGGCGAGGCTTGTTAGTTTGCTAGAATGCAATCCAGGGTGTACTACGTGGTAGAGAGGTTGACATTTTTGTATCTTCAGAAAGGGTCACCCCTTATATCCCCACACACTTGTAAGAGACACTCCGGACAAAACTGGTCACATTTTCTGAAAGCTGGCTGCATTGTGAGAGAAGTCCTCAGTATAGCGAATGCTTGTCAGTGGCTAGTCTGGTTTTGTCAGTGTAGAAGAGGTTTTTATTTAGGATTCGTTTTTTTTACAGGGATATGAAATTCTTGAATGGGAGAATCAAACTGAACTTTTCCATTGACAGTTTTGCATAACAAATTCACGACGTTCAACATGCGACATAGTACCTACATTAATTGGAATAGTTGTGCAACTGAAGCAACTTCATGTCGAACACCAGGAAGAAATTTACGACGGAATCAATCCTATCACCTTTATCAAGATCTTGGGATATCTACCGAGCTACAGTTCGTAGAATATTGAAATGTTTCATAACGCCAGTTCACTCTGTGTACATTGCTCTAGAATGGAATATTCTATAACTGCTTATCAAGTCAACCTACGATTACCATGGACTCGTTACGGCTTATATTTGAACAATAATAGCAAACATTTCCCTCTTCATCAGTCGTTTCCATGGCAATGGTGGCATGCATCCTCTGCATGTAGGCCACTCAAATAGGAATCGCTTTCTAAGCTATCTTTACAATGTTTTAACACTGTTTTCGCTGTGTTAAATGCAAAAGGTGTGGGAGTCCATCCACTGCGGCTTTTGCTACGTGCTCATACATGTTTCACAGCCGGTGTCGACGCTGTGTCTACAATTTGCATGGAATTTCGACCGGCCTTCCCATCTACTTCCCTATTCAATTCAGCATTTCTCGTGCTTCTCTAAGTTCTCCTATCCGTAATTTATAACTCGACTCCTTCACGCGTAGGAACTGAAGGAGGCAGGAATAGATCTGGTGGAAGATGCAGCTATTTGCTTAAGGCCTTGTACCAAAGCGGCCATTTATCTGTTTAAACCGATTGTAGAATTATGTAACAGTGGAAAGATAATTGTGGGGGGGGATAATTTATAATGTTTTAATTGGCAAACTGGTTACCAATTAGACAAGTCTAAGCATAGATAGAACAATGCCTTCTCTGTCTTCCTTCTTGATATTTTTGAAATAATTGCGTAGTAATAGTTATCCAATGAGAGAGAAGGAGTAATTAGTTTTACCGTACCAAATGTTTATAAAGCACGCAGCAATCAGATTGGTGCATACGTGTCTCTTTTTCCTAAGAATGATAAATGTAGAATTTGGCTGATCGCGAGATTAAGTTGATGAGATTAAATTAAAAAAGGGGACACTCGTGTCCATGTCGGGACTCGATCCCGAAAACTTTGGTGGCGTAGTCGAAAGTCGTCCACTAAACGCGCTCGGCCACCGACCAATCTGAAGAATGTTCAGTAGAAATGATCTTTGTGTTGGAATGTCTATATTGTCTTGTATAGTCACGGACACTTCTGGGTTGCAATGATTGACTTTTCATTTTACTCTCTCCTCCCCCTTTCCCTGGATTTTGATATTTTCGTTAATATTAGGCGTTCGCTGACTCCCTATTAACTTTCTTCATTAAATGTTGTTCACCCAGCGAATATCTCCATTCACGTTTCTGTTAAATGCTGTACGTTATCAATGGAAATAATGTGACTGATATCATTGCAAAGATCTTTATCTGATATGGACACTATTATTTTTTTTCATTTCAGGAACTTCGCCTTTCACAAAAATGAAAATAAGCATGCTGTTGGGCAATTTTCCCGCTATTGTCTTTGTACAATCACGACTTCTGGATTGAAATTATGAATCGTTACAACCCAGAAATGTCCGTGACTGTACAGTCAGAAGATTATTGCCATTGGTATTGAAGTATTAAATCACCCCCTAAAATTCTTATAATTAAAATTCCTTTTTGGCAGGCAACCCAAGTATTGTACAAAATCAAGAGGAAATACACAATGCAAGGCTGTTTTCAAGGATAGGGGGTGGGGTAGGTTGTAGGATGTTTGTTTGCGGTTTCATATCTCAAGTTTAGTGTTTCTTAATGTTGTAAAACTTATGGTCTATATGTTTGTGAAGGTTTTCGTATACTATAAAGCATTAAAGGGAGTCTATACTTTTTCTGTCGGAGGGTTTCATTTTGCAAGTTGTATTATAGCTTGTAGTGGAAATTAAGATGAGTTGTTTTTTCGTGTGCTAAGAATCGATTGGTCCAAAATGATGTGAACAAAACAGGTAGAAGATACTACATGCAGGTCTTCCTTGATAAGAGAGGAAGGGGGAAAGCTCTTGTATATCCCCTTACTTCCGGTCCTGGTCATAGTTGTCGATATCAGATCCTCAAGAATGTAATAAGTAAATAGCAGTTTTTATCCCATATAGCATATATTGATTTAATCATATATTAGCTTCAATCTGCAATTTCTGTTACAATATCGCATGAAGTAATGGGAGTAAATTGAAAATATGCAATGGATTTCACCGCGAAAGCTTGATCTTACATTCTCTATTATTGACAAGAATGTTAGAATAGCAGATACAAAGTCTATTGTCCATATTTAAAATAGACAAGAATACAAGACGAACAGAATACAGACGAATTGAAAACCTTTGGCTTTTAACACAAGAGTAGTAATAGCATGCTTATGGAATATATGTCGGAAATTGTTTGAAAATATGGAAATTATTTGTAAAATTAAATAAAATGTGTGCTTAAAGCTAATACATGTAAAAGAGTTAGGAAAATATACGAACCACGATTCGATGACTTGTATTTACAAATAAATCTGTTCCGTGGTCCTTACATAAAATTCCGAATTCTTGTAACTGATATGAAGACATCAGATCTGCCTCTCTTTCAAGCAATTTGAAACCATTCCCATGTGAACCGAAAGCCCTCGTTGTACCCCCCCCCCCTCTTCACCCGGTAGGGATTGTTATCGAAGTTTAAAAGGCATTCT
Organism: Lepisma saccharinum; assembly: GCF_977018435.1. Taxonomy (NCBI): domain Eukaryota; kingdom Metazoa; phylum Arthropoda; class Insecta; order Zygentoma; family Lepismatidae; genus Lepisma; species Lepisma saccharinum. The sequence goes on from NC_139253.1 coordinate 39,105,461, forward strand.
TTGATCACACTGCTGAATGCGCCATTATTCCTTACTCTATATTCTCCGTACAATCACCCGGCTTTTGTGTTTTGACTTGACGAAAGGATGGACGGATGTAGGGGGAAAAAGATGCGAATCGATATTTCATTTCGAAACGTGTACAGAAACGGCGCTGGTCGCTTACAGGTACCGTTTAACAGCTGTCGGAGTAGCGTCGTTCACTTTCATTATTCATGAATGAGCGAATAGCAAAACTGAATCTCCGGGCCCGAATTCAAGGGATTAGCCCGCCTCTTTATTTCTCTTTGACCCCCCCCCTCCCAACCATCCCAGTGCGCCGTCCTGTCATCAGTTATACATGGGAATTGATTGTCGTTAAACTATTCATCACGACCCTTCAGTCTTCATTCTAGAGAACAATCGAATTTTCCTATCTTCTTCTTATTCTTCTTCTTTTTGGAAGATGGCGATAATTGGAAAGGGAAGTTGAGATATCTCCCTTTACAGAGATTTAATTTCACTTCCCATGGGCATTCTTGCCATATGATATCTTGATCTGCCTTGATTGCGTTCACTTGGTGAGAATTTCTTCGAAGCAACGTTTTTTCTTACCCTGGAACTATTTTTATTGCTTGATCTAACGCTTATAAGTAACATTTTTTCATTAACTATTGTCTTCTATCACCATTTTGTTTACTGTACTTCATACTGAATCTCTGAGATGGTGGCTTTTATCAAATTTTCACTTTTCGCAGTTTTTTCCCCCTGTTTTCTGGAATAGGCATTACCCACTTTCCTTTCACTTGTCCTTGAGTATTTGGGAAAATCTTGTTTTCATGAACTTCTCCAGTTCGCGCTACTCGGACTATTGACAAACCTACTTGTTTTGTGCAAATATGCTTCTCGTTAGTTTAACTACTTGGAAAAGCCTCCCATTTACTAAAATGCCCATTTTTCTTTCCTCTATCCTTCTACTTTGACATTTCGTAAGTCTTTATTTTCTGCAATGAACTTCCGTGCGGTCTTCTTGTGCTAGTTTGATTTTTCATCAGAAAACTTTCGGTAGTTTGCAAGGACTTTTATCACTTTACTTCCTCGATAGTTTGGCTATTCGGAAAATGCTCTCTATTTTGAGGCGACTTTCACTATTTATTTATCTAGTTGGTTTGACTATTTTTAGAACTTTATTTTCAAGTGACTTTTACAAATTTCTCTTCTTACTAGTTGGATCATTGAGAAAAGTTTATGTATTTTTTACAGCAACTTTTATCTCTCCTTTCTTGCTAATTTGCATGTTCGGAACATCTCGTTTTGTGCAGTCAGTACTATTGCTATTTACTAATTAGACTGTTCGGAAACTTATCCATGGTCGACTTTCGTGGTGGAGTGCTTAGCACAGACAAGGGTGCCCACTCCCCTCCCCCAAGGACTATGACGCACTCCCCGCCTTTGTGCCGAATTATTTACTCAAATTATTTTGGTCAGAAAAGATTTGCGGAACAATATAATACCGACATATTTAAGCAATATATGTTTACTAAGGTACTTTTGTCTCACTTTCATGTTTGCTAACATGAAACGTATAAAACTGCTTGAGTCTCACTGCCATTGTTAGTGTACTGAACCTTATTCTTAGCAGTCTGTCTGCTTGACTAACCTTGTATTAATGCGAAGACCACGCCCCCTCCCCCCCAACCAAACCGATTCTAAAGGCAAAAGAGGTGGTGTTTCATTTGAATCCTATCGCCGCGATCACCCACAGCTAGGTAGAAAAACTGTACATAATAACCATAACTAAAAATCAATAACAAGTCAATCAAACGAAACGATCCCCCCCATTTTTGTATGAAGATATGTAGAATTGATATAAAATTTTGTCCCCCCCAAAAAAATTTCCTGTGGGCACCCTGAGCACAGATACGCGGATTCGAATTCCGCTTTGAGTGTTTTTTTTAATGTCCCTTAATCAATCATTTTCATCATATCACTTATCCGCATTGTCGCGATTAGTCTATAAAGTGCCAGAAAAGCAGCGCTCCACACCAAAGCTCAAACAAATAACATATAACATGTATTAATACGTAGAAATTTTCAGCGAAAAATTGCCATTGCAATGGCACGGTATGCCAGAGATCCGGAATCGAGTCCTGGTCGAGCCTGCATTTTTTGCTGAAAATTTCTACGTAGTACATCTCCTATGTGTGCCTAATCTTCAACATGTATTAATGTTTTGTATACGCGTAGATTTTTTCTCAGTTCTTTCCTACTGGTTTGGCTGTCGGTAATTTTTTCGATTGTGCCACATTTAACAAACATTTTGCATTTCCTCCTTACCAAAATTTTCAAATTTGTTTTCTTTTCACCCTGACTATTTAAAGATTCTGTTTCCTTTACCATTTTTTTATGCTGATACCATAGGAAGGTAAAATACTAGTAGTATATAGGCCATCTTTCATTTTCCTTCATGGTGGGTAGGGGGGGGGATTTTGTTTCATGGTTCCAAAGATAATCGTTAATCTTTGTTGAAGGGAATGCTCCCCAACGTCATGTGATCTGCATACAGGCACACAACTTGTACATAAATCACAAGATGTAACTTGTCAAGGGGAAATGGGAAGGTGAAAACATTTTCGCAGGTAACTTAAAAGTTTGCACGAGGGGTTCGGGATGAAAGAGATAGGGGAGGGAGGGTAGGTTAAGGCATTTTTGGTGACATCCCCTGTCACGTGACACGCAAGGCGTCGCTGCTGACGCTTAACCTGATACGGCGTCGCCAGGTTCCATTAACGGCCAATTATGAGGCGAAAAGTTTGCCCTGATGTAACACCCTTAAATTAAATTGTACCGAGAACTTTCCTTTTAGAACTTTTCTTGTGAAATTTAGCAAAGGGTAATTTCATTCCGTGCCATTTCACTCTCTTTTTCTCCCCCTCATCTCTCTCTCTCCTTTCATCCTGATTCCATTAATGGATTTAACATTAGCAGCTGTGATCTATAATTTGTTTGAACATCGCATTTATATCGGTAGTGATGGACGCGCCATGCTCTCTTTTGGTTTTGTCGACTAGAAAATTGATGGGTTTCAAGATCCTACAAGGATATTAAAGCTAAATTACCTGATTCGGTTATGGAGCGTCGATTCGGCTATTTCCATCTGTATCTTAGAAGCTAGATTTCCAAAAGGTCTTGTGATAGAACACTCCAACACATGTGTCAGCATGAACACACTGGTAAATACACTGAAGCATATTAATTATGAATCAACTAGCTTATTATATGTATGCTTTCGTATGTGCTCAATCATATATTTACATGCAGTTCTATGCATTTTCATTACCTTGCTTAATATGCGTGCATAATTATTAAACTATATATAATTTAGTGCATGTTAGTGGATTTGTTACTCGGTGTGCGAGGCGTTGGGTAAAGGACTCCACAATCTCGTCACCGACCCTCAAATTCGGGTCCTGAAGTGTGCTTTGGTGTTTTGCGTTTCACGCATTTCCTAATCGTGTACATCTAATCATCATTCGCTTTCATCATTGCGACTAGACTTTAGGCGACCGTTTTTCTGTCTGAACGTCTTGACGAAAAATCAGAAAGAATCTCACAACCGCTTTTCCGTAAAAGAATAAAATAGGAGAGATGTGCGTAGCTTTTCTTGAAAGACAGAGAACACAATTCTAATATCAAGAGTGCAACTAATTAGAAAGCACTTATGTATCATTACTATACCCTGTCCCGGGAAACTCTGGATTCGTGAGGGCTGGACCAATGAACACGTGAGAGGGAACGGAATTACTTGGAGGGGAAACATACGACTCCAGCTACCAGGTGTTTGCATACGCATGTACTGCTTCGCTCGGCCCACTCGCTTTCTCTTCTTCCCTGCCGATATGGCCTTACTCCAAAGATTGCCTGTATATAGAATAACTGAAATTGATTATGTGTATTCATACAGGAAAAAAAGTTGATTATCTTTCAGCGAAGTCCAATCCAGAAATTTTCGCTGAATACAATTTTGAAACCAAATGCGGAAAAAGTCTCTATGTTCTTTCCACGTACGTAGAAGAAGTAGAGCAGAGAGAGAGAGAGAGAGAGAGAGAGAGAGAGAGAGAGACTCCCGGTCTGGGAATAGGTGTTTATTTGTTAGTATTCCTTCATGAATTTCATTATATCATTACTTATTATCATAATCGTTGCGATTAGCCAAAAGTGGCAGAAAAGCGACGCTAATTAACAAAAATCAAATTTAAATCAGAGAGAGAGAGAAATTTATATTGAGATGAAGAGATGAAAACAAATGAAGGAACATAGGCATACAGCGAGCAACACACACTTGGTGATAGACAGAGTGAATGAGACAGGCAGAATGAGCGACCGATGTGTACCTTGCCCCGCTCCCTCCTTTCCACACAGACAGAGAGAATATCATAATATTATTGCATTGCTATCTTACCTACAGAACATGATTAAGCACCTTTCAGCATAACACATTGTGTATTGTTAATAATTATCGAATACAGGAAGGTCAACACACACGCACATATCAGAGAACAGCATAAAAAAAACTGTTCGATATCAGAGAATATTCCATATCACCCATCCATATACTGTCTCTTGTTTGCATGTCTGTGCTTTTTGACGCCTGGTTTAATTAACATAGCGGATTGGGAATAAGGCAAGGTCTCATTAGGTTAGTCACGTTATTCAACATATTCACCCCTTGGGAAATGGAAATTCGATACAACATGGGCTGAGTAGAAACACGCCCTTTCCTGGGGGGATGACGAAGGGGGTGCCTGTTATTAGCGAGAGGCCATATTCACCCTTCTAAAGGTGAGTAATTCTACCTCGCTCTCCTGAGTGCATCGTTGAAAGAAGGAGGGGGTGCTGATGCTATAACTGCACGCGTCGTCTTACCTCCCCATTCCCCCTCCCTTAAGTGCAGTAGCTGCAAGCTTCCAGAATTGATTCAGTCTGGTACATACGAAATAAGTACAAATGGATTTTGTTAAGTTCAGGATAATTACTTGAACAAGCCAATCAGCAAATTTTATCCTCACGTTCACATTGATCGGTTTCCAATCGCTAGATTCTAGTCAAGGGGACCCGGGTTCGATACCTGGTGGAAGCACATAGTGATTCAAATCCCACTTTAAACTGAAGGTCCAGTCCCGATTAGTCTTACTGTGCATAAAGTGGACTTAAAACACCAAATGAATCAATCAATTCAATCGGTAGAAGCTGATTTACTTATTAGAGTGGCATACCGTGATTACGCCTAATGAGAGATATTTGTTATTAACAGTATCATAACTGAAATTAACCAGTCTGTCTGTATTTCGTTATGTGAAACACGAAAACAACACTTCCAAAAAAAGATCAGTCATGTTCGAGGGTTGTCCGAAGTTTGAACTTGTACTTGCTGGGAACTTTCACTTGTGGCGCAACATTCTATGTAAAAGGACAAAGACAATTAAGCTGATCCTAGTTTAGTAAGGCGTTGTAAGTCCCATCGCCGCTATTGTCTGGTTTCTTCATCGAAGCTCCCCAATTGTCCTCACACGACGAGCCTAGAACCTAGGATCGTTCACATCTAACCATTTTAGCTAGGAGTGCTCCCTCTATATGTTCATATCCACAGTGAACATACACTGTATATTGTCATATTACTAATCATTTTTCAGTAATTGATTGACTTAACCGTAATAAACTTTCATTGTCGAGATGTTTCAGCCATTACAGAATTTTAAAGGAATCTTCCATTCTCATGAGGGTGATTCATCACAATAGGACAGATAATTCGAAAACTAAAACTTCCCAATAGATAAGAAATGGCAAAGGACTAAGTATCTCAATAATATGACGAGAAATGCTGTACTGAAGAAAATAAGGGAGTCAAGGAGTGATTATTGGAATGTTGAGAATTTGAAGACTGTAAAAGAGTAGATTATTGGAAGTTTCTTTAGAGTATGAAAACCTCAGAAAGGATTATTATAGTGCCTGGAAGATGATATCTTGAAATACAATAATCACAAGGCAGATCTGTAGAATACACTACAGTGTTTAATATAAAGTTGATTGATTGATTTGGTGTTTTAAGTTCACTTTATGCACAGTAAGACTAATCGGGACTGGACCTACATTTTAAAGTGGGATCTGAACCACTATGTGCCTCCACCGGGTATCGAACTAGGGACCCCTTGATTACAAGGCGACGACGTTACCACTGCACCATCGGGGAGGCCCTTTAATATAAAGTTAAAGTAGGAATGTCCATACAGAGAAATACCCAAAATATATCCTAAAATCCATACCTTTATTTCCTTTTAGGCAGTCAAGTCAGATAGGGAAAGTTTGCTTTTCAAGATAGGTTGCAAGTCATAGGAATTTCAGCGTGTTTCAAGTCTCGTATGGTATTGTATAGTGGTAGCGCTGTCGCCTTGTAATCAAGAGGTTCAAGGTTCGAACCCAGTAAAGGCACATTGTTCAGTGTCTCAGGTCCGTTCTCAATTAGCCTATCACCGGACCCTGTAGTCGAGTGGTTGCCCGACCCTGTGGCCGAGTGGTTAGCACATCGCGCTGCGACGCCAAGGGTCCCGGGTTCGAATCCTGGTCGGGCTTGGTTGTTTGTGAATGGCCATTCATCAATTTCATCATTTTCTGACTCTTTAGCCCACAGGCTAACGAAGTGTCGAAACTCCTCCACGGCATGGAACAAATTGCGAACAATGCTCAGTCGTATATGCCGCACCTCATTAACAAAGTTTACGGATAAAGATATAGTTTTTCCTGATTTCAATTTTTTTCCACCAACAAAACAACGAGCAGTACAATGGTTGATAACAGAATATTTATTATATATATTTCACAATGACGAGAGCAGTTTTCAGAAACAATTCAGGATCTTCTTGCAAGAACAATACGAAAAAATTCCTCTCCAAGCAAGGAAGAAATGGTATGCAAATTTCTTATTAGTGCTTTATACTTAATTTAGGTCAAACAAAAATGTAAAGGTTAACCAGATAGAAATACAAATTGTAATAGCAGTAATACAATTATGTCAAAAACAATGTAATTCCATAACTTGTATATCAGAATGAGACAACAAAAAAAAAAGTGGTCAGCACATCGCGCTGCGACGCCAAGGGTCCAAGGTTCGAATCCTGCTCGGGCTTGGTTGTTTGTGAATGTCCATTTATCAGTTTCATCATTTTAACACTCATCCCCATCTTCACAAATTAGCCAAGAGGCACATTTATTTGTATGTATATATATATATATATATATATATATATATATATATCGATTTTTAACGTTTCACGCTGTAAAATGTACGTACTAGACCATATTATGGTGTAAGACTTTGTTGCTTGAACGCAACTAGAAGTTACACTGTTCGAATCCCACCCCAGCCCCCCAAAAAGTCGTAGACACGATTAGCATCAGTACACAGACTACACACTAATTGCAAAACGTCCAAAAGCATCCGTAGCGTGTTCTTGCAGCCCTTGTAATATGTCATTAGTCCAACTTTGAACTTCTATGAACCTTCATTAGTGGACCTTATCAGAGACTCAAGTTGCACGGGGGACACATTTGAGAAAACAGATAAACGCAATGCATCAGGCTGCAGGAACTAAATACAGGAACGGACGTATTAACGTAATGAACAGGCTACCGAATGGGAACTAACTACTAGCATCATCTGTCATTACAAGTACTAGAGAGCATTTATCTTTCCCGGAGCGTTATAATCGTCCTCCGTCGTAAGTGACATTTGCCATTAGTTCGTGCGTGTTTTTGGGGAACGTACAAGACCTTAGTCAAAGAGCATATGCATTACATTTCCCTTTGTGGCTTGTCGTGAGTTTGCCTTCATTACTAACATCACGGCATCGTTTTATGACAACGAGTCAGAGGGGAGATGCATCGTGGAGGCTGTGCGGTCGACCGCTGGATTTTTCTTTGTTCTTGGCCGGCTGAGAGGAGGTTTCCTGTCGGAAATTCAGCGTTGGTCCTTTTACAACGCCTTGGTGGTTTGGTACCCAGCTTGCCTCTGCTACGGTTCAGTGCTGGTTAGAGGGAGAACTGATACAGGTATTTTGCAGGAAGTACCGCCTCCAAAACTCTGCATTGAGCCTCTGTGGACATGGAGCAACAATTTCACATATGGTCTCCACACTGAGGCGGTGTTGGACAGAAAGACTGTAGACGGGATTAAATATTCACTGAAGCGGTCGCCAACTTAGTTGCCTGAAAAAAATCTTGCATGTTCCATGGTGATGTGTTTACGTGTAAACAATAACGGAAATATTTTAAGATATTGGATATTGAAAAATTAGAGAAGAGAAATTGAAAAGAAGATTGGAAAAAGCAAGACGCAAGAAAAATTAGGAGAAAGAAATGTGAAGAAAAATGAAAAAGCGGGAGAAAGAGAAGAGAAATGAAAATGCGGGAGAAAGAGAAGAGATATGAAAATGCGGGAGAAAAAGATAAATGAAAAAGCGGGAGAAAGAGAAGAGAATTATAAAAGCGAGGGAAAGAGAAGGAAAATATAAAAAAGAGAAAGAGAAGGGAAAGAAAAAAGCAAGAGAAAGAGAAGGGAAATAAAAATGCAACAGAAAGAGAAAATAAAAAGCAAGAGTAAGAAGTAGAACATAAATAAGAAGCGAAAGAGAAGAGAAATAAAAATGCGGGAGAAAGGCCTAGAAGAAAAATTATTAAGCAAGAGAAGGAAGTAGAAGAGAAATGAAAAGCGTGGGAAAGAGGGAGAAGAGAAATAAAAAAGCTAGAGTAAGCGATAGAAGAGATGTAAAAAAGAGAGAGAAGATATAGACGAGAAATGAGAACACTACAGGAATCCATCGTAAAAATGGTAGTACTAGGAGGAACATACACGTATATGGCAGCCATTCACAAAATTGAGCGTACACCTATAATAAGTTCCAGGAATCTGTAGAGGAAGGCTGCGCATAACTGTAGACAAGGGGAGCCGGCGGAGCACAGCAGTGGGCGATGCTGCAAACAGCTGATAGCTGCAGTCATGCTGCTCACTCCATGCAGTTCCTTCCACCCTTCGCGTTCCGCGGTCGGGCTCTCTCGAGTCACTTACTCGTGCAGAGATTTGTTTTCGTTTGCTTGCTCCACAGACTCCTGGGACAGAGTATATTGCAATGCATCCCTTTAGACATGTTTTACCTTTATTTGCAATATTAATTTTCTCTTAGAAGTATATTAGTAATCAATGGGCGTCCCCCGACGAAAGTTTCATATCTGCTGGTTATTTGACGAAATTTTAGACGCCACACCGCAAGTTCGCTGAAAGTTAACCTACTAAGATGAAACTTTGCACAATTTATTTCATTATTTGTTTTATAGGTTTGTTTGCAACCGTACATTCAATTTTGTGCCACATTCCATCTTCGTATTTACTACATGAACATAAAGGTATAACGTGGCTTTAGGAAAATTTGTTCACTAAATTCAGTTTTCAAATCCTTGTTCTACTGTGTTTATTGTTAGGTGAAAGAAAAGTTTTTTTTCTGTTTAAATATTCCTTTGTGATCAACTTTGTGTACGTTCAATTTCATGAGTCGCTTTAAGTGATACGAATACCTGAAACCTGTTTAGCTGACATCGTCTTATTTTTGATTTTACCGCATTTTTCATGCAATCATTGTCAACGTTGTATTCATGCTGGAGCACATAGAATATCATATGTTTCTATTAGTGGGGGGTGATTCCTCCTACCCCCAAACCTCCCTCCTCCTTCGCGAAATTACATTTCAGAAGAAACAGTAAGGTACGTGCAGGCTAATGTGGATAAGGCTTCGTGAAAATACAAGGGTAGGGTAAGTATCCACTTGTTGCTTATTTTTATGGCACTTGGTGTACGCAACTGACGCCCATTTGTATGACTTCTCTGCTCATAAACGCTCTCCACTGAAAACTTGCGGGTGGTGTGCTTGATCGTGGGAACCGCTGCCTGCCACGCGTCGCCACGCGCAACCATCTTGAAGGTCGTCAGTGGCTGTCTGACAGGAGATGCAATCCAGTGGTTGTGCGCCTAAGGGCATTCTCCACGCCTTGTATTGGGCCTTCATTATTCTTCGGAGCCGGTCATGCAACTTCTGGATGGAAATGAGAACTAACAACCAAAAAAACAGCAAAAAGGATAAGGACTGAAAGTGGAAGAACAAGAACCGTGTAAATGGTGGATCCTCAATGAACGAGTAAGAGTTGAAGGTGTTGCCATCCCCGTGAAGAAGATCCTATTTTAGGCCTCTGATGTTTCGCATTCTAGTATATCAACTTTGGGGAGTGGAGTCAGATATATATTTCATGTAAGTTGTTTATCCGGACGCAGTGTGTTAACTTTGACAAGCATATGTTATTTTTCGGTCTAGGAGGTATATCCCGAAGTGTTGCAGCTGCTAGGTAGTCATGTTTCTAAAGATTGAACACATGAAATTTAGCTTCCAATGGCTTCAATGTGAGTTTTGAGTTTTTAAGTTCACTTTATGAACTGATAAGCTAATCGGAACTGGGCCTACAATTTAAAGTGGAATCCGAACCACTGTGCATAGTGCCTCTACGGGGTATCAAACCTGGGACCACTTTATTACAAGGCGACGGCGTTACCACTACACAATCGGAGAGCCCCCTTTGTTAATATGACGAATGCCCGTTCCACTAATAAATGGTGTTGATATGGGACATTTTCTGTTAATGTTATTTTTTCCGTTTCTCCGGAGTTTTTGTTTTTAAGATCACTTAATGTACAGATAGGATATTCGCGACTGGGCCTACAGTTTAAAGTGGAATCTGAACCACTGTGTGCCTCCACCGCATATCGAACTCAGCACACCTTGATTACACGGCGACGACGTTACCACTACGCCATCGGTAAGACCCAATCTTCACTCTTGTTTTGTTCATGTTTCCCAATGCACTTATGCTTTTTGGATTTCATCCTTTTGCGTTTATGCTAGTGTTTTTTATTATATTTCCTCTGATTCTTTGGTGCAGTTGTTATCTCGCTGTTATCCAGTTTTACTGTTGTTTCTTTTTCGTTTATTTCTTTTCGCGAATGTTATTTGTAGTACTTTATTCACGGTTAACCAATGCTCACTTCTACATTCTGTGCTTTATCCTGTTAGATCTTCTGTTATAACTCTTGCATGTACCTATTTCTGTTTGCTGTTAGTTCTATTGCACTTATTCCTGTTGTGATTCTAGGTATATACTCTTGAGGCAGGCGCGTTTGGCCTTATAGCGCACAGGATCAGTGAACCTCCAGTAATATACGGCATTTACCTCGAGAATGGACAATAAACAATGTCTTTACCTTTTAACAATTTTTCGCTAAAATGTCTGCACAAGAAGTTATGTATTTGTGTCCGTAACACGGCAAATTATTTTGCTGAGAAAGATAAATCGGCCGCCCTCGTGCAGACCATCAGCTGAACCCCCACAGGACAGCTCCTGCCATAGTGAAGGTTTGGGCGGGAGGCAGCAGCTCGGGTTAGCTATATGTGCAAAATATATGGCAATGGATACTGAGGAACCTCGATCTCCAACCAACGGTCATGCGCAGTTCGTGCTCTCTCAGAAGTAGCAGCAGAAGCCAGAACGCACCGTCCTCGCTGCGAGTGAGGCCCAGCTGGTTCCTCCCTTCCAGTGTTGCCCTGTGAGGTTCAAGTTTGAAGCGCATTCGTTACATATTCTATCCTCTGTGTTGAATAATTTTTGTGCTGAACTTCTTGGCATAAATGCAAAATTGTGGCAGAGAAGGATGAGTAGAAATGAATGAAAGCTGGAATTAGACACGATGAATTAAGATAAAAGAAATACATTACTAAAATAAATCGTGCATGCATTCAGACTTTTTCCTTAAAGATGAAAACACTTCGGATATGTGAAAGTAAAAGAATGGCGCGATCTTAGACAAGAAAGGAAGACGTGACAAAACCATGTCGGTGTCAATGTTTCAAGGTTGTAAGTTTTCGAAATGCTTGGATAGTTGTTGCAAAGTATTGATGCTCCAAAGGATGAACTATGTTACGTCATTTGATGCAATTAATTGAGGGTCTGTCTGCGCAGGTAAGAATTGACCGCTAAAATGCATACAATTAACGGAAACATACCTTCTCGTCTGTTGAAAGAAAATTAGAGATAAAGCGTGTGCTGGTCGACCAACTCCAAATTTGAAGAAAGAAAGAAAAGCTGTAGCGTTCCAATGAAAGGGTCTCAGGTTTCTAATACGTACATGCCATTGGTTGCCATTTCCCTTTAATAATTGTAGGATCATTGTGATTAGTCGTTTTATAATTTTGTAATTTATGGACTTCCGGAAGGCGAAAGGGGCCACACCCGCCTGGAAAATTAATGTCAACGAAAAACTATTTATTACACACACATAATTTCATTTCAGTCACAGTAATTTATGATGATTATTATAAAGACGTTGCAGGGACTGAAGAAGTGTTCTTGAGAGAACAGCACTATTACAAGGAAAAATGTGTCTCGCCTCCTTTGTCCCCCCCTGGAAAAAAATGATCTTGCTTCCCATCCCTGGAACAAATCCTGAGGACGTCCATTACGTCCATAAAACCCGAAATTTCTTTCATAGATGCACAATTTATTGTACTTAGTTTTAGCCCTAAATTTATACGCGCACCTCTGCTATGAACCCTCATTCTATGAAAGAAAAATATGTACCAATCTTTTAAGCCCCCCCCCCAATCCCTTTGTTTCCCGAAGAAAGTCTATTTGCGGAAACTGAATATGTGTCATATGACTTCGGTGAACTCCCAGGAAAATAATGCACGAGCCGCGCCTGTCTTGTGGAGACTGTGATGGTACGTCTTCTTTGTATTCCCCCCTTTTACATATTCTTACTGGCCCCGTCTAATTCGCTGCACATTTTGACACTAGGTGCAGTGCAGGTGTATCCCGGTGTCAGGCTTGGTCAAGTAAATGACGTTCAACTAAGTAGATGAATAGCTGTGTACAAGTTCAGAAGATTCAACAAATGCCAGTCTGCTGCATTAAACGTTCATATGATTAGTTAGCACGCACCACGCGATCATACACCACACACACCACACCGCTCCAATACGTAGTGCAAACAGAGTACACACCATATACACTACTTGCCGTGGCGTGCCCAAGGGGGGTAGGTTGATGGATGTTATAACTCCCCCTGCTTTCTCCCAGTATTCCTAAAAAAAGAACGTCAAAAGTAGGAATATATGACAAAATGAGGGCCTACTACATAACCCCTCCCTTTCGAAAATCCTGGGCACGCCACTGACTACTTGACACCAAATCAATGAAGTAGACGAGTCGGTGTTGCGTCGTGTAACCAACTATAGACGCGTGAGTGCAGAGTGAGTCAAAAAGTGCAGAGAAGTAGACGGGGATACTGTACATTATGCTGTTAATTCGATTTGTATATTTTGCTTTAGTTCCCTTTTGCATTTATTCCTGTTCTATATTTGTATTGTTCTGTTTCTCCTTCACTTGGTCCGTCTCCGCGAAAGTGAGCCAGAAAGAGAACCCCAGTGGGTGAGCGGAGGAATCCGTCGGTGAGAGATACTTGATACCTGTTGAGGACTGAACATCAACTCCAAACTTTCATGGTCTGCGGCTACCTTGTTATCTCCGGAAACTGAACATACACTGGGTTGGCAACACCCGACACCTGTTTCGAAGTTAGGAAAAAAAAACCAGCTCCGCCTTTAACTGAAAGACCACTACGATGTTAGTACGCCTAGGAACTTCAAGATCTGTTCAACTTTGCTCAGTTCGCACCTGATTAATTTGGGGAGCAGATGCGAGTCCTCTGGAGCAACGCATTGTACTCAACAGTTGTGGAGTGGGGGAGGGAGGGTAACGTTCTTTAGAAACAGAAGGGCAAAAAAGAGAGATTACCACAGCGTAGATTCTGCGTAGATATGCAGGTGGATGATAATGAATGTATAAAGAATGCATGAGGGGAGTGGACCATTGCCTTCCCACTAGCTAAGTAATAGAGTGTATTGAGGAGGACTTTGACGGAGGAAATTATATAGGAGAATGAATGATTAAAAGCTCCCGGGATGTTGCCTGGGGCAAGGGATGTCCGTTTAGAAGAAGAAGATGGCAACTGGTCCGTGGTGACTCATGGCAGTGCGGTGGTTTGCCGGAAGCCGTTCGCAAGTTCGCTACCAACTGGATGACTTACGTTGCAGGTTTCGTTCCGAGGTCGGTGTCATCTTTATATCTTCCTTTCAGAGAGTGCCATTAAAGCAAATGGTGAGATATTGAGAGCCTTTCTAATCTGTGGTCGCACACAAGAATACTTTGTTTTACGACAGGTTTAAGGATTGCAACAGGGCCCTGCACTAGCATTGTAATTGGGTGAACAATTTGCGTTCTGCAACTTTTCTTTTTTACATTTATGGCCAATGGGACGCTGTAGTTAGAGTTGTAAGGACCCCCCCCCCAATGACTTCCAATGAGTATATTACAACCCAGAGGTGTCTGTGAGTGTACAACTTGTATTATTTAAGGCCAAAGGTTTTAGATTTGTTTCCCTGAAGCCATTTTAGTCTCCAATTAGCCTGCCGCGACTACAACACAATATTTTGGATATTCGTGTTTGCAGTCACGCCGCTAGTCTAATGCTTCAGTGCTGAATTCTCAATCACGACAGTCCCAGATACGAGTCCTTGCCAAGGTATGGCTGTTCCTCTGTGATTGTTCTCTTCGTGAGTTTCACCTAATCTCCCCTAATCAACGTAAAATTAGAAAACTAAAGATTTTGAGAGTTAATCTGGTGGAATTCAAAGGAGCTCTTCAACGTTTCTGATCTCGTCTATGATCATAAGCGACCGAAGCTTGGTGCTGGTCACATCATATTAACCTGTTAGCAGAAACGTTCATGAATAGAACATTTCATCCGGAATCGGTATATGCTTCCTCATAATATTATGTTCGTCACAGACAGAACTTCATTGTATCACTCATCCTCTGGTTTAGCCAAAAGTGGCAGATGGCAGACAAGTTAAGTAAAATAAACGAAGTCAAGCAATCAATCAATTATACCAAACGTAAGTTTGTGTTTTTGTAATAGTTGCTTACCGACGTACCTCATTGTAATATCACCTACCCTTCCAATTTTATAAGTCGACTTGCTTTGAACCTAAGGAGTAATTCCGGCTAAGGCTTGAATGATTGTGTTGGTTCCTTCATCCACACGTTATCCGGTGACAAAAGACGAAGAAACAAAAGAGAAATTGGAAAATACTCATGATAGTTACATTCTTCAAATAACTTTCCCAGTTCTTTCCAATCATCAGAATAGCTCTTCACGATGACCTCATTTCTGCAATGTACTGTTATGATTTACTGTTTACGAGGGTACATAATGCAGCTGAAGTACGAGAAACGTCCATTGTTTTTACCAATTGCAGAACCTCATTGCATTTCATGAATACGCTTTTATTCAATAGTTCAGGTTGACGCACTGGCTGTTCACGCTATCTGATTGACGCAGGGAATGTAAACAAGTTTACGAACTTCGCAACTGTGTTCCGACAGTTCAAATTGTTTCCTGAATCCAGAAGCTGATGAATATTCATAATTTTAATATCTTCACGATTTCGACATTCTCTGTTTCATAATTGTAAGGTTCCGTTGCTTGTGGAAACCGAAATGAAAGCAATGTGGACGTCCTCTCGAGTCAAAGGAAAAGCTCCTTTTAAAAAAAAAACATCTTTTCTGTTCCTGAAGGTACGTAGTGTTGATTCCAGACATCATCTTCAATGTTAGACATAAGTAATGTAAGGAACATTGAAAAATCAAGCTCTTGATAATATATGGATCATTGCGGATGCTGACCAATTGGAACCTCTTCGAGATGAATCTTACTTTCCTGTTTTTAGTTGCACATTTTACTTCTTTATATCCTCGCATCTATACCCATATCCAATATGTATAAAGCCCCAATTCCACAACTCCCTCACTGACATAAATGTTCTCCATGAAGGAAGCCCCGGAGGAAAGAATGCTCTATTAAGACCCCAACGAAAGTCTCAAAAGACAGGGAAATTTTAAGAATAACTCGCTTACCCCCTTTTTTAAGGATAAATGTGCCTTTTTTATCCCTAGCAACGTTCATTTCCCGGGGCTAATAATCCGATATTTTTTCCCATACTTTATCTTCGAGATCATCATCAACGCAGATGAGTCAAGTTAGCAAACATGCAAAAAATTAGACTGAGTTCTACATAAGAATAAGATTCAGTCCAGAGATTACATAGACAGTTATAACGTTACACAACTTAGTACTCAAAATACGAAAATAGCTACATCATGGCTGTTTTAATGAATTGTTTAGAGATATAACAATACTTTCGGGTTTGCCATGTTTGTTGTTGTTCATGGAAACGGACGTTGCTAGGGAACTTACAAAAAGGGTATTTTAACTCCGAAAACGAGGGTAAGTGAATTTTCGTTTTTCAAAATATGAGCGTCAGAATTTATTACAGAGGCAAGGAATGACGGAAAACGATTATTTTAAAATTATTTTTAACAATGTATAAATGCCAAAGGAAGTAAAGATTGCTTTTCCAATTAAGTGTCGCTATTGAATTCGTTTATGTAAAACATCTAACTACCTGTTTAAAGACGAAAGTACTTACCCATTTCATTATTAATAAAATAGACAATAATATTTCGAGTATTTGTACAATATTAGAGCACGTACACACACACATAAAGTTACGTTCTAAAAACTTTTCAAGCAAGCGAACGTACTCACTCGTTTCCCTTCATCCAATACTATATGCGACATTTTCAAAGACATTAAGAGCATCATGTTTTGGGTGTTGTGGTTTTGTTATCTCAGCAATTAAATCAATTACCCACCTCCGTGGCGTAGTGGTGAGCACATCGCATTACAGTGACAGAGGTCCCGGTTTCGAATCCCGGCTTTGGCATGAGTGTTCTTGTGAGTGTTCCTTCATCAATTTCATCACTCATCTTCGCGATTAGCCAAAAGAGGCAGAAAAGCGAGGTAAAGCTGACCTAATTGAAATCAAAGCGAAGTGAATTCATTCTTCTCGTATCTTGAGGAGCAGAAGATTAATCAAAACACACAACGAACCAAGAACTTTTTCCTGATTGTTCTATATTGAGCTGATTTATACATTTCACGTTTATAGCTCCAAAATAATCACTTCAGAAATGTATTGTTACCTCCTAGTAGAAATTACTAGTATCACATGAAAATTGGAGTCCACTTTATGCACAGAGAGGGAAAATCAGAACTGGACGTATAGTTTGAAGTGGGATCCGAACCAGTATGTGCCTCCACCGGGATCGAACCCGAGACCCCTTGATTACAAGGCTATTCCGTTACCACTACGCCATCGAGGAGACACATGCAACGTATCTAACACTTAAACTAAATTTGCTATGTTAGTGTATAGCAAACCAGCAATTCCTTTAAAAATTCAGCCTCATGTGAAAAACCTTCTGGTCCGATTTCTCCAGCTGAGAAAGGGGTTGCCATACGATATCTTACTTCCAATATGGAAATTCGCTAATAACAGTCGTCTCCCCTTTCTTATACCTGACCCCCCTCCCCCTGAAACGCGTGCTCCGGGGTATCCACCTTATGGATTCTGTTATCGTGAGGTGACACTATACCCTTTCCCAAGGTCTCTCTGGCCTTTTAGTCGAACAACCATTCGCGTCTCATGGGGTTCCCGGGGCAGATGCATCGTACAGGGGCTGAATGCAAATGTTGCCAATTTTGACTGCCTGCTGGCGTTGTTCGGCCTTCGATGCACACCGTGCTCCGTATGCATTAGAGTGAAAAGCAAAATGTTAGGGGAGGGGGAGACAGTATTGATATATCTTCTGCCCTTACATTTTCTCTTTTTGGTATGGAGGAAACGTGTTTTCGATTTCAGCTTCTTTGATGTTAGTTTTCACTGTTCTTTACAATACTTCCAGCAACGCATCATGGTATTCAGCGTATCAGGATCCATACATTCTCCAGAATCCTATTTGCAACAAAACACACGGAAAAGTAAATGCATCACATGAAACAAAAAATGCATAATAAAAAATATGCATGAAGTTTGTAGCTCAGACCAAATGTTTAAGTGCATCGTCGAGAAAGATGCAGGAAGGTGCGTAGAAAACGGATGCATTAAAGTGCATCTCGACTGAAAGAAATACTCACTTGCATCATATGTTGCATTTTGGCGTTACTTTATATGTACGTGTTATGTGTCTTTTCAGTTAAATTAGTGTTAACCTTGTCATCACCCTCAGTACCAGCTAAGAGAGCTGTTTTCGGGGACTCTCCCACTTTAAACTGTAGGTCCAGTCCCGATTAGCCTTACTGTGCATAAAGTTGACTCAAAACACCAAATCAATCAATCAATCAATCGTGGACTCCATTCTCGGAGGAAGGTGTCCTCGCAGACCTTATGGAAGGCTAGATGATATATTTCAAGTGCATATCCAAGAATAATCATGGCCAATCATGACCTTGTTTACACTAAGCCACCACAATTTCCTGCCATTCACCTCCACTGTAAACTTGCTCTTGACAGGCATGGGGGAGGTAAAAATCTTGGCTGAATCACTCGTGCCGAAGGCGAGACAAGCGTGAGTGTGTGACGTGTGCTTCTTCTTCCTGTGCCTTGTCATATTTCCTCTTTGAGGCAACGCTCTGTTATATATCTTGCAGAAAACTGCCCGTTACATTATTTGAAAATTAATTTTTGAACTGAAAATGTCATTTCCATACTATATTTAATATTAAATTTATTGTAAATGTGATTGTGACGTACAGTTTGGGACAGTGTGTGTCCTTCCTTTAGCGTATATGGATCTGGAAACTTTGTATTCGACCATAGTTAAAGGGTGTGGATTTTCGTTTCATCTCATATACGTATTTCAATGTGTGTGAATATCTGCTTATCAAGCAAGGAAGTGGAGAACTAAAGCCAAGCAACTCACTGGCGTGCCTAGGAGGTTCTAAAGAGGTTTTTCCTTGGTTTCTTTGTCGTTGCCAGAAGCGAGGAAGACCCGCCAACCTTTCTTTGCACGCTATTGGACCACTCAGGCTGTTTTCGTAGAACAAACGTCTGGACGTGCTTTAGTATAATCCCCACACTCTAACTGGGTATGTGTTTTCCAGACGAAACACTTATCGGCTACGATAATGTGTGACAAAACACCCGACAACTCCTCTATTGTCGTGCGCCTACCGTCTTTAGATCGTCGCCACGATCTAGGGTACAGTAGGGGAACGTTGAGCAAGGCGAATTGATTTAGTTTATTTTACTTCGCCTACAACTTTTTGCTAATAGTGAAGATGAGGTTGAGTGATGATATTGTAACGCTGATGAAGGGACAATCGCAAAAAACACCCATACTCAACCCGGGATTTGAACCCGGAACCCCTGGCGTCGTAGGGTGCTGTGTTAACCACTCCGCTACGGAGATCTGTAGCGGCGAGACAGAGTACTTAATGTTTAACCACAAGAATGACTACTAAATACTGGGTGAGTCTTTTAAAAGAGGCCCCGTGGAAAATGCGCTCCTTGCATGTAGGCAACTTTGGTACACCGAAGAGAAGAGCGGGTTAGAGAACAGTCCAGGATATCGGTGCCAAGCATATTGGACGACATGACATGACATATCCTGGACTGTTCTCTGCCCCGCTCTTCTCTTCGGTGTACCAGGGTTGCCTCCAAACAAGGAGCACATTTTCCACGGGACCTCTTTTAAAAGCCTCACCCAGTACAAAGAAATGTAATGTTTTCAACATAAATTCCTTCATCGAACACGTGTTTAAATGCAAAGATGATTGTAACTAAGATACCGGCTCCACTGTAAATAGTGCAATGAACGAGTTCGTTGTATTTGTATTTTCTTACTTTACATCAATTTTCTACGTCTTACGAGGAAAGGCTCGAGCGTTGAAGGCGCATGATTACTCACGTTCAATAGCGTGCAAATGCACCACATAATGTTTAACCTCGAAATAAGTAAAAGTTATTCAACCTTCGATCAAAAGAAGTTAACTTTTATGGTTGATTTTCTTACAACGCTTCAACTATTCTTTCCGACACTAAAAATTTGCAAATCCAGCAGGCGCCAGGCATGTCTTGCACGGAGTAGGTCATTATGCGAACCATAAGATTCACACAAGTCGTGAGCCCCAAATTAAGTAATTCTCAAATTCACCCATCGACCAATTTTTTTATGTGGAGGTTGTATATCTGTTTTTGAGGATCAATTACAGAAATAAGCGCAAAAAAAAAAAAAAACTTTTCATAGCTAGGGTTGAAATTAATTCCAAACTTAAAGTTCGAATTTTAAGAAACCGCCTGATTTTCCTGTGTGTTCGGGTGGCCATTCTAGCTCAAACTCCCTTATCTTCACACCCCATAGCCCTCACGTCTCGAGAATTTGCTCTTGGGTTCATTATTAATGTTAATAATATTGTGCGATCTTGTTCTTTGGATTTGTTGCTCGCTTGTGTACAGGTATACACACTCAGGATGAAGACTGTGTTTTATACTATGAGAATACGTACAAATGGACGACTTAGGATTATCTTAGCCAGCACTTATTTTGACTTTTAATGTTGAAATTTAAGTTTTATAGTGGGGAAATGGGTGTGTGCACGCGAGTGTCTTTCTCTTTCGGATTCTCTCTCTGTGTACTTTATCTTTCCCATCTCTTTCCCTATACTTGTTTCTCTCTCTCTCTCTCTCTCTCTCTCTGTTTTCCATCTTTCTCTTTTTCGATCTGTTTATCTCTCTTGATCATTTTTGTTTATCTCTCTCGAGACCATATCTTCTTCTCTCTTGTCTGCACATCTCTGTTTCTTTCTCTCTCTCTGTTCCTTTCTCTGTATTCTCTCTCTCTCTCTCTGTTCCTTTCTCTGTATTCTCTCTCTCTTCATTTATTCCTCTTTTATCTTCCTAACTCTGGATTTCTCTTTCCCTTCCTTGCTCTATAAATCTGTCATTCTCTTCCCCACTCTATTCTGCTCTATATATTTAGCGTTCTCTCTGTTTTCTCTATTCTTTTCTGTATTTTTTTTCTTTCACTCTGTCTCTGTATGTTTCTCTTCCTTGCTGTGCTTCTTTCTCTCTTGTGTGTATTCTCTCTATTTCTCTTTCTCGCTGTGAATTTCCCTTTCTCATTCTCTTCCTCATTCAGTATTTTTTCTCCCACACAAACTCTGTCTGTATGTTTCTTAATTTCCTTCTGTGTTTCTTTCTCGTTCTATATTTTTGTGTTTCTGTGTTTTTCTTCTTCTATGTATTTTATTTCTCCTTCTGATCCTCTTTCTCTCTATATATATTTCTCTTTCCGTGTGCATTTGTATGCTCAGACATGTACTTCCAGCTCGACTATAAATGATTGGTAATCGACATAACTGTTTTCCGTTGTTTGAAAATTTCCCACGTAGCTCTTTAGGTGGGTTCTGTGCTAAAACTATTTCACGCTGAACTAGAGCCCCTGCGCGCTCAGTGGCGACGCCTCTGTGTATTGGAAAATTAATTTAATGTACTCTACCAGTGTCCCTCTTCGGTGAAAATGGCCAAAGCGGAACTAACAATTACCAGATTTATATTTCCAACTGTGGACACCTGAAAGTTTGTTTTGTTCGAAAGTGTTTTCTGCCCTCGCTTTGAAGAAATACAAGGTTGCCATCCACCTCGAACGCCTCCCCGGCACCCTTTCAGTCCAATCAATCCCCTTTTAT
The DNA here is from genome assembly GCF_977018435.1 of Lepisma saccharinum. Lineage (NCBI taxonomy): Eukaryota > Metazoa > Arthropoda > Insecta > Zygentoma > Lepismatidae > Lepisma > Lepisma saccharinum. The sequence goes on from NC_139253.1 coordinate 39,127,239, forward strand.
ACTCCTATTTAGACAGAGGTGACGGTCAAACGGACGCCCGTCGCCTAATGTTATGTAGCAATTCTTTCGGCCGTGAGATGGGATTGTGAAGCACAGTGTAAAGAGGATTCCTCTCTCTTCCCAGCTTCAATGGGTGTTGGGTCATGTTCTTTTTTTTATTTATTGAAACTCCATTCTTTCTTTCGTGTCGGGACAGTTCGCAATTTGCTGCCAGTTGTAGTTCCTCCTCTAGGCTCTTTTTTTTTAATGTTTCGCTTTGAAAGGATCGGACAGTCGAATGGGGAAGCCAAGTGCAATGGAAGAGGAAATAACACACAGAGGAAAAAAGTGCCTGGATCATCAGAACTGTAAAAGTAACACAAGCTTTTCTCTGTCCAAATGTAACCATGTGCGTGTGTGTGTACTAGAGTACTGCCACTTTCGCTCGCTCATACTAGTTCGAGTCTCTTATCCTCGAGCGTTTACAATGGAATATCATTTTCAAGTGACAGTAGACACATACCGGGTGGCCAGAATTAAAGTTACCCAACTCAGAGCCCTCTGTAGCCTGTTTGAGGCATCGTAGAACTCTGAAATTAGCTGAATCCACTATGCAGACCATGGGGAAGAGGATGGCGATAAAAAGAAAAATAGTTCAATTTTCGGCCACCAGGTTGAAAATGTGGCGCTGTACTTCCATGATGGGTGTAATAATGACGTAAACTGCCCCAATTGGTTTTGGATTTGCCTTATTTTGCAATAAACGAGAGACTATTTTCTCGCAACTTCCAGCCACTAACAAATGTCTTTCTAATTAATAACTCAGCTAAATCACTTAACATATTATCATGGAAGTACAGCGCCACATTTCAACCTGGTGGCGGAAAATTGAACTTTTTTATATCGCCATCCTCTTCCCCTTGGTCTGCATAGTGGATTCACCAAATTTCAGAGTTCTACGATGCCTCAAAGAGGCTACATAGGCCTGAGTTGGTTAACATTAATTCTGGCCACCCGGTATGTAAAACAGCCGCCTTGGTAGTTTCAGCCCACAATCATCTATTTCATTTCCATATACCACTAAGTATTGGTAAACTACATTTTAACATGAAGATAATGACTGTTTCAATTTCACTGCGTCTTTCACTACACAATCCATATTTGAGTGTCCACTACCACACACAAATTACATTTATGCGTGTACTACTTTGCTTCGAGCGTATACCGCTCGTTTTGCCTGTTCGAGCGTTATTCGCTCGAGCGAAGAAGCTCTCAATTCCGTACGCTATCTAGCGTCGTCCGTGCGAACTATTTGACGCTCGACCGAAATCTTCTCCTTGCAGCACTGTAGTGTGTATATTCCTGTCTTTGGAAAGTTACTTCTTAAAAGTAATAAGGTGACTTAGTTAAGTTACTGGTACTTGAAAAAGTAAATGTAAGTTACTCTTTCGCTCATTATATGTTTGGAATTTTCTTGCAAATAAACTACACAGACAATGATCATTAATTGTAATTATGTAAATATATGAAGATTTGACATGTGTCTTTATGTTATGGTACGCAATATAAGTCTTCATATATTTATAGATAACGTTATTTGTATTACGGAACTAACTCTGTTACAGTTATTTTTAAAAGTAACTAGTTAGTATTCTTTAAAAAATTAGGAACTTAAATGTAACAACTTTCTTCCAAACATTGTTACTCTTATTTTATGTTGCTGATTGAGAAGCTATCTATACAAGGGATGTTCAAAAATTCTTGAGAAAATAGCGTTGAATATCAATATATATCTTAGTGCAAAAGTAATATCATTCCTGAGGACACGAATCTCCGGCAGAAACATGTCACTAGATTCTTCACCTCCTCAAGACGAATTATAACCAAGATATTCTTAGTTTTAATTTTCGAAACATGCTCTGTATATGTTGTTTATTTTACTTCGTTTTTCTACACCTTGGGTCAATCGTGACGATGGGGATGTATGATGAACTGGCAAACGCATGCCTAAACGAGCGCACGCTGACCAGTCCGGCACTATTTTGTTGTTGGCAAAGGGCATGGCAGTATATTGCGTGACGGGTGAAGATACCCAAAGTGTTGATCCATTCATCCATCCATCCATTAGCAACATACACCCTGTCGACTGGTAAAAGTAGTTACGTGTACATTAAGTCTCGTTATTATCAACTGACACTTGTAATACACGCCTTTGTAAAGCATGGGAATGCGTGTTGGTTTACATTTGTACAATTTCCAACTCGATGTCCGAGTTCGTTAAGTGGTCAACTTTCGATTCCGCCATCGAAGTTCCCGTACTCGAATCCCGGCTAAGGTACGGATATTCTTTGCGAGTTCCCCATCATCTGTTTCCTCTATTCATCCCTCATCCTCTTCGTCTATATACCCAAATGTGGCAGAAACGCGACGTTAAATGAGAAAAATACAAATACATTCGTTCAATCATATCTTGATTTTTTTTTGTACAATGGGAATTGAACTCTACAGTATATTCGTCACTTGAATCTTAATTGAAGGACTCTGGTGTAAAGCATGGTAAATGACATTTTGCTCACTTCTGAGTTCATTAAGAATATAGGTTATTAGAAGCTATACTGTAGATAAATTGTTTTCGTGTTGTGTTTACCAATTTCACAGGCTTCACTTAGTCCAATTGACACGTCCTTTCCCACTGCACTAATATTTATTGTTATTAATTACCTTTTCTCTTGTACAAATGTTTACTGTTCTTTAATCTTAATTTATGTAATTTACCTGTTACTGATAATGTCAGGATAGTGACCTGTATATATCTTGTTAAGAGCTGTTGCCATGGAAATTACGATTGTGTTTTGTCTGTTTTTTGGAGTTCGGGCTTGGAGTTTTTTGAATAGAGTAATCAAGTTGAATTATAAGAAGTTTAATTTCTTGGAGTAAAATAGATTTTATGTTAGGCACATAAGTATTTAGTTTGTAAATAAAGTAAAGTATACTTTCTTTTCATAGAGAAAACTTAACTTTGATTTTTATTTGACGAACTAACAAGAGATATTATCCAATACCCTTAGAGGCATCACGTGAATTCTTTCGAGTTTTCATATGATCATTTTTATTGTGTTCTAGTTGAAAGAAAACCATGTTCTTGTGACTAAAAGAACATGTCACAATGCAAATTGTATGTCATGGCAATTTCACTCGAAAATTGAAGGATGGCACATTTTACTTTGTAATTAAAAAATAACCGTAATATCACTTTACCATGTTTTACACCCGAACCCTTCAATTGACAGTAAATACAGCGATTTTACATGACAGTCGCAGACAGATCTTTTAAAGATCTGCCAGACCAAATTGGTATTTGTGAGAATCAGGCACGTTCTAGACGACTGTTGTACTTCTGACACTCATTTTAAGGTAAACCGGGATATTAAAGACCACCAAATTGCTATTTCTTTGAAGAAATTCATCAGGAGCTTTTCAAGAAAACACAAACAGGATACATTCTGGAATGTATATTTTCTAGTTTACATTAATAACAACACAAACGAGTAGGAATATAATGCAAAGGAAAAAACAACAATAAATTGAAAGGTAGGTTGTATTGTCCCAATTGCTTCTTTGTTGGGTAATAAGGACCAGTCAATGGGGTATCAAGGACCGGTCCACTTTTGAATGGTACGTCCTTCTTTTTCGAAACACAATAATCTTGAACTAAGTCACACAAGTCTTGTTTTTTCATTCCAAAACTAACTAGCTATACCCTGCGCATTGCTTCTTACCATAAAGTCACTTAGGGGATGTGGAGGTAGACCCCACACATTCTCGATCTCGACCATACTGGAGGCAACGTAATGAGTACCACGATCCCGCCGCCTTTACCCCCAGGTTGCTAGATGAGTCCAAGATATACTTTATACAGAAACGATGTAAACAAATATTTGGTTACCAGCATAATAGTTCTTTGGCTATTTTTACCAAGTAGGCACTTGACTCGTGCCAAGAGTTTAGGGGTGATTTTTCGCTCAGCTGTTTACGAACGTCTGACGCAATGTTCAATGACTTTCAAAAGAGTGTTCTGGTGGTATTGAAACTGTAAATACCTCGTTGAATGTGCTGATGGATCGAACCACAACGTACAGCGAGTGAATCCAATGCTCTATGACGTCACCCACCTCGTAAAGAGTTCATATGATGTGAGTAATTTGTCCACGAGGGCGTCCACAGAGAGCAACAGGGTTGTAGATATCGATTGCCTTTCCCAGGGTGCGGAAACTTCATATAATATTATGTTGTGTAAGCAAAGGAAGGAGCATGCGGATTGATATAGTTTAACTCCAGCGCGTCTCTCTTAAATAAGGCAAATAGGTGTTGCTAGGAACACACAGTCCTCAGGCAACCAATCGATAGGCTTTGGAATGGCATGTTAACACGTGTTTTCGCCCGTTGCGCAAACCACTTTCCAGTCAGTGAACTTTCCCAAACGTGAAAAAGGGAGAGTAAATATTAGTACCGTCGAAATTATTTGACATTTCCGGTTTTCAAGGGAGTAGGAACTGAAAACCGAAATTGGTTTCGAAAGCTAATATCAATCTACGAATTGTTACTCTTTGAAAAACTGATTTTCAGATTTCCTCCCCAAAATAGACCACTAAATAATGCCTCCCAATTCCTTAGGTAAATAGTGCACACAAGTATCGCATGCATCTTGTAGACATTCTGATATTTTCTTTGATTTCTTTCGTATCCTTCTATTTGCCCATTTAACATAGTTCTTTGATCACGACGATAAGGTTGAATGATGATGAGATTTGTCGAAAAAACATGATGAAACGCCCATACCTGGCGAGTGCTCCCAGAACCTATGGTAGTTAGTTCAATGCTGATAGGGTAGTAGTTAACACACTACGACGAGTCTAGGCTTTCCCCGCATTCTTTATGTCCAAGAATATCCCAAAAACTAACCCCAACTTCAATTATGCAAAGTTAAAAAAATAAAAATCGACGCCGATACTTTGTATACACCCGTCGGGCAGCACACATTGAAAATTCTCATTGCAAACTTGTTCCCAGAAGAGCATTAATCATACAACTAAGTTTCCAATAATAAAAAGTCAAATATTGACCACATCAAGTTGAGTAGGAACAACCTTAGAAAGATATATTTTATTGAATGACCCTCGCACAAATGCATGCAACTCGAGCACCCCACTAGCACGATTAGAACCCCTCTTGCTGAAAGGCAACTAATGCATTAGTACATTACATCATTTCACCAAAGACTAAAAATGCATCCACATGCTTGATAACAACCAACATTGAATATGCATTAAAACAGAATTCTGTTTCAATAGGTTTCATTTATTGAAATGACGGGGTCATCCTCAAATCCAGAACGATAAGAAATATGTGTAGTGGATATTGTACAGTATGTACATACATCACATTGATCCTTGCATATGAATGTATATTCAGCGTTATGTACCACGTAGTTCCATTCCAAACTTTCTGAAAATATGCTGTGTTATCCTAACGCATTTACAGGTGAGCAACTTCTGTTCGTCTTACGGGAAATCCTGTGACTGTGGGGTTTGTTTTCGAAGATCAGTAAGAAAATTTTAATTCTACTTTATAATGGCTGCCTACGCAGTCGTACTTGACCTACAACCAACCGTGACATTTCTCGTCCAATTCTGGACTTATCTTGGTGTGGTAAATGATGGCCTTATCGCATGGTTTCCTGCTCCATCTTATCGCCAACAGCTTCCTAGAGCGATACACTATAGAGAAAACAACTCATTTGTTCGAGTACGGACATGATCGGCTGTTACCGATCTCGAACTTCCTCCTCTTTCCTGCTCTTTCGATTGCAGCACAAACGAAGGTAAATAAATGTCTCCCTCGTGCACTTTTAATACAGAGAACACACATTAAATTAAATTATAGCCTAAAACTAGTTATCTGTTTACAAACATTAAACTATTACTAACCTCGTAGCTTAGAAACGTCTGTTCGTACTAAGTTACTAGTTGTACCCTAGTAGACGAACAGGTGATTTTCTGATGTACTTTATTTTCAGTTCTCACAATCCTGCTATGAAGACTCCTGGTTAAGAGTTCCGGCGTGTTCCTTTGCCGGTGCCATTACCCATCTTCATCGTCGCGATTAGCCTACAAAGGTAGAAAACAAAGCAAATACGAATTTTGCTTTTTGGAAACATAACCGTTTTACGCTGGATCGCGAGAGAACGACATTGCAATGGCGCACCTCTGGTTTCACATCGATGGATCCTGCTTATCGCACGTAAATCACACACCTTCTCAGTCAAGCGCCCTATTTCGTCTTCGGACGTCAGGTTAAATACTTTCGTTGTCCACTGTGCCATGTGCATTCACCCGGTATCGAACCCGGGACTCCTTGAGTTAAATGCCTTTGTTGGTAGGTTAAATGTAGTGTATTCATGCTAAGAGATTGAAACCCAATCAACCTTACCACGAAAGAATTCTGCACTAGCGTTAGAAGACGAAATAACACGCTTGACCGAGAAGGTGTTTGACTTACGTGCAATGAGTCATATACCACATCGATCCGCCTATATTGCCTGATGGTTATCGAGTTCCTTACACCAGCTTGTATTTCACCTTTTCTTTCGCTTCTTCTCTACCCCCAGCGAAGCATGAGGGTGGGATGGGAAGAGCACCTGTTACGAAACGAACTGAACGAACCCGGAGGACGAGAGAGAGAAAGAGAGAGAGAGAGAGAGAGAGAGAGGGAGAGAAGGACCGGCCCATCTTCCTTTACAACCTCAGCCATGGTAACGAAGCACGTTGGTAAGGGTCCCCCTGATCACTCCCGACAGTGTCGTTGTGATCCCGATTCCAGAGCATCTTTTGCCCACTTTAAATGCATTAACAGAACATTGATTTGGAACGGTAGATGGAGATTTCTCTCTCTCTCTAGCGCCATTCTTTCCAGGAGGTTCGGTGCAGAGACCTGCGTCCATGGAAACTTTCTTAGTGGTGTATAAATCTTCCCTCCCCGCGGGGAATTTTCGTCAGGACTCCAGATGCGAATCCCAGGTACGGTTCTCTTGCAATAACTTAACCCTTACGATGATAAAGGAGAGCGAAGACATCTTCACCGGTATTCAAACCAAAGACTATTTGGTATGGAGACTGGCCCTTCCTCATTCATCTTAACATTTATACGGTTAACTGATACCACACCGCATGATACGGTGGCTAGCGTAATATGCTGAGTCTTCTTCGTGGCTCAGTGGTTAGCACAGCGCTCTACAACGTCAGAGGTCCCAGTTTCGTATCCCGGTCTGGGTATGGTTGTTCTCATTGTTGCAAGTGGCCAATAGTGGCAAAACGACACCAAATAATGAACTCAAATACACTGAGAGAACTGGGGGTGGGGCAGTTTCCAGTTTCGATGTGTTCATTTTATCAATTCATGTAAGAACGGAAAGTGATTACAAAATATAGAAACACGTCATACCTTGTATAGGTTCCCACATTTAAGAATTACTTTCATAGTCCCCGCCTTTACGTAGTTGTTATTATTATTTATCAAATTTACAATTGAGCCATGCTCCTCACATTCTACATGCACATATGTACATACAGGATTTGGGACGTTGAGGGACGAGGTCCTCCAACCTCCTCTCGCCTCTCTCACAACCTCACCTTCTCTCTCAGTTTTTTTTTCTTCGTTGTTTGCATATCGAGCTTAGTTTTTTTTTTTTTTCTGAGAGCGGTTTCGTCCCAATTATGGATTATGGAAATCAGAAAGAGGTTATTCATTATGCAGGTAAAGAGATTTACAGCTTGGTAAATAGGTGAGGACAGGGAAAGGAGAGTGGGTTCTATACCTTGATACCTATGTTATAAACCAAGGTGTATGTACTAATTAGTTATGACTCAGAAAGAGAATATATGAATGAAAAGAAAATAAGCAGTAAGTTAAGATGTTCAAAATGTAATAAGTATTTACTAAATTAGTCCTTAGACTAAGTGTTAAGTCTTCTAAATTTATTTGACTGTGTAATCTAATATATATTAGATACACTTTAATAGAGAAAATATTATAATATAATAATATGATAGATTATGTAAAATACAAGATATAGATATATACAAGAAAATAACAGTGTACAGATAAATAGATAATATATATGCATTACAGGTCCTTGGACCTAAAGCTTCCCGAAAACAAGGGAATTACCCAAGGAAGGACTTTCCCGAAGTATGGGAAGTTCCAGTCTTGTAGTCATCCTGGCTTCTGGTGGCTTCTTGGCTTCTGGTAACTTCCTTCTAACCTGGGTGGCACACAGGGAGCCCTAAGGCACCATTGGCATTGGAGCTCTGGATGGATCATTCGGCTGTGGATTCAATCTGGCTTCTTAGTGTAACCTTAACTCTTGAGGGTTCCATAATTTCTTCTTCATTTTCAATCTACTCCCTACTCTTCAAGGCAGTGGAAGATGTTTGGAAGTCGGACTTCTTGAATAGATGATATGATAAAATTCCTTATCCTTTCACCTTCGGCTTCCCTGAGGGAATTTCCAAGGGAAGAATAGTTCCCAACAAGGGAGTTCTAAGTTCTTAAGTTGTCTTTGTCCATGACATTCATTCAAACTTCTTCCGTTCTAATACAGCACTTGAATCCCTCGAAGTTTTATCCGGTTAAATCTTCAAAAGGGTCTAGAGCCAAGTTGGCAATTCCACACTCACACGAGCCTCAATCTAAGAGCACTTTGCATACAGTTCTTCCAATTCAGACTTATCACTTAAGATCACTTAGTTCCGTTATTGTCTCGGGGCCAAATAGTCCGGCACCCACCGATTTCACTTTGATCTACTTGACGTAATATAAAATTTCCGTCTGTTTATGCAAGAGGGACCTTCATAAAATCTAGTCTAACACTGTTCAGGGGATTCTGTCCTGAGTGATCTCCTTGTCATTGATCTTGTATTGATTGTTCTCACATATGTAGGAACAGACGAAACTTCATTTTGTTGCGACGAGGATCTGACACTATAATTAAGTTCTTCCATATATGAAATTTCAGCAGATAGTTTATTTAGAATATTAAACTTAATTTGGCTGTCAAAAATTGTCTCCTTATTGAACTGGCCTAGGTTACGTCTAAGTTCACTCACATATCTTGAGGCGTGTTCCTTACACTTTAGCACCTTATGTTCGGGTGTGTCCAATTCGCCACAGTTATCACAGGTGTCGCTATTTCTCAGGTTGAATCTCCTGAGATACATTTTAAAGGGCCCATGCCCTGTTATAAAGTGTGTGAGACCTTTGGATGGTTTAAAGTATACCCACTTGTTCCTCTTACCAATGGTCGTTATGAAATTCCTAGTACGTATTGAAGCATCTTGACTCCATTCGTGCTCCCACTTATTTGCGAAGAAGGCTTTAACCTCTTGTTTCCTCATAATATTAATATGATGGTTCGCAAGGAAGTTCTGTCCCGTTCCTTTGGTAATCCAATACTTGGTAGCCGCCTGCTGTACCTCAATGTCCAGGGGAAGGACCCCAGCAATCGCAATAAGTGAGAGAGTAGGAGTGGTTTTAAAACCTCCCAAGATCCGAAGAAGGACGTTGCGCTGCGCTGATCTAAGTTTGGACTTCACCCGTTCTTCAAAAGCTATATTAGCCCAGGTGCTGGCAGCGTATGTTATAATTGAGAGAAAAATCGCTTTATAATAAATCAATGCGATATCAAAAGGAACCTTGAAGACTGTATTCCCCATGCTCAACGTTCGATGTAACTCCGTCTTTGCTTTTTCTATAACATAGTCAACGTGCGATCTAAATCTTAAACCGGAGTCAATATATACTCCTAGGTATTTAAGGGACTTAACATTCCGAATTGGTCTACCATTAAGTTTTACACTAGGAGATCTCATAAGCTTCCCCTTTAGTAATACTGAAAGAGTTTTATGAGTTGCAATGGTAAGTTTTGCCTTGCAACACCAAGCATCTAACTGTGTTAAAAGATTCATAGCCTTTAGTTCCAGTTCTCTTCTATTGTTGGCGCCTACCATGATCATCAGATCATCTGCGTAAGCAATTGCTCCAATGGACAAGGGATTCTCATTCAGTTCTTCCAGCAGCGGTTCTATGGTGATGTTCCATAACTTGGGGCCTAATACGGAGCCCTGGGGACATCCTTTATTGACTTCACGATGGACACTCTGATCCTGCCAAACGTAGTTGACCCCTCTGTTATTTAGATAATGTACATACATGCATATATATACTACTTTTGATAAAATTTCCGATCTTAACGACTTACTTTCTTTTCATTCTAGTTATTTTACGTAGCTCTTCTGCCACTTTCAGTTAATCGCTACGATAAGGATGAGTGATGTTTACATGAAATTGATGGACACTCGCAAAGAAGGCCGGGATTTGAACTCGGGAACTTTGATGGCGAGATCGAAAGAGCCCAGTGAAGGACTTACTGAAAACCATCCTGAAAACAAAAAAACTTCCGTCGTATGTTGCGTCTTGATTTTTACAGTTACCTGCATTATCTGGTCCTTGACCTTAATTTTAAGGTGTATTTGTCCAACATTTTTTCCCCCAAGCTGCACGTATTGACTTCGTGCCGAAAATAATGTACTCTGAACATTTAACTTCTGAATGCTGGTAACCATGTTTTGCATATTCATATTCTATATTTCAGTTGACCCATGTCCGTAGGTATGGAAATAGTCATATAACAATACATACAGTAATAAAATATTAATACAATTTTATACAAGGATTACTGTAATGATTTTAAGAACTACTACATGAAGGAAATCCAAATAAAGGAAGAATACACTATGGGAGTGAAATTACATACAATATTTAAGGCGAGAACAATAATAAGCGAAGAAAAGTTTTTAGTGTAAAAATAAAATGCAATAGTAAATATGTAACTTATAAAACATGGAAGAATGCAATATATGTACAGAACCGATTAATGATCATTTAGGCACAATAATAGCATATAGTGACTACTTCGTACATGATAGGGGAGACCGGGGCACATTGTCACAAGGGGCACGTTGTCACAGTAGCAATTCTGAGAAAAGTCTAAACGTCAGCGAGCTGGTGCTGCTTTCTATTTTACCTACTAGATATCACTTCCAACTGTACTCGTTTAGAGGTGTGTGGGAAACACGTGGCTGAGTCAGTTGAGCTTTGTCTGTTTTCAGTGCTTCAGTGTAAATTTTTTGAGTCCTGGAATTTTCCTACTGTGTGTTCGTGAAAGCGTGAGCGGTAAGTATTTTCGTGTGTGTTATGTAGGTTATAAATAGAGCTTCATAATGTGGTACTCTGAATGCGCTTAATTTTATTGTTTGGTACAGATATTTTTAAAAAAGAGGAACTACGACGCGTGGGGCAAGTTGTCACAAATAAGACGGGGCATGTTGTCACTGTATCAATACGTAAAGCTGCCAAAGAATGTCATGTCCACTACAGAACATTGGCGAGATTTTGTGCACGTGTTACAGATAGTGAACTACAGTCCGGGCAATGCTCATTCACATTGGGTTACTCAACATGTAACAGAGTATTTGCGGAACATGAGGAAGACTTACTAGTATCATACCTAAAACAAGCTTCGGACATATATATATAGGAATATTTTTGCAATTTATTAACTCTAAAATCACAAGAAAGTTGAATGCCACTGGCAAATTTCGTGTGTTGGAAGTGTAGGCCCTATCTTTTGCAAATGTTCTTACTGAAACAGTTTTCTGTAACCTTTAAGTTTGTAGTTTTGATTCATTAGCTACTCTGTAAGCTAGTGTTGTTTTCATGAAGGTCTGGTTTAACTACAAAGATTGATGTAACAATATATGTATCTTTTGGGATGAAGAAAATATACAGGCCCACCTACTTTATTTCCTGTTTAACTAGCATAATTTACCCTTTAATTTAATTAGCTTTTAAGTCTCTTTTACATGCTAAGTATTTAGTGCTAGTCTTTTTCTAGGAGTTGCATTAATAATATATACCTATTTAATGAAACTGCTACTAGAATAGCATGTGACAACTTGCCCCAGATATTGTGACGACTTGCCCCGCATATGGGGTAAATTGTCACAACTGTATTGATCATAAAGAAGAGTTAATAAGTCCAGTTCAGGATGAGTTACATTGTACAGAGGAACATATGTTGTGCACAAGATAACTAAGTATTTGAATGTGAAAAATTATAATTTTCGGCCTTACGTGAGAGCCACAAAAAAATAAAATGTGAAAATTGTGACAAAGTGCCCCGGTCTCCCTAATATAAATAGTATAATTCCATTTTCTGTATAACCGAACTCTCTTTGTTGACAATATGTAATTTAATATTTACAGATTTATTGAATAAAAACAATGTCGTAATAAGAATTTTGTTAATTCCCTCTTAAATTGGGTACTTGATTCCATTGTTTGAGATAGTAAAGTACAGAGCCTTAGTTAAACCTAAGACTACAGTAAATGAGATAAAGGGTAGGAGACATTTGGAAAATAATTAGGAACAGCTTTTGAAGAAATTCAACTTAGAAAAGCAATGCTAATATTTGACCCCTTAACCCTTGGAAATTCAAAAATTGCATGTCAAGGAAACGCCTTATCCGAAAAAAAAAAAAAAAGTTGCGCACGCATTACGAGGGTAGGAAACCAGAAACGGTACACATGAAGTAAGGGGGGCGTGTGAAGGGACTGAATGTCGAAATATTGTAATTTACATTTACCCGTGGCCAGTCAGTTCATCAACAAATCTGCCAGGAGCACGGAATCCTTTTATTTGTAACGACTGTATCGTTTTCCCCTTTGTAGCAAACATGCAAGAGTCGTCACGTAATCAGCGTTTCGATTTTGTTGCCAACAAGCTGTCAATATTGTGTTGCCGTGTAAGGGTGGTTGTCCCTGAGTGTTCCCACACCTCCAGCCACGTCACGTGATGTGAACATGAACAAAACGCTTTACTTAGAGGAACCAAGTAGCGCAGAAGCGATTGATACCGGAGGTAGGCGTTGTATCTATCGATGTTCCGTAGACCATAAGTCAGCTACACTGGCAGAAGGTGCACAGAAACAGGTGCGTTGGGTGGGCCTCATAATGAATTCCAGCCTCCTCAGATTTTCAGAATCGTTAAGACTAGATCTGCAATCGCACACAAAGAAATGTATAAAATAGGAACTAGAAACTGCTAGAACTGTAACACACACATAGAGAGACGCAAAGAATGAGACAGGGAGATAGAATGGAATGGAAAGAAAGTAAGAAAGGAAGGAAGGAAGGAGGAAGGAAAAAGAACAGAAGAAAATAGAAAGAAAAGAAAACAGGCAGATAGAGGGGGAGAGGCAGAGAGAAACAGTGGAAAATAGAAAGGGAAGGAGCAGTGAAAGGGAAGGAGAGACTGAGAGAGACAGTGGAAGATAGAGAGAGAGAGACAGAGTGAGAAGCAGTGGAAAATAGAAAGGGAGAGAGAGAGAGATGGGGAGGATAGAAAGGGAAAGAGAGGAAGACAGAGTAAGAAAGGCTGTGCAAAAATATAGGCGAAATTTGAATTTAAGTAATCGTTGGATACGTCTTACTAACAAAAACATTGCAAGATAGAAAGGAGAGAAAGACAGAATGGGACAGCGAGAGATATAAGAAGAAGAAGAAGAGAAAATGAAAAATAGAGAGAGAGACAGGCAGTGGAAGATAGAAAGAGAGACAGTGGAAGATAAAGATACAGAAAAAGATAAAGAGGGAGACCGAGGAAGATAAAAAGGGAGAGAGGGAAAGAATGTGGAAGATAGAAAAGAAGAGAAATAGATGATGGGGCAAAATAAACCCTCGATTGTTGGACAATAATCAAACATTTCACTTCTCAGCAATTCAGGTGCCATGCTGTATTCTGAACAATAGAAGCGTAAGACACCAATGCTTTAAGAATTTGAATCGATGCATGATGCATATCTATCACGTAGAGTACTTTTGTTAGCCACATCTCCGTAATCAAGGCGATATTCTTTTGAGCCATCTGTCGTGATTTGATAATTCGGGTATAGTTTAGTGCAATCTCCCTTTCCACTGTCTCAAGAACGTGCAGGCTCTTTCATACCTAAGTTCTGAAGAAATGGGCTTCTGGGAATTTGGTTCTAGCTGACTTGGCTGAAGCAAAACGTCGGCGTTAGAACTAGTCATGTTCAAGCAGAGGAAGAAATGCTCCGAAGTCACTACCTTCGTTCCAATTCCCGGCTGACTGAAGAAGTTGATGATGCTTTGGGAACAAACTACCCGCTATTCTCTACCTCACGCCCGGTTCCAAGTCCTCCAGTTTGCCAGGGAAAGGAGCCATGGAAATGGAAATTTGACGAACATCTGAAAGAAGATTCTATCTCAGGAGGACCGACTTCTTTTTACTCTTCCACCCTCCTGCATCTTCTCTTAAGAAGTTCTTTTTTGGTATCACGCAGTGACGTACGGATCACTTTAAGTTGGTACTGGAAACTTGCAATTTAGTACTCTTTTTTGCTGAATATAGTGTAGATTGTAATTTGGCCACATGATTGGTGGTATTGTGTTCTTTGAAAAGCCGATGGGGTTCTTGAAAAATATCGAGTTCACTTGGAAAGGATAGTTGGACGTGATGATCGATTTACTGGTTCCAAAACTTATCTGCTGTATTCCTATGGTTTTGCAGATATATGTATTGAGAGATCCTTGCTACGTTAGTTTGTGTGAGAATGAAGATTTTTTTAACCAATACACTTATATGTACTTATTTCTTAGTTGATTCAATTTTCTACTCCATCGGGGGGGACCCAAATCATACTTGAAAATAGAAATAAAGTGCACTATAATAATTTTCAAAAAACACTCCAGTTTTGAAGTACAGTACACCAAGTTTTATTGAAGAAGTCACCCTAGGTGGTTCACAACCCAGGTTATAAGTAGTATTATTGAAGCCCTAGAAACGATATTTTGCTACAAAGATTTTGTTTACGGTTGTGTCAGTTATATAGTTGCACTTCTTGAGACTATATCCATTTCGCGGCTATACCTTGTACCTATTAGTTCATTATTTTCTTGTACTATGGCTATTTATAGATGCTTTTATGTCTCTTGGATTAATCGGGACGGCGAAGATGAACCATGACATTTATAAGGGACAAACAGAACTACAAACTATGACTTTAGTTTAAATTGAACTATGAATAAGCGCATTGGTGGACATTGCAAAAATTAATGGTGTTAAAACGACACATTCAATGGTTCCTGCAGGTACACTCAACATTTTGGGCAAGTGTAACCTCAGAAGTGTAAACAGGGTCGTTCAGGATCCAGGAATCCATAAATTCTAATGGGTTCTATTGGCTTCTGCAACAGGACCGGAATCTTTTTTCTAGCACAATTTAAATTCGGTCCAAGTTGCGTATTGTTACATTGAAATTCATCCGGAAGAAAAGGTCCTGGACCGTATTTAAATTGATCCGGAAAAGGTCCCTAGACCTAATTGACATATTTTACAGATAGAAAGGTTCTTTATGGTCCAGAATCCATTTTTGATTGCTGATTTTATCTCCTGTACCGGAATTGAATTCATTTAACAACCCTGTTAACACAGATAAACTTTGACCAAAATGTGGTGTGGTCTGTGTCGCTTTAACACAATGTTTAGTATTTAGCACATTTAGACTACGTTCAACGTTTTCCCGTTTCAGTGTTAACAGTGATAACCACGCGAGAATAAAACACAAGTCGTTTCACAGTATACACTTCAGAGGAATAAGATGAACCGAAGGAGACGGACAACTCTAATCAATATTCACAATTTTCTTTACTCCCCTTAACCTGGTTAAGCTCTTCTAAAATGCCGTAAGATATTTTCCTCTCTCGTTATCTCTCGGTCTTGGGGTGGTTCTTTCAATCACCTCCTCTATTTGATATGCAAGCTACTCTCCGAGGAAGCGGTTGGGCGACCAGCAAGGAGGCACTCGCAGAGTACGAGGCCTTATAATGGTTTCTTTCCTCGTCCCTCGCCTGGGCTGAATATCAGAAGGGTCCGCGTGCGAGGGGAGCTCGCGCGGAGTGGTTGGCTAAAGGACTTTTCCTTTTGAGACGAGGAGAAGGTGGCAGCGACTCGTGATTTGAACTCGTAACCAGAAACTGACCCCACGCAAACGCTTCTCTTTAATGAGCCGCGGTCATGCAGGTACGAAGCGGTCACTTGCTGGGTTAAGCTTTTATTCTTGCCCCGAAATAAGTGACGGATTAACAACCTTATTTCTTTGGGGACGGAGGGCCTCCCCGATGGCGCAGTGGTAGCGTCGTTGCCTTGTAATCAAGGGGTCCCGGGTTCGATACCCGGTGGCGGCACATGGCGCAGTGGTTCGGATCCCACTTTAAACTGTAGGTTCAGTCCCGATTAGCCTTACTGTGCATAAAGTGGACATAAAACACCAAATCAATCCAATCCAAATATTTGGGGGGATAACTCCCTTTTGCTGTGGCTCCCTAGAGCCATTGAAGATTTATCATTAGTTTTTCACGTCGTCTCCGCGATGATCACTACTTACTCTCTGTTAATCCCGCCAAGTATCGTTTTGGACTGGTCAGCACAACGCGCTGCGACGCCAGTGGTTCCCGTGTCCGATTCCCGGCCTTTGCATCATTCATCCTCATCTTTCCGATTAGACAAAAGTATCAGAAAAGCGAAGTAATATAAATCAAATCAGTCAATCATCTTAATCCTAGATATATCTTTAGTTTTGAACCTGTTTGATGGTGATCGCTTATGGGTTAGACTTCTAATGAGGGCGGTCGCTTACTTTTAGGTGTCACAGAGGGGGTGGGGTTTGCTATTTACTCTAATTTGATTTGTTGTTAGTTTTAGATGTCTCTAGAGTGATCTCCTCCCATTTACCTTTAATTCTACCATGCCTGAAGTAACATTACTTAGAAGAACTTCGTAGAACGCTTAATCAAAGTCTGCTTACCGAGTAGAAAACATACTGGAAGAGAAATGCTAAACAGCTCATACCGACACAAAACTACTGAAACACACAGGGAATCGAAAGTATTTGCATTTTTCTCATTTTACGTCATCCTTTTGCCTTTCAAGGCTAACCATAATCTCGCACGACGTAGTTGGACTGTTACACATTATTGCAGATGCACCTCGATACAAACGAAACATTGACTGTGACGTTGGGTAAAGACAAGATATTTGGATATTCGTTAAAAACCAACAGATGACTATATCGCAATTTTGTGGGTTGAAATACCGTGTTATTTAGTTAATTATGAGTTAAATGCACTTATTTTGGGTAGAGGTGTGTCACGGTGATTTTTATGTCGCATGCAAATAAGCGTAATTGCGAAGCAGCATATTTTCATGTCTGTTATTTCACACTCTTGAACTTTCTATTAGAGAATAGCTCGTTTTAATGTCGAATGTGCCGATTTTACTCCCCTCAGGCAAATGTTTAACCTTCCCAACTTCTTTTCATCTATGTTTGGAGATGCTTTTAGCTTTTTTGAGAAGAGCGGGTCTCTTACACTATCTCTGAGGAAGATTTTTAGTGTCTCCTTACCTTTTTAACGTGTTGTGTATGTCCTGTGCAGGTCCCTTTACAACCTTACACCTTCTCAAAGGGCTCTTTACACCCCTTTTTAAACTTTAAGGTAAGGGTTTTAGATTAGGGGATTTTTTTCTTGTATAGTTCCAAGGGAGCAACATGACCATATGTGTCGATGCATGCCAAGACAATGGTTCGGTTAATGAAATTTGTGCACAAAAGTGAAATTTATCATCATTATCTGTAGAAACTTGGGGAGGTTGCTTTATACTGATAGACGCGCACATACATGGTCAGTGGCGCCGATTGGGTTCCAAAACAAGGGGTCAAAGGGGTTTATTTCCCTTTGTAGATAAGGTTTAGCATAGTGCGGGGGCAAAAGTGGCGAAAAGTGAGGGGGCAACTGCCCCCCTCGCCCTCCCTAATCGCCGCCACTGCACATGGTCCATGTTCGTGTGTACAGTTAAGCATCTTAAGAGATGTGGGGGATATACCTTCGTGAAGAAAGAGAACTCTTCGAGCAATATATATATATATTTCATGACACTCAACCTTTCCATGTTTGTTTCAGCTTGCTGCTTGGATCACCAAAGTATCACTCTTTGCAGCAATGGAAGAGAGGATAAAAGCACATAATCTTCATCCTCAACCTTCGTATATGTAGACGTAATGCTCGTGTCGGGACATGTGGGTATCATGTATCATCGGCATAAAAGAAAAAGGTCTTCGTGCTCTCCAAGGCACTCGTGGCAAAGGAAATATTTTTCCTGTATATTGAGATACTGAAAACATACTAAGCCTCCAGTTGGGTCCAGCCTTGGTAATCCGCTTTGAGACTCAGAAGGAGAAAAGAGAGAAGACGTTATCTTGGGACAGGAGTGTTATGCTGGGATTTCTGATTCAACAAACCCCCGAGTCTTTTGGAAAGGTTTCCGGGAGATTTTTCCTTTCCAAAAGAGAGATTTATGTTTTCACTCTCCACATGGAAATTCTGATTTCCGAGAAGGGAAGTTTGGAACGGTGAACGTACTGGTGGTAGATCTGGACTCCTCTAGGTTGTATGTAGTCTTTGTACAGTTGTCCACAATAGATACGTAACAGCTAGATCCTTAAATACTCTTACCGAACTGGATAATAAACCTTTTCGAGCAAGGCCTCATCTCCAGGAAAATATCAACTCGGGGCAAGCTCCGGCACCTATTAACCTGTTGGGTGAGATGAGTCGAGGCAAAATGGGAAATAAACCTTTTCCTGCTCCCACAAAAATAGGCAATAGTTAGGCTGGAGAGTTCAATGAACAAACCGATCACTTACTGTTTGCCCTGTTACCGAACGTGATACTGAAGTCTCCCTCATAAACCTCCACGCCGAGAAGCGAGTGGTTTAGGATCTAGGTGAAACCGCGTTCTAAATGTTCCAATCGCACCTCCATAAACACATTGTGTGTTTGGCTGGCACATATATACTCTATCCAAGTAGTCTGTGGTGCAAGCGAACGAAAACAAGTCCTCTGCGAAAGTAGTGCGTCGAGAGCGCGCCATCAGTGAACGCGTGGTAGGGAAAGGAAGAGGCCAATGCGGCTGCAGCTACCAGACGTTTCCAGCAGCACGCGCGGTTTTACTCCGCCCACTCGCTTTCTCCCCTTCTCTACCGTTATTCGCGGCGTTGCTCCACAAACTCGTATGACGTAGTATACTTATCGACTTTCGATCTCACCACCGAAGTTCGTGGTTTCTCATCTAATCATAACCCATGTACAGCGCGCTACGACGACAGTCGTTGCGAATCGGTGTTCTTTGTGAATATCCCTTCATCTTCATAATGTCAGTGATCGTCGCGATTTGCCAATAAGTACATAAAAGCGACGTAAAAATATAAACATGGATGTATGTATGTGGTGTGGTGTATTTGTTTGTTCCGGCATAACTCTCGAACGCCTGGAGCAATTTCAACTAAACTTGGTACACGTATCACTTGAAATCTGGAAATGAATACTGTGGGGGTAAGATACCCCTGGCACCCCTAGGGGTGTGGTGGATAGGGGTGACATGTAATAATAATCGAGAACCACCGATATTAAATTCCGCACAGACAGACATCCGTGTCTCTATGCAATCCGCACAACGATAGTGTGTCTCGGGTTGTCTAACATTCAGGCTATGTTGCGAATGGAATCCATAGGTTTCGTGACACTCCCAAAGCGGCTGAACCCCAAATTCATCACCTATCGGCATGGGGAGTGAGAGGAGGTGAAAAATAAAATGCCACAAATGACCTAGATTAGTGTCGAATCCATAGTTTTCGGAGTCGTTAAGCTAATTGGTGACATTCACGATCACATTTAAAATTAGTTACATTTTACACTATAGTTAGAATTCATTATTTACCTGTCTAATACAAGATTGGGATAAATAAATATCAGGGCAACGCCGGGTAATCAGCTAGTAACGAAATAAATTAAAAGTACCCACACAAATCTCGACAGTAATTCCAATTTGTTACAGTAGCTCGATAATTAATTTTTCAATGTGGAAATCCATTTGTAGAGATTTTTGGCCATTGTACCCTTAGTTTAAAGGATAACTTACATTGTAAGAACACATGGTGATGAAGAAACGTCCTACTTTTTATTCAAGCGGAGTCGCTTTCAACTTTGGAGCAAGCGGTTCCCGGTTCGATTCGGAAGATCACAAATTGTCATTGTTTATGCCGTTAGGAGAATTGGGTAGCGGGTTCACATGGGGATAGCCAGGTATCAGGAGTGGTGCTTTACAGCATCACCACTTGCCAGGCCTTCATTTTCGAAAATCTTGCGCACTGAGTTTAGTTTTGGTTCTTATCCAATACCTTGCACTTTGTCAAATTAGGTATAAACGAACTTTGAACTACTCTGGAGTGTTCAGTTTTGAAGAACCTGAAATGTGATTAGTTGAGCAACATCTCCTTCCAAACTGTTTAGAAGAGACGCAGAACGTTTCAAGGACATCTCCAAATGAAACTCTGGAGTTGGGTTGTTGTTGAGTTGGTGTTTTAAGTCCACTTTATGCACAGGATGGCTAATCGGGACTGGACCTACAGTTTAAAGTGGGATCCGAACCACTTGTGCCTCCACCGGGTATCGAACCCGGGACCCCTTGATTACAAGGCAACGACGCTACCACTGCGCCATGGGGGAGGCCCAAATGAAACTCTGGAGAAACAATGTTCATATTAGAGTACAAGCTATGACACGGTTGCACTTTTCATAGCGTCAACAAGAATGCGCATTCGAACAAGTACAGAGTGTAACCTAGGTTGCAACTATTCGTGTTTCCATGGAGATGTCGTCTTCATTCCACTCCATAGCAATGCGACTACCTGATGTGCCATGATGTTCCGCTCTGGATTGTCGGATACTTCCACGATGTTTCTGGATGTTTACCATTGTGCTCTCATGTGTGGAGGTAACGTAGGTGTTTCAAAGCACCATTCACCTTCACGCTTTCCTGTAGTCATTGTACAATCGTGTTTATTTGGGACGGTTGAGTGACTTTGACATTCCAACAACAGATCGGATCAGGATGGCATTACGTCAGCTACAAGAATGTTACACTGAATGCGAAGTTAACATTATTACCTATTTCAAGGTATGTTCATCTTTGTCAGTTTCTCTTTAAATGAACGAATGCAGGTAGTCTTTCCGCTGTATATTCACTTCGCTGGACATTATTCGTATGGGCTACTGTTGCAATACCAGGCTCAATATACAATAGTACATCGAGTAAACCACTTAGGACAAGGGAAGAAGAAATAAAAATGCAAATATTTCTATTAGAATAGAAATGACTAGGTCTACCTACTTAGCATAATTCTAGTATAATATAACTCCTACATTATCAGTAATACTCTGTTATATTCCCTATTAGTACGACAATAGTGCCAAAGGGGAAAATATCATAACAAAGCAAGCCAAGACAGGGAAAAAAGCCACAAATGTTGCCGAAACTTCAACAAAAATGCAAACCCGCAATGATTACTCATTTCCTGCCCTGTCTTTAAATGAATGAAATGGAGATAGTTCTTTCATTGAGACCGATTTTTCTATTTGTTAATCTTTATGATGGGAAACTATAATGAACACTCGGCATTTTAATCCTTCATATAAGTCTGGACCTACTGTCAGTGATGTACGTCTACGCGTAAACAACGATAGTCTACATTCTATACGTAGACTATTTTATACGCGTAGATTAGGTAATCTATGTAAACAACATGGCTAAAGGTGATAACTTAAGAAAGGGCGCCGTGGAATTAAAAGAAAATTATACTGCGTATCAGTTGCTGATGTGTGAAGAGAACTTTTCATACTCTTTCTTCCAAATTCGAACAAATTCCCACCTAGGAAGAAACCTAGTATAGGAAACATTCTACTCTTTTATGGGAAAAAGACCACTCTTGCCTCACGACTGCCATCTGTTGTTGTTTTTTGCATACTATTTATCTTCTTCCATAGTTGATGATAGAAGAGAAGAGACATTTTGTTGTAAATAGGATTCTTTTCATTTCGTTAGGAACCAATATAGTTGAAAATGTCACTTTCCTTTCATGAAAGCCTTGAAGATTAACTTTAATGCACTTTAGATTGCCTACGTAAGTCTATGTAAACTACAGCCCAATGTAATCTACGCGTAGATTACGTGTAGACAACGCATGTAGACGTAAACTTATAGTCTACGGCACATCACTGCCTACTGTTTAGAGAGAGATCGGAACCACTATGGGTTTTCGCCCGGTATAGAATCCGGGATTCCTTGATTACAAGGCGACTTCATCCGGGCAACTCTCCAGTATGTTGCGAGTTTATATTTTACATGCTTTAAATCGCTTTTCAACCTTGTCGGTTAATTCGCTATGATAATGAATAATGAACAAACACAAGGAACACTAAATTCCTAAATGTCACAATTACACCTGTGTAAACGTCTTTGACTGGATTTAAAATGAGGACGCAAAGGAAGAGTAGGGAAAACAGGAAGGGGTGTGATGAGCCAAGCTGAAAGCTACAATTACATTTTTTACATAGGACTATATTGCAATCTTAGTTTCTGAGCGCTTCGATCTCTTCCGAAGGTTATGAGCTCTATGGGACGTAGGAGACCACATACAGAAATAAACTAGTTTGTTTGAGCTTATTTTTAAGTCCATTTTATGACTTTATGCACAGAAAGGCTGATCGGGACTGGACCTAAGTTTCGGATCCGAACCACTATGTGTCTCCTCCTGGACATCGAACCATGGACCCCCTTGATTACAAGGCGACGATATTACCACTACGCCATCGGGGAAGCCCAGATACCAAGGGATGTACCACACTGTGGACCTATTTCAATCGACTAGGAAATTCCAGTTTGGTTGTACTCCATCGTTCCAGGTATATAGGTTCACGTGAGAACATTGCTCTTGTATTGAAATCCGGAATCCAGTTACAAGTTCGTGAAATGTCTCGAGAACAAAGAAAACTGAAAAACTCCTGTCTTCAAAGTTCCGCTTTATGACCGATTGCGATGGCTGATATTCCCACAATGCAATAACCAAACCCGGGAAGCGTAAATAATGATAGTGGAATTGCGAGCTCTGAAGAATTGAGGGAGAACGGAGTGGTCAGCGTCCTGTAACAGACTTGTGCTTTGCACGAATGAAGACAAATTCTGTGATTTGGTAATTCCTACAGAGAGAGACAGGCAGAGATGATAGAGAGATATAGAGATATGAAATACATAGGAGATGACGGACGTAAGAGTAAAAATTGCGTTCTGATACTGGCTAGAAACCGGTTGTTACGGGTTATCCAAGCGGAAAATTAGAATTATGAATTACCGGTAAGGAGGTATGCTTTCTGTAGTGGGTACCTGCAAGGTAACTCCGACAAATAAGATGATTTCATTTTCCTCTTTACAATTTGCATACAAGACCAAAAAAATGCATCCAAAGCTTTTATACCTGGAAATTGGTGCTGGGTTTCAATAGGTACAAATCACACTCCAACGTACAGTACAATACACGACACATCATTAACGACTACCTTTGCTGTAGTATGAGGCATCGTAACATCGTTATCATACAAGTCGTGTGGTTTTCGAGAACGCAGTTGTACTATTTGTTATTGTGCGTCGCCTGTCTTCCACTTTTGTCCAATGGCGACAATTAGGAGTGTTAAATATATAAGGTTGAGGAAGGGACACACAAGAAACACATTGACCCGGGACTTGAACCCGAGACCTTAAGTGGCAGTATTTATAGTCCACCACTTAACGCGCTCAGCCACCTAGTTGACTCTCGAGTCCTTTCCCCATTTTTTCCTTTCCTTTCACTTCTTTTCAAAATATTATTCTCCTTTTCATTGGGAACTTTGCTTGGCAAAACATTCCTATTACCTTTTTCCCTATTTCAGATATTAGGACAAGAGAATTATGGGAAAATATTTGGGTTTTGGTTAATCACGATGATGAAGATACACATGCATACCCACACCAGCACTCGAACTTTGGACCTTGAGTGTGTAAACGAATCCAACACTTACACGTTTGGGCAAAGAGGTGACTGCCAGGAATTTTATTTGAGCAGTCGAATAATATGGACATTGTAACACATGGAGTGGATATCCACCAGTGATCATGGGAGATATCCTCCCCGATGGCATAGTTGTATTGTCGCGGCCGCCTTGCAATCAAGGGGATCCGGGTTCGATACTCGGTGGAGGCACGGTGGTTCTGATCCCACCGTGAGTCCAGTCCCGATTAGTCATTTTGTGCATAAAGTGTGCTTAAAACAACAATTCAATTCATCGATTGTAGAGTGTCTCCCCGATTTCAGACTTGCTAACGTTTTCGCTTTGTCCCATATCGAGTCTTACCTGTGTGTATTACACAGGTTGAAGCAATGCATTTGACTCTTCATAATTTCTATCGCAGACCACACACCCTGCGGCAAAGACCCTGCTGTATCGATCTCCCCTTTAATCCCACCTCAATCAAGGAGCACAAATATAATATATCCATCACTGGCATTAAGGCAGCGTTAAGTTTTAATAAGGGGAAACTGTAGTGTTGCATAAGGTTCCCGAAACTATGCAACTCCTCATAAAACATTTCATCAGGATGGATTAGTTGGCTGCTTTCAACTTGGCTTATCACAAAGCTTCCTGTTTTCCTCTCTCGTCCGGAATCCTTTGCTTCCTCGTCTCCCGGTACTAAGAGCTTACTCTAAGTCTGGCTCAAAGGAAACAGGAAAGTGAATTCATATATTGCAAAGCCTCTCGACGACAAAGTCCATCCAGCTCCTCCAACATAAGACGGGGAAAGTAATTTGAGTAGATTCATAATTTGCAGACGCTGGGGGGGGGGGGGGAGAGAGAGAGAGAGAGAGAAGGGGGCAGGGAAGAATGTATGTTTTTATGTATCATCTTCCTAGTTCATATTTTCCGCAGAATCATCCTAATATTCTCGCCTTCACCAGGTCTGTTAATCTGAATTCGTCAAACTGATTTATGGCATTATTATTTTTTACTGGAATTTTTTATGTGCGTTTGTAATGTGGGAATTCTCATGGGTATTAACACATTCCAGTTTTTCTGTTTCGTCTCCTGACGTTGAGCTTTGCACCGAAATTCTTCATTCCGAATAAAACTGATTGGCGTTGCAGTTACAGCACGAAGTCGTTACTAGAAAAATTCTACCAGATGAATTTTTGCCACATTAAGACACGAGTTGAGTAGGTTTAGTTTTTTTTAAGTCCAGTTTTTGCTCAAGTAGACTAATCGGGACAGGATCTAAAGTTCCGAACCACTATGTTCTCCACCGGGTATCGAACCCGGGAACCCCTGATTACGAAGTTACCACTACGCTACACGTTAACACACGAGGATAAATCGATAGGTTAATGGCACACACACGGACACTCATGGACAGATGGTTAATTTCGATTTTTGGTACTTATCGTCACTTTTCTGCTACTTCTTGGCTAAGCGCGACGATGTGGATGAATGATGATATGATGAAATTGAAGGGTCACTCGGGTAAGAACACCCATGCTCAGAACGGGATTCGAGCTAGGTACCTATGGCATCTTAGCGTGTAGTGTTAACTACTCCAGCACAGAGGGCCTCGCCGGTGGCGCAGTGGTAGCGTCGTCTCCTTGTAATCAAGGGGTTCTGGGTTAAACTGTAGGTCCAGTACCGATTAGCCTTACTGTGCATAAAAAGTGGACTTATAACACAAATTCAATCAATCACTCAACTCCAGCAAGGAATGGTGAATCAGCAGGAAATATACTGCCATGTTCACACTTGCAAACTATTACACGTGTATCAGGTGCGTAGATAAACACAGTCGTCGGAGAGCTTGTTTTACTACTACTTATATCCCTCTGTTTTCAACCATTTTTGTCCCTTGCCGCATAGTGCCATGAATATACTTTAGTCTCTACGCCTCTAGCCATTGAGTATATCTCGAGGGGATGAGAGATTAAATGGTGGAGGCGCCGAGATCAAAATTTTGAACATAAGTAACTGAGGAATCGCGATCAAAATTTTGAACATTATGAATTGGAATCAAAGGTAAAATTTTGTTAGGTCAAAATTGTCACGCACACAACAGGATACCACAGATTTCGTGTCTTGCGGTAAATTATGTTAACAATAATAATAAGAAGAAGCCCTTTTTCTAAGTTAATAATGATGCGTCTCCGATGGACAGTATAAATCCGCTAGAAGAAGAGCTCAATCGTACGTTGGATGAAAGAACTAGGTTGGCTATTTCATCAAACCACATCGAGGCGAGTAGAGTAATTACGCCTAGGCAGGCTAGATTAGCACAGATTGGGATATAAGAACGGCATCCAGATAGTGCAACCCAACTCGGTGACATCAACCCCCTCCCGGACACCCAAAATCACAGCATCCCCGGCGTCTACACCATTTAGTCTCGCATCCCCCCCCCCCCGAGATATAGTCACTGGCTAGAGGCGTAGAGAACGTGTTCGCTTCTAGCCTCCAGCTTCGCTCACCTCTATTACAGAGACGGCACCGGGAAATTGGTAGATCCACAATAAAAATACCGTTGTCTCGTTCCACACATTTAATTCTAGGAAGGATATTCGAAGGGATTGTATCCGGTAAGGCAATTACCACTCACTCACATTGCTCAGCCTTAAGCTCCGTCGTGTCGACTTCAGGTCGATACAGGTGCATGACCTCCGAGTAGACGCAAGGCTCCTGCCAAGTTGGAGCACACGTATATTATGGTCAGCAAGGGTCTTGCATACGTTACTCTTGCCCTACCGTCTACATTTACAATCCATACCATTATGTGTTACTTACCTTTGGAATTTTGAGTTCTTTCCTTTTTATATTCATCAACTGTTCAGTGTGTCACAGACAACCAGTATTAGAAAGAAGGACGAAGTGGATGGACTAAACTGTAGATGTCAACTTGGCAACGTGATTGGCAAATATTTCACGTTTAGGCTAAGATACAAAATCTGACCTAACCACCTTTTTTCTAATACGTTGTTTTTGTACCATTTTTCGTATCGTTGGTTCACTTCCCGTTGGGTTACTGAAAGAGTTTTCTCTCTTTGCTTCAAGGTACATATTGTTGCTTGTTGTGCCGTCATTTTTCACAGAATGCGAGTTCCTGACAACACTGGCACGCACCGTTTCATGACGGAAAATGACCACAGATGCGGTCAAATGCTGGGCTGTGTTGACAGCATTCAGGCGGCAAAACGGGCGATTTTGACCGACTGTATCGCCGAAACGACGCACCAACGAGAAAAATGTTGCTGAGAAAAGTTGTTTGTTATGATATCCTCTATACGTTTCTGTGGTCCCTGGACGCCATTAAAATGACACCCTGTATATATATATATGTAATATGTATAAGTGGGTGTGTGTGTCTTTGAAGATGGTAATAAATATAACTATTTGTCTCCGGACGTTGAGTATTAAATATAGCTGTGTATTAGGCACACTCTTCAATTCTATACTATTCAATAAATTAACAATTGAACGATATCGTTTTAATTCGTTACAGACCGAAATATACTAATGAGTTCAATACATTATCAAGGATAGCATGAATTACAGTTTGTATATCACTGATTTCTGGCACTCTATCTGCATAAAGAATGCACACAAACTGCAGTGGTGGATCCTACTATTCGAGACTCTGCTGGACCTTACGCAATTGCATTATACGTACAGTGGATAATCGTTACGTTATTGAGTCAGGCACCCGTGAAATAAGGACACTGATAAGGATAATATGTACCTCCCTCCTCCCCTCGAGGACATGAACCTACTTTTTGCCCTCAAGCGTAGGGAAACTCGTCCAAAAAATTCTTGGCCGAGATAAATCTCCCCGAGGCGTGACAAACTGATCTAAATCCACTCTCTTTGCTTCGGAACTTTCTTTAGCAAGCGAGGCTGGCAAAGTGCCTAACACCGCCCCCCTCCCCCTTTCCCCCAATGCGTCAAATTTCGTTAATTCTAGCGAAAGGTGGGTGTGCTTCCCGTTTCAAACCAAAGCAACAGGCCCACCTCTTTACTGCATCCTAATAATTTATTCACTAAATACGAAACGTTGCAGACCTTTCGGCTCGGGGGAGGAGGGGGAGGGGGGTTGGTACGGTGGTTCCTACACTTGTTACAATGGCTTTGTGTGACTGGGAGATATTTTGCCCCCCCTCTTCACTTTGTCCCGGTATCCCCTTTGCCTCTACAGCGAACTCCTTTGAAAGCACATCTGAAAATATCGATCTGCCGTGCGTGGCGGGTGCAGCGGGTATGGTATTTTTTCGGAAATGGGACAAAGCAAGGCTGAATACACAATTAATCCTTCGTGGATTGCCCTGAGTAAGGACATTTGTTTCAGTAGGGACCAGATTGTCAACGGTCCTTTGTGAGGCTAGCAATGAATATTGCCGCTATTGATGGCCATTCCTGGTCAATATTTTACCCATCCATCTCTTGGCTTGCAAGCTTATCGATTGAGTTTCGGGATTAATGTAGTAAATTTCAGTCAGCTGCCGTTCCGATGCAGTCCAGTTGGAGTACTGGAATCGGGCACGTATCAAGAAATGTATTTCGGGGGAAGTCCCGAACAAAGTGTTTAAAAATAATAATAATTATTATTATTATTATAAGATTAAATTAATTAAATAATATTAACTAAAATATTCAAATTAATTAGTACTATATTTTTATTAGATGAATAGATAAGAAGACTTTGTAAGGATACTGATGTAACAGCTTGTATTCATTATGTAGCTTACGAAAAGTCAAGTTCTGCAAAATTTGTAAAAGAGAGAACTGCCCTGTCAAGGAAATTAATGTCAAATAAATAAAGAATTGAATATTGAAAATAGTTTCTGGTAATATTTTATGCATATTATTATAAGTAGTAATATTTTTTTTCAAAAATCTTGTTCGGTACTGTCATTCAATATAATCCTTGCCTCAATATGAATCCAATATAATCTTTGCCTTCCATTAAGTTGGACGGAATTAAATAACCCTTGATTAAACAACAAGTAAATTTTCATTATTTCTTTTTAATTATTTTATTTTATCATTTTCATAATTTCATTTTAGTACTAAGTAAATATTTGGGGGGGACCCCCTGAACCCCCCCTGATTACGTCCTTGTCTGCAACATAAACACCGAAAGTCTCTTCTGTTACTTTCTGTCCTGGTTGATTACTTTTCTACGACTCCTTTAACATTATTACTCAGTCTATAAATCTGATTTATTGCCTTGTTTCATTTCTCTTTATGTCCTCTCTTTTCTCGGTCTTTCATTATTCTCGCGGATCGACAATGTCCTTTACAGATACGTATTTGATGCGTTTCTTAAATTGGGGTTTCGTAAATTCATTGGATTCTTTTTACCGTTTTAAATGTTTTCACATAGCTTGCTTCTTACATCTAAAGGGGGTTAAACCGATCTTTCAAGTCTTCCTTCACTCCCTTGTGAAATTGACACCGTTCATTTCACGTTAGGATAAAGTGTTTTTTTCCTTCAGAACTATAGCTTGTTACTTGAATAACAGACCTAAAGTTCAGTTATGAGTATAACCGGGAATCGCTGGAGCAAGACCGCGCTTTGCGGTAGAGAAGAGGAGAAAACGATCCAGCGGAGAGAAGCACTACACCCTGCTATAAAGGCTGATAACTGCAGTCACTTCTTCCACCTCCGCGCAATCCCGTTCCCTCGCACGTGTTCATTGGTTGAATCCTCTCGAGTCACTACTTGTGCAGATACTTGCTTTCGTTCGTTCGCTCCAGAGATTCCCGGGACAGGATACAGTTAGTATCCTACGACGTAAAAACTGAGTTAGATAAAAAAATCTAAGTTATGTTTTCATATTGTACCCTTTAACCAAAAGATCGATTGAATTGTTGTTTAAAGTTCACTTTATGCACAGATAGGCTAATCGGGACTGGACCTACAGTTTGAAGTGGTACCTGAATCACCATGCAATGTGTCTCCACCGAGTATCGAACCACGGACGACTTGATTACAAGGCGACGACGTTACAACGACGCCATCGGGGAGGCGCACATGTATTTAACCCAAACAATAAATGATTCCACAGTTTTCAAAGTTCCAAAAGGAGAGAGTTTTATGTAACAAGTAGAATACCGTAACTTTCTGACTAACATTTTCCATTAACTTTTAAGGCTTTTCCTTTGACAAGGCCTGTTAAAGTTAATAACTAATATAATAGCTATGCATTCCAGTACATTAACTGTATGGAATGTAATAATGCAATGTGAACACCAGTTGTGCTGGATATTCACTCATCTGATGGACCGAGAATTCTACTCAAGAAAATAAGATTAAAAATCGGAATAAAATTTGTTTAATTTTATCAGTATTAATGTGACATTATAGTTATTATTGTATAATGATAATCAAAATCGTGATAATAATAATAATTATTATTATTTTTACTGCTCAAGTTTTATCATGGCCTTCCTCTCCTACATAAACCATACCCATGTAAGTTGGACACAATTTTTGGAAACAGGGTATGACTTAATTCCAAAACCAGCATTCCTTTGCGTCATGAAGCTGAGATTACTGGATTACTTGCATGTGAAATCTGAACCCTCAAAGAGATGTCTCATATATAGTACAAATTACTTACATCAATGTCTTTACGCCTGATGGACTGTGAAGCCACTGAACACGAGTGTATGATGGGTTGCATGACACCTAGGATTTGTCGCACGTTTATGAAATTTCAACCACTTCAGGTAGTCGAATTCCTACTCAACACTTAATCTTAGTTCACACAGGAAAGGTTTGTTTATACATCGAATTGTAGACAATAAATTTCACTTTATGCAATTTTTTGAATATAGGATATTTGTTCGGAAACATTTCTTATAAGTTACTTAGGTATTCACGATTTCTATTCAAGAACATTTTAAAGCAATTTTCAAAGAAAATGGAACCAGGGTTCAAAGTGTAATGATGGCGTTTTTAGCGTAACGCTCCGCCCTGTCACTCAGCAAACCAGAAAAACTACATAAATCAATTGAGCAATGTTATTTTCGTCTTCAATCTACCTTTCCAGTAATATCATTTTTATTATTTTCAGTATCATGCATTCCTCCCCCCCCCTCTCTCTGTTAGTCTCTGTGTGTGTTTGTGCGCGTGTAAACAGTATTTTTAATTTTAAATACACTGTATTTCAAACGTGATCATACTTTTACATTCGCATACTTTTTAACTTTCAAAGGTTAGTGGTAGAGTGAAGAGGCAATAATTAGTAATGCTATATTTAGTTTTGAATACAACCTATGCAATTACCTAGACATTGTCCTGTTTATTTTTGTTAATATTTTCCATGCAGAAATTGATTTATAATGTGCATTTCAAGTGTATATTTTGATTAATTAAATGTAATGTAGTCAGCTACATGATTTGAGATACATTGAGAAATTGAATGAAGAATTTTGCACATTAGTTTACATATGATTACTCCATATTAAAAACATACACACAAAAACATGCCACTAGCAATTAGTTTTCCCATGTAGTCCATGGGCACTTAATTTGAATTTCATTTGCAGACCACTCATGAAAAATTCCATGAGATCCCGTTTGTAGTTTTTCATTAATCAAATATTTTACTAGGAAATGGAATATTTATTTGGCGTACCGTATTTTCTGTAAAATGATAGGTGAATCATTCTATGCCAAGAAAGAAAATCACCCGAAGACTAAGAAATGGGTGCTATTTCCAAGCGTAGTGGTTAATGAATAATGCCCAGTTAAGATTCTATGCTCATAACGATTTGTCATCATTGTGGAGATAAGCCTAGAGGAGTAGAAAACGACGTAATCAACAATAGAAATGCAAGTATTATCAAATTTGGGACTGTTTTTATATGATCAAGAAAATTAGAGAAATGGGAAAAATGCTATAAAATTTCAAGAAAGTCGTAACAGTAAAATGGAAACATCCTTGTTTTCTATTCATCAAACTAACTGAATTCCTGTAGATAATTCCTACACTACTTGCGGCGTACCTTAGGAATCTCTATTTAAAAAATCTCTGGTATGCCAGAGGGTCTGAAAAAACTAGAAGATAAATGTTCTCAATTTCAACTCTATTATTTTATTTTTTTGAAAATGTTTGCCTGTTAAAGTGCTCCAGTAATTGTAATGTAGACATACTATAGTAGACATGTAGTAATGTAGACATCTATAGTTAGATGTAGAATTTTCTCTGTAAAATGATTTTTTTTTCTAAGTGATTGAAATAGGAAAAATTCTGTCTAGAAAAATAGCCCGCTTAAAATGAACATTATCTCGTCTGTGATTTTCCTGTCAGTATAAATTAATTTTATATAGTATATTTAAGACATCCATTGCTTTTTAATTGTTTCAATTTTTTTTAAAAAAAAAATCACTCGTTCCAAAAAAAATAATTAAAAAAAATGAAATATAACTTGTGTAGCAAAGACGTGGGGGTTCATAACTACTATGTTTATTTCCGTTTACATATTCGTCTTAAACGTATAGGTACCATGCGTATACTCCTTGAATAACCGTAACGAAATGAAAAATTGGTGGAAAATATTGAATGACTAGTAAATATTACAATCACATACAAGAAGGGTATATTGCAGAGGCAGGAAGATCTCGTGGCTTTGAAATGCAGAACTTTTGCAATTCCATTACCTGTGGTTGACAAGTACAAGGCTGATCTAAATTGACAGACCGAACTGATCTGAGAAGATAGGAATGAATATTATCGGTCAGTTCTTGTTATGTACAGGCACCTGGATGATGATGTGGTAACCGATCTGAACCAACCATATATTAAATTCTTGTCGCCCCCCCTTTTATTTATTCTTCTTCCAGTATCGAAATCCAACAAGGGTGAATTATATATACAAAGTAGAAGGATGAAATAGATCGCGTATGTTTTTCACTCGCATTACAATTCCAGCAATAAACCTGCAATGAATATTACAATCTATGATGCATTGGTGAAGTTCTGATGACATGAACCATAGCCTGTTCTCTTTGTCTGCTAACAAGTTCTTCTCCAACTATTTATTACCCCTTGCATACCTCTAAGCTCACTTTTCAGTATTCCTTTACATTTAATTCAGTAAGTCACCAAGTTTCTAGTTTCGATTCCCTGCCAGGGTATTAGTATTCCGCTGTATTTTATCTAATTAGCATGAAAAAGGTAGGAAACAGTCGACAGTTAAACGCATGGATTAAGCTGATTTTATGTAAACAGACACACAAGCACCGATGCAGTAGTTGTCAACACAACCAGTACAATCTGTGCGGTTTGCTTTCCTTATCCCGTCTTTTGTACTTCTGACGGTCCCTTCATCCAGCTCATTTAATTATAATTACTATTTATCATCGTCGCGACTAACCCAAAATAGCAGAAAAGGGACCTGAAATTACCAAACTATTGTGTATTAAAAGACACGCAGATCTAACCTGAGGTGCCATTTTATTTAAAAAGCTATGCACCGCATAATCTAACATTATTTATTGAACACATTTCACAAGGAACTCCATATATAATTGACACAAAAAAATGTTACTACAAACATATTCCTTTTCCAAAGGTCTTATAAACTGTACAGTCCATTTACACCTGCAGCGTCACACACGACACAAATGGCAACACTGTAAGTACCACCAGCCGCCTAATTTTATGCAACCGAGTATAGCTTCCATTCGCTGCAACAAGAAACCTGTAGAGAAGAAAATTGCAAATCATTTGAAGTATCCCAAACGTGATCATAATCGTCCGCACGATGCAAAATTACAAGGACCTCTACTTGCTTTGCGCATCGATGCTAATGACACGCATTCCTCATCCATCAGAAGGAACCTTGGAAACAAAAGGGCGGGAAAACATTGCTCCGCGGAGTTCAAAAACAAAGCTCCACCGCCCCGCTCTGCTTTATTGGCGGAGCCATCCCAAACACGCGCCATTAGGAAAGTTTTAATGAGTAGCGAATTTCTCTTGTCTGTGAGACAATCAAGTCACATCAAGAGCATTAGCGAGTATGTGCATATCATTTTCTCCTCCTTCCCGTTCCTGATGTTCTTCTTCCTGGCACTACAAGTTTCCTTCTTGATTGTTTTTCTCCCTTCTCTCACTCCTTCCGCCTCTGGCCGTCGAGCTCCTTCGGCACCTAATTACGGAAATAGAGAAAATCTGGAGACTGCCAACTTTGAATGGAACCCTTGGGAATGCTACTGCGGGCGAACAGATACTGTGTTTCTCGAGAGTCTGAGATGCCAGACGCTAATGTGCTGCCTTGCTTTCGCGAATTAGTTGCGCCAGAATGCAAAGGGACTCCCGGCGTCCAAAAACGGCCCCGGATCCGCGAGGGAGAGCGGCAAGATTAAAATGGGCGGGTGGAAATGCACAACCTGGATGTATCTGAAAGAAGTATTTACATCCGGGTAGGAGAGAGTAGAGGAACTGATGTGAAATGGGCGCCGCAGAATCTTTTTCCTTCTCTTAGGCTGGTATTGTCCGGTTTGAGGTACAATCACTTATCCGGATAACGTCATTCTTTTTGTGTACTTATTTCTACTTACTGGGTCATGTTTTTTTTAAAAAAAAGGTAACCATTAGTTTTTCTCCATTCTAAATAAAATACCTGCCACTTGGGAGATCCGGGTTCGATTCCTCTGTGTTGGTTCCTTTCACAACATTGTAGTGATTTGGAGCTCACCAGTCAACAAAGCTATAGGGCGTCCTCGACGGTATATCTGTAACGTCTTCACATTGTAATCAAGGTGTCCACGGTCCGATACCCAGTGGAGGCACATGGTGGTTCGGATCCCACTTTAAACTTTAGGTCCAGTCCCAGTTAGCTATTCTGTGCATGAAGTCAACTAAAAAATAAACTAATTACAAAAGAAGACAATTCAATTGGTTGCAACTAACAATCTCAGCTGGTCCCTGTGCAAACATGTACAATTGAACTTGTCTTTGTCTATGTGTGTGTGTCTATCTCTTGTGCCGCCTCTGTAGTCCAACGAAGTGCCACCACACATCTTGCCACAGGTTCAAGTTCGAGCTTGGGCGTGTTCTTTGTAAATGCCCCTTCATAAGTTTCATGTAATCATCATTCATCCTCAGCAGCACATAAAATGAGAAAGATACAAAAGTACCAACATGCGCAGCTTTTCAGATAAAGTGAGAGATAGGTAGGATATAAACCCTAACAAGATTTTTTAATTCAGCTAGGAAATTGCTAAACACTTGGATTATTTCTTGATTTAGACGGCCTTCGGGATACCGTAATGGTTAGCGCTATTGTAATCAAAGGATCCCGAGTCCGAATCCCGAAGGAAGCATATAGCAAGCTATTCGGATCCTTCTTTTAACTGTAGGTCCAGTCTCGATTAGCTCAACTGAGCATAACATTCCACTTAAAACAAACTTCTGATCTTAAATTTCCATTCCTTTCTCAAAAATCAATCCTTCCCTCTTAACAAGACGGTAAAGTCACAGAAAGATTAAAAATCTCGAAATTCAACCCAAGATAAAATTATTACTCTCATGTCTACAAAAGGTGCACGGAATAAGCTCTTCTGCGCAACTCCAGCGCTCACCAAAAATTCGTTACATGTTTTGCCCGTGATTTGTAGACCCATGCACGTACATACAGCCTGTTGAATGTCAATAGGTTCCCCTCAAAATTCAAATGCGGTAGCCCAAGGAAAGGAATTCGAGAAGTCATTTCAGCGAAAGAAGGACGACAGAATTGAAAGGTCGGAACGTAGTGACGTATGCACTAGATGTTTTTTTTTCTTCTCAACGTAACGTTACGAAAACAATAGTAGAATTAATTACGAGCTATTAAGTGTGTAGAAAAGGCACTCAACGTTGTTACTTATGATAGTTTTCAACTACCGAAACTTTTTCCTTGAATGTTAGTGACAATAGATATTTATTAGCATGAAATGATACCTGAATACGGGAGAAGAGGTGCTCTCTCGAAATATAGTGTTAGAATAAGTATAGGGACACTCCTATTCATATAAAGTGGCACATTTCTGTGAGGTTGCGAAGTTGAAGTATGTGCCACTTTACCTGAATAGGAGTTTACAAGCACTAGACCATGAAATTACCATCCAATTAACATTTAATGCTATGCTGAAATTATTTTCCTTTACGTAATTTCAAACATGACATTGCAAGAAGAAATCCAATAAAATTACAAAATTTAATACAATTTGTCCAATCGAAATTACAAAATCTAAAGAACAACAAATATATATAAATATTTTTTGTAGGATTTAATGTAAGCACACGTTATTGTTTTATTGTTCAGGTTTTGACAGTGTTTTTCCTATCTTTGCAGGAGGTGAGTGTGAATTCCCGTTCATATTTTGTCTGCACGATGAAAATGCATCATACTTTAAGGTAAGTGATTTCAACGTTCATCTTTGAAATAAATTTACGTTGGAATTCACCCAGCTTCTCATTAATGAGTACCTGGGGGACAAAGAGGCAGGAGTGAGGTGCTCATTACACCACCTTCACTATGTCTGACCCCTTGTGTGCATTCATAGCATGGTACAATGCACAGGGGACTCCTTTCTCATTAGTTCGTCACTCTGGCACAAGCACTGTGTAGATAGCCATCTGTTCAAATCGATCCTCACGTCATACATTTCGCAACAAAACGACCATTATTATTGTTCATTTCCTTTCTGGTTCGGCTTTGTTTGCTAGAAACCGTCTTAATGGGACTCGTTTAAGCCATTGCGGAAGTCAGCAGCATGTAAATTGCACATCACGGAAAGAGAAAAATACATCAACATATTTGTAATCTTTCTTGTCTTCAGCACGCTACATTATATATGCAAGCTTTACCACTTTTACGCTCGATTGATGTAGATTTTTCAATGTCCAGTTGCAAGGCCATTCCCCGCAAACAAGGAAATTAGTATCGGAAATTAAGCAAACTTCTAAACCATGACGACGGGAATAAGCATTTTGTAACAAAATATCGTTGTTTATTTTACTGGTGGTCGTTGGAGGAACCGAAGTTGCACGTTTACGAATACAACTCCTGTGCTCAAACTGTCCTATCATTCTAAAACCACGGAAATTTTATTGATATAGTGGTTTCTCGTGCCACTATTTGCGCTACCCTAACAGAAATGTCTTGAAAGTTGAAAATCATGTGTTATCATGGCACGAGCGTATATGAGAATGTATTTCTGTACTAATTTTCTTTAAAATATTTTCCTTCTTTTGGACACACAACTATCTTTGAAAATGTACTCCACCGGAACCATTCTTCGGAATGTGTTTCTATAAGTAACTGAGCTGTGTTCTTTGAGCATGTGAAGTTTTCTTCAACATATTATTTATGAACAGTATCGTGAAAGGTTTTCCGCAATGAATCGCTAGGAAATATTTCTGACATTGAGACAACAATTACCGCCTGGAGGATTGTGTATTGTTTGTACGTTCAAACTCAAATCAAACTTGCTCTATCCTCACAGAAAAATAATTTTCAAAGATAAATTGTCTGACAATTTATAAAGCTAAACATAATCTTTTATGTGCATTTTTACACTCATGGTAACTTGAAAGATATAAAATATTACCAGGCTACCACCATCTTCGACGTACTGATATTAATATATTTGAGCGACAATGTAGTACAATGTTGTGTACTCACAATAATTAAACTATGCAGAATGAAAGTGGAAATTCAAATGAGTTTAGTGCCTAATGTTGCACGGTATTCCCTTCTCAACGGTCTCTTCAACACCAGTTTGTGCCACAGTAGCGCCAACATATACAGTGTTCTTCTATACAACTTTACTACAAACGGTTATAAATGTACATTATCAATAAGAGGTCGGCTTAAAGAATCCAAGTATCTAATGAACAACAATTGGACAACAATGGCAAGTTTAAGTGTTGTCTTGATAATTCATATTTTGTAACATGGTGACATGTTCGAGTCCATTAAAAAGTAACTACGGTAAGTAGTACTTTGGACAGATTGTGTAAATAATAACGTGAACGTTGTCCATGTATTTGTAACGACGCTGATAATTGCTGAATTTTGCCTCTGTGTACAATATCTCTGCTTGGTAGATGTAAAAAGAAACATTAGAGAGTACGACATTGATCTCCGGAATGAATTTCTATTATCTTAATTCCAGGCGTGCCCCCAGGGAACTGGACGCAACAATGTCACAATGGAGCAATATCGACTTCAGTCCAGGGGGCCGTGACTCTTTTATGCACGCGATGGTGCGTTTTCAAAGCGCCCCCCCCCCAATTCCCTCTTCGTGAGCAGAGGCAGTTCTTGGTTCGTTCTCTGCGAAGAAGCTCTTTGCTGAAACACTTGACCCAAAGCCCCCCTACCTCCCGCCCCCCGTCTCTTGACTGTGTGGGGTACGAATTAGTTTCGTTCAAGAGAAGGGAGAAAAAAGGAAGCGGACATCAATAGGATTTCCTTTGCAAGGCCGATCTCTAGATAGACATTTCAATCGTCTTTCTTTAACAAGGGTTGGGGGTAAAAACGCTCACTGAATATCTCTCAAAGTCCAACTGTCTGTTCCAATTGTTCCGTGCTTATTGTTGCAAGTTTTGGCTTCCTTTGTTGTAGACTCGCATCTACTACAGTTGGGATGGCATAATTTAGTCAGCTGAATATTGAAACAGCATTATATTTCAGAAACTCCAATGTGTAAAGAAGATTGTCTTCGCAATGATGACTTTCCTTCTTGTGTAATTCTCCTATGCGAGAAATTACTCAGGGTGGATTTGTATAGTATTACAATAACCTTCGAACCGCATGGGCCAGGATAATTTAAAATGTAACTCAGACGTTCCACATTCCAAAAAAACTTACTATGAAATTATGACTGGACTTTTATGAATAAGGAATAAACTTGGTAAGATTTGTTTTTGTTGGAATAGTGATCTATTTCGCCTTAACATAAAGCATTGCAAGGCAACGATAATATATTTGGATTAGACAATTTCAAACTATCGCCAGAGACCTGCAAGAGATTTCTACAATTTCATGGCAATGATAGTGCTGACGAGAATTTTAGAAGCTCATGGCAAGTACGACCCTGACAAGTACTCAAGATGCTCGTTGCAAGTTCGTCGATAATAAGTACTCTAGTAGCTCGTGGCAAGTATGTCGATTACGAGCACTCTAGAAGCTAGTGACAAGTACGGCGGCTAACAAGAAATAAGTTCGACGGCTGACGAGCATTCTAGAAGCTCGTTGCTAGTACGGCGGCTGACGAGCATTCTAGAAGCCCGTTGCTAGTACGGCGGCTGACGAGAATTCTAGAAGCTCGTTGCTAGTACGGCGGCTGACGAGCACCCTAGAAGCTCGTTGCTAGTACGGCGGCTGACGAGCACCCTAGAATCTCGTTGCTAGTACGGCGGCTGACGAGCACCCTAGAAGCTCGTTGCTAGTACGGCGGCTGACGAGCAACCTAGAAGCTCGTTGCTAGTACGGCGGCTGACTAGCAACCTAGAAGCTCGTTGCTAGTACGGCGGCTGACGAGCAACCTAGAAGCTCGTTGCTAGTACGGCGACTGACGAGCATTCTAGAAGCTCGTTGCTAGTACGGCGACTGACGAGCACTCTATAAGCTCGTTGCTATAGCTCTTTTCAGTTCTTACGGTGGGCGCTCTAGAAGCTGGCAGGGGAAGTGGGGAGCGGGAAGCGACCAATCCAGCGCGATAAGAAACGTAGCGGCCAGTAGAACGAGTTTCACGTAGTTCTTTTTCCGGCCGCGTCGTGTCTCTCGGCGCCACTGCTGTTGTCTGGTTGGTCTGTTGCGTAATCCCCACTCCCCACTTGCCTTGGCAGAACTAGGACCGGCCGCCGTAAGAACTGAAAAGAGCTATAGTACGGCGGCTGACGAGCATTCTAGAAGCTCGTTGTTAGTACGGCGGCCGACGAAGACTCTAGATGCTTGTGGCAAAGACGGAATTAACAAATATTGTAAATATTCATGGCAAGGGCAGGTGTAACGAGATTTAGAATCCCATTGCAAATACAGCGCTGACAGTATTCTAGGAATCGCATGACTAAAATGAGTTACCTAGGAGCAAACGAAATTATGTACTAGTCTTGGCCTGCAGGACTTTAAAATCCGAGTCATCAGCATAAAAATATGCTCCCTAGTATCACACTGTGTAATCCATGTTATACCGTGAGCTATTTTAATGTTCGGTTTTCGAAATTTTTCAAACTGATTTGATAATTAGTTGTGTTCATTGTTTCTTCTTTGTAATCTAAACCTCACATCTTAGTTGTTAGTGCTCTGTTCACATTTCTAATGGAAACAGTGGCTTATGCCATAAGTGTCTAAGTTATTATTCTGTGTTATTTTTTTTTTTGTGTAATTTGGAGCGTGCACATAACAAGCATAAATTACAACTCTTGTGCTTTCTTTTTTATTTGCGCACATTCCGAAATGATATACGAATGTACAAAGGTGTGGCTGTGAAGCGTAATCACCCTATGCTATATAAACATGAAAGGTGATGAGTAATAATTTGTGAAGAGGATGATTAGGTAGATATGTATGAGCGTGGTTCGCAGCATATTTTTTTCCTGGTTTTTTGCTGAAGAGACGGTGGGAGGGGAAGGAGGAGCCAGGTTGTTAGTATGATATGCTATTTAAGCTTCATAGAGGTGATAATCAGTCGACATCACGCTGGAGCCGTAAATCACGGCCAACCCCCTCCTCCCCGCGGTTCCCCTTTACCTTAGAGGAAGGCAGATGGGGGGGGGGGGTGATAAACGTTCAAGTAACCCTTTTGAGCAAGGCATGCGCCGTAGAGTGACTCCTTTTGTCGGACCGCGTGCGCGAGCGTTGAAGCTCATATCAGGCCGTGTTGAAGTTAATGACCGCTTGGTAATGAATGCAGAGCGCCCCCCCTCTCTTCTCGCGACGAATTGACAATGTAACACGTAACCTTTCCGTTCCTTACAGCTGTTTTTAACCCTGTTGGCTTATCGCGCCTTCCACTTCCTCCACCTCCGGGAAGCATCCACGACGCCGGGCGATATTCAAATCACCAGGGTCTTCTTTCTGGTGTAACCAGCGCGGGCATACACGGTTATAACTGTTCGCACGGATCCCAAACACCTTTTGGGTCAAGCCCTGCCATAGTCAAATGCCTTCATTAGGTTAGGCTTGTTAGGCACTTCTTTAAGTGAAATAATTTTCGTTAGGGGTTGTCCATGTGAAAGTACCCCTGAAGTTCAATTTTTTAAATTAAATGCAATGCTGTAACGTATGAGTGGACAGTCTAAAATTGTAATTTGCTTAAAACTTCAAGTATTATACATAATTCAATTAGAAGATAAAAGGATTTTACATATTGTTCAATTTATTTTATTTTTTGATTTACTTTGGTTTTCTATTGTCTCACCCCGTGACACCAAGAAATAATCAATTTCTCCTTTAACTGTTACATTTCTCCTTCAACTCCACTAGAATATTCAAAGGTCAATTACCTTGTCTTAAATATTTTATTTTTCATAATTTGACAAGTCACAGAAATTAAAATACATTTCTTATTAAGTGTCAGTGTTTCATCTGTTCTAACCGTGACACAAATTGTTCGCTTATAGCTATAAATCTGGGAAAGTATTTTAAGGGTAGTTATGTTTAATCAACAGTGTTAAGTTTCATATTTCATTGCACAGAAACTGTAAGATTTTTTAAGAGTTTTATGATTTGCTTTCTTTTACTTCGCTTTTTTGTGCCACTTTTGGCTAATTTGCGAAGATGGGGATTAGTGATATGATAAAATTGATGAAAGGACTCGCAAACATCCATGCCCACGCCAGAATTCCAACCCGGGACCCCTGGCGTCGTAGCGCGAGAAACTGTAAGAAAAATGTTGTTTAACCATCAGTAGAATAGTTACTTTAATATCAAAAATGTAGTCCGCGTGACAATTAACTTCCCCCTTAGCATTTATGCCATATCCAAAATGCTACCTAATCAAGGTGTCCCGGGTTCGATACTCGGTGGAGGCACATAGTGGTTCGGATCCCACTCTAAACTGTAGGTCCAGTCCCGATTAGCCTTACTGTGCACAAAGTGGACTTAAAACACCATCTCAATCAATCAAACCAAAATGCTACCGTGTAAAGTGGAAAATCTTGTGGCATTTCAGATGGCATGTCATATTTCAAGGATAGAATCGGTCCTATTTGTAGCATAACCAATCATAAGCGACCTCTAGGTCACGAGTGCAGATGTAACGGCGGTCGGGTGAGATGTAAACACTATACCACTTCATATTTTTAAAAGCCGATAGCTATTCAACCGAGAGGAATAACGTTCCCTATAAAAATGTATTCGGTACAAATCAATGGCACTGCTTAAATACATACTATATAATGCACACGGTACAGGCATGGAATAATAAATTAGTTGTTTCAATTGTAAGCATCGGGTACTGGCTTAAGGCTTTCGTGTTGTATATATTATCTAACGTTCTCTGCACGCTTCGCATCGCAATCGCAAATGCTAATAGGAATTTTACAGGAAATGCTTCACTATAGAGAGAGTGCTATAAGATTTTTGGAACCATTTATGCTAGCAAAAATGCTAATGGAAATGCTTCCGTCTAAAGCAGGCCTTAGGTTTAGTTAGAATAAATACTGACGCTTGACTAAAAAGGTGCCTGGTTTCTGTGCGAACAGTGAGACCCACTCCCTGACTCCATTGCCTTGGTTTCGCCGCTTCGCATGCAAGTAATCACCAGTTGCCTCACTACCCAAGGGTCTTTCCAGATAAGTATGGAAAGCTGCTTGTCCGTTCTCGCTAACTATCGCGATCGGGCATTGTTGGAATGGCTTCCGGAAGGTTGTTGGGTTGAATTACCAAATAGCAGTGACGGGTAGGGTTCAGAAAAGGCTCACTTTCATAAAGATAACCTCTCAAATCAGTACAAGCAGGAACAGTTCATAAAGGTTTTCTGCAAATAACAGCCTACCTAATAGTGGTTACATGGTAACCAAGCAACAAACACTAATATACAACAAAGATCTACATTATGCTACTTTCTTGACTATTTGTTGCTTGTAACTTGGAAAATAAAACAGTTATTTACAATACTTATGTCAAATAAACGTACAAAAAGCTCTGAAAAATTATTGTACATTTATTAATTTTAACAACCAATAAGCTTCCTTCTATTTAGGTGGGTCTAGAAAGTTAATTATTTTATTATCGAGTGTAAGGACCGATCATGTTACAAGCACGAAAACAATTGTTTTAAACCAAAATAAATAAATGTTTGGGTGGGCTGAAAATGTAACTCATATTT
This sequence comes from Lepisma saccharinum, assembly GCF_977018435.1. Classification (NCBI taxonomy): domain Eukaryota; kingdom Metazoa; phylum Arthropoda; class Insecta; order Zygentoma; family Lepismatidae; genus Lepisma; species Lepisma saccharinum. The sequence goes on from NC_139253.1 coordinate 39,170,695, forward strand.
TCTCGTTCATTACGAAGTGAAAAGTTTTATAAAATTCTTTAGTCATGTTTAGTACGTTAAATGTATTTCTGAAAATAAAGACAAATGAATTTAGTTCTTCAATAAATTTGTGTGATTCCATCCATGTATTTAAGATGATTCAAATATTGACCAGCATTTATTGCCTTTCATCGTGGCGGAGTGGTTAACACAGCATGCTACGACGGCAGAGTTCCGGGTTCGAATCCCTTCCTCAATTTTATCACATCATCACTCATCCAAAAGTGGCAGAAAGCGAAGTAAAATAAAGTAAATGAAGAAAAAAAATCCAAATGTGAATATTTTTGACTTAGAAATTATAACCTATTTTTATGTTTGAAATCCGAGAGTTGTTCTGGTAAAACATAGCTGCCACAAACAAAGAGTCGCTCTGTGTAATGCATCATTAAGCTAGTCTATTATTGACTAAGAACTTTGACGAACCTGCACCCGTTTAAACTTACCATGTAAAGATGAACCTTTCCCGAATCCTCTCGTCGTTGCTAGTTAGAAATTCGAGCCAACAATCCTCCGCTCAACCAATTTCAACAATGCCCAATAATGATTGTAACTCCATCATCAGTGGAAACTTTTGAACAACGTTATAACAGAAGAAACATTGGAACATGAATTAATTCCTCAGCAGAATATTCCTGAATATGTTGAACTAAGGCAGCGAAATTCACTCTCCAGAAGACTTATCACACTCTATCCCGGAAATATCTGCAGTAAGCGATGGAAAACAAGTCTGCGCAAGTAGGATTCGAGAGCGCTCGACCAATGAACACGTGAGATGAAAAATGAGTGCGTGGAAGGAAAAACGTGCAGCCTTTTCAGCAGCGCGTGCTGATTTACTCCGCCCACTCGTGTATTCCCTTTTTGTACCGTTATGCGCTGTCTTTTCTCCACAGATTCCCGATACAGTGTGTGTGTAGTAGCGCAAATGCTAATGAAACCTCTGAAAATATAAGAACTACAGACTTTCTCATGACTTAAACTTGCGACACTAGGTACACTACTTTCATGCCAGGGTTTGAAATGCGGTGGTGGATCTATAGTTAAGTCATTTTTGTTTCAAATACAGTAAAACCTCGTTAATCCGGACTAATGGGGGCCATACGTTGACAGGTTTAACGAAAGTAACCTAAAAGGACAGTAGAAAGTGCATTAAAACTCCGTTTATAGCAACAAACACTTTTCTTATGGTGTATTTAAAGGGCATATGCCTAAATATACTATACAGTACAGTAAAATGTAAAGCCGTTACTTAGCAATATGGCAAGTGCGATTGTTGTTTTCTAGCCACATTTAAAACATTGCATTCTGTTTTTTTTTTGGGGGGGCTGTCCGGGTTAAGCGAAGTCCGGCTTATCGGGGTCAGGATTAACGAGATTTTACTGTATCATAATACATTAGGGTTCCAAAGTGTCGAACATTAAGTCTGTTTCGTCTTGATTTTCACAAGCCCGTCTCGGTCTCTGTAGCATCCACTAACCGTTACGGTAACCACTGCTCCATGGAGGACAGTTGGAAGTGACTTCAAATTTAGTATTAACAATTCTAGAAATTTCATCGTAGATCATCCATAGTCACTCTCTTTAAAATGTAGCCGGCGATATGCTTGAACTTCCTCTGCGGGAATTAAACCTGTTACTTCTTTTGTAATACTAGCCTGACGTCACTTGAAGCTGAAAAAAACTTAGTGGGGGGGGGGGGAGCCAGTACTGGATTGGACAAAACCCCAGGCGTTGCCTTTATTGTCCATTTTCTCGACACGTCTTCAAAGCACGCCACCTAATTTCAAGAGTGGTCTTCCATTCCTCTCTCTCTCTCTCATTTTCGCCATCAGCAGAGAGGAGGAGGGGGAATTTCCACCTTACCATGCAAAAATATGAACGGTGGGAGAGAAGTGAGGGAAGCCTCGTCCCCCCCATAGGAATTTTTAAAAAAAGTGACCGACTTTCCTTCCCGACCCCCCACTTCTCTATCATGGAATTGTTGCAGCATCCATGTACACGGTTCGTGTTATGGAGTCATTTTCCATTTGGTTTGCACCTCTTGGTACCTCCCAGTGAAATTCGATTATTAGCATGCCGTGCAGGTAGAAGCTGTTAACGCCTCAAAACCTCATCCTGTTATTTGCTTGAAATTTTCGCACAACAATGCAATGTTGCCAACTGCTGTTTGAATTTCCTGAAAGCATATTGAAGACTTGAGCTGAGGATTCAACTACCAGTTGCTGAAGAGTTTATCCAGAGAGGATTATTTTTTCCATCAATCTTTGTTGTTATTATCCCGTTATATTTAAGGATTGGGGCAGTTTTTTGTCGTGAGGTCCTTCGACGTTCTGCAAGGAGTCATGTTATAAATTCTAATGTATTGTACACCCTGTCTCGGGAATCTCTGGCGCTGGGACGCGCATAATGGCGGAGAAGGGGAGAAAGCGAGTGTGCGGAGCGATGTACAACATGTTTCTGCGGTGTTATTTCGTCCACAAATGTGGCCATAGTTGTACAGCTCCTAATATAGGGTCCCACGATTTCAATATAACAACTATGTTGAGTAGCATGGCTTCATCACTTGTACAGTTACCAGCAATAAAATTGGACACCTAAATCCTGAAATACTAGCTTCTATGCAAGGAGTTATGTGTGTTGCCTAACTTTATGGCGAGAAGTGGATTTTCATAGCAAATTTTCAATGGCAACTTCTACCACCGCCGTAGAGGTAGGCAACACACATAACTCAATACACGAACTATAGTATTTCAGGATGTAGGTGTCCCATTTTTATTGCCGCTGACTACCATATTCCTACACGCAAGAAAGTAATTGGAATTACCAATAGGATTTCTCGCTTTTATTTGTTTACACAGACTACATTCTTACAACGGACAGTAAATAGGTTCAGTAGACGATTTCGTACCATTAGATCAACCACGGAGAGGAGGCGAGGGGGTGGTGGAAAGCGTCCGTCGCTTTCATTAAAGGGACCTTTTCCCGTCATGATAGTCAACCGCGGGATTTGAACTTCGGACTTCCATAACGTGTCTTATCGTGCATACCGGCACCACAAATGCTCACAGCCAACTTCTCAAGTTAGTGTAAAATATGAAGTGAGAACGGAAAACTCCCCAAGAATTTTTAACACTTCGGAAACAACACCGAAAGTTCTGCGATGTGGGCGTATTGAGCACGACCCTTAGCCACCGAGTTGATGACGTTGAACTGTCGTGCAAACTGATGAGGATAACTTTGCACGCCATGGAACTTTGAACCAAGAATAGACTAGAGAACTTTAAGTATATTTTTAAACATATTCTCATATTGGTAAATGTCTTCATCGGAGCCGCTTGAACAGGTTTAAAAAGTCCCGGTTCTCCCCCGCCGGTGATCGAACGCGGGCCTCTCACATGGTAGTCAGACGCCGTAACGACTGAGCGACCGCGGCTACCACACACACATACACACACACACACACACTTATTAAGAGAAATTGCCTCCAAAGGTTTTCCGTCTGGTTTGAAATTCACATTTCTCCTATTAAGAGTAAACATGTCCTTTAGGTGACAATTTGATTTCGAGATTCCAAATATATAGAATTATACCTTCTTGGTTGATGATACGATAAAGCGGCTGAGGGAAAAACCTCTATGATTTTCCCAGTACTTTAATCAAGAATTAGTGTAGAAATGTTAAAATTAAATCACTTCTCCAAAGTGAAATAAGAGAACCAGGTTTTTAGTTTTATTCAATGGATGTTCGGATTGCGAACCCCCAATGCAAAGGTCAAACATTATTCCAATTATATATTTTGATATAGAAGTTTCCGTTGCCAGAAAGACTTAATTGCTTGCGGAAAAATTTCAGTAATTATGTTGTTTTTTTAAGCAAAATGTTTGATTGGTACACCTCACTCGGTACAAAAAAAAAAAAAATCCACCCTTGTGCAGGGATCAATAGATGGATTAAAGAGAGACGTTCTGTGACGGGTAAAAACTCATGCAAAAAAATTGGTTCGTGTGTAATTTTTTATTAATTTTAAATCCAAACGCTGATGTTGGCCATTGTGAATGTTGGGTCCAGCAGGAAGCTTCCTTCTCAATTACGTCCTTCCCATCCCTTGACCACAAACTTCCCTCCCAGTCGACTGCCAGAAAGTGTCTGGGACAAGTGTGGACTCCTGGAGGGGGGGGAGTCACGTGGAACTCCGAAGACCAACTTGGTATCCCTTACCAGCACGGATGGAAGCTTGAGATAAATCACGCAGCCCAACTGCAGACGTTCCGGCTACTTCACGCAGAACTCACCAGGCGGCGTCTCCGTAGCTAATAAACGTCGTTTACAACAATGGATCGTTCTTCATAGCTATCACATTGCCAAGAGGACACCGTGTTGGTTCTTGAACGTCGTTCTTTCCTTTTGTCGTGGCGCATTTCCGAAACTTCGGATCTGCCTTCAATATTTCCAACCCCTTCTTATGTTTCCAAAGAGAAAAAAGTTTTCCATTTATATGAGTTCCAGTTATTCATTGAGAAAAATGTCACGATTTTCTTTCATTCATGATATTGTTGTGCATTTCCCCATCGGATCCCTAATCCAGGTTACTCTCCTAGGGAACCAAATCAAATTATCATCCCTGTGTGGAGTTGACGACGGGATTTTAACAAATGTTTTTAGCTTTCTGAAAAGAGCTGGTCTCTTCCATTGTCTGAGAGAAAGTTTCTAGTGCGGCCTTACCTTTAAAATGTGTTTGTGCTGTGCCGGTCCCTTTACAACCATGTTAAGGGTCTTTCCTCGGGTTCGATACCCTATGGAGGCACATATAGTAGTTCGGGTCTTTTTAAACAGTAGGTCCAGTCCTGTGCATAAATGTGGACTCTTGAAACAAACCAAAAAAGAACAAAAAACAAGGAAACTTTTACATCCCCTTATTAACCCATAAGTTAGAATTTTAGATAAGGGTCCGTATAAGTTGAAGGGTGCAAAATAGCCACATGTCCTAAAGACCCTACGATTTTAATTCATTCCTTCATTCATGTTTTCTCTCCGGTTGGCAGGTTTTTCACTAATATCCACGATTCTCGATTTTGCACATTTCGCTTTATATAAGCGTAGAATCACTTGATCTACCTTATTCTTCTGTGGACTGTGTATCCGGCAACCAACCATTCCTTCCAGTGCATCTTTCAGTAGGAAGTTCCTTTTTAGCCATCGTATCGGCCAACATATCCTCCTCTTCGTTATTACTTTTGTCTGGTTCATCATGATTGAAAGTCACACGTAGTACACCCTGCACACCATTTTGCACACTAGCGTGGCTCTCGCGTATGGACTCGTTGAGGATAATTCTTCGTTGGACTGGGTTCGAATCCCGACCTTGGCATGGGTGTTCTTTGTGAGTCTCCCTTCATCAATTTTATCATATCATCACTCATCCTCATCGTCGCGATTACCCAAAAGTGGCAGAAAAGCGAAGTAAATTAAAACAAATCGATCAATATTTTTGCATGAACCCTTTCCAGCACAGCTTCAATTCATACATTGCCAATCCATTTAATACTCTCCATTGTTTGCCATACCCACGTTTCTAAAGCGTATAATCCTTTTCTTTACTTGTTCTTAGCGTCGAGGTTTTTAGTTAAACCATGCTACACTCGCCACAAAACACTATGTTAGTCTATTTCTTAGTTCTTTGTCCAAAGATCGACGAGAAAAAATCTTCTATGTTGGCTTCCTTGACTTCCTGGCATCAAACTGCTAACAATTTTGTCAACTTTTTCGCCTTACGTTAATTTTTCCTCGTTTTCGTCCCATAAACAATGTGTTGATGCAAAGTAAGTTGGAGCGTGGTACTGATCACGGCAGCCGGAATGTAAAATGCGTATAGCACTGCTTCAAATTCTCCTGTATCGAGATGGCACAATGGTAACAAGAACAGTATCATAATAAGTATTTTTTTTAAACATTGTCGCGTAGACAGTGTAAGTAAATAACTGGAAATACAGTAAAACCTCGTTAATCCTGACCCCGATAAGCCGGACTTCGCTTATTTCGGGCAGGCAAGAGGAAGAAAAAGAAGCAGAATGTAAGGTTTTAATAGTGGCTAGAAGTCAACAAGAGAACTTCCCAAACAAAGTGCTGTCAACCATTGATGAAATTCTGTTTCCCGCGGACTTTGTACCTATGCTCTTTAAATATACCATAATAAAGGTGTTTTGTTGATATGAACTGAGTTTTAATGCACTTTCTACTGTTCTCTTAGGTTATTTCAGTTAATCCGGACTTTCGTTATACCGGTCAACATATCCCCCCATTAGTCCGGATTAATGAGGTTTTACTGTATTCTGTTCAGAATACTTAAGTTTACACAATGAGGTCACATGAGGGACCCAATGATGGTTCATCATGTGGTTGAACAAGTTCCGGGATTATTTAGACTAAAATCCCCAAGGAAAACCACCGTTACCTTCAACATTTGCTGCATTTCGTTCCACGCCATCCCGGGATAACGGTGGTGCATTTAATAGAATATTAATAATCCCCTGATGCTGTTTCCACTTTAATGCCTTGCAGTATGTTCTAGTTTTGCAATGCAGCAACATTGTCCTTGCCCATTTGACAATAACAAACCCACCTTCTTTCACTATGTAGCGATGACACGTACGCAGTATGTATGTAGATGCTGCTTTGGCTTGAGTGCTCGTCTAAGGATATCGCCATCTAGTGTTCTGAAATACTTTCAATTTCATCTGATCGGTGGTCCTTCTCGTCGTCTAAATTAATCTAAGGACGCAGGGTGAACAGAAATATAAACGATAGTGACTAACGACGGCTATAGCAATTTGGATATATATGCTAATAACACCAAACCTGACCTGCCTAACCTACTCACGTATGCGTCTACTGGCAGAAATGAAAATGTCAGTAAAATAGGTGGGTTAGGTTTTTTACATGCACGTCCACTATAACGTTGTGACAGCGAGAGATAGTTTCATAAAATTTACTGCTTGAATTCTACAAAACTTGAATAACTTCTACATATATTCTTTTGAATATTGAAATTATTCATTTTTGTAGTATTTAAATCGTATAACTTTGTTTGATGGAAAAGTACCTGTGATGATCACTAGAGTAACGTAGGCTTGGCCATATCTAGAGTTATGATCAGCTATTAAACTTAATTGTATTTGTCAAAGTTTTCTTCAAGTCCACTTTATGTTCAGGTAGGCTAATCGGGACTGGACCTATAGTTTCAAGTGGGGTCCGAATCACTTTTCGATTTACTTCCACCTGGGATCGAACCCTTGATTACAAGGTGTGTGAATCACAAACGATATGATCCGATATGTAGGCACAATCCAGATTTCTGTGGATTTCTTTCTTTCTCTTAGGCCTCCCAGACGGCGTAGTAGTAACGTCGTCGCCTTGCAATCAAAGGGCTTCGGGTTCGATGGCCGGTGGAGGCACATTGAGTGTTTTGGATCCCAATTTAAACTATAGGTCCAATCCCAATTAGTCTATCTGTGCATAAAGTGGACTTAAAGCAGCAAATCAAGTAAGATAACATCTTTCTCTCTCTTTATTGACCCTCCCCCTCCACACACACACTTCTTCGCAATTCTCTGCGACGAATGTGATTGGTTCTTAGACTTACTTTCATGTTTCCGACGGATGATGGGTGGTAAATTCATGGTTTCAATAGAATTCGTATGCGAAAGTGCAGAGCAGTGGGTTGGATTAGTCTTAACCCCAGTGGGGTTCCCAAGTGGGGGACATAACCATCACCGTTGGCCCAGTATTCGTAAAAAAATAACGTCAAAGGCACAAAAATATAGCAAAATGAGGACTGACTACTGAAAAGGGTGCTCGTAACCCCCAACCTCCTTTCGTAAGTCCTGAGCACTCCACTGCTTACATAAGAATAAGAACTTGAAGGATCTTTATAGCAGTTAAACCTCATGATATGGCTATAATACATTAGGTCTGTGGGCAATGCGACTAGACTGGGGACAGAAACGGATGACAAGATCGTTCTAGCCGGAAGCAAAGTTGTTGATGCCACCTGGTGTTCAGAACCCGAAATATCACGCATATTGAAACCGCCGAGAGGAATTCGAACACGTCATTCCTTGATTGCAAGCCGTCAAACGCAATCGTGGTCCTCTGTGCTCGCGGGCTTTATCCGACCACTTCTCCCCTCCACTAAGCAGAGCGTGGAGGAACAACGAAATGCAAAAACAGTTCGGTAAACATTGCTGCAATGCATAAAATATGACAAGGGACTCTCGCTATTAGCGCTTACAGTGGCTTTTTTCTTCATTTAAGTGAATTGCCGTTTCAAGGCTGTTGATTAAATTTCCCATTGTTCACGCATCGCAATCTTACTTAGGCTGATGGAGTTGGTGCTGGGTGCGGGAAAGTTGGGGCTGCCCACCCAGGGATAGTGGGAATAGAAAATCAATTCATCTGAGGGTGGGAGGGGGTGAGTGGAGTGTGCACGAGAGAGGAGAGAAAGAATTACGACGTTTGTAAAACAAGCGGTAACAGCTGGTAACCGCCAGATAGCACCACTGTGGCCATCATGAAGTGGTTATATATTCACGGCATAAGCGAGGGGCATTCATGTGTGCTTCGTGAATCAACTCCTCTCTCTCTCTCTCTCGCGTTCGGGGGACTGGGCGGCGAGGGGGGGAAGCTCCCGATATGACTGTGTGAGTAAATGATGAGTTAGGATGCACCCGTAGCGTGCAGACGCCCAAGTTGCGGGTCCTCAAAGAGTTGGGATTTTTATATTAATCTTCCCTGACGAGACGCACCTAGCAAGGTCAGATGTACAGAACAGAAAAGTCTCCAGAACTTTCTCGACCGTCACTACTGTGAAAACATGAAAAAGAAGCACCCAATGTGCACCGCTGTTAAGATAAAGTGGCGCATTCTTCAACTGTTCCAACCTATAGAGTGTGCCACTTTGTGAACGGTAGTGGACAAGCGTTGTAGGACTTTTTGGCATAAGTACGTTGCCAAAAAGGATTGATCCTCTTGTATTCTTGTATTTTGAACTTAAAAATTAATAATAAGTCTCCAGTATATCAGCTAAGACATGTATATAGACCATTAGCTTTAAACTGAAGTACAATCGGTGGCAAAGACAATAGTCGTACAATTGCCCACCATTATTTTCTCCGTGCATTCTACGGTAGAATTGTAAGGAATGATATTGCGCTTAAGCAGATGTCCTTTGCCTCTTGGTGATTTTATTTCAATTCCTGACCATCACATTACGGAAAACACCTGATTTTTTTGTTTTAAGTCCACTTTATGCCCATATAGGCTGATCGGGACTGGACTTAAAGAAGGATCCGAACCCCTCCACAGGGTATCGACCCGAAACCCCTTGATTACAAGGTGCCGATGTTTTCTCAAGGCCAACGGGGAAAGCAGTGTTCATGATCACTGTGATATCTACAATTTATCTTTGCAGTAGGCTGTACACCCACAGACACTTCTGCTGTAGTGATCCCATTGACTTTTCAATAGAGTAGTTTCAACCAAGAAATGTCCGTGACTGTACAGCAAGTTAAGATGAAGTCATTGTATATTATAAGTACAATCCATTTTATGCTGGTAACTGTACCATCAACAACATATAACACATTTAGATTGACTTACTACTAAAAGATTCTGCTTCTATTGTTTATATCCATTTGCTGAAAGCAAGAGATAAGCAAAATCTGATAGAAAATTGGCATCTATAATCTGTGTTCTACTCAAACGTATATACTTAGAACCAACCCTTTGCTCGTTTATTTCGGCCGTCGTCATCGTAACAAGGATAAAAATGCTACTGTTATTGAAACCATGTCGTCAATAATTTATCATCACATATTAGTCCGTGGAGTTGAAAACGATGGTGGTAAACCATTACATCGAACATAAAGGAAATTCCCTACTGAAATTACATTTTCCATTATTTTCTATCATTGTTCTGTCCTTTCAATGATAGGATGTATCCTCTCTTTAATCCCAGGATTTGATGTATTGTATTAAAGGGCTTACAGCTCTCCCCCCCCCCACCTTCTCTCACTTTTGCATTTCCCTTCAGTCAGTGTTCTCTTCTGCTTGTTGCTTTTCATCGATTTTGTGGCTTCAGCTGTTGACCGTCGAATGCGTTTTGTGCGTGGCATTGCGTCCCTTGTGGATTAAGTCCCGAAAGCGTGGAGGATGTTGGAGTTACTCGCACGTTAACCGTATTATCTTTTCCTTCATAACAGTCAAAATCTCTCTCCCCAATATTAACAGCTTTAAAAACAAACCTAAAAAATCTACTAGTTGAGCATGTCAGTACTCAAGTACTATACTCTGTTCCAACTATCTTTGGAGCAAGCAAACGGAAACAAGTCTGTGTAGAAGTAGCGACAAGAGACGACTTGGCCAATGAACACGTGAGGTGAACAGTATTGCGTGGAGGTGGGAGGAAGCGACTGCAGTTACCAGGCTTCGAGCAGGGTATAGGAAATAGCAAGTACGAGTATTACTTCCGGCCCAACTTGATATTAATCACTAGTCTTATATCTTTTTTTTTACTCATTTCTCGCCAATCCTTGTGTTGTGTTTTGTTCTTAATCATGTATTATTATTTTTACTGCCGGCCTCCGTGGCGGAGTGGTTAGCACATCACGTTACGACGCCAGGGGTTCTGGGTTCGAATCCCGACCTCGGCATGGGTGTTTGTCCATTAATCAATCTCATCATATCATCCCCATCTTCGCAATTAGCCAAAGGTGACAGAAAGGTGAATTAAAATAAACCAAATCAATCAATTATTTTTACTATTATTTTCGATATGAAAGAGAATATTTTTCCCACGTCATTTGTATTTTTGTTGCGTCTATTTGTACAGTCAGACACGTCTGGGTTGTAACAGCTAAATTGACTTTCAATGGAATCATTACAATCCAGAAGTGTCCATGACTGTACGTATTGTATGTATTCAATGGCTACTGCGTAGCCAAGTGGTTAGCGCTCTCACCTTTCGTGCGAACGGTCCCGGGTTCGAAGTTGACCCAGCGTCGTGAGGGCATTTGGGAGCCACTTGAAAAGAAGAAGCAGCGGAATCCGGTCTCAAAAGCTAGAAAACAGCGACGATGGGACTCGATGCGCTCACCGCGCGTCTCCAAATGGTAGACCCTGGCCCTTAGAGCCTGTTGCGCCATAGAGTTTATTTTTAACACGTTTTCAATGAAATTTGTCTGGTAGAACGGCCAGACGCTGAATCCCCCGTTTAATGAATATCAATTTGAACTTATAATAATGGTGTTATATAACAAATGAATTATTTCATTTTATCCAAGTTTCATTACTAATTAATTAAAATAAGAACAAATACTACGAAATCAATTTAATTCTCACAATGAGGATGCTGGTAACATGAAACTCGGTCAGTACTTTGTTTGTTTGTGTTCCGTTATTCTGCATTGCTTTTCTGCTTCATGCCTGGAACGTAAATCACTATTGACACTCCCCGTAATCTCCTAATCGGCCGTACAGTACTTTTCGGTTTGAATTAGGCTCAACGTTGCCTCCACTAATAGCTGCATTAAGACTAATGTCATTACTTGTCTTTCTGTTTCGGTTATTTTACGCTGCTCTTCTAGTCCGTGTGTTAATCGCTAAGATGAGGACGAATGAGGAACTGGTTGCAAATGAATGATGGTATAAAGACAATTATAACATCCATACTTTGTTGGATATTGGCAACAATGATTATTTGTGATATGCAATGTTAACTGAAATTTATCAATTGTGCAGTCTTTCTAATTCTTATACGTACTCTAACACTACGACATATTTATTTATTTATTTACTTCTTCTTTTGGATGGCGAAGTTAAGGCACAAGCCTTTCCTTACACTTAACCATCTCTACTTCACATTTTACAAATTTAGTTGAAATATCTAACAGTTTGCGAAATATAAAACATCAAAATACCAAAGAAAATAAAAAACCCAAAAAGAGAAAAACACATAAAAAAGAAAAGAAAAAACACAAAACGGAAAAAAAGACACAACACAAAAATAGACATATGCTGTAGGAAACTTAAAAAATGCACGTACAGCATGAACACACACCTAACAAAAATACTTAAGATACAGAAAAGTCGGTCGGTGTTTGGCCTGCAAATTTAGATCAAGGAAGGTTTGATTTTATTTTCTTTCCTTGTTTTCAGTACTGGTAAGTTGCCTCCAGAAGATGCTTTCTTAATTTTGATTTGAAATTGCCGAGAGAAGAAGAGTTTCTTGTGTCATTGGGGAGGTCGTTCCACGCTCTGGTAGCAGTGACCGTGAAGGAATTTCCGTAAAACGCTGTCTTGTGGGAGGGGATGGTGAGCAGGGAGTTGTTTCGTGAACGGGTAGCAAAGGTGTGTGCTGCGCTTAGGGGTTGAAATCGTGAAAGTAGGTAGGTTTTTTTTTCTTGAATGCACTATTTTGTAGAGCGCTGTAAGAGCGTGGAAGCGACGGCGTGTTGAAAGGTCGAACCAGCCTAGGTCTTTGAAAGCTGGGGTAAGGTGGTCAAAATGTTTGATGTTATAAATAAAACGTACACATGCCTTTCCGTATTACAATTTACTAATAATACTGCTGTACAATGATTTTGCTTCATTAAATTAGGCACACACAGGAGATGTACTATGTAGAAATTTCAATGAAAAATGCAGGTTCGACTAGTACTGGCTGGCTGTTTTACCTGTTTTACCTGTGTGGAATCGTCTCGGCTAAAGCTACCGCAACGATATACGTACGTGTAAAACAGCGGCAGCGAAATCATGTGAAGCCAGGCCTGCTCGGTAGCTCAGTGGTTGTGCAATGGCACGGTATGCCAGAGACCCAGGTTCGACTCCTGGTCGAGGCTGCATTTTTCACTGAAAATTATATGTAATGATTTTGTTTGGAAATTCTCAACGTTCTCTTAATGAATTGGGCATGGGAAATCCGAATGTGAAGTTAGTTTAGTTGTATCGCGTATCTTTACCTCAAAAAGGAGGCCATTTATATGTAAATTTCCGACAAAGTGCTGACTCTAAAAGCAACTACTGGGTGTCAGTGATTTTGCTGTGAACGTTTTCTTCATTAATTTGAGACGGGGATTCCGAAAATGAAGTTCTAACGCAAAAACTACTGTACACAGACCCCTCATCTATTAGCAGGGAAAGCAATGATATGTAGTATGGAATAAAAGAGGGAACTGAACCCAAGATCCATTTCCTGCATTGCTTTTAGACAGTTTTCCTGCTAACGTCATATGAGATTTTATTCCATTTGTATTTTATTGTACTTTATTGTTCATTTTCTTTGTAATCTTGAATTTTATTTCATTTTATTTTTAATCTGTACTTTTTGGGGTTAGGTGGTAGACCAGCAACAGCTGAACCTCGCCCAGCAATAAAGTCACTTCAATTCATTTCAATTCAACTCGGTGAAGAAGACGGTAAAAGGTTTCAGCAGGAAATCAGTAGCATGAAGGCCGGTTTCAGGGATGTTGAAATACAACAGTGATTGCGGATTACTGTTGGACGTTGGTAGTAAGGATTCACGAGGTCCACACGAGATGAAATCTGGATTTTTTTGGATCCTCCAAGGCGAAATGGTAGAAACGGGCATGAGTTAAGGATGTTTCACCAATGACATTTAGAATTTATCATGAAAATGTACGTTCATTTGGAAGATAAATCTAGCTGCTATGTAAATATCGATATTTGGAATTTATTTTTACAATTTGTGAATAAAATCTGACGTGATGGGGGAGAATGGATTGAGTATTCGTAATCAGCATCTTCGAATTATTTTAAATCACCTCTCATTTCCAAAGCAGCTCTCCACAAGTTTCAAGAGCAGTGTAATTGCGTCAGAGAACGAGTTTTTAGTGCATTATTATGCATAAACAAACTAAGCAGCAGAGAGTAAGCGGGTTTTCATGATATTTCATCGACAAAAAAACCTCCGCCTTTATCATCTTCATCTCTTCCTCAGTCCAGTCAAACCCTTGCTAACCTCCATGACTCAAAGCTCCATTCACCGAGATTGAAGTGTTCTGTGTCCTCTCCACAAAGAAGCCGTGAATGAAGGGGTTGGAAAATCAGAAGAAGACGACAAAGTCCGACTGCAATGACTGAATTAGTCCGGCAGGAGAGAGAACCAGCGTGGAAAACCCTCGCCGAAACTTGTCTCTAGTTTTCCTCGAGAGAGAGACGTATACAAGTATTTATTGTTGTATCTTGCATTTAATGCATATGGATTTCCTACGAGCTAGGAACTGAAGGGGAGAAACTGGATGAAAATGCAGTGTGGAATCTGTGCCAGAAGGTTGGATTTGGGATACGAATAAGTGCTTCGACTCGGCTCTTGTTCCTCATTTTTCTTCCTTTGAACATCTTGGAAGCAGCGCTGGGCTTCCAAGTACAAACGGACTTTTCGCGTTTTCCAGAATTCACCAGCGTGCATGGTGAACCAAAAATGACGTTAAATTTCTATAAAATCTGGAAAGCTTCTCACTGAAATTAATGAATACTAGATTCGGAAAGCGGACGTGTTTTCGCGTTTATTAGGAAGAAGTCAATGATTATAGCACGATAGTCTAAAAGAACAAACTACAAGAAACCCAGTCTTTTTGCCTCCAGATGTGGGAGTTTCAGGGGATAAACTTGATTAAACTGTGCAAAACTTTATCTTAAAATCAATGTTCGTGTGATCCTTCCTTGTCACAATCGAGTAAAACGTGGTCTGTTGTTAGTGTAATTCCATATTTTCTTTAGTATTGAGTAAAGTAATTTTTAATTGGCGTTTCCTTAACCTACTGTTTATTTTCGAGACTCCTGTACAACTATTTTGGTTAATATTTGTTTTTCAGACGGCTATACGATTATTTCAGTTGCTATCTCTCTCTTTTTTTGAACTGTTAAGGTAGGGGGTTCAAATTTCAGGTAGGGGGTTCAAATTTCGCCCCGCCACAATTTCTTCCGCCCTCGATATTTCGGTCCTGTAGCAAGAAGCGCAGTCGGCGTCAGCACTCCAGGATTGGGAAAGGCAAACGGAGCCAGTTGTGAAAATTTTGGGCTCAAGACGATTTATGGTCCGATGTAACGAAGAAGATTCGGTTTCGTGATGAGGTGAGTTCTTGCAAGATCATTGTTAGTCATTTACGTCCAGTATGAGTGTAAGTTTTATATTCGCTGAATATGATTGGCGCAGGTACGTTGTCAATATACGTAGAAGGGTGTGTGTGCGTTGTGTTCTGTCAAGGTCACTTGTTGGAAAGGTAGGAACCAGCAAGTTGTTCGTAATTTCGTCCCCCATCATGTTCCTAATTTCGTCCACGGGATCGGCTGCACAAATGTTTCATTTGGGTCCACGAAACATGCCCCGGCACCAAAAACTGTGTGCAATTTATTTCTGATACTTTCTTGGAAGGCTGAAGGCTCATCTTACATATAAATAATTACTTGATTTTTTTTTTTCAAGTAATCATAATATTGTTTCTGAGTTGTGCTAAATTTATGTTTTCAGTTTGCTACATTCTACTAATCATGTTCATTATGTTCACATTTGTAATAACCTTTTGTAAGTAACATGAATACCTTGACAAATCATTATTACCCTCTTTTTTCGATCATGTTTAGTGGGACGAAATTAGGCACGCTTTTTTTGCTTTTGCAATATGCAAAATGTATTAATTTTCATACTAACAATAGATTATGCAAACGCTTTGTCTTGGTTTACAGGTAATGAGATAGTTGACGAAGGTAATGGAAAACTTTGGAGCTCTTATGTCATTTAATATTGTCTCCAGGTACGCAAAAGTGACTAGGGGACGATATTTGGGTCCCCTACCTTATACGTTGTTGCTTTTTGGGCCTGGTGAGAAAAGTGTAACAAGTCATTATACAGTAGAAGTGAACTTGGTAGGTCCTCTTTTTACAATTAGATTAGTAATATTGAAAATGTTGCAAATTATTTGTATTTTTGTTATTTACGTCGTTTTTTCCTGACACATGTGACTACTCGAGACGTTGAGGATGAATCATGTTCAGATCAGTATCTGCCTATTCGCACATTCACATGTGGACACCCAAATAAATCTCTAATGCAAATCATTATTATTATACTTATTTATTGAACTCTATCTCCTTCGGAACATCAAGTGTTCCCACGCCCCTCCACCAAGAGAGATGGTGAAGCAGTCTGCGATCCGTGATATCAACCCGCTTAGATCAGGCCGCGAACACAATGGTAGTTTCGCTCGCTATGACGCTGTTGCAGCAGTCGCGCAGAGGACTCTGATTGGGTGTTTTGGCTTGAGCGCCGTGTGAGGGGAGGTTGCATCATTTAGGAAGGCTGTGAACAAAGCGATCTGTGTGCGAGCTAATGTAGTGTTGCAAACCCATTCCATTGGAGATCGTGTGACGCAGTCGATGCAACCCATACATCGTTGCAAATTGAGGGATTTTTTATGAAAGGGAAGTTTCGATGGTTTATTGTCCCAAGCATAACAGGGGAAGAAAAGGAGGAGAGAGGGAAGGGCAATTGAAACTAAAACTGGTGTTTTAAGCAAGCCTTTGCTTTCTGCATCTTGGTCAAAATAAACGGCCTCTGTGGCACAGTAGCCGAATTGTCAACCCGCGGGGAGGGAGCGTGCATCAAATAGTCAGCTGTTTTGCATTGTGTGGCTGTTACTGCGTTACAAAATTATTTAACGCTGTCAAAAGGTCGTTCCTGTTTCAGTGCAAAGTGTTTGATTTCATAATGAATAGGGAAACTGTACATAGCGAAAGCAAACTTAATATTTAACGTTATTGAATATTTGGAGGGAAGTTAGCTACAAAGCCTGTAGCAACTGCAGTAATATATGGATACGGCGGAAGAGAAAAATTCTGAAGTACGATTACGAAACAGGGCAGTGTGAACTGAGGGAGTACTGTTATTTGCTTTAACATTTTATTATTATATTGATTTCGCTTGATTTGCTTGGTTTGATCAGTCTGTCATTAGAAATAAACAAGAGCTAGATAGATTACAACTGATTTCCTCCATGTGGTAGTTGGATCGGCTTCTTTGGTGTACGCCAATGTTATTATTCTCCTTGTTCATTAATATCAGCAGAGCCGGGGAGAAAGTTTTTACGAAATATTTTGCAAATCGACAATAGTATTGATGTTGTAGATCGGTATTTCTATGTTTTGAGTGATTTTGTCAGGTTATCGAATGTTGAATTACATACTGCACAATAACATCTCTCTTCTCGTGATTGGCTGGATAATTTCCGAAATATTTGAAATTTGTAAAAAAAATTGCGTTAAAAAATCATGAAATACGTATAACTCTGTCATAGCCCCATTTTCAGTGAAAGGTGATCAAAACTTGGGTTGCCAATATGTTAAGCTTCATTATGTACGCAAAAACGGGTGTGAGTATTTCACAGCGGTGGTATAACACTTCTGGACGATAGACTGAAGTTCACACCCATAGAGCCAGACGACGAGCCGCCACTGGTTCAGATGAAAATAATGAAGGGAGCAAGTGAATGAAAATGTCATCTGTGCAAGTAGGACTTGAGAGGGCTGGACGAACGATCGCGTGAAAGTGACTGCATCATGGAGGGGAAAAGGCGGCTGCAGCTACCAGCCGTTTGCAGCACAGTGTACACTTGCTGTCTTCTCTTCCTTGTGCGTCGTTGCTTCACAGACTCCTGGGACAGAGTGTAATCGTTCAGCTACTCTGCGACGTGTGGTTGCGCAGTGACGTAGGATACAGTAGCGTTCTGCGCATGCGTTAATAGAACGAATGGCAGCGGGTAGGAGGAGCTATGTCTGTTACGTTACGTGGCAGACTCGCTTTGAATTTGCGCATACATTATCACCATAGATGTTTGCATGTGTTTGGTTCGGAGAATTAGGTTGAAAGCCATGTTGTAGAGAATGTAGACTTGGATTCACGAAAAAAAAATGATTGCATGTCTAAAATAGGATGAAGTTTATAGCTTTTGCGAGCACCATGTCGCTGCATGTCAGGGTATGGACATTTCCAGTTGTCTCCCTCGGGGAAGACATTAGGTGAAACAATGGACCCACGTCTTTCCACAGCAACTTGTACGGCTGTTCCTTTATTTTCTCTCCCTAGGTGCATTATTCTTCTCTTCTGTCAAGGGATATTGCACGCTCTCTAATTAAGTTTTGTCCCCTTGTCAACAGAAAAATTGTTCCATGTAATTCTTTTTTCTATTTTTTCTCCTTTACCGCGCTCTCTCTCTCTCTCTCTCTCTCTCTCTCTTTCTCTCTCTCTCTCACACACACACATACATACACTCACTTTTCCTCGCTGCATGGACGGTGAGAAAGGAGCAAGAGACCAACCCGTATACAAAACAAGCAACGTCACACACAGAGACAAAACCAATTACAGAGTACAAACAAAACTCCCACCTCACTCCCCATTCGGGGACCAAGGAATGATTGGGGAACTTTGCATCAGATAACATTAATTTATACTGCACCATTTACATGCATGAGTGACTATATGTTTCAATAAACATGTCGCTTTATGTATTTCTCGCGGCAAGTTATTTGTATGTTGGTTAACTTCATGACGATATGCACATTCATGAAAGTTTGTATGTGCATTGAATTACCAAGGGTCCTAGGATTGAAGCTTTATGAGGCGTGGACGTTTGTCTGTATTCCCTTCTTCAGTGTTTTCCTTATTTTATGTTCAGCGTCATCGCCTTGTAATCAAGCGGTCCCGCGTTCGATACCCCATTGTGGTTCAATTCTCACTTAGCCGATTAGCCTTACTGTGCATAAAGCGGACTTATAACACCAACTCAATCAATAAAAAAAGCCTTATTTTATGTATTTTTTCCGCCTGTTTAGACTAAAGCTTAAGTCCACTGAGACGCGGGGAAACGCGGCGCGTTTCCAGCGTCTCAGTGGGCGATAATCTTTAACATAACCTGCAGACTTCTGGCATGGAAATTCCCGCTTCGGTTCCACACGCTTCCTTGTAGTGGGCTTTACACCATTTGATTTCAATGGAAGCAGGCAACAGAAGTTCTTCTGTTGCGGCTTTTCTCCGAGACTCAGTGGGCGTTAGGCTTAATGGACACAATGGGAATGGATGAATATGATGAAGGGACTTTCGCAAAGAACAATCATATCCGGGTTGGAACTCAAGTCAGAACCTTCGAGTAGTTACCTTAGACAGAATTTTAACCTTCCCAACGATTAATCATCCATGTTGGGCTTAGAAAATGTTTGTAACTTTTTGAGAAGAGGGTCTTTGAACTGTCCTTTACTGTGCCCTTACCTTTTCAATGTGTTATTGTGTTTTCCTTGTGCAGGTCTGTTTACTACTTTGTACTTCAAACCCTTCTTAGGGGGCTTTTGCCACCCTTTTTTTTTTATTCTGGGGTAAGGATTTTAGATAATGGAATATTTCCTGGAATATATTGATCGGTGCAAAATTGTCACGTGTGCCGATGCAGCCAAAACTTTTAATTGAATCAATCAAGATCCTGCTGAAGGAAACTGTTTATTAAAGGTCGCATGGTTAGGTACAGCACCGAACCAACCCACAGTTGCAATGAAGAAAGCTCATGAAGGAGCATGGTCCAGGTGGTGCTGACCGTTCAAGGCAAATAACTGCCCGTTGGAGACCAACGCTGGTTTTAATTCTCGGGGAGGCATTCTGTTTATAATGTAACTTCTTCGTGCATACCAAGCGGATATTTAAAATATTACTTGACGACCTTGTTTATACTACTTGCAAAAATCAACCCACTAATGAAAATTGTGAGCATGTGCTGCGTGGTTCCATATAAATTCAGGGTAAAAACCCAGTTTTCGAGGTATTTTGATGCCAAAACTAAGAGCCAAACAAGAAAAAAGTATCTGGGAATATTGTGTGCCTTAATGACCTCTGTACGCTGTAAAATTGTGTGCAGTGACATGTTATATACGCTGCTTCGTACTATACATTTCGATCTATGAAAGAGACGTGCCTAATTGGTCTCAGAAACCTTATAGAAGTCTAATGCAATGCACGATGTACCGATCTAATGAAAGATATCTCTCTGATCTGACAACAGATGGCAATGTTACAGTCACGCGTTCATTGGTGGAGCGTTTCGAGTCCTACTTGCGCAGAGGACTTGTTTTCGTTCGCTGGCTCCATAGATTCCCGGGACAGAGTATAGGTTGGGTGCTAATCATTCCAAAATAATGGCGATTTGCTCGTGACTGTACACCCAAGGGAATAGTAAATAGTAGGCTAATTCTCAATCACTAATTCCATTCAGTTTGTTTTCCAGACCATGATGATAAGGTACTGAAATTAAAAGTTAAATAAGTAGAGTCAACCGAATCCCATTCCTTTAAACAAAACAGGATGTGAAATTGGAAATAAGTAAAATAGCAATGGGCAATATCCCTACTATTATCTTTGCCGTTGACTGTACAAATTCATCGCTCTTCGACGAATCGTACAAATTAATTCAGTGGTAAGGATGTCTCGTAAGTTAAATTGACAGAGAAGGCGAGAATATTCGCCACAAATCGCTTTCGAATGAATTAATAAGAGGAAGATACACCCCATACGTGACCCCGACTCGAAGACCTGACCTTTTCACCTCTCGATACCAAAGTCGCCCAACTTTTTCACACCTTGTTAACGCGTAATCCGTAAATCATGAAGACGACGCAGGAAGTATATTTCATTCATCATATCCTCCAGTTTACAGCTCACAGTTGCCTAGGACAGTGGTAAAAAAAACATAGCAACAGCGTCGGTTGGGCTGCTTTTTCTCTCGGATACTTTGAGCGTTCGCCAAGTCCTGTCACCCGACGGTCCGGACAAGGTAAGCTAGACGCGTAAGCCGCAAACATTAATCATGTAATCCTAACTGCAGCGCCCTCACACCGGGGTAGGAGGAAATTGAGAGAAGACAAGAATTCGCCCGTGGAATTACGGGGCATGGCGTTTCCCGAATAAAGTCATATGCCGCGGAATTTCGCATTTCTCCCAGTGTTGTTTTTTTTGACACGGAAATTGTAGCCGGAAAGGCTGCAGAGGGAATGAAGTCACTTACAGTTGTCATCGCTCAAACCATACTTTGTACCCACATGCTTGTAAACAAGTGAGGTTCACATAACATAGACTTGTTGTGGGGATACACCATGTCTTTAACCATTCACCATAAAGCAAAATCGTATGTCACCCTTATTCTATCAGTGATTACAAAATATCACTGTTAGTGAACTCTATCGATCATTACTTCCTCATTCCGTCATAAGTTCCTTGGATAAACTGATTTATGCGCCACCCTGTACTTCTATAATTGTGGTATTACACTATATTATACAGAGCATTCCCTGATATTCGCTACGAGACTCGGCGGCAAGCAGGCCGGCATCAGAGCTTGTCTTTCCCGGTGAACGGGTCCGCGACAGTCGGTAGAGTCAGCTATTAAAATTACAGTTTTCATATTGTGTACTAACCTTGACTACAGAAGGTGTTGAAAATGATGTCCCTCTGCTGCAACACATTCCTGACATCTCCGAAGGAAATTGGCATTTACACGTGCAAGTTCGTCTACTGTAATTCTTTTGATTTCTCATACAATACTCTCTTTTAACTCACGGATGGTGTGCGGATTGTCTTTGTATATTTTATTTTTAGATTTACCCATTTTTCTTTCTACTTTTATTCAGAACTGACCCTGTTACTCTAAACTTTTTTACGAGGTTTAAAGTAGTGGTCCTATGTGGAACGGGAACACGAGGAAATTTCGTTGCAAAACGTCGTCGCATTTCTCCACAATTCAACTTTCCGAAGTAACACTCGACAAGATAAATCCTTTGTTGTAATGTAAACTTTTGTGGTGCCACATAAAGCCACAATCTTCAACACACGGACACGACACAACACAACTTCCGAGGGAGGATTTTACTGGCGTCAGTCTGCAACGTCAACAGAAAGGGAAAGAGAGCGAAGGCAGGGAGAGCGAAAAAAACAGACTGTAGCGTGCGACTGTCGCGGACCCGCTTGCCGCCGAGTCTCGTAGCGAATGTCAGGGAATGCTCTGTACTTTATACATTTAAATGTAACACATTTCACCTCCTTCTACAACACATGAATACGTAATAACCTTTTGATAAAGGTTTGTGGTAAAAGTATTCTATATAATATTCATGACAAAGCCTATTTCGTCCGTCTTATTGTACCTTACGTATCTAGATTTGCTCAAGGGGTACGATTTTGGCATTCTGGCTATAAGTTACCCTGAAGTAGATGAACAACACCTCAAAAGATAATTTCTTTAGTTAGTTCAAGGTTGTATCCTAATTCTTTCCTACTATTCTCTCTTTTGGGGTGTTAGGGGTGACCCTTTGCAAATATCAACTTCATTTCCACATAGAACACCCTGGACTGCAGTGTTGCAGACTATCGAGGCTCTGGCGTCTGGACTCCTAGCAAGTATAATCCTCTGTTGCGCTCGTGTAGTGTCGCCTGTATATGTTTGTGATTGCCGATATTAACCAAAAATGGAAGAAATGCGATGTAAAATAAACGAAATCCGTCAATTATTTTCTGCTTTTTGGCTACTTAGGCCAAGAGCAACGATAAGGCTGAACGTTGAAAAGATGAAATTGTTGAAGAAGCACAAAGGAACGCCTTTGTCCAGGTCAGAGCTCTATCTCGTGGCCATCTCGATGACGTGTTAACGCTCAGTGACTGATTAAGGTGGGTGCTATTGATGCTGCAGCATTAGGCCCATTTCTCAAATAAGCCCAGATGAAATCAGACGAGACTTTTCCGAAAGCTGGACAGTTTTATTTTGTTATATTAACCTGAAAATAAATGTTAGAATGAAATTTGGAGCCCCAATTTCGGACGCCTAGACACAGCATTACTGTGACGTAACTATAACGTCGTTGTGTTTATTGTTCACCGAAGATTTCAAGTTAATGCTATCAATTTTACGTTAAACAGTTTACTTAGTAATTTAGCTGCGTTTCTTTCCAATATCTTGTCGATTGTTGCCACTTTATTATTGTTCGGTAAGTGCGACGTAGTAAATTTTTCACCTTGAAAGTTAATTGTACAGAAAAAATCGACGGTATTTCATTGTTAGGTTTTGCAGTAGCATCAGGCCCAATTTCTTCTTAATCCGGGCCTGTAACGCTGAAGCTTTGGAATTCAGAGGCCTCAGATTCGATGACCAGTGCAGGCACATTGCGCACTGGTTCTGATCCCGCCGTAAACTGTAGGTCCAGTTCAGACTAGCCTATGTGACTTAAAACTAACTATGACAGAGCTGAGTGGATGCGTCTATCTTGGAGTTTTGTTTCAAGTTCACTTCATCCACAAACCGGCTAATAGGGACTGGGCCTCTAGTTTAACGTGGAATCCTAACCTCTGCCTCCATTGGGACTCCATAAAGCGCACTGTTATCTTCATTGTCTCCGCAAAAAATTCCAAAGGACGCTTCCTCCTTCCTTCATCACATCAAATAGTAAATAACCACAGGTAGCTTTGTGCCAGGATATTTTTAACGCCAATAGTTGCAGCGGGGACCGTCAGAGAACGAACTAAATTGATGAAAGCCTCCGTATCATCCCAGCCCTTGCCAAGAGTGACTGAGAAAGAGAACGGAAAGCGCGAGACTTGAACCACTCATTTACTGATTGGTCAGGCATTACTCGTTCAAATACTGAAAAAAATCGTATATTACTTAGCTTCTAGACATCAAATTGTCTTGTGAAGCAGATCTTAATGATTTGGGTTTCAATCCTGTGGATCTTATCTTTTGTCAGTTTCGTATGAAACAATCATACATTCTGACTGTTGTAGCTACCCTGACTTCACAACGTTATGACTGAAAACAAAACAAAATTTCCCGCTAGGATTTGAGCTTAATTGCCCAGAAGGAAGAAAATATTTGGTCTTGCTATTGTTGGAGATGCGAGGAGAAATTTAAAGGAAGAATTCTACTCTTGAAGGCACTTTTTGTCTTACAAAGGAACCTAACAAAGCATTGTCTCCTACATTTATAAGTTCCTTACAGAACTGGCAAGAAGAGAACAATATGCCTACGAAAAGTTCATTTACCAAAATAAATCTTTAGAAATAAAACATGAATACGTCAATAACACAAGAGAAGAACTGGGATATCCAGCAATAGCTGGAAGCTAAAACTTACGTGGCTCTTTTCTTGTGTTTTTTCATGAATACTTTTACAGATTAAAGAAAATTAATATTCAGAAAATAGATAGGATTAAAAGATTACCAACGAAGTGTTGCAGTGAAGTATTCCCAACAGAGCGCAGACTCCTACTCAATTAGGTATAGAGGAAGCATACAGAATATGAACAATATTAGATTGCTAATTAATGAACCCCCTGAGGGAATAAGAAGAATTAGTTTAAAGTATGACTTTCCAAATAATGTTAAATAAATTGCACACAAATATGAAAATAATACAATTCATGTCGGTATTTTTGAAATCGAAGCTTCTAGTTAATCTATTGGTCGCCAGAACAATCGTTTCGCTCTTATTCCTTCGCTTTTGTTCCGTTCCTATTTAGTCCGTTCCGCGATTGTTCTTTTCGCTTTTATTCCGGCGTTAAATTTTGGTATCATGCTTAATCCGTTTCATTGTTGTTCCTTTCGCGGATATTCCGGTTTCCAATTTTGGTTTCGCGCTTGATCCGTTTCGTTGTTGTTCCTTTCGCGTATAACCCTGTGTTATCTTTCCCGGTTGTGCCTTTTCGCGCTGAAACAGTTTCGCGCTTAATCCCTCTCGCGGTTATTCCACCATCCCCACGGAATGCTATGGGCGGAATGAGGTCAAGAAGAATGCGGGTGCGTTTGCATTAGCTTCTCTTCAAGAGTCTCGTGGTTTAAGCGATGAGTAGTGGGTGTTACGTTGCAGTTACGCTGAGCTTGATACAAGAAACCGAACTTTACCTCCAGGCGTAATGGAATCATGCAAAGAGCGGAGCAGCTGCCTAACTTGTTCCTTTTCTCCCTTTGTGGTTCAGCAACCAAGCGGAGAGAGCTGGGAACAGTCTTCCTTATCTCCCGCTGTTGAACGTCATATTCTTAACCAGAGGTCTTCGTCGTCGCGGTGGCTGATTCGGGCATATTTCCTGCTATGTGCTACAAACAACCTGCCCGTCTTCGTTGTCATATTATATAGCATTGTTTTTCACTAAGATGTAAGGCAGAGCTGTCTTGGAGTATTCCTACGCAAGGAGTGGATGAATTAAGCCATGAAAGGACTTAACGTACTTTACTCTGTCCCGGGTATCTCTGGAGCCAGCGAACGAAAACAACTCTCTGCGCAAGTAGTGACGCGAATGCACACATGAGAGGGAACGGGATTTCGTAAAAGGGGGAAAGCTACTGCACTTTCCAACCTTTGCATTAGCATGTACTGCTTCGCTCTGCCCACTCGATTTCCTTCCTCCTCCCCTATGCGCGGCCTTATTCCACAGATTCTGGCGATAGAGTGAGTCATGAACGCTTCCGAGTTGTAATAATCTCATTGATTTTCAATGGAATCATTACAACCCAGAAGTGTCTGTGACTGTACGTGTGTTGATACGTACACTCGTATCTCGGAAATCTGTGGAGCAAGACCGAGCATAGCGGTAGAGAAGGGGAGCAAGCGATTTGGCGGGGCAAAGCAGTGCGCGCTGCTGCAAACTGTCGGTAGCTGAAGCCATGTTTTCCCCACCATGCACTCACTTTCTCTCTCGAGTCGTTACTTGCGCAGATACTTGTTTTCGTTCGTTTCCTCCAGAAATTCCTGGGATTCCCTCTCTAAGAGCACTATATCCACACTGGAAACTTGACATATCCTGGAATAATAACTGTTTCAACTTGATTTCTCGATTGTAGTGGCGCCTGACCATTTCGGAAGACAGCTAAATGTCAGCCTTTGTTCCACGTAGTACAGTACGAACACGATCTAAATGATCTCATGAGTCATGAATATCTAATAGTGTAGCAAGAATGTTCCTTTTGCTGTTTCACAAGACCACGAAATCATTGCATCTAATCTCCACCCCCGAAGGTCCATCGAAACCAGAATCTTTGAAAAGTGACTTGTTCTTCGTGCTGAAGAACCACATTCGATATTTAGAATTCTAAAAATTAGAAATTTAGAAATTTCTACACTGATAAGGATGTTTGTGATTCCATGCGCATTATGCAATATTTTTGAAGTTGCTTAGTTTGATCAGATTCGAGGAAACCTATTGTACAGTCACAGGCAATAAAAATGGGACACCTAGATCCTGAAATACTAGCTTCCTTGCAAGGCGTTATGTGTGTTGCCTAACTATACAGCAATAAGTAGATTTTAATAGCAAATTTTCAATGACAACTTCTACAACCGCCGTAGAGTTAGGCAACACACATAACGCCTTGCAAGGAAGGTAGTAATTCAGGATCTATGTGTCCCATTTTTATTGCCTGTGACTGTACATTGAAGAACAGGAAACAAGGTATGGAAACTAAAAGTTTATATTCCAGAATTTGATTCGCTTTTTAAAGAATTCTGTGGCACTCCAGAATCGTCAAACAAAATTCTCAATTTAGCGCTCGATATTGAACAGTGTCACATATAAGGTTTGTATCTGTATTAGAAAATTCACAGCACCATTTCCTTGATTTCAGGATTCTGTCGCAGATGACTGAATATATATATATATATATATATATATATATATATATATATATATATATATATATATATATATATATATGCTGGTCAAAAAAAAGTTTTGCATACTGCAAGTATTTCATATTCTGAATCACTGACGCCAAAAATCTCCATACCTTTGAAGCTCACAGATCAACCAAAGGCCAATTCAACACACAAAGGAGCAGGTACATGTCTGTAGCCGGGTTTTGAAGCATGTTTCACGTTTTAACCTCGTGATTCACACACCGATTGTCTAGCAGTTCTTGAGAAGGGGGAGTCTAAAGCACTGGACGTCTCAAGGAAGGTTGTAACGGTTGTCATGGCGTGAGTTTACATTTTAGAAATGCCACGAAACACACTTTCGGCAGTGGATGGAATCAGAATAGTGACTCTTCTACAAGTAGGTATGAAACAAGTGAACGTAGCACATCGGGTAGGCTGTAATCAAAATGACGTTTCTAGAGTGTGAAAGAAATTCCAGGAGACCCATTCAATATCAAATAGGCCCAGAGAATGAAGACCACTCAAAACAACGGCTGCACATATCCGTATTTCTGCGCGCAGACGTCCCACGTCCACAGGAACCCAACTCCAGAAGGAGCTCCTTGAGGAATCATGGTGTCCACCCAAACGGTGCAAAACCGACTGCACGATATAGGGATATTTGCCCGTCGAGCTTTGAAGGTTCTCCGACTTACTGCACTACATAGGACACTACGTGTAAGATGGGCTAGATAACATGAAAACTGGACCCAGGAACAGTGGTCACAAACACTGTTTACAGATGAAGTACGGGTTAGTCTGCATCCCGATGACAACACTATACGTGTCTGGAGAGCAAATGGAAATGGGCAGCGTTTAAATGAATCGTCCATGGTGGAACTCTTCCAGCAACAGGGTGGTTCGGCACTGTTCTGGACAGGAATCACATTTGGTCGTCGGATGCCATTAGTTCACATACAGGGTACTATGGATGCACAAACATACGAGGACAGTGTTCTTCGACCCGTCGTTAGGGCATTTGCACAGGATGTTGGTGCAGGATTTACGTTGGTTGACGATAATGCCCGTCCTCACCGTGCCCGTTCAGTGGTCCTTTTCCTTCGAAGGCATGCAATCCGTCTGATGGACTGGCCAGCAGTCTCCCCGATATGAATTGTATCGAACATGCCTGGCACCTTCTGAAACGTGCCATTGCAAACTGCCCTCACCCACCACAAACCCTACGTGATCTGATACACGCTGCCCTTCAGGAATGGGACAATGTTCCACAACATGCATTGGATAACCTGGTTTTCAGCATGCCCCGTCGTGTTCGAGAATGTCTAAGTGTTCGTGGAGGCCACACACGTTACTGACTACACGGTGAGGGGTTTCTGATAAGTTTACTCACCTTGGTAATTGGTGATCTTTTTGTTGCATCTTACTTTGGTCAGGAAAACAACTTTGTTTCTTTTGTTTCTTTGGTTATATCTTTCAAAATTTTCTTTAACTATGTTTTGTGTTTTGTATTTTAACTGCCCTAGTCGGAGGTGGCTTCTGTGATGCAGAAAATTAAAAAATTGTTATATGCAAAACTTTTTTGACCAGTATATAAATAATTGTCCTTATTAGTATAGATTTGTAATCCTTTTCATGTTTTTATTTCTTTTTCAATGTATTTTATTAATCTCCCAGACAAGGCTGTTGTAAGAACGGCCCTAGAGACCGAAAAACGCCGGTTCTAAAAAATACGATTTATTATTATTATTATAAGAGGGTAAAGTGAGAATAGATTGACAGAATCGAATTAAGCAGGAAACTAAAATTCAGGACTGGAATAACAGTACCAGAGCCAAAGTGGTAATGGAACAACAGCGAGGAGAAATAAGAGAGAAAGCCAATCCACGTCACAGGTATAAACGCGAAATGGACATCCGCTTAAAATGATTATCGCGCTTAATCCTTTTCGTGGTTTTTCAGATGACCCAAATAGTATTTTAGTTCAGTTAGACCTGCATGTGTGCCTCAGTATGGAACTAATTACGTAACGTAAGTAAAACGTAATCTAGTCCAGGAAGCAGTCTTGAAATCTGTGACACCAGGCAGAGTTGTAAAGTGGACTTCCTCTTACAAAAATACCTCGAACTGCTATTTCATGGGCTATTTGGAAGCTGCTGGTCCATGTGCTACCAATGTGAGACTTTGAACGTGTTCCAAATCTCGGAGAAGTGAAAGACAAGGAACGTTGGCTGAACGTGCGTCCACGGTTGGCTGTCGTCATCGCCAAGCCCCAGTTTTTAATTAGCACAGTTTACCTTAGAACTGCAAACATTTTCCTCGTTGACATTTTAGAGTATATTTTCATAACTACTGAGCTGTTTACCTGAATAGGTTGGCAACTTGATTTATCTGACGTTGCTTGGTTGTGCCTTATATGACCGCAGCAATGGAAGGACCAGCAAATGGGGAAGGAGCGTTTGTGGCACTTGTTAAAGATATTATCCCAGCATTCTAGTGGAGTGGCTGAAAAAATCCACACAAAATCTTCAGTGAGTATGGCTATACGGGATTTGAAGCGATGATGAAGTCCAAAAGTACAACACAAATGACTTTTTCTTAAGTATCGACTCTAAGTCTCAATTCGATTCTCTAATCATGAAGGAAATTAAGCTTTTCGTTTCACTTCTGTGTGTAGGTTTCATGTTCACCTACGTGGGAAGTGTTCAAATCAAAAAGCGATACGTAATTCAATTTCTGGACAGCAAGTTATTAAAAATAATCAAATATTTGAAGCTTTGTTTTCACGAAATACAACGGTAAACTATTCGAAAAATACAATCTTTGGTACTCACAAATACAATTTCCTGTACTACTACCAAACAATATTTATTCGCTTCATACTTCCAGTACACTACTCCTTGCCATTTGAAAGCATATTGATTAGTAGATGTAGTTTTGTCAAAACTATTCTTCACGTAGTTCATTAATACAGTTTTAATGCTTTCGCCATTTTCCTTCTCGTAATAGGAATGGTGTATTTAAGGTTTAGAGATGGTAAATGACACGTGACGCGTTTTTCAAAGGATATAATATTTAGTCTTCGAATTAGCAATACTAAGGAATTCAGGTACGTACATTCTGCTTTGATAAATAGCTTTGTAGGGAGACATTCATATATGAACACATCTTTCTCGTGGTACACCGTAAAAACTCCATTTTTGCAGTCTAACGACACTTTGACGCCTGGACCTATACAGCGTAGGTTTTGCCATAGGTATGGATAATTTAGTTCAATAATTCTTGGCGGTGAATGATGAAATTTTCTCGGTGTATCAACCACGTGATTTCAGTATAGGCTGTCGAGAGCTAACGTCAATACCATTTTTAGGGATTTAAGTTACTTCAATCCCTGAAGATGAGAGTGACGTTAGCTCTCGAAATCTCCGAAGCCTATTCGGAAATTACCTGGTCGATATCCCTAGAAAATCTCATCAATTTAGTTCAATATTTTTGACTGAATGACAAAATTTCAAAATAACCTAAAAAAGCATGGCTAACATAAAATCAATAAACTTTCATCCAATATTGCGTGACTGGAGCAAATAGTTCTTGAGCTGACGAACCCATAACTGTACGAGCAATCAATGAACATGCATTGATTCTGCGTTTAGTTACTTACGCCACAAACATTAAACCTAGCTTCCAAACTGATTTTTACTTCAATTAACGAGCTTGACTAGTGAAGCAAGAGGACAAACCATTTTTTTTCATTCTTGATGAACGAATTTGCTATTTGTGTGCACCTGTGCGTAACACATCGCAGCTTAAAAAAAGGATGTCAAATGTCAAAACCATACCGATTCTGTCGTTGATTGCTATCAATTACACTCCACTGACCCTCACTAATTTGAACTTCAAATGTGTAAAGAACCATTTCAAATGTTCGAAGTGCTTAGTGTTTGTTCCAGTTCTTCATAGTTAGTAGCATTGGCTTCAAGTAAAATTGAAAGCGCGCAGATTAAAATTATCGTGATAGCGAGTGCTGCCTCGGCTCACTGTTGTAAATATTTTTATTATGTTTACAATCCCCGTAAATTATTTAATCTCATTATATTTTAATCTTTGTTTAGATACGATGTTCACTTATACTTCAATAAAATAATTTCAGTTTGTAGTAGTCTCGTGATAGCGAGTGCTGCCTCGGCTCACTGTTGTAAATATTTTTATTATGTTTACAATCCCCGTAAATTATTTAATCTCATTATATTTTAATCTTTGTTTAGATACGATGTTCACTTATACTTCAATAAAATTATTTCAGTTTGTAGTCGTCTCGGTGGCGGAACGAGTTCAAATCTTGACTCAAGATCCCGCCATTGGCCGTAGTGGTTAGCACGACGCAAGGGGTCCCGAGTTCGAATCCCGTGTTCTTTGTGAGTGTCCCTTCATCAGCTTCATCGTACCATCGCCCTAATCATCTTCGCGATTAGCCAAAAGTAGCAGAAATGCGAATGAAAATAAAGCAAACCGTTTAATCAATCAACGATCTCAGGTTTGAGTCCTGGCGTGGATATGGCTGTTCGTGTTCATCTAATCGTTATTGATCCTCGTCGTCACGATTAGCCAAAGATGAAGAGAAGCGACGTGACATGAGGGAAAATAACTTTAATTTGGATGTCCACATCCGCTGATTGATATTACATGGTAACAAAGTTACAACAGGGGGAAGTTTCGCAAAAACAGACAAATTTACGTTATTACTTACAATTATAATTATTTACTTTTAATGAACTATCATGCAATTACTATTATTGTACGTATTAATTAATTGCAACATAGGAATGGCATAGTAAGCCCGTTAGTAGCTATTATCAAACAAAAAGGCGTGTATGGCTTTGTGTCAAATATTTTCTGCTGAAAATTTGGATGTACATGTTTCCTCTAAAAAAAATTATAGCTCTGATATCTCATTGCTTACCTACTAAAAAATATCCTGTACATTGATTTCCCTTCAAAATTAAATATCAGTCAGATTTGACCCTAAATTTCAGCCATTTGCATTAGATGTGGTGAAAAAAGATACGGAACATAAAATGTAGCCTGAAATGTACTGAAAACAATGTTTTTACCCCAGATTTCTATAATTTTTCTTAGCTGAGTTATCATAATTATCGCAACTGTCTGCATAGGCCAAAAATTTTGTAAGTTGTGAAACAAAATTGGCCGCCATTTTCAAACTAAGTCTAGTTCTAGAATAATAATGCCTGTTTTCAACTACCCTTGTACAGGGGTTACAACGACAAACAAATCACAAATTTTAAAAATAGTCGAGCGGCCAGTGCTGAACCATTTGGTACGGATTAACCTTAAAATTTTAGGCAATTTCCAAAAAACGAAAAATTTTCGATAGAAGGAATAAAAAAATAAAATAAAAAAAATTGTAGAGAAAGAGTATGTCTTTGCAATGATTTTCATTGCTCTTTGTGTAAAATTTCAAAGAGATCTGATGATTGGTTAAGGAGAAAATAAATAAAATGTAAGCAAGGGTATCTTTTGTCGAGGGTCTCAAGAGTGACAGACAACACCGATTTGCTGATATTTCAAAGTGCTGTAAAATGAAACCCGTTTGAGATAGAGTGAAGAAAATTTAGGAGGTTTCTTTCAACCATAAAGGAAAGGTGTATACCAAATTTCATCGAAATCAGAGTTAGTGGGTGTCAAAATCTTAGTTTTTTGTGTTGATTTGATGTGGAATGACCCCACAAGTGATCGTGGCGGAGCAGCGGGAAAGCTAGATAAGTGTGCCAAGTGGGAATAAAACTTCCAGAGTTTTTTCTTTATATTGATGCAGTGTTTGATTTTCTATCATAAACATTACGCCATAATAGCTGTTTAAAGTTGTTCAATTCTTTTTTACTTACCCTGTATATCACCGCCAGGCTGAACTTTTCTAATATCAGCATAACGAAGAAGGTTCTTGTGCTGATATTCTGAACATGTGACAACAGACGCATGGAGCATCCAATCAGAAGAAGTTATCCTTTCAACATGCTGAAATATGAACCAGTCCGGAAACCACAGCCAGGTACAGTTCAATTGAGACATTGATTCCAAAAATCTCGCCCACCCTTTGTTGTCGCAGAAGTCTGAAAACAATATTTCTCCAAACAGATTGCGTATAGTGGAGAAGAGGTGTGTTCCGGATACTTTGAGTGGATCAGACAAAGGCACGAGGGAGTTCGGATCAACAGTCCCCTATTGTGTGAGGGTCAACATTGCGCCTCCAAAGAAGCCGTTCATCAAACATAAGGTGGCCGAAGGTAGGAGAGTAAATAATTCAGTCTTGCAGGCTCCTCTCGTCCAATGAAGAAATATGTCTTTTGTGTCGGCTCTCAAAGAGGCGCGAGCCCCTCACCTCGAAGGGGAATTTCCATTTGATTGGATTGGCTTGGCGGTCGCCATGCCCGCCTGCGAAAAGGGGGTCGAGAATTATTCACGATGTATGTCCTTCGACGCCTAGCCTTCTCCCTCCCCCAGGAAGTGACGTCGAGAGCGCGTGGAAGGGACGTCTTCATTCCAAATTAAAACAAGGGCGGACCGGCGCGGGATAAGATGGAGGTGCTCCCGATTTCTATTTGCATGCCGTGGTAAAAAATGGATGCACCGTGTTTCAAGCGGCGCTGTTTATTGTAGTTGACGTGCCCCTGTTGTTTGCCTGCAAGAGTCCTTTCGGCAGTTATACCCTGTCCCAGCTAACTGTGGAGCAAAGCTGCGCATAGCGTCAGAGAAGCGAGGGAAATTGAGTGGCCAAAGCGAAGCAGTACACGCCACTCCACGCAATTCCGTTCCTCTCACGTCTTCATTGGTGGAGCCGTCTCGCGCCACTATTTGCGCAGAGACTTGTTTTCGTTTGCCTGCTCCACAGTTAGCTGGGACGGAATATAGTTCTAATCGACATCCATCCTCATCGCTGCGATCAGCCATAAGCTGCGACGCTAAATAAGAAAATTACAAATGGAACGCACAAAGTGGTCGGCTCACGATCTTGACAGTGAAGGTTCCGGGTTTGGGTCCCGTCCATTGATATGTCCAGGATGTTCGGAAGGGTGGGGTTAGAAGCCGGTGCTACATTTAACTATTTCTTCCCGCATTTGACGTTATTTTTCTTAGGAATGCTAGGCACAAAAGAAGGAAGGCTATGTCCCCTATCATAGACGGATCTAGATTTTTTTTTCTGGCAAGGGTACAGAAAATGCTGTTTGCACATGATAAGATGTACCACTGTAAATATAATGTGCATATTTTTCAACATATTAAATACAGTATAAAATGTTATATATATTCACACAAGACAATTACAAGGGTTCGTTTTAGATCAACTTTGTGGTCAGATAAACTAAACCTTCAAAATTGCATCCGTACCAATTTGCCATGTGCCTCCAGCAGAAAACGAACCCAATACCCGTTGATTGAAAGGTAATAGAAGTAGTTCCACATTACTGTATTTGCGCTAAACTTTGAATTATTGTTTTACTATATGGGGGAAAAATGCTTGAATATTTTCTGTTCGTTGCAATATAATGGTACCAATAATTTTGTTAATACTTGATCATCCCTGTTGCTCTCCCACTAAATCCGCTAATGTCCCCAATTTCCCCCTTGTGCACGCCACTGGACTTGGCTTAGTTGTGTTTTTTTTTTTGTGAGCGTTCTTTCATTATTTTATGGGGGGCGCACGATTGACCAATTGTGACAATACAACGTACGAGAGGACGAAAAATGCATCGTTGATTGAATAGAATACATAAAAAAACTTGTATTTCACCTCATATTACCATACGATAATTTGTGTGACGTGAAGTATTTGAAATCCATGTACAAGTTTATCAGGATAAATGGTGT
The DNA here is from genome assembly GCF_977018435.1 of Lepisma saccharinum. Classification (NCBI taxonomy): domain Eukaryota; kingdom Metazoa; phylum Arthropoda; class Insecta; order Zygentoma; family Lepismatidae; genus Lepisma; species Lepisma saccharinum. The sequence continues at coordinate 39,205,355 of NC_139253.1, forward strand.
AGTTATTTTAAAAGCTAGTTTCCTACTATGCACAGAAACTTTTCAAACATTTTCCTTCGATCCAGAATCGGTTACAAATTCCTTTGAAATCTTATCTCCAAATCACTGATCTGGCAGTATATGATTATATTCAAGCAAGCTCGACCAGTCAGCAAAGAAACGGAATGAATACCAGTGTATTTCTTAAGAGATGTGTCTTGAAGTTCACTTTGTTCACAGATAAGCTAATCGGGAATGAAATTTAACGTGAGATCCTGACTACTTCATTGTTCCCATATTATCTCAGCACTCATCAGTAATATGTTTCTCGCATTTGAATCTATGTTCGTGCATGATATGTACCGTATGATCGTTTCCGTCAGTTTTATCCCAATCATTAATCGATATAAATTACCAACACACGAAACTTAATCACCCTTAATTGCTTTGTTACGCATGCGGCTTGCACGCTAATTGGTTTGTATTGTGCAACAATTACTCCCGTTTTACAACTATCATAACGTTTATAAAATAGAACTCTGAAAAGTTCAATGTTCTACAACGCCGGAAGCTTTTCAGAAGAGACCTGTGAAACATCAAATTCTGTCTCCAATACAGTACTTAGGACTCAAAATTATTTCCTTATACACCACAGTCTTTATGACCCCAGCGAGTGCACTCAGTGCAAAGACGACAGAAAACTTGAAACCGACATATTTTAACACTAGGAGGACGGTGATTTCCTAACTACCTATTATGCCGAAGTTTTTCCATGCAATATTATTCATTGCTTTTATTCTGAAAGTGAAACAACACCTGTGTCTCTCTATTTCTTTTATTTTCACATCATTATAAACAGTCATTACAAATTCTGCCTCCTGCAGTGGCTAATAGAGGGTCGGAAAAGGAACAAATTCATATTCATATTCAGTTAAATCATGGAAGACGTGAAGTTAACTTAACATTGTCAAAATTATAATTAAATATGTTCTGTACAAAAATATATAAATAAATCACCTGTCAACATCATGGTGTGTATGTGTATTTCTTGTATTTATTCCATTTATTCATTTATTTATTTATTAGTGTATTTTATGTATTTACTTATGGCGTATTTTTATTTATTTTTAAGTTTTTGTGTTTGTAGAAACATTTTTTCTTACCATTTAGACTACGTATGGGAGCTTTTCAAAAATATAATTACGCTATTCTATCACGAAAATTAGAAATACACGAACACTCACTTGGAAAGGAGGAAACGCAGGCCCCCGTGACGTAGTGGTTAGCACATCGCGCTACGACGCCAAGGGTTCCAGGCTCGAATCCCAGGCTGGGAATGGATGTTTGTGAGTGTCCATTCATCAATTTCATCATATGATCTCCATCTTCGCAAATAGCCCAAAGTTGCACAAAAGCAAAGTAAAAGAAACCAAAAAAAAAACAATAAAAATCAATAAAGGAAAAAACATCAATCTGCCAACACTCACATGCATTGTCATCATCTTTCACATCTTCATCTGAAGAATAAATGTAGACAAGTTCGTAAGTAGTATGTAACGAACATATATTCCGACATTGTCATTATCTACTCTGCACTCATCATATTCATAAATATTGTCCTCTACCTCAGCTTCGACATCTGATAAATCACGAAGATAATGAGATAAATTACGATCCAGTAAGCCACGTTTGGGCGACATAGGACACTGCACTGACCCAAATAGAGTATGCGAATGGAGTTTGCCAATTTTTTACTACGAACAACAATGAGCAAAGATGAAATAAGGTTCACTCACACTTAAAATACGCTATTTCTAACAGATTTATTTACCTAAGAACTGTACCCGTCAAAATGACGGGTGATCGTACTTATAGTAATTATCCAATGTAGTAGCCTTCACACGTAAGATAAAAGTTTAACTTTTTACACAAGAGTAGAGCACTAATATTTGTTAAAGGTCACAGAACATGGAAGCTGTGTTCAAATCTCTATCCACGACGGATAGCTACAAACTGACTTCTTTGTTCTCAACGCAGCCTTCACAATGATTGAGGACGTAGTTCACATAGTCTCCGGTAGAGTCCAGCACTTACCTTGTCCAGAATCTAGGTGGCTCATATTAGGGCACTATCGCATATTACACACCTTTCCTCTACATACAAATATGTAAAGATACCTGTCTTAATTCAAACCGACAGAACCGTCCAATCGCCTTGACAAGTTGAGACAAGGCAATTGAATATTTGCCCTTCCTCCTAAGCGAAAACCGAACAGGAAACGAAAACCCCGGGCCGAGTTTGTGGGCAGCTAAGGGAAGAACACAGCTCGCAAACACTGGCTAAAAGCCATCACAAGCGTGAATTATCCGCGTACCCACCATAACATGTGAATGAAAATTGCTACGGTGACATGCTGCGTGTGTTGCGATTCCGATTGTTCTGCGGATTGATGTCCAGCGTCATTGTTGTCCGTGACAATGAGCTCCAGAGTGTATGTCACCCCATTACTGCCACTATCTCTCGTTTGTTTTGCAGCTTGTATTGCTTATTGTCCAACATTCACATTGCACCCCGGGGTAATCAACTGGTCCAGATGTCTCACGTAACATTCTGGCTTTCGGAATAGCGGACATGTGTGTGAATTTCGAGGAGTGTTAAGTTCTAGTTTTCAACTTTTGTTTTCATAAAACAGGACAATCTGTCTTGTTGATTAACTAAAAACTCTCCTTTACGCTCTCTGTGATTTGTATAAATCTCTTCATCGTTCTGCGACCTAATTTTAGTGAGAACTATACACGGAAAAGTAAACGCATTAATTAAATCAAAAGGGTGCATGCAAGCTATAATCTAAATACATCCAAAATGCATGAAACATTTTATTCGAGCTTCTTTGAAAGAAAATTATTTCGAATTTTTAATAGTCCCTCTCGATGTTACAAGGATTTCTTGATTAGAGTGCAGAAAATAATGTTGCATACCCCTTGACAAAGATAACAATGCACGTGATGTCCCTTCAGTCGAATTTTCAACCGTAAGCGAGCGGAGGGATGCAATCAGTTGCTTACATTGGTCTCGTGTTCCTGCGTTAACAAATTCTGTAGCACTGTCAAAAGGCACGAGAGAATGGTAACCGAGAGGAGAAACAAATGACGGTGCACTTTAGATTGCGAGTTTGCCGGGAACATTCTTATCTTTATCACTTTATGAGTTTATTGATTTATGTCCACTTTGTACGGATAGGCTAATCGCGACTGGACCTGCATTTTAAAGTGGGATTCCAACCACTATGTGCCTCCACCGGGCATCGAAACCGGGGCCCTTTGATTGTAAGGCGATGATTCTACGCCATCGGAGAGACAAGCTCATCACCCACGGGTAATTCACACTCGGTGCATACGTGTGAGAAATGAGGGCCTCCCTAATGCCATAGTGGTAACTTCGTTGCATTGTAAGTAAGGGGTTCCGGGTGGAGCCACATAATGGTTCGGATCTCACTTTAAGCTGTAGGACCAGTCCAGATTAGCTTAACTGTATAAAGTGAACCTAAAATACAATTCAAATTGTATGAGAAATGGAATTGGAAAATTGCATTATTTCAGAATTATCACCGTCTGTGCTGTGTGAATAATTGTAAAACGTTTGTTCTGGATTTGTATTTTCGCCTCATTCTTTTCTGTGTATACATGACAGTCCCCTCCCCTTTTTCTTTCTGAAAGTATCCTTTCCGCCCCCTTTTATCAATTACTTCCCCTGTTTGTACAAACACTTGAGATTTTTTGATGTCAGTGTCGTCGTACAACACACCTTACAAAACAGGCGGTGGTGTTGAAATGCACAGTAACCGAATGAGTTTTCTGCTACGCTTTGAGGTGGAATCCCTAGATAAAACCTTCCCTTGAGGCCCGAGAATACGATGCACCACACAATAACCGTAGTCACTGGACTGTGAAAGAGGCCGCTTACGTTACACCGTAGACTCGTGAATGGAAAAAAGAAAGCAGTGCATGTCTTTTTCTGTTTTGGAATGTCAACCACATTAATGCTTTTACGTTCATCTTGAGGATAAACTCGAGGATAAAAAGAACACCGAATCGTTTCCTGTGGAGTGTAAAGAGACATTGATTCCTCCAGGGTATGCACAGCGGTTTTATCGGCTTGCATTTTCACGGGCGCTGTTCACAAAGGTTTAAACATTCAAATGATATTCTTCCGCTAACACGGGATTCTTTGGACGCGTAACTTTGCATTATAGGGCTTGCAAAATTGGAGCATAACGGAAGAAACTACAGTGAAAAGAGAGAGAGAGAAGGAAGTGGGGATGCTGAAAGCCAATTGGTGCGTATAGCGTTGTAGACAAGTCCGGTGGGTACGGTTTGCGGGAGGCATTTTATAGTTGCCTTCGCCGGGTTTGCTCTCTCCTCGTTTTCCATGTAAAGTTCCCGGGAAGTTAGGAAATGAGTTTTCGCACCAACTCGTTCGAAGTTGGCATCAAATGGTTGTCTTTTCAGCCGAGCAACGGAAAGGCAATATGCTGACGTCTTCTCTCTCAATAAGCGAGTTAGTGGGCTCTCAGACAAGCTATAAAAGGGCCCCCTTCCGCAGTGTTTCCTTGCCGCCTAATCTTTCTTGTCTGGGCATTCTTCTTGCTATTGATTAACACCTGGGAAGCGAAGTGTTTTACAAACTATGTCTGCATTGTGAACTGGGAAGTTATGCTGTTTGTCAAACTACGTCGTCGGATCCCATATTATGATGTATAACTTCTGTCGTGCGTTGCTTGCGAATGTCTCTGCTACTAACTTCCTATTTGATGATGCCTCTGCCGTCTCCAGGTCTGAGCATATTGTTTCTTGTCGCTACGTGGAAATTGCTACACTCTTGTGTCGAGAATGTGTGGAGCAAAGTCGCGCATAACGGTTGAGAAGGGGAGGAAACAAGTGGGTGGAGCAAAGCAGTGCGCACTGCTGGTGGTAGTTGCAGCGGCGTTTCCACCTCCATGCACGGATATTCCTCTCGTCGATCCCTCTCGAGTCATACTTACGCAGAAGACTTGTTTTCGCTTGCTTGCACCAGAGATTCCCGAGATAGCGTGTTAATCCAGTTTGAGTCTAGGTAGAGAATGCTCGTATGGTTCAACATGGAGACAATGAAGCTGATGGTGTTACGCTTGGGGAAATTATCCTGGGGTCCCCTCACTTCGAGCACTTGTTGCACCTAACAGGCTACTAAAGGTATAAACGTAGTAAGTAAAAAAGGCACGTTCAATTGCAGTATGACTGCTTGTCTAGTTTCGTCTGACCTACAGCGTTGTCTTCGTCCATCGAAGTCACAAACAATACCTACACGGTCTTCCTAACAATGTGTTTACCATGTAAACCTAAAAACCTTTACTTTTGAAGTTCACCAAAAGAAAACTGAGAGAAGAGGGGGGGGGATATTTCAGTATCATATTTCATCAACTGATCTCTCAAGGAGAGACTAAAACCCGCATATATCCGAGGGTACGCGCTTATGTTCTAGTACCTAAAATGACCAGAACGTCTTTTCCACGGAATATCGGTTCCCCCGTCTTCATTTCCTCGTTACTTTATTTGGTTCAAAGAATACATATAATACTTTCCTGCAAGTTAAAATGTAATCCGTAGGATCTGGTACCGGGCTCGTTCGGTAGTCCAGAACAAACTCGGTTTACAAAGTTTTTTAATATGATATTTGTTCACGGGCAAAAGAGAAATTTGTTCACCTGAAGACGAGAGAAGAGGTGTACTCTCGAAACTGAGTGTTAGAATAAGTATAGTTAAAAGCACTATACAATGGATCATGTTCTAATAACATTGCATGCTAACCTACCTAGGTAGAACCATTCTCTCAAACATTCAGAGAATATTAACCCATATTTGCAACTGAAACAATCTCTTTACAAGGGCTGGCTTCCCAACCAGTGGCGCCTTTGTTGATGGTTTGGGGCCAATCCGTTGACCCTAATAGGTTCATATTACAAAGATATTCTGCTTTACATTCTAGTTTTATAGGAACAGGAGAAGAACATTTGCTATACATTTTGTGATTGATTTCTCGTGCATTCTTTTTAAGTATCGTCCCTTTAGCTACAATGTATTGGAGACAGGGACTACATTGAAAAACAATGTTCTCATTGCAATACTAATAAAGGTGTTCTAGACAAATTTTAATTGATATTAAAACGACCCGTGTAGCAAGGACGTATTTCGGGGGTCCAGGGGGTCCGAACTCGCCGGAAGATTTAGCAATTACTAAAATTAAAATATATTCGTTCATCCGTTGTTGTCTAATTTCCTCAACTTATTGGAAGACAAGGATTATATTGAGATCATATGGCTTTAAGGGACACGAAGGACGTATTTAGGAGGGGTCCAGGAGTCTGGACCCCTCGAAAGACTTACCAAGTACTAAAATTAAGTAATGAAAATATTAGCATATGTTGCATAATCGATGGTTATTAATTTCCTCGGAACTTTTTTAATCAGAAACTTACTTTTCTCCAACTACATGTGACATCATTTGTGTTATTCGAATCAATTATTCATGTATTTGACATTAATTTCATTGCCAGAACACTTGTCTTTATGTAAATTATTCCGATCTTAACTAAAGTTAAGTTACGTAATGAATATGCGCTGTTATATCTATTTTTAAAGCTACAGTCTTTTTACCTAATCGTGTAATAATAATATAATATTAATTTATGTATTGTAATCAGTATTAATTTGATTTAATATAATTATTTTAATTTAAACATTATTATTATTATTCCTGAGACACTTCGTTCGGACCCCCCCTCCGAAACATGGATGAATATTACGAACTATTCATGCTAACGGAGCCTCCCTATTCTTTATTTGTATATACAGGTGCCTGCCGTGTAGTTATACTTGATGCAGCAAGACTATCTTTAGTTAGTGTGCGAATTAACGGAAGGGGAGGGGGGTGATGTGATGTCGGGGATTTCTCCCCACAAGAAATTTGTCCCCAGCAAAATAAAAGTATCTTTATCCCTGCCAGGGATGTTTTTATCTATCTAAAGGAATGGAAATGAAAGCACATATAGTATACTGTAGCTCTTGTTCAGTCTTACGACGGGCGCTCTAGAAGCTTGCAAGTGGAGCGGGGAAGCGACCAATCCAGTGCAAGAAGAAACGCAACAGCCTGAAGAACGAGGAGCACGTAGTAGTTCCTCCCCTCGACGTCGTAACTCTCGGCGCCACCGCTTTTGTCTGGTTGGTCTGCTGCGTATTCCCTGCTCCCCTTGCCAGCATGTAGGGCGCCCGCCGTAAGACTGGAAAATAACTTTACCATTTCTTAACATTTAACTAACACATTTGAAAATTTATTATTTTCCATTAATGGTCCAGTCATCAAAGGATTTAATTTTGGAGGCATTAAGTATATCATTTTTAAATTTATTAGTATTTGTTTTATTGTGAGTATCTACTGGTGAGAAGCATGCAGCCTCTTTGATTCAAGACGGACACCATTCTCCAACTGACCAACCCCACCAATCCGAGACAACAGAAAGCTGTTTTCCATTAACGTTTTCATTACATAGTACTTATATTTTACAGGTATTAAACACATGTATGTAACACAAGAGACTTGTGTAGATTCCATTCACGTTAAGTTTGAATTTGGCAGTATACCCTGTCCCAGCTAACTGTGGAGCAGGGTTGCGCATATCAGCAGAGAAGGAGGAGGGAAATTGCGCAAAGCCAGAGCGAATCAGGGAAAGCGGGTAACGCCCAGTCGCCCACTGTTCATTGGTGGAGCACTTCTTGAGCAGATACTTGTTCTCGTTCGCCTGCTCCACAGATAGCTGGGACAGGGTATAGAAATTTGGTCAAGTGTTCAGTATTACTAGTGTGAGAGTTTTGGTTTTCATACTATGTAACTATGCTGATTCTAAATTACATGTAAATGTTATCCTAAGATTTAATGATCTAGGTTAGAACCAGTGTTCTAAGTTACTTAAAGGCAAGAGTTTAGTTAAGTGACTATTGACATATATATAAAAATTCGTATACCTAAAAAACATATCTCCAAAAGTGAAATCGCAAGTACACCACTTAATTCGTGTTACAAGTACTTACGTTACACGGTAAACCATCCACCGCAAGAATGTGACATGGGCTTTATGGTTGCACAAGTTACATTAGCCCACGTAAAATACAAAATATTTCCCCCCTGGACCCCTAATAAATTGCGTGACACGTGATCATTGCATCTAGCCCACACTCTGCCACTTCTGATTCTAGTAGGTCACTTGACCAAAGTAGAGAGCCCATTACAGTAGGCTGGCCCTAACCGCAGAATGCTTCAGGCGGTCAATTTAAGTGATGAAAACATTTTCGAAGAAGTGACCATCCATTATTGTACAAAGCATTTGTACCTTGGAGCTTGTATTCCACACGCGATCAGCAAAATAAGTTTATTTCGGCTGTAAACAAACAGCGGTTCCCCTACCAACAATGATAACATATCTGTGAAGATTTACCTAACGGCGATTCGCAGAAATAAAAAACACTGCGATGTCGCTCTCACTCCCCAACATGTGCGTGACTTTCACCTCACAAATATTGAAGACCTGTCACAAAGGTTCCCATTATGCCATCAATTAGTTACTCGACCGAGTGCCTAGGACTTTGTCCCCCGCTCGCCCTTCCGCGGTTGCCGTTCTGTCACACGTTGCGTCCACAATTTATTCCGTTTTAAAGTCCGCCAGCACACCGAGCAATTGAGCCGAAGGTCAACACAAGCCTTTTTAAACGAATACTAGCAGTTTCTTGCGTTCTTTCGCCACGTGACTGCTTCAGTGTAGCTTGTATTTGCTCTTTGTCGTGGTTGTTATGCAGAGAGATGAAGGGTTGGAAAGTACCGACAGGTAATGCATGGAAGTGCATATGCATCAGTAGACTTGTTCTGAGTATTCAGCAATATTTGCTAAAGCATACTATTTGCGTCAGTGTTATTCTTCAGTTATGCTATTTGTGTCTCCCCGATGACGTAGCAGTAACGTAGTCGCCTTGTAATCAAGGGGTTCCGTTTTAGATACCCAGTGGAGGCACATAGTGGTTCGAATCTCACTTTAAACAGACTCAATTAGGCTATCTATGCTTAAAAGTGGATTCAAAAAATTAAAACAAATTCAAGTTATGTTACTTATTCCGCCCTAAAAGGCAAACACAAGATCATATATATACTATAAGAACGATTATGGAAAAAAGAATTGCCAAGAACAAGGATACATATCTAGCTTTTATAGACCTAAAAGCTGCTTTTGATTCAGTCCCTAGGCAATATGTATGGGAAGCATTGGAGGCAAAGAAAGTACCAGTAAGATTATTGAATGCAATAAAAATTGTATATAATAATCCTGTAGGAACAATCAGAGTAGATGGCGAACACTCAGGTGAATTTGACATTGAGAAAGGCATAAAACAAGGAGACAGCTTCAGTCCAATCCTATTTAACGTCTTTTTAGACGAAATTGCTAAAATATGCAAACGACGAACACAGAGAACGAAAATAGGTATGTGGAGATTAAGGTCAGTATATATCCAAGCACTATTATATGCCGATGATATCGTACTGATATCAGATACACCTGAGAGACTTCAGCAAGCTGTGGAAGAATGGTATGAAGAACTTAAAAGGAAAGGCATGAAGATTAATATAGAAAAGAGTAATATCATGCAGGTGACTAAAGAGGACAAGGAAAATGAAGCCCTGAATATAATATGCGAAGGGAAACAACTAGAAAAAGTAGAAACATATGAATACTTAGGAACCATCATAAGTAGCAGTGGGAAAATTGATCAAGTAATGAATAGGACAAAGAAGGCAGCATCAGCATATTATCAAATGAGTAATACTTTAGTGGGAAAAAGAGAGATCAGTACAAAAACAAAAATGCAACTCTACAACTCAATTGTAGTTCCCATCATGGGCTATGGCACAGAAAGCTCAGCACTCCAAGACAAACATCTAAGTAAATTTCAAGCAATAGAGACGAAATATCTTAGAAGAACAGTGGGGAAAACTCGAAGAGACAGAATAAGAAATGAAAGAATAAGAGAAGAGGTAAAACAAAAGAAGACAATGACTGAAGTAGTAGAGGAACGCCAGCTGAAGTGGTATGGACATGTAAATAGAATGACTGAAGATAAGAAAGCCAAGCAAGTGATGGAGATGAGGGTTGAGGGTAGAATTTCAGTTTTCTTTTGTTTACAAAGAAAAGAGAGGGGGACGGGCATTACATACCTTCAAATAGTGGTATGTTGCCATGTTTCCCTCCAAATGTGGTTCATCTCCCGTGCATAGGGTTGACGCTGGAAGTGAAGTCCCGGAAACATTTTCCATAAACTGTCGAGACTACCGCTGTTATACATTTTTATTATTTTCCCCCAAGAAGTATGAGATTATTTTGAACGAAACTTTGCACGGTTGTAGGAATGTACTACTGCTACATTTTTCATTTACTTCGGTCTGCTGTGGCAGTCACAGGGGTGTGCCGAATACAAATTTATATTTAAAATTATAGATTTTCTTCTTCTTCCTTTAACTTTTATTATTGGGTGTTAAAATGTATAAATTTCATCTCCGCCAAAACCTCTGTCTCTTCCGAAAAGAGACAAAACAGATTTTATCCCTCTACGACAATTACGTAGTTCTCGAGATACGATTTGTTGTACACCCGTGCAAGTTTGAAAAGCGCGCGCTTGAAAAGTTCTAGTCAAGAGAGGCTAGAAATGAACGCGAGGCTACAGCCGAATCTCGAATTTAAATTTACAGCGATCAGGTGAGCACTGTCCATAACGTAATTCCAAGCAAGTTACTGGAAGTCCTAAGAACTGAAACGACGAACTTTGAAATCTCTATTGGCTCATTCAAATTTAGAATATCGTATTGTACCTTTGCTACGTTATTAAGTACCAAGTTGAGAAAAAATGGTGCATTGGTGACAAATGAGACACACGCAAGATTCCAACGTTCGCGATACGCTATAGTTAGACAATGTTAATGCAATGACACCAAAGCCATACATTACGCTGTGATTTTATCCGAAATCGATTTTAATGCGTCAACAGTAATTGCTATGTTTACCAATCCATAACGAGCATTTCAATGAATAGTATCGTAATTCGTTGAACAACATGCAGGTAGCGTCAGCGATTGGACCACAGGAACAATCGTTCGTTTCGTGGCGTCATGATTCGAAGGTCCCTCAGCTGCTGTCGAACATTTCCTATCAGCAAGACCATAATGTACGTACATCGGAAACCTGTGGGAGCAGCTTGCGTGTACATCGTTGAGGTTAACTCGATGTCCAGTTGTGGAACCGTGGCAAGATGTTCTGCCACAGTAGTGTGCGCGTTCATTGAACATCGCAGTGGCTAATGCCAAATATGGTTCTAAATTCTACAGGGCGTCCAAGAATTATCTTTACAACTTCAAGTTTTAATAACTCCAATTCTAAGTCACATATTTACATGATGCAGACACTCATAACGTTTTTGCCCCTAAGGTGAGCACCTCAATGTGAGCACAGTTGGTTGAACGGAGCCGAAATTCAGTTTCCGCCCATGTACGCTGTAACATGTCTTCTGTGATTGTGTGGAACGCATCGATGATTCCTTGCTTCAGTTCAGTGAGGTCCGCAATGTTAGTACGGTACACAGAATCCTTCACGTCACCTTCATACGTACGCAGTCTGAAATTTGTGCTGTACCTGTGTGTCTGATTTAGTCTTTATAACCAAAGACATACATTATGCTTTTTCCTGTGGCATCCACATGGTCAATCAGAAAAAAACCCTTGAGTTTCTGCATAATGTACAACAAACAGCATGTAAATATGTGACTTAGAATTTTAGTTATTAAAACTTCAAGATGTTAAGATAATTTACATTTTCAGTAACGTTTTGCAATTAAATATTCAGTTTTCTGGAGTTTGACGAGATTGACTACCTTGGGTTTTTCCTCCCACCCTTGAAATTAGGCTGATCTACGTGTAACAGTTGTCCAAGAGCAGGTGGGCTTAGCCACTCCGTTTTGTTTTATGTGTTATTTCATCATTGATGCACAAGAATCTCATTCGTTGATGCACTAAAGCGTATTGCTTGACCGTTGATATGAATCAGGTTTAGTGTAGAGGTAACGCAAAAGTGCATCATCATATGAGGGTAGTGATTATTTCTTTGTATGTTGAGATGTACTTTAATGCATTTTTAATGCACCTTTCTGCATCTTTCTCGATGATGCACTTAAACATATGATATGAGCTAGACGTTGTATGCATTTTTTGTTTCGGCTGATGCATTTTTTCTATTCTGCGTGTGCGTCCCTTCTTTGCCTACCTGTCTCTGAATTATTGAGGGAGACGTGTCCCCACCCCGCCCTCTCCAATAACGACGCGCGTGTTCAACACTGCTTACTTGAAAGTCGAATATCCTTGACACCGGCAAGTTTTTCTCTTTAAGGACAGACATTCGTGGAAAGGGAAATATCACAGAATCAAAGATTGAAATAGCGATGACAGCTACTCGGAAGAAGCAAAACTAGTGGCGTCTCGAAGACGTCCTAAGGAAACAAAAACCTCTACTTCTGTCAGTCACCGAAGAGCGCGAATATGGCTGCCTCGGGTTTATTTTTAACTGCAGGCGAAAAAGCGTGACACGGAAGATGCAAACCAACATCACACGAAGGATGGTCTCACGCAGGAGAAAAGGTTCTTGAACTGGGGGGGGGGGGGGGGGGTTGGAATGTTTACATATGGTAACCAATCAATACACCAGCAAATACAGTTTATTAGAGAAACTGCCCGTAATGTTTGTTCTTTCATCACCACTCATCATTGTTGTGATATACAGGGTTAGCCTAAAAGAAATAGACAGTTTAAACGCTTTATAAATTGAAATTTGTTTGTTGCATCAGAAAGCATTTAGTACTGTTGTATAGAGAAAGTTCAGATTTACGACCTACACTTTTCGTTTGTTTTTGTGACGTCAGCATCACGTGAGCGCCCTTGACGTCAGTCGAGTAATATGGCCGCTAACCAGGTAGAAAAGGCTTTATGTGTACTTGAATTTGCAGAAACAAATTCTGTTATTGTCTTATAGCGTCGTTTTAGAACACGGTATGGCAAGAAACCACCCACAAGGCAGTCCATCTACGATTGGAGCAAAAAAATGTGAGAAAACTGGTTGCCAGTGGAAGCGGAAAAGTCGTGTTTGGGAAGAACTGAACTGTCGCATTGACATCTGTCGTGTTACAAAAGGGTCACACATAGAACATTTGTAACCTACCATCAAACCATGTAAGTATTTCATCCCCATTACAAATGCAGCGACAATTTCGTTGACGTTAAGTATCTGAATCTATGATGCTAGAAACTGTCAAGTCCTTCACCAAATACAATCGCCCATATGCACTTCCAATTAAGGATTTTTAAAATGTTAACAAGTTAGTCTATCATGTCAAAAATTTCACATTAACATATCCCATTTTTTTTTAAAAAAATTTAAATTGTATATTAATTTTGGAACACCCTGTATATAGATTTGAAATGAGTTTGGGTCACACCTTTTTTTTATCTTTCTTTTTATTTTTTTTTATTTTAAAGTTGAGTTACTCTAAGCTGGTGGTGAGGCAAAGGAATTTTGCTAACATATCAGGTGCTCGGAATCGAACGGGATGGATCACTCAGGAGCATTCGCAAGTACGGAAAACGTGATTCCTTTTGAAGATGCCGCCCTGAACGCGTTGCGGCATTCTTCAATATCAAAGTAAGTCGACGGAGATCCGGTAGCATTGGGAATCCATATGACTCCCTCCTGCGGCCACTTTCCATTTAACAAGTCGTGCCCTGACGGTTCCCCAGGGAAGCCCTCATCACGGAAATTGAGAGCGCTTCTCTCCCCCCTCCCCCCAACACCAAATGCAGACTCGGCCAGGAAATTCACACCACTGAAAATTTCATCGGCGGAAATCAATAATTCCGTTTGAGAAACAAGCCTTTGACACTGTGCAGTGGGGAAAACAAGCGCGCCTTCTCACTCAAATAGAAGGTTTGGAGAGATCTTTACACGAAAAATCTCTCCCCCCCCCCGGTCGCCTCTTTTCCTATCCTTAACCCTCCCGCTATCATTTTTACCAATATTCCAGCTTTTTTTTCGTAACTTTCCGGACGCTATTTTTTTTCAACATTTTTTTTTCTTTTCGGAAATTCCGGAAATTCTTGCGGGGAAAGTTCGTGAAATTGTAGACTCCCGTGATCACTGGGAGAGAGCCTAGCAATAATACCATCCTTGGCCCTTCCCTTCCCAGAATTTCAAGATATAAGAAGGGAAGAAATGCATTTCTCTCCCTCTTTCCCCTTTCTCTCCATTTCTTTGTCAAAGAAAGCTAAACATAAAAAGAGCAAAGGAAAGAAGACAGAAGAAATGTTTAAAATGCTCCTTTTTTAACGTTTTCTTTTTTTTTATTCCCACTTTTGTGTTCGCATCACGTTTGATTGGGAGTAGTAAAGCACCTGCTTCAAAGTGTGTTCCGAATTTCAAATTGCTAACCCCCTCCCCCTTTTCCCCCACTTGAGAAGTGGAGGGGTCCCATCCTGTACTAAATTTTAACCTCCTCATGAATATTTAAAGGCTACAAGCATTTACCATTTCTCCGTAACAAGATCAAGCACATATGAAAAACTTTAGTGGGGGGTTGGAGGGACTTAAGCATTTTCGACTTACGGTAGCGACTGGAGATGATGCAATGGGGCGGGGTGTTAGGGGTGCAGATTTTGAGGGGATAAATGAAAATGGCTTGGACTTGGTCCATAAGTCCCCGAAATTTTCTATGTTAAATAAAAGTTGCTGAGGTTGATGTGGTCAAACAGTAGTACAGAACTATGTATCAAGATGCTTCTTTCAGCTTCCCTTGTAGTTAAAGCGAAACAACCACTGCTACATAGTGAACCACAGTTATGCTCGTTGATACCATATTAATAATTATAATCATTACATAATACATTGTTGACACGATCATACATTGACGAGTGTTCCCTGATGTGAACACTGTCAGCACACTATCGCTGTTTGTCTTAGTAATATCCCAAGTGAAATTTGGTTCTCAATTATCCTTAGCTGTACCTTGAAAGTTAAATTGTCATTATCGTCCTGCCATCTAATTTATTTCCAAAAACTTCTTGCCAATAGAATTATTATTATTGCTCGTCAAAAATTATAGATTGACAAGAGGTAACGTAAGCTTCTGACCATAATATCTATTGACTGCGATAAATAAAGTTTTTATTATCAGTATCTAGTTTAGTAATTAAAAAGGGGTTTCGGGTTCGAATCCCGACCTAGGCATGGGTGTTCCTGGTGACTGTCCATCACTTTCATCATATCATCACTCATCCTTATCTTCGCGATTAACAAAGTGGCAGAAAAGGCGAAGTAAAATCAATCAAATTAATCGATCAATATTACTTTCCAATAGCCTACTTGGGGAGAGACACCACTTACCGAATTCATTTGGCAAATCTCTTCAAGAGCAATATCTTACTGTTTGGTAAAGCAGTAGTAGGTAGGTCCGAGGGTACACTCAACGAT
This sequence comes from Lepisma saccharinum, assembly GCF_977018435.1. NCBI lineage: Eukaryota > Metazoa > Arthropoda > Insecta > Zygentoma > Lepismatidae > Lepisma > Lepisma saccharinum. The sequence goes on from NC_139253.1 coordinate 39,220,971, forward strand.
TGCTGAATTTTGCTTCTTACATCTACTTCATGCACATCTTCATTGGAAAATATTATTTAAAGTGTGCGATTCAAATAACTGAAACTTGCCTCCATAATGAACAGAACCTGAGGTCATTGATAACAATGCGGTAATGTTAACAATTACGCAATTGATGAAACCCTTAAAAAGTTCGTATTATAACATGGGATGATTTT